>NW_026844214.1:38144043-38817376 GCF_029955315.1 Cylas formicarius | reverse complement strand
ATGTGTTCAAAATGAGATTGATTGATTGATAACAAAAAAAAATTAAATCGAAATAGTCGGCATTAATCGAGAGGCAGCACAATTCCTTTGGGGCAAATAAGAAGAAAATATGGGAAAAAACGAGGAAATATGGGGAAATAAGGGAAGACATTGCAAAATATATGGTAACATATAGAGATTAAAGCGGAAATCTCTGAGAATTATATTGGATTTTAATACCAAATTTTCTTAATAATCGAATGATTGAAGATATTTATCAACGAATTGCGTACTATACTTTTTTTAGTACCATCAGTTTTTGCGCATGCTTGATCAGTGTAGAATTGTTATTTGTTCTCTTGAATTTTAAGCATAAAAAAACAACAAAAGAATGTCACTTAAATTGAAAGTAAAAATTTAGCTAAATAGATCGTTTTTGTCATAAGTGTAAAATAAAGCGGAAGATAAGTTAGGCTCTCAGTAAAAAAAATTATGATATATATAAAAATAAATTGATCTACCTATATTGGACATAAAGCACTAAAATTATTAAGTCTGCTAAAAAAACAATGTGTCATGTCTTACGGGGAAATATGGGGAAAGATTTATCCACACTTTGAGAGGTGCTTAGCTTATGCAACGAGTGTGATAAACGGCGTTGCATACTCTACTCTTCCTAATGCCATAAGTGTTTGAATACATTTTTGGAAAACAGTACGAACAGAACTGATAAAGGTCAAAATACTATCGGTGTCTAAAATTGACTGATTAACATCAGATCGGCCAAAGTACTAGAACCTTCCACAATCCACAATGGTTAACGAATTGGAGGAGTCAAAAAATCTATTTTATCTATTCTAAGATAGTTGTTATTGTCTACTTAGTTTTGGATAAAGTTTAATTTACAATTATTTATAATTTATTAATACATGCATTTAAAGGCTATTGACTAAATTTGAGGAGTTACTGCCAGAAATTTAGTTTTTGATCCATGTTCACTTGCACAGGTATTTTTTATTTCTTGCTCGTTCTTCAAAGATAAAACTATTTAGAGATTAAGAGATACTTACCGAACAACAGGAACTTGCGGGAGATTTTTAATATTAATTTAGCTACAGAAAAATATCGCATTGTCAAAGGAATAAAAAAAACTCGCTTTGCCCAAATTTGTGCAAGTTACTATTTATACACAAACGAGTGTATATATAGGAATTCAGAAATGAGGTAAACTTAATTCATTCATGGGTTCTGTCTACTCTCCCCGCGATTTCTCGCCGAGTTGTAATCAGGTTTTGGCGGTAGGTACACGTAATTATATTCAGCAAAATAAAAGGCAAACCAAGTCGAATAAATATTAATGAGGAAAAAAAATCAGACACCTTGGAAAATTATACATCGCAGGTGTGCTAAGTTTAACACGAATTTCAATTAACATTTTAAAAGTCTAATTCCTATTATCGAAAAACTTTGCGCGGTGGACAAAAACATTATACCATACAAGATTATTTGAATCGCGAATAGGGTCGACTGCCGCATTTGCAACAGTTTCCAGTTCCTGCATCGAAAGGATCAATATAAGAAAAAGGTTTTGGAATTTATTCCCTATTGTTTTTAAAGTACTATCGACATGTGTTTTCCAAATATATTAACATATGTTTTGTCGTCGAGGAATTTGTGTCGTTGTAGGAGTTGCGGAGTTCATAGGCGTGCGTGGTGGATACCAAGTTTCGAATAAAAAAGTGGGTTGCTGTTCAATTTCAAATTCCTCGTTTACCATCCGACGGTTTACTCAAGAATTCGAGCAAACTAAATAAACCCACTTCTTGTATTCACTACCATGCGGCCCAAATTATTTTCAAAATTTCATGGACAGTTTGTAATCAAATTATATTTACGTATTTTATGCGGACATTGTAATAATATATAAGTTGCTTCGCTCGAGACCACGCGCGCTGATAACCACTTCCTTTCCAGCACATCTGTTTCTGCAGTTGAGAAGTGGAAACCGTACAAGGTGGCTTTTATTTTCATCACTTTATGCAGTGCTTCGTGGGTCGGTTTGATAAATTTGAACTATGCCATCACTGCGTGTATTAGAAAACGAAATCGTGGTTTATCATGGTACTGCAACTATCAGAAAAGTATAGAAACCTTAAATACCCGAACGGCAATGCTGTCAGATAAATATTAAAACAGTATTTCAAAACAGTTCCTTCCTCGTAAAAGTTTTTCTGTCGATTATTTCATAATCATTATATAAAAAGTTTCGAATTTACTTTTCTTTGAAATTTTACAAAACTCATGATACTGAAGGTTATATTTTAAATACAAAAAGCACAACTTGGAACCTATTAGTTATTGGTTTACAAATATAAAAATAATGCCATTGGAAATAAATTCACTTGTCACGATAAATACTAATTTTTACAACCTATCCTTTGTTTTCATATCAAAGCAGCAGGTTAATCAGCAACTGCGAATTTCAAAATGCATATTAATCCATTTTGTGTCAGATAACAAGACAAGTAAGTGCCGAATAAAAATGATTTATAACCAACAACAAGTGAATCAAATAATCCTCAATCAACAATTAGTTTTAAAACACCGAATTGAAATATTTAGCTTTGTCATCGAAACTAATCTATATACACCACATATCTGAGTCACCTGGTGTTTCGGGTGATAATAGTATGTATCTCCTGTACCGTCAAGAAAAATATCAAAAGCAGACTGAAGCGATGCATAGAATGAGGCAACTTTATATAATATTCCTTAAATCTCGGTAATGCCTTGATGATTTTTCTAATCCCTACTCAAACCTGCAGAATGTCACTTTAAGAAATCAGCTTCTTTACACATGGTCGTGAACATTTTCGGTACTTTAGTCACGCGTTTGGGAGCGATTGGACGTTTTCGGTAGATTTTAGTCGCGAATGCTACTTTCACGTCTGCTGCTAAAGTCATACGCTACTCAGTAAATGTATTCGTCTTGCAAAAATGTACCACAAAAGTCCTAGAACAAGTATAGTGGGAACAGGTTAATAAGCTTCTTCAGTCACTGGTTCGTTAAGCATTCGCTCCGCTGGTGTCAAATCAAACACATGACTAGAATGGTATTTATGAAACTAAGATAAGATAAGAAGATAATATACAATCTACTACTTGAAAAGTTAGACGATTTTTTTTATTATCATTACCTTAAAAATTAAAGTGCGTAATTGCAAATATTAATAAAAAAAATCTGATTTTTTTCTATTGGCATAAATAAAAAATATGTACTTTTTGTTGCCTTTTAGTTAAAATTATACTTGGATCCTTATTTTTTTCTTTATTTTGTATGATAACAACATTTGTGTCGTACGATTTGAAGACATGTTGTTGATGAATGTGAAGAATCAAACGAGATAATGTATTCACCAATAATATTTTTTTTGGTCAGAAATGATCTCTTTCATCATCCCTTTGCGTTACGTTCATCATTATTAAGATCGTATTATCTGTTTTGGTTTTTCTGAAACGTGAAATATTGCAACATGGGATATGCGTTCGGAGCGTTATAAACTTTATCAAGAGCTTTGGAAATTAATGTAAATATGTAAATTGCTTGGTCGTAAAAATCACTCACTCTTAGATTGAACTTAAAGAAGCTATAAATCTGCCAACAATTACAATCTGCGTCTAAACAAATAATGGCAAAATTTGGAGAATTCAAACGTTTTCTAAGTTCCTGATTTATACAAAAACACTACTTTTATAACGTAAGCACTCTAGAACGCCTATTTTTTAGTTTCCAAAGTATATGGCTAATGTTCGTAGAAAAAGTATAGTACGCCAACAGGTTGATATACCTACTAGTATATTAAACACTCGCTTTGCTTTTGCTAAATCATACTTGTGACTGACGCAACGATTATCAAACTCATTCCATAGTATTTTTTTTAAATCATCATAAATGACAACATCAAAATTCTTATTGTTAAAGCTTTCAATGTAATAATAGAATTGCAATTTGTAGCATCAAAAATAATCAGCAACACCATTGAAGAAAATCATGAACCTGATTTTGAACCTTCGCGTCTGGTGCAAAAAACATCAGAACACTGGCACGCAGTAAATAGCAAAAAAATATTAGCTCATTAGCTAGAAGTTACTGAAAATGAAGTCGAAAGCAATCACATATACATATTGACAACGGGATAGATTTAACAAACACCACACCACAAATACAGTTACTATTTTTTTCCTAGTTTAAATCGTTTATTGGAATATCAAAAATTTACTACAGTATATGTTTTATTAAGAAAATCTTGCTGTTTGATATTTCAAATGTATAAAGCAAAACATACAACTACTATATAGAGACCATACCTAATGCTGATAAAACGGGAGGCAACTATGAACAAAAAATTAAGAAGGTCCATGCGCGATACTTAAAATCTTGTTTTTATATAATGAGCTGGCGGAATTCAATAACCAACATGATCCTTGACAGATCCCCAATAAGTTTAGATGCGAATTTTTTACAGCAGATACCATTAAATATGATAGCTACCTGCGGCAATGGGTCGCTATATTATCTAATGGCTATTGGAACAAACAGTAGGTGGTAACTAGCACCTCCTATGAGCAACTGTAATAATGTATTATGCAACAAGTTTCATAAACGGTACTTTAGTCACAAGTTTCATTCGGCTCGAGACCGTGTGGCTAAAAACTACTAAAAACATCCGATCGTTCGCATACCCGTGTCTCACCGAAAATATTTGAAGTGGCTAGCGACAGTGGTTAACGAGGATGACTTCTTAAAGTGGCACTTTATGTACGCTGAATCAGTGGGTATGTAAGAGTAGGGAGATATAGGGAGATATATATTAACTGAATACACTTGTGCTGTGAATTTGCTCTAATTTTGTGCTTAGAGGGTGTTAAAAATTACTGCGACTGACCTAGGTCAACGAAATATTTTTGGTTTACGAAATAGAATGCGCAATGTCAAAATTTGTCTGCAAAGTGTCACTTTCACACATCGCCTTCGTTAGCCACTGTGGCGATGCAGACTTATCGTTTCCGGTATTTTGGCCACGGTTTTGGCCGCGATACTAGTGCCTGATGTAACTTTTTTATATAATTTAATAAAAAACTTTATAACTGGAACTACTAATTCCCAGCTGCGCTCGTTCTACTAATAACTGTGCAATTGGACAATTTAAGCTACAATGCAAACCAAATACCCAGCCGCCAAGTGCTAATTAACATTTTCAATAAAATTTACCGACAAATTGGTACCACAATGTTTGCTTAAACTTTCAGCGACGAAGCGATTTTTTTTACCTTGATACAGTAAAATTTATTTCTAGCTTTTCGAGTGGGTTCCCATTTGCATGAATTGTCAACAATTTTATTGTAGTACGTCGGTGTTGCAGTGCACATTATTTAATCCAAACAGTCTAGTGTTGTCGAATTTGGAAATCGAGAAATAACCTAGATTTCAAAATTGAGTGAGTTAAAAATAAATTAAAACTGCCCTTATTTTATTGTTAACTCACAGTTTAGGGTTAGTATGCAACACTGAGGTGTCAAATTAGGACGTCACTTTCATTAACTAGAGTCGCGATTAACTTCAGATATTTTAGGTACTTTAGTCAGGAGTTTTTCAACACGCGTCACTCAATACTATTCGAGCTATTTTGCAAAAATATATGCAAAAACTCATTTATTAAACACTCGCGACGCCAAATCAAACCCGCTACTAAAATGTGTAACTCAAGTTTGTGCGTTCAACTTATCTTGATAACATTTTAATTGACTGTAAAAAACACAATGGAGGGTTAGTAGTCAAGTTTTTTTCCAAGTGACATGTCTTCTTCTTCTCCTTCTTATTTTAAAACTATGTCTTGTGTTTTCAAGGAAGCAGCCTAAATTGTGACTCCGAGGTCCAGCTCTCATACCAGCGCTTTGGTGGTCTTCCGGGAGGTCTGCTTGTATTGGGTCTCTCTTCCTTTGCAATATTTGCCAGTCGATCGTCTTCCATTCTATTGACATGATCTCTTCATGCTCTTCTTCTAGTTCTCGCCCATCTCATTATATCCACAACGTCAAACATTCTTCTAATTTGTCATTGAGCGTAATGTCTTAATCTCGGTCGTTCTAAAAATCTGTTTAGTAGCTGCAGTCTCCGCCCTCGTTTCTATGGCCTATGTCATAAGTGGTCTAACACAAGTTTTATATATCCGTGTTTTGCTTTCGATACTTAAGTATTTATTCCTCCATCACGATATCACGGTTCGAAGGAATGGCGATATTCTAGATGCTGCTATTGTTTGGATTTTTACTTCCTGTTTCAGGTTCCTATTGCCCGTGATGTTAACCCCTAAATACTTAAACGACATAACCTACTCCACACTTTTATTATAAATTGCCAATTTGCATCTTCTGGGTTCTCTCGCTATTGTCTTCTATGTCGATATGATCATATTGAATTTTCGTGCAGCTGTTTCGAATCTGTGTAGTAAATTATCTTAAACTTATGTTTTTCCATTCTGTATCCTCTACCTGCAGTTTTGACTTCTTTTATTGTTTCGTTCATTATAATGTTCAAGAGTATTGGACTGAGACTATCTCCTTGTCTGATCTCTGTTGATACTGGTATTTTACTGGAGAGTTCGTTGTTTACCCTTACATACGTGATATTTTCGCTGTTCATATCCCGAATGATGTCTATTGTCCTTTGGTTTACGTCTCGTTCTTTTGGCAGCTCAATGACGTCATGTAATCTCACTCTATCAAATGCTTTTGTTAAATCTATGGAGCACATATACGCGGTTTTATTGTATTCTATGGCCTTTTCGGCAATCTGTCTTAAAATGAATATAGCGTCTATGGTCGATCTATTTTGTCTGAATCACTACTTGAGAATTCTTCTGTAATAATTTTTGTTAATAATTTTGAAGTCGTGTTTAGGAGGCCGATCCGTCTATAATCTCTATAATTATTTGGTTCTTTCGTTTCCCCTTTTTTGAGAACAGGAATCGTTATGCTTACTTTCCATTCCTCAGGTACTTTGCTTTGGTCGTATATCTTATTAAACAGGACATGCATTTGGTTTATTAATTCATTGCCACCATATTTAAGAAGCTCGTTATTAATATTATCCTGATGAATTTTATCTTTTGATATTAATTGTTGTTGGGTATTTTCTCTTTCCCCAGATATATTTTCCTATTCCTGTTCTGGAGCTTGGCTTGTTATTGTATCACCGTAGAGTTCTTGGAAATAACTTTCCCATTCTTTTAACGTTATTGTTCGCGTGTGAATTGATTGACTGATTGGCCTTTTAAGGTTGCTTATCATATTCCATATCTTTTTTGTCCTCCATATAAGTCGAGTTCCATGTCTGATGAGTATTTCTCCCAGAATTGTCTCTTTACAGTATGGATTTTCATATTTGTCCTATTCCTCACGATTTTGTAATCAGCATATGTGATTGTTTGACTTCTAAAAAGAAGATATGCCAAGTGACGTATAAAACAAAACACTATTAATTTTCTGACATATAAGCATCAGTTATTTTGTAATGAAACATCCTGTATATTATATGTGTTTAATAGAATATTTTATTCTGATTACAATGATATAACACACTTTATATTTTGGTCCACTCGTATTTAACAAATCGGCTAAAATAGGAATTTCAAAGAATGTCGTGATTAAAGTAGAACAAAAACACTAAACATGACAAGACACACTAAAGTAAAAAATTCCACCATCCACCATCTTCCTGAACACATTTCTCATACACTCTAATTGTATGATGTGTTGCATGTAGTAAAATTTTCGGATTGTCTCTTAACTGATTGATTGCCTCTGAAATCCTTTGCCGAAGTTCCACATTCTTACAAGTCTTTAAAAGAAAAAATTCATTAAAGTTAAGTCGGGTCCGTTGGCTGGCCAATCCATAGTTACGCCATTACCTATACAACCCCTGGGATATTCAATTCAAATTTTAACTTGCACAACATAAGTAAAATCCTGCCATATAATTAGCGCTGATATATTTAGGGAAAAATCTTTTATATATTGTTCAATTATGTGCTCTAAGAGTTGCAAATAAAGATCTCAAGTTAACTTATGGCCCATATATGTCACATTGATACCCTTGGGTTTTTATTTCGTGTATTTGTCTAGGATTATTTAAAGACCAATATCGTGTATTTTGTCTATTACGACCCTTTCTTGCAGTGAACGAACTTTCATCAGTCCATAAAATGTTGTTCAAGAAATTATTATTCTCATTAGGTCTATATAAAAAACCCTAACAAAACTGCTTCCTCCTTTGACATTGTTCTGCACTTACTTTTTCATTTTCCGAAATTTAAATGCATTATATTTATATTCTTTTAAAACTGAGTGCATTGATAGCCGGGAAATACCTGTATTTCATATACTCGAGTACTAGAGGAAACTGGATGTGCTTCATAGAACCCTAATATGTCTGCCTTATTTTCTTCATTTAAAACATTATAATTCCGGCAAACCTTTTTTTTTAAATACACACAAAATATGTTTTCTTAATATGCACTAGAACTAGACGTTACTTTGTAAAAATACAAAGTAAAATTTTATAATGACCAACAAACCGGTCGATGGGGTGTCAGTAATTTTTTAGTATCCTTTAAGGAGTTTAAGGTAATGATAAAAAAAATATATGTTTATTTTCAGCGAAACGAAAAGAAGAAATTTTCTGCTTACGAGAAGGTTGTAAGTGAATTAATTTTTGAGAAAAAAAAATTAGAAAACATACAAAATGAAATGGTTTATAGGTATTTTCTAGAAAATTCTACATTTATTAACAAAAATATTATACATTTTTAATCAACTTCACGGTTCTTTAGTCATGGGTTGGCAGCAATCGGTAGATCGACAGATTTAAAACACTGATTGAATTTTGATGTTCCCCAGTTCTGATGATAACGTCACACGCCACCCAGTGAATTCAGTCCTGTTAATGATCGTAGAAAAGTATTCGTATGCAACACATTTATAAATTGCTTCAGCCACCGTTTATTAAATACTGCTTCAAACTTGTTGCAAAAATGTACTATTAAAGAAGCAAAAAATATTTTTTAATTAAACAATTTAACATGCAAAATTTTAAATAAAACCAAATCGGTCGTAATTGGAGTGTTTTAACAAGAAAAACCTACTTCTGAACTAGATATAGCAAAATGGCGATATATTCACTACTAACCGAGACAAAGGGCATTTTTCAATTTTTGACCCTTTTGAAAATGGCCCATAACTTTTTTATTTATGAAAATTTTATTAGAGCATTTTTTAAAGGAAAATGTAGTGGCGTACTCAGATTTTTTTCTACAGTTCTCCGTTTTCTCATTAATGAATACAACTTTATTTTATATGGCAATCATAGTTGGTTATGGTTATAGGACATTTTTTGTTTATGTATTAGTAGGCGGTGCATAATAGAAGAATAGAAGAAAAAGATGTCACATAGAATCCTTTAAAACAATTTTATCAACACTGGAACTTTAAAAAAGACAAGACCAATTTAAAATAATGTATAATTAATTAATATTATTAATTAATTGATTTATATATATATATATATATATATATATATATATATATATATATATATATATATATATATATATATATATATATATATATATATATATATATATATATATATATATATATATATATATATATTGTTTATATTTTGTTTTTTCTTAGACCTTCTCTATATTTATGTTTAGCTTTTGGTTCTTGGGTTATAGGTCTTTGTATTAAAAGCGATTAAAATTTTTTTTGTCCATATATTGACGTTTCGGTCTTCTATGACCTTCTTCAGAAAGGGGTACAGTCTAAAATTATGTTATAGTACAGTTCTTTTTTTTACATATACACAACGGAATTACAAAGAACCTTACCAAAAAGAGACAAACACAAATCTTAAAATTGAAGAGGTAGCATCATATGAAAGTTTATACTTTAAAAGCGTTTGGTTTTGTCATAGTGCCTAGAAATATTATTGTTTTGGTTTTTTCCAACTATGAGAATAAAAAAGTCATACCCTTGATAAAAGATAAAAGTCCATCAAAAAATGATTTGTATACGGCACTCACACACATAATACACACAAATTTAACGAAACAGTTAAAATATATATAAGAGTTTAAAATAATAATAATAATAATAATAATACCGATACGCGAGGTTTGCTCGCGTCGACGTTACTGTAAAAACATCGTACGATGCACGATTGTTTTGGTGCAAGGTTCAGAGGATATACAGAGTGTTTTTGTTAATTTATAATTTTTTTCTTTTATTTATTTTATATTATTTTTATATATTATAATTTTATATTAATATATCCCTATGTTGTTACTTCCATTGTTGTTTTATTTCAGAATGTTGCAATATAACTTACTGAGATTGTTGGTGTCTGTTTTCGAATTTATAGAGTTCTTATTTTTTTGGATCTCAACCATTTCCAGAATTTCCCTTTTTTTTGTATTATTTTCGGTTTTTAGAATTTTTACTTTCGCAAAGTTGAAAGAATGCTTGGTTTCCGCGCAATGACTCTTCAGGGCAGTCGTATTTTTTTTGTCGTATTTGTGACCATTAATTCTGTTTTTAAGATACTGGCTTGTTTGACCGATGTACACACCCTCACAATCGTTGCAAGGTATCTCGTAAATGACGTGACTCTTCTTTTCGTCCGGTATCTTGTCTTTTAATTTACTGAAAATGTTTTTTACCAAATTGTATCCTTTGTGAGCAATAGTAATGTTGTGATTCATAAAAATTTTGCTAAAATTTTCGGACATACTGGGTATATAAGGAAGCGAAAGATAATTTTTTTTTTGTTTTTGTTGGGTGTTGCTTTTTTGTTTAGTTTGGTTATAGAATAGGTGTATACGTTTTTTGAAAATGGTGTTAATTAATCGTTCCGGATAGTTATTTAGTTTTAATGCTTGTTTTGCTTTAGTAAACGATTTTTCTCTGAAATCCGGATCAGAGAGTTTAATTGCACGGTCAGCCAAGCCAATAATTACGGATTTTTTTTGCGATATAGGGTGCTGGGAGTTAAAATTAACGTATCTGGAAGACCAGGTCACTTTAGTGTACCACTCGGTTTTAATTCCTTTTTTTAAATTATGAAGGGTTAAATCTAAAAAGTTGATTTTACTTTGGGACTCTATTTCTATTGTAAATTGTAATTTCTGATGGTAGCTGTTGAAGAGTTGAAGAATTTCGTGTTGTTTGTTTTTTGGTATTGCCGTTATGCAATCGTCTACGTATCTGTAGAAAAAAGGTATGTCAAAAAGGACATTGCTAAGGACCGACTCCTCCAAATCTTCCAGTACAATTTGTGCGATGGCGCTGGAAATTGAAACTCCCATGGCGCATCCGTCGATTTGTTGATAAAAAACTTTGTTGTATGCAAAATAGGTTGATTTTAGTGTTATTTCGACTGCTTCTAAAAAGTCATCGAGCGGAATGTCGGTAAAGGTTTTGATGTTATCCCATTTTTTGATGATTACTTGCTTAGCAATATTTATACAAATCATTTTTTGTTGGACTTTTATCTTTTATCAAGGGTATGACTTTTTTATTCTCATAGTTGGAAAAAACCACAACAATAATATTTCTAGGCACTATGACAAAACCAAACGCTTTTAAAGTATAAACTTTCATATGATGCTACCTCTTCAATTTTAAGATTTGTGTTTGTCTCTTTTTGGTAAGGTTCTTTGTAATTCCGTTGTGTATATGTAAAAAAAAGAACTGTACTATAACATAATTTTAGACTGTACCCCTTTCTGAAGAAGGTCATAGAAGACCGAAACGTCAATATATGGACAAAAAAAATTTTAATCGCTTTTAATACAAAGACCTATAACCCAAGAACCAAAAGCTAAACATAAATATAGAGAAGGTCTAAGAAAAAACAAAATATAAACAATATATATACAGCATGGGTGAAAATATGTTTACCTACGAATACATCTCTAACACTTTCGGCGAGGGAACTACAAGAACCTTGAAATTATACTGCAAATCAGTAACACAACTATGCAAACAGAAGAACAGAAGAATATTCCTCCTTCGGTGCAAAAACGACGGTGTAACCCCCATTTTTCTCAATTTTAAAATGAAACACATCACTTTTAATTGTAAACATCTCGAAAAGAAATTCAGAGAGGGCATCATGGGAAATTTTGTGCTAAATACAATAAATCTTTTAATCACGGACACAACTAAAAATATCTCAAAACTACAAAGGCAAATTGACGGTTTTATAGAAAAGCTCACCACTCTAGTCCCTGCAAACATATCAACAATTTTGATCGACAGACAAACAAAAAAAACCGAATTCTTGTTCCAAAAAATTAAAAACAAAAACATTAAGAAATTCGAACAATTATACAAAAAAAAACAAAAATCCAGATATTTGCGTCACCGATTGGGTGGAAAATCTAACAGAGACCGTTATTCCGGAATACGTAAATGAAGTTTTGAGTCTTGGTCCAAATTTTGCTACACCGTTAGAACGAGCCGATCAGTTACCAATCGGTGACATAATTGCAGGTATAGAAACTTCCTTAAACGGTCTTAACACTCAAACTAGGGACGGGGTGCGATCGGAATGTTGCAATATAATAACTAATTACAAAAATAAATTCAACAAAAAACCAAAAAAAACAGATCAAAATAAACAAAATTCAAAACTATGCGCTAAAATTAAAAAAACAGAACGTTTCCTGAAACAACATAAAGAACTCAAAATTTTGATACCAGATAAAACAAATAAAACAGTTATTATGACGGACGCTCAGTATGACAAAAAAATGCTAGATCTACTAAAAGACAATACCACCTACAGAGAAATGAAAAACGACCCAACAGCTATTTTTCAGAGAAAGAACAACGACTTAGTGTCCTCCTGGGAAAAAAAGTTATACATTTCCCATAGCACAGCGCAAAGCTTAAAAATTCTTAATTCTCAGCCACCCAGAATTTATGGATTACCCAAGCTTCACAAGGAATCCATCCCTCTAAGACCAATAGTATCATGTATCCAATCACCATTTGAAAAACTCTCAAAATTTTTAAAGAACATCTTGCAAAACGTTATACATAAAAATAGATACTATATTAAAGACTCTTTTGATTTCAAAAACAAAATTAAAAATATTTCTCTACCCAACGATTACATCCTAGTTTCATTAGATGTTGCTTCTCTATACACCAACATTCCAATAAATATTGCTAAGCAAGTAATCATCAAAAAATGGGATAACATCAAAACCTTTACCGACATTCCGCTCGATGACTTTTTAGAAGCAGTCGAAATAACACTAAAATCAACCTATTTTGCATACAACAAAGTTTTTTATCAACAAATCGACGGATGCGCCATGGGAGTTTCAATTTCCAGCGCCATCGCACAAATTGTACTGGAAGATTTGGAGGAGTCGGTCCTTAGCAATGCCCTTTTTGACATACCTTTTTTCTACAGATACGTAGACGATTGCATAACGGCAATACCAAAAAACAAACAACACGAAATTCTTCAACTCTTCAACAGCTACCATCAGAAATTACAATTTACAATAGAAATAGAGTCCCAAAGTAAAATCAACTTTTTAGATTTAACCCTTCATAATTTAAAAAAAGGAATTAAAACCGAGTGGTACACTAAAGTGACCTGGTCTTCCAGATACGTTAATTTTAACTCCCAGCACCCTATATCGCAAAAAAAATCCGTAATTATTGGCTTGGCTGACCGTGCAATTAAACTCTCTGATCCGGATTTCAGAGAAAAATCGATTACTAAAGCAAAACAAGCATTAAAACTAAATAACTATCCGGAACGATTAATTAACACCATTTTCAAAAAACGTATACACCTATTCTATAACCAAACTAAACAAAAAAGCAACACCCAACAAAAACAAAAAAAAATTATCTTTCGCTTCCTTATATACCCAGTATGTCCGAAAATTTTAGCAAAATTTTTATGAATCACAACATTACTATTGCTCACAAAGGATACAATTTGGTAAAAAACATTTTCAGTAAATTAAAAGACAAGATACCGGACGAAAAGAAGAGTCACGTCATTTACGAGATACCTTGCAACGATTGTGAGGGTGTGTACATCGGTCAAACAAGCCAGTATCTTAAAAACAGAATTAATGGTCACAAATACGACAAAAAAAATACGACTGCCCTGAAGAGTCATTGCGCGGAAACCAAGCATTCTTTCAACTTTGCGAAAGTAAAAATTCTAAAAACCGAAAATAATACAAAAAAAAGGGAAATTCTGGAAATGGTTGAGATCCAAAAAAATAAGAACTCTATAAATTCGAAAACAGACACCAACAATCTCAGTAAGTTATATTGCAACATTCTGAAATAAAACAACAATGGAAGTAACAACATAGGGATATATTAATATAAAATTATAATATATAAAAATAATTTAAAATAAATAAAAGAAAAAAATTATAAATTAACAAAAACACTCTGTATATCCTCTGAACCTTGCACCAAAACAATCGTGCATCGTACGATGTTTTTACAGTAACGTCGACGCGAGCAAACCTCGCGTATCGGTATTATTATTATTATTATTATTTTAAACTCTTATATATATTTTAACTGTTTCGTTAAATTTGTGTGTATTATGTGTGTGAGTGCCGTATACAAATCATTTTTTGTTGGACTTTTATCTTTTATCAAGGGTATGACTTTTTTATTCTCATAGTTGGAAAAAACCAAAACAATAACATTTCTAGGCACTATGACAAAACCAAACGCTTTTAAAGTATAAACTTTCATATGATGCTACCTCTTCAATTTTAAGATTTGTGTTTGTCTCTTTTTGGTAAGGTTCTTTGTAATTCCGTTGTGTATATGTAAAAAAAAGAACTGTACTATAACATAATTTTAGACTGTACCCCTTTCTGAAGAAGGTCATAGAAGACCGAAACGTCAATATATGGACAAAAAAAATTTTAATCGCTTTTAATACAAAGACCTATAACCCAAGAACCAAAAGCTAAACATATATATATATATATATATATATATATATATATATATATATATATATATATATATATATATATATATATATATATATATATATATATATATATATATATATATATATATATATATATATATATATATATATATATATATATATATATATATATATATATATATATATATATAAATTAATTATATAATTTATATATATTAATTATAATTAATAATAAAACTTAAGAACCATTTAATATATTAATTTTAATAAAAAAAAAACACAATAAATATTAGAAGATATATATTTAAAATTTAATTTTAATTTAATTTTAACGTAAATCTTGAAATTGGGCGCTGCCCTCTTCAATACACTGAACGCACATACTCCTGAATGGCAATTATTCACTAACTCTATAGGATTCTAGAGTGGCTTCCTCGATCTCTGCTTTGGTTTTTAAAATTATAACTTTAAAATATAAGTTCTTTTAATCTCCCCCATAAAAAAAATTTTAGGGGTTAGATCAGACGATCTCGCAAGTCACAGAATGGAGCCTCTAGTTCCAATCCAACATTGTCCAAATTCTTCACTTAAAAGTTCACTTACAATCCGTGTGTTGCGGGCGGGGCAACCATCTTGCTGATAATAAATACTCCTTCCAAGAATTAATGGCAAGGAATGGAATAACACATGTTCGCAAAATATTTATATAACCATCCGCTGTCAGATTTTCGTTAAAAAAAATAAGGTCCCACAAATCAACCTCGGAAAATTCGTATGGTCTGTTCATAGATATAAGAAAGTGACCAATTGCTTTTTGAATGGGATTATCCAAGGGTGGTCATTAACATACAATGCAACAAGATTATTACCTAAAGTTTCGGAATTTAAATTCAGGTAAAATTGTGGTCCGTAATAAAAAATAATTTTATACCTACCTGTGTTTAATATTTTTTGGTTTGGTATACTACTTAGTTTAAATTTATTAGTAATCATTCTTATTTCGTGTGTAATACAGCATGTACTGAATCGTGTGCGAATTATGCAAAATATGTGCGAGTCTAGTGTATCTCAGAAGATGCTCCCGCCCAAATGTAGAAAACACTATTCTATTGAGACTAAGGAAGTTATAAACAATGTTTATTTGACTCTCATTGAACGTGGTGCCAGCAAGCAAGCATCTTTAGAAGAAACGGCCACATTGACGAAAATTCCGACATCAACTGTATTGAAAATTGTGAGTAATCCCATTTCAACGAGGAAAAAAACAAGCGATGCTGACATTTTCTCGAGTGTAGATAAAAGTGATCAAGATATAATACTACAGAACTACCTTATGGAAGTATATTCAACACATAGGTTTTAGATTTAAAAAAGTTGACAAAAGGCAAGTTTTAATGGAATCTTTTAGAATTCGGAAATGGCGACTTGAATATATAGAAAAAATTAGGATTTACACAGAACAACAAAGGGCAATTATTTACTTGGATGAAACCTGGTTCGACACTTCAGATACCCTGGAAAAGGATTGGGTCGACTCAACTGATAAGTGTAAAATAAATGCGCCCTCAAAAAGAGGTAGAAGAATAACTATTTTACATGCTGGCTCTAAAGATGGTTGGATTCCAAATGGAGTTTCTCTATCTGCGATAAATATTAAAGATTCTTCTCTGGAATACCATGAAGACACCACCGCTGATTTATTTGAAAGTTGGTTTAAAAACAAACTAGTTCCAAACATTCCTCCTAATAGCGTCATTGTAATGGACAATGCAAGTTATCACAGTAGACAGTCGACTAAAACCCCTTCCTCGTGTGACACAAAAGCAAAAATCCAAAACTACATATATAATAACGACATTTATTTTCACGAAGATTATACCAAAAAGCAATTAATTGAGATTCTACAAAGCTTGAACCTACAAAAAGAATACGTCTGTGATAATTATGCAAAAAATCTAGGGCATACAGTTTTAAGGTTTCCACCTTACCACTATATATTTAATCCCATTGAACATGTTTGGCACCAACTGAAATCTGCCATTCGTCGTAACAATGCTTTTCCCCGTATTAGCTCCAATGTCCTCAAACTTATAGAAACTTAGGTCTCTAACTTCCCTCCACAAAGTTGGGTAAATTCTGTTAAACATATGGAAATAGCAGAACAATCGTATATCCATATTGCAAATAATATAGAACAAATAATAATTAGAACAGGCGATGATAGCGATAGTGATACTGATATATTATGTGAATAATTTTAAGTAATTTAAGTAGGTAATAAAAATAATTTGTAATTTTATTTTAGATTTAAACATAAATATATACTTAAATAAATAAATATTGTTTAGTATCTTTTCTAACAAAAACCAAATAATTAAATTCTAAGCAAAGTACGGACCTGTTCGGGCATATTTCATTCTTACAGCTTGCCCGGGTCTTTCCTTAATTCGTATCAGTTAGTCACTTTCTTATATCTATGAACAGACTTTACCTATACATTGAATGCAAAGCGAACTTGCCGATTTTGATACACTACAGCAGGATTTTCTACAACAATATACAGTGCAAAATTAATGTTCTCATTGCATTTTCCGATAAATCAAAATGCAAAATGCAAAATTGTATTCTTCTACCGTCATCCCCTTATGTAATTGGTGGACTTTTCTGGTACGATAAGTCTTGAATTTATGTTTTTTTAAAGTAGTGAAAACTTTAGTTTTTTTAGCATTTGTTGCGTCAGCGTCAATTATATTCAATTCCCGGATTTCCTGTTCTTCAGTGGTTTTGATTTTGCTTTGGCTTTTTGAAACTTTCGTAAATGGTTAAATTATTTTTTAACGTACGATATGTTTGCTTGTCTGGTTGGTGTCACTCTGGAAATGTATTAAAATAAAGTTCATTGGCTGTCCCTGCGTTTTGATTTGACAAAATGCAACACTTTATCGTATACTTTTCATAATTTTTGTACATTTTAAATTGCTAAATGAACTAAAAAGTTTGATCACTAAAATTATGTGTGACAGAACAGAAAATTCAAAAAAGAATAAAAATTATGTTCTTAACTCACATTGACAGCTATATGCACGGCCTACTAATACATAAACAAAAAATGTCCTATATTTCCACCTTTTTTTCATCACTGATATCATCAATCTATATGTATATATGTATGTCTATATAGTATTCTCAAAGGTAGTACATAGTTTTATATCAAACTGTTAGTTTTGTTTTCGTAGATAATATAAAATAATAATAATAATAATAATAATAATAATAATAATAATATAGGTAATGGTTGGGTGACTTGTTCGACTAAGTCACACGAAACCTAGCGCGGATAGAAAATGTAGTACCAAATCCGAATCGGAGATAACTGTTTACCCGCAAGTGGTTTAAATCAGATGATTCTAATCAATACCCTTCTCAGTTGGCGGTGGAATAACAAATTGCCGATCTCAGATAAAAGAATTTAAGTAGATACTTGGAAAAAGGGTTTAGGTCTGGTGGAAATCACATAAGATACACAAATTCAGAGCACATATTTTAAAGGGAGATTCTATGTCTAATCTAAACGCTTCCTTACTGATATAGAGGGTAGAATTAAAAACATATGTATGTATGTCGTTAAGAGATTATTTATAAGCATAGTTACTAAAATCAGGTGGAGAATCAACTTTCTCGCCCCCCTCCATCCTCAACACCCGGTAAAGATACTTAATAATGAAGTATTGCAAATCATTAATTTCAGTGCAATAAATTTTACTAGATCAAATGAAGGTGTTTGGAAAACTTGTTGAAAATAGACAAAAAGTTCCTACCGAAAATTTGTTCATAAATTACTTCATCATTACTATCATCCTCAATTGCATCAAAATGTTGTAGGTATACATGTCTTAGATTTCTGCTGCGTTGGGTGTTGACCATTGCAGCAGCATGTTTGGCAAACGTCGGCGCGACAGAGTCAACACCCGAAGCAGGAGAAATGCAAGAGATGTGTACCTACAAGTTCCGCAGCCAACGGAAATTTCTTTGAAAGATTTTCGTTAAAATCGGACTATATTTTTTTTTAGAAAAGTTTTTATTGTTTATCTTCAAATCATCTGTTGTGATTTTGCGTGAAAAGAAACAAAGTAGGAAAGAAACAGAACGAATGATAGGAATAGTTAGAGAGTGGCGGGGGAGGAAGGGCGAGAGGAAATAACGTTGAGGACGCGAGAGAGAGAGAGAGGGGTGGGAGGGTGAGAGAGGGGGGAGGGAGAGAGAGGGAGAGAGGGGGGTGAAAGGGAGTGATGAGATGAAGAGAGGGGGTGATGGTGAGATGGTGGAGGGGGAAGGGACAGGAAGAGAAAGAGAGAGAGAGATTAACGTAAACTATAAGCCCTCAAAAAATAAACACCGAAACACCGAATAGTTTGCCATTTGCTAAACCACATCGTTAAAGCCTAATGAACAATTATACAGTTAATAAATGCAGATCAGGAGCAGTTGATTTTATTTTCAGTACAACTGATTTGACACCTTCTAAAACGTGCCAAATTGCAAAAAATCTAGGAAAATAATTATTTGTCTTTCACCCCTGGTAGTTGCAAGACACCCATCTACAATAGATTTGTAGAACTGTTCGACAAGATTTGTTATCTCAAGAAATACCTTTAATGTAAAAACTCATTTAATTTATGTTTATGTTTATCTTTAATTAGTGTTTATCACGTGGGCGACAATTTACTACTTGTGTACCTCGTTGCTTACCGAGCAGTACGAGAGTGCGCCCTTTTTTTCAAGCGAAATTGGGTCTCAGATGCAAAATTCAGACCAAAAATGTACACAATTCCAATTTTCTAAACCACTGAGCCAGTAATTTTATCCATCCAAATAATTTGTGTTGCGATTGAAAATTCTGGTGCTCCCCGTCGTCTGTTCTGTTGAACAGGTTTAAACCTCGGTCGATCTGACGTCAAGATTTTAATTTCTTAAATAGATGTATACATTTAAGAGAATAATTACCTAAAGTTCTTAATTTCTAACGTTGCGTTATTTATGCTGATGCCAAATTATTCCTTAGCATAAGAGAGTAATGAAACGATGTACAAGAAGCCACACAGAATTCTAAACCATAGGCGTTTTGTGCTATGTTGATAGGCTGTTTAATTATGTAGGTTAATCATAAAAGTGTATATTGCCTTCGGACTATTAAAAAAATCTAATTAGCGTACCTTTTAAAGTACCTACTGTCTTTTCCAAGCGAGTACACGCTATAACTTCAGTATTTTTGTTAATAAATGAGAGTTTTCAGTTTTTGTGAGTGTTAATTGAAAACAAATGTTATATTTACATTCCAAACATTGTTCTATAGTAAATAAATATACCATATTTCAACCAATATGCTGAATAGGCTCAGACCTATAATAAACGGTTATGCCACAAAGTATTATTTATTCGTTACTCCCAAAAATTGAAAGCTCTCATGTATTAACAAAAAACATTTAGTGTATGAAGACTTTGAGATTTGTTTATCCAACCATGCGAAATATTTAAGTACTACATTTTTTTTATATTAATATAAAGTGAGTTGTTCACGGGACCACTTTGCATACGGTTTTTTTTTGCCATCCTTAAAAAATTGCAAATCAAAATTGAAAATGAGATGTAATAGGATATGGTCTTCAAAAAGATTTTGAAATAGTGCCATATAATATGTAGTTGCACGAATGCGCTTCGCGGTTGCGTAAAAATATATTTTTTTTAATATTCTGTTTTATTTATATTTATTTTCCCACTCGTGGAACATAAGTAACAAATGAATTAACAGCAACAGAATTGTACCAACCATAATAGCACAAAACCGAAACTAACCTTCAGCAGCCCGATTTCCGCCAACCTAAGCGCCTTTCAATTCTGCGATGCATATTTCCTGCTTCCTGCACCAACCACAAAAAACGCGTGCTAGTTTTCCCGAACGCCGATTGTTAACAGGTATATTTTATCGCAACTCACCGACCACTAAAAAGTTCTCGAAACTTTTCAAATCATCCTACGCAAAGTAGCGATCAGCTGTTTCGAAACGGACGTTTTGCGTAAAAACAAATCCCTTAGGGACGTTTTCGACACGTCCGTTAGAATTCTCGCTTGACGAAAATGTATCGCGTTACATTTTCGGGAGTTTTGCGGGAAAAAAAACGGGTGGAAGAGCAACGTCGAAACGCAGGAATGCGATCGAAACGACGACGAATCGAAGCGACAATCACATGTCCGCTCCCCGCGCGTAGCCGTTGGAATAAAATAAATTCATTGCAGGAGACTGAAAGCGCTGGCGACTGAAACACCGCGTTGCCAAACGGTACCCGCGGTAATATTTCCTGCGTAGACCAAACTGTAATTTTCGTTATTACAAATTGGATTCTTTTTTCTTTTTATTTACAATGTTAAAAAGTTTTACTATCGTTCATTTTGAATAGTTTAAATATAATAGACGTGGATACATATTTGTATTTATTATTATTTTGCTTACTGTAGTTTGTTTACCCTCTTCTGATGAATTTGCAGTCATTTTGTTAGCTTGTGTACTTTCTACATTTATAAGTTTAAAAAGTTCTGTGACTAAAGTATAAATATTGTAAAATACGTTTTATGAACGCCATTTTAGCCATTTAATCAACACGTTGATAAACTTCTTCAGTCACTCGTTTATTAAACGTTCGCTCGGTTCGTGAAAAAACAAACTCATAGTTAAAATATTAACGATATAAAAAATTATTATTCGACGTTGTCCCCAGATGGATTGGTAACACCATACTTCGTAAATGCTGTTTAATAATCTACACACACTTACTCCATATTACCTTTTATTTTAAATTTTGTTTTAAAATATGTTTACAATTCTATTAAAGCCAATCAAATATTTTAAATTTAAAATGTTATTCTTATATTTTTATAATTTATAATTATTTTTATAACTTTTTCTATTTATTTTTATATTATTGTTTAGTATAACAATGCTTGCAGACTTATTTTCAGTGATAATAATGTTCAATTTTTTGGAAATTATTACCTATTTTTATGAAATATTAGGTTATTTTATAGTTTTATTAGCAACTGCAAAGTTAAGTTAACTAAAATTAAAAGTATTATGTTATTTAATTTAAATATTTAGTGCCATTCTAATACCAATTATTGACCTTATTTTCCTAAATGAGAAAATATGGCGTGACACTTCAGGTTAAATAAATATATAGTTATTTAATCGCAGTTTTGATACAAATTTAAAATAAGAGAAAAGAAAATGCCAAACGATTTTAAAAAATAACGATATCATGCGACCATATTGTTTTTGCAAAAAACAGAAATTTGTCAAGAAAGCTCAACGTGTAATGAATTGTTGAAAAGAGAAAGATATAAATCTTACAAGATTTAATATCTTAAAAAACGGTTTTTAAAAATTAAGAAGACAACAACAAAACGCCGGTTTTTGCAAACACATTTAGAATAATTTCGGTGATTCAATTTCTGTTATTGACTTTTTATAACATTTAACTTTTCAAAAACTGTGTGGATATTTAAAAAATGTAAAATTAATAAAAACGCAAAAAGAATAGAAAACATTATTTGCAAAAACAGACCGTATTAGAAACTATGTTAGTGATCCCTGGAGACGAAACGTCATTGCAAAGGATAGAAAAAAAAGTGACAATATTGGGATTTACTTTGAAGCACATTATTAAATTGTTATTATTATTAATTATTATTAAAAATTATCAAAAGTCTAACATGAAACGTTTAAATTTAATTTACCTACCATTTTTGGGTTAATTAAAGTTATTTGGCCTAACTGTATTTATAAACAAAAAAAATGAATCTAGAAAATATAGGGGACATTTTTCTAAAACCTATGACCTATGATATTTCGTCGATATACCCTTTTGCGTTAATTAACATTGTTCATTTCTACTCGTTTTATATTATATGGAAGCACTTTTGGTTATTAATATCTTGACAATCTCCTTCGGAAAGCGGAAAATCGATTCAAAGCGCAAAGTCAAACAAAAACAGGTCAGAGCGAGCATTGTTTAAAACGCCGTCAATCACTTGGCAACGTTGTTAAAAAGATTCAGCGCGTGGTGTAAGTTTGGAGACAACACAAACATGCGCGCCACAGAACACAAAAGGGTCATACACCTACTATACATCTGCCGACATTACCCATTCAGTTGCGTAAAGAACGGACACACAATTTGCATATCTCTTCCTACATGTATCTCTTTATTACTTTTTAGGCTTTGAACAGTTGATGCCGTTCTTCTGTATGTTAACGAACAGTATACTAACTTAATTAATATACATTAGCACACACGATATCAAAAACACCTTAAGGAGATAGGACTTATAAGTGAAAAAACGAACATTCCAGAAAGAATATTTAGAATATTTACTGTATTGTATTTACCTCCCCATAGGTACAACCTTTTTGCGATTTTAGTTTTACATTTCACACCTTTAATAGTTAGTTGGCACAACTCAAAATTTCAGTAGTAAATGTTTTCAAATTTTTAGAAACATCATTTTTGATAAAAAATTAAATATCTCAGAAACGATAAAATTTAAATGATATTATACATGAAATGCGTCTAGATAACAGATCGACGAAGTTGCCGGTGGGGCACCCTGTATATATAGCTGAACAACACGCAAATATTTTAGAAAATAGGTGCAAATGGAATTAAGAAAATGTTGAGAGAAAAAAAATACCAAATAATTATTATCCGAAATAAAAGGAAAGATTTTTATGACTATATGTCTACAACTAAATATGGAAACTGAATTAATAAAAATTGTCAGAAGGATTTTTCAAAATTATTTTTTCACTGCAATTTGTTTGATGTTACAAACTGTGAATTTTTCTGTCTAATCTATACAACACAATTAATAATGTATCCTTATACTAACTATTGTTATATTTAATAACAGAATTTTAATTTTTATTTATTTTTTATATTTACATTACTTTATTTTTACATTACATTCACAGTAATAAATTACTATTAATATTACAATAATTGGGTAGGTACATATAGCTATTAGATAATATAGTGGTTTTACTACAGTAAAAACTGACGGCA
This sequence comes from Cylas formicarius, assembly GCF_029955315.1. NCBI lineage: Eukaryota > Metazoa > Arthropoda > Insecta > Coleoptera > Brentidae > Cylas > Cylas formicarius. The sequence goes on along the minus strand of NW_026844214.1, from coordinate 38,793,205 downwards.
TCTATAAATAGTGGTATATCTATAAATAGACTATACCACTACCTACACTAACTATGAAGAACACAAGACTGTAAATGTTTTGATTTTTTTTTAATATTTAATGAAATTTAACCATTTCATCGCTTGCTGGCTAATGAAAAGGATACTAGAAAGTTTAAACGCTGTATTATCAGAGTCTATTTAAATATAAGAACCAAAAATTGAATTTAATTTTGAAACAACCACTAATAAATATTTCGCATAACTTTTTAAGAGCCCCTTTATTTATATCTTCATGAACTTGCGTGAAGTTGAAATTTAAGAAGTATTTTAGACTGCCATTGGTTGGCAGTTTTCGCTCTTCGTGTTACACTCAACCTTTTGACAAACAAAACTCAGATCTGTTTTACAATTAATATCGTTCCAATAAGCAGCGTTGCCGTTTGAGTCGAAAAAGAGTTGCAAACAGTGCTCCGATTTTCCGGCGTTGTCGGGTTGACCTTTCGCAAAATTGGAATGGACGACCCTCGTTCCCGTAGACAACCAATAGAAGTGGGTGCTTTGGATATCGGTTAGTTTGGTACCGGAAGTCCAGTACCCGTTATAAGGACCTCCTACAAAAACGAAAAGCGTTAATACTCGACATACTTCGTCAAGAAATACTTACCGACAGGTTTTTTTGCTTTAATGGCATTTATTATCAATTCTTCTTCTTCTGGGGTTTGAATGCTTACTAATTCCATTCCAATGCTTTTACAGTCTACGAGAGCTTGGAAGAAATTGGTTTTACCATTAGATACATAATATCTGTTTCGAGATTCCGTATCTCTTGATTCTAAACCCGGAAATAATAATTATAAATAACAGGATAACGGGAATTAAGGTTAAATTTCTATAGAGTATAAAATAAAATTTTAATTATACATACTGATAAATTTTTATTTAAATAAATCCATTAAAAATCATAGAATGATTGAAATTAATAAGAACCTCCCTCTTTCAGGTATGTATTGTTTTTTTGCTATTGTTTTTCATACACACGCATATATTCGAAAAAAAGAAAGATACAAAAACCAACCACCCAAAACGTCTTTGTGTATATTCTATTGTTTACAAATTTGAGCAAGTAATTAAAACAGCTATTAAATTAAAACTTTGAGAACTTGCCTTTCATCCTACGATTATTATACTAATAAACTTACTCCACAAACTGCAGCAACTCATACAATTTTCAAGACGGGTCAGAAGTTCGACAGCTCCAGCAAGTCGAAGTTGTTCAGCCGATTGCTATAAATCGGACAAGAACATTTATTATCAAAAATTTCAATTTCCAATTGTGATATAAAGCTTAAAAATTGCCTGAGCTTTTAGATATGATATTTAAGTATAACTCATTAGCAGTTTTTCTGCCCAAGCATTCTACATCAAAACCGTAAAATTTTAGTTGGGTCGCTAAATAAGAAATTCAAAGAAAGCTATTTTAATATGTGCAAGCATATTATAACCTGTTTAGATGAAAACAAAATCTAATGAATTCATTAAGGGCGTAATGTGCAACATTTAAAACGGGGAAATGTTTTTATAATTCGCTTGTATTTAAAAAGAGAGAGATATGCAGGCTGTTCTAGAGGAAAATGTTAAATACAAAAGTTATAGATAGATAAACACTTAAAACATGCAAAATAAAAAGAACAGTTTAATTAAGTTGCACGCTCTAACACGGTCTTTAAACGATCGGGCAATAATCGCGAGGATAGCGAGTGATAGCTGAAGCAAATGAAATTTGCGTATGTAGCGTATGTAGGAGGAAGACTGCATCATCGTTTGGAGAAGACGACACAACGATTAAGGAGGAAACCTCAAAAGTAATAAAGCATGTAAATAATCGCATAACCGAAGATAGTATTGAAAATCTAAAAATTATCAGGTCTAGGACTAGACGACCATCGACTTTTATTAGCTTCAAAGAGAAAAACCTGACTACATAATTTTTCCACCTCAGAAAAGAAATAGGTCGTTTAGTCCCAGCACACAAGGAAAGTTGTGTAAAGCAACCAAAGGCTACAAATACGTGTGGGGCAACGATGGACTTGTTTTTATCAGGAAAAATGATGGGGATCGCGCTACTAGCACTAAGGATTTAGGACACGTCAATGATCTTGTACAGCGTGCAGAATGAATAAACTCTTCTTTACGCTACTACTCGCAAATAAGTGTTAATCTTGTTGCTAACGATTTTCATATAGTCTGCATGACGAAAACTTGTGTAAAGCCACATATTGATTCGTTGTTAGTCAAAATTAAGGATAATAATTTAATTACGAAAGACCGTATACATCGAGCTAGAGCTGGCCTAGATATTTATGTTCGTAGTGATATAAAAGCTTCAAAATATTCTGTTCAAGTTTGTTGATCAATTTTAGTATTAAAAAATTCCCTGTAATGGTGGACTTGTATATCGTTCACCCACGGGGTTTTCTGTAAGGGAATCCGTAAACTAGTATCATACACTGTATTATCTGAAGTTACACCAACATTTGACTGCACAGTTATTGTCGATGATGTAAATGTGAACTTATTGGGTCCTTCAAATCCTATTGGAAGCTGTTTTGACTGTAATAATATTTCACAGATAATGAATGAGCCAACCACGCGACTCTTCTGGGTCCTATTTTCATAAGGTGAAAGGTCATGGCATATGGAATACGGATTTAATTTCTGATCACAATTTGGAATTTTGCGAACTCGCTCATACAGTTAAAAGCTGAAAACAAAGAATGTACGCTTACAGATGCTACAAGCATTCCGACAACCCACCTTTCTATTATAATATGAACAGAATTAAAGGGAACGAACTCTATTACATTGAGTTTTTTACTACGAAATTGGTTAAAAACTCTCATGCTCCTTACAGACAGTCTTAGGGAAATATTTCTAAAGCGGGATAGAGCACTTCAAAAGTATAAACTGAGTTTCAAATTGAGATACATTCGCAATTTTGCATTATCCTCGATGAGTTTACCCATACTACTTAACCATATAACCCACATACTAAATTTATGTCTCGAGAATGCTTACTTTCCAGCCTGCTGGAAGACAGCTGTTGTGTGTCTCATTCCTAAAGTAAGTTCTCCTGAATCGCTTAATGGTCTAAGGCTTAGCTTACTACCTGTGTTGAGCAAGGTTTTCGAAAAGGTTGTCTACTTACAGCTCTATGGATTTGTTTTGCAATCGGGTTTCCGTCCGGGACACATTACTGCAACATTTTTTTTTAAATGTGACAGATCGACTTTTCTCTTGCTTTTAATTGCGTGGATCATTCACTTTTATGCGCTAAATTGCAATACTTTGGACTTTCTGACGGTCCACTTCTTTTGTAACTACTTGCAAAATTGAAGACAAGTTGTTAGGACGACAGCTGGTGTGTCGCAAGTTGGTGAAGTGATATCAGGAGTGCCTCAAGGATCAATCTTGGGGCAGCCATTATTTTTACTGTATATGTTTGATTTGAGTACCGCGCCGCAGTTTTGCCAATCTCAGTCATATTCTGACGATAGCCAGCTTCCTTTCCATTTTGATGAGGTCGAAGCAGAAAGAACATTATAGGCGTGTTATTAGATAAATAAAATGCTGATTGGGTTTTTCGTATTTGAATTATTCACAGAATTATTTCTATAATTACTTACTTCCGTTTTCTTTTGTTTATATTTTATTTTTCTTTACTACGGGTTCTCTTGTTACAAATTATATTGTCAAAAAGGTGTATAATATATAGATTAATTCTGTTGGGTTAATGTTGAGTAGCTTACTTAGTCGGCTAGAATTTGCTCTTCGAGATTTTAGTATTGTATACTGTATATTGTATTATGTATAATTTGTAATCCAATCCTCATTGCAGACTATTAGGTATTATTATTATTTTATGACTAACACCCTTGAAAGATTTCTCTTATTCTCTGTTTCCTGTCCTCCTCCTTGTTATAGGGGCAGTTTTATACACCTGGTCTTTAACATATCTTGACAGAAAATAGATCATGATTGAGTTGCAAGATCTAGGTGACCATCTAATCCGATCACCTCTTCCTATCTACCGTTGAGGAAGTAAATCATTTAAGTAGTTCGTAACATTCTTTGCGTCACTTCGTTTGGAATAATTCTCATCTCTCTCTCAACCTCTAAGTAAACTTGCTCATTCCCTGTATTTTTTAAAAAATGAATCCCTACAAGGTTAGTATTATATCACCCCAAACATTAAAAGCCACCTGACTATGTGTCATCATAAAATAATATCTATTGATAGCATAATAGTGAAAATTATGCCTAACAACCGTTTTTATGGAATGTTGATTCGTCCGTAAATAAAACCTAATCGAACAAATCATCTTGCTCAAAAATTCGTTTTTGTGCCCATTCACAAAATGTTGATCTAATTTGATAATCACTTATGCATGCATCGTATTAATATTTTTTCATAGTGACTCACCCTGTATAAATTGTTGGTAAAATAAAATTACAGCTGTGGGAAATGGCATCAAAAATATAGTGTTACACACAGGGCAATAGCCATAAATCCGAAAACACTAGGTACAGACCATAACAACCCTACATTTGGTGAGTATAAATATAATATATATGGTGTTCCATATAAAAAAAGTTTGGTAAAATTGTTTCTTTTAGTGTTATCTATAACTTTTGTATTTTCCATTTTTTTCTAAAACAAATAATAGATTAAATATGTTATTTTAACACACTATTTGGACACCCTGTATGTGTAGCGATGTGGAAAATTTCGTAATAAAACTTCAGAAAATTTATCGCCTAGACAAATATGTGCATGCGCGAGTCAGAACTACTTTCAACCGATAATACCTGCCAATTCAAACAACCTATAAGACTTTGAGACGTCCAACAATCAACATTACCACTGACAGTTCATGAATAAAACAGTATTGTGTTGGGAAGTGACACAAATATGCCCATATCCCATTAAATTTTGAGAGAAAATCGAATTAAGAGTGTGGAGATCGCTGTTTAGAAAGAATTTTACGAAAAAGCATGTTGGTGTGTCAAAATTAGGTGCAATCACGAAAATGTAATAAGAGAGGGCATAAGGCGCATCAGATTCGCATTATTATCGGCCCCCATAATATCTACTGTATTAGTCTTAAAATTGTTTCTGTAACAAGCAAAAAATTCTCTTTTACTCACATCGGATGAGAGATGTGGCAGATGTGTTTATTTTTATAAATTAACTTATAAAAGTAACTTATTTACTACATTCTTCCACATTCATTTTTTAAATTTGCTTTAAACATGTTCACGAAAAACTTTTGTTAAGGAAAGTCGCAACAAATAAAAACTTACGACCGTTTCATTCATGTGTATCCGCGTGTCTGCATTTGGGCACGTAGCAGAGAAGGAGGCAGAGAGAAAAACAGCCAGAAGTACCAAACTTTTTGCAACCATTTTAAGAAATGTGCAGCAATGGCGTTTAGCAGATAATATACAAAAGAAGTCGAGGAGTCAGGAATTTCCAAAAGTCCGTTTATTTCGTATCAAATGCAATGAAACGATAACCTTTAAACCAACATGTTTACAGGACGTCCATATGTTTAGGAATATAAGGAAAAATTTGAAAAATTATTACTTTACTACTTTAATTTGGTTAGTTGCGAGTTATCAGTGTATCCAAGTTTGTCTCCACGAGTCTCGCGTGAGTTCTCTCTCATTTAAAGCCCAGCAAAGAGTTGCTCAACTCATAAATGTTTAAAATTCTATGCGATTTAGAAACAGGCACGAAATAAATGACACCAAATGCAAGAGAGCTTCACAGCGTTGCCAAACGCCTATATTACTCCGATATAACCAGGAATTTGCATAAAAGTAGTGTTGTGGGCGTAGGTAGCCAAAAAATTGAATATTCAAAGAAAAAGTTAATTTCTCTATTCGATATTAAAAAGCTTTTCTTAAAGTATTTTTAAAAATTGCTTTGAGGAAACACACGAAATTTTCTCTACGACTGCTGTAAAAAGTATCGTTAAAACGCACTCGAAACGACATCTGAAAATGAGGAATTTTACATCTTGTGTGAGAAAACCATATAGCTTCTAAAGATATAGAGACCCTGTCTATGCCAATACTACAGGTGACTATAAAAAAATGAAAAGGTCCATTCGACATGCGCATGCGCGAGATTTAAAATCTCGTTTCTTAACCAATAATCGTGAGGCATTCGATAACCAACATGGCCACTCACATATCGTCCATAAGTTTGGAAACGACATTTTTCCTGCAGTATTATCTCCAAATATGCCTACATCTCGTTAAATGATCTGGGGAAAAGTTGTTTAGAAACAAAATGGCACAAAGTGCAGGTTAGTAGAAATGTAGAGGAGACAAGCACGGAAAATCACATGACCTTCCCTACGAAAATATCCTACGGCCCATTAATTTTTACCGTAGTAGGGCCACTGATAACCATATGGCGAAAACTAAATTGATTGACTTTTGTTATATGTATAGATTGTATAGCCTTTATACAATAATGATGGTAAGTTACTGCGCTTTATGTAGCTAAGATGTTTTCGTAGAGAAGGGAATGACCTTCCTTGCAACCCACTTTCGTTTATCTCTGCACACTTGGCGAGATATGAGCATATTTTGAAAAAATACTGCCGGAAAACTGGAACATAAGAAGTGAAAATTGTAGAATTCCCAAACTGTCAGCGGTCATGTTCGTTGAACGCCGTTTGTTCTTATTGATAAACAACGAGATTTGAAATGACATCTAATAATAATAAATAATCTACATACGAGATTACCTAATACGCGCGAATGTGATGGGCGATGGGCCCATAGTTGAAATCCTATGACTGCTTTGTGTTCAAAAACCGTTTCCATGGTTGTAAGGTTAAAATTAGCCATAACATTACAAACTTATTAAATAATGGAAATCATAGTATTTATCACGCATTCACCTCTGGGGTAGTCTACACGGCATTCGCAGTTCGTAGTGTAGGTTAATCTTTATTCGACAATTATAACCCAACTTGTTCTTTATGGTCATTGAGGTCCAAAGTATTTTTGGATTTGTGTAAAAGAAATTTATTAAAACGCTTGAAGTGTTTTATCGTACCAAAAATGGAAAATCATGGTCCTTCACTGGACCAGTACTTTGGATCGAATGATTCTGAAATTGAAAAGAATGATTTTACAAAAGAGGTATGCCAAACGTCAGACAAAATTAATAATTTAAAATTAGACGAGGGTGCGGAGAGCGAACCAGAGGTTTGTAGAATTTTTGCTGAAGTTCCTGTAGAACGGAAAGATCCTACAGCTGCATTTTTTGATCTTATTGGAACCGATAGAAAGAAGCCTAGCACAAGTGGAATTATTACAGATTTGGAACTCCATACACGGATTGATGTATGATGGCTTTTGCTATTTGTACATTTACCTAACTCTGTCAATTTTAGGATACAATTATACCGAGAGTTACATCTGGTTCAGAAACAGATCGTCGTAGGGATGCTTGGATTCCAAGTGAAAGGACACGTCAGGTTCTCATTGCTGTAGCTACTGCAGCTCCTGGTACTTATGTACCAGATCTAAATACCTTAACCTTGCCGGGTATACTACTTGAAGAAGAACTTGGAGATGCTATAGGGGAAGCAGTAAGCCTATGTCTAGGAGAAGCTGAAGCAGCTCAAAGGAGAACTTTGGGTGCAAATGATGTCACACAAGATGAAGCAGGTTTGAGGGAATTGGTGCAAATGGGAGCTTACAGGTATTTATAACCAATCTAATTGCTTATTGAATTTTATATCTCTAAGGAAGCATTCAAGATAATTTAAAAAATGTTTTTATTGAGAGTGTTTACCATTCTGTTTCTCTTACTTTCTCTATCTACATGGACAAATATGAAGTGTTCCAAAAGTAAAAAAAAAACGAAAATTTGCTAAATTTTTTTACATAATGAAAAAGCACTGTTATTTTAAAAACATCTATTAATATTTTATTACTAGACCACAATCTTTTTTATTTAATTAGAGCTGCCATAAATTTGACTGGGAAGCTTTTATCCATCTATGGACAAGGCAGAGGAAGAGCGGGACATCCCACAAAACATTCACCTCACTCCTTACAGCTGTGGTTTACTCGAATTGCTTTGTTAGTAAAATCCAAGGCTTTTAACATTGCTCAAGCTGAAGCTGAGCCTTTTGGGCAGCTTGATAAACCCGACGTATTTTATCAGGTATTGAATGTTGTTGGCACATCACTTTTTAAAGCTTTAACTTTTGTAGTTTTATCCAGATATGTATAGTGGACGTTCTGGGTCAATAGCGTCATTTTCTTTTCGTCTTTTGTTGGCCGAACTTCCATTACATTGTGGAAAACCAAAAGAATCCTTAACAAAATTATTTAGTTTGTTAGCAACTATCCAAAAAATGTTGTCCAACCTGAGAAAAAAGTTTTGCGAGGATGGAAATCCAATGGAAATTAGTGAAGAAGATCAGATGGACTCGATTAGATTGTGGTCGGGAAGAGAAACAAGAGTTATACATTCTGTTATTAATTGCGCAATTGCGATTAAGGATTACGAGTTGGCTATGGAATTATTAGGACAGTTATGTCAAAGGTAGATATGGTACCTTTTTAAAACTTTGTTTCCAAATAAAAAACTGTCAGTTTTTAACAAAAATTTACTTTTTATATTTACCTGATTGTTTTGTTGCACATGTTCGATTAAAAATATTTGTTTCATTGCTCATTACTTTGCAGGGAGGGAGCTCCAAAACATACCCTGCTCTCAGCCCTTGGTAGACTACATCTACAGATTGGGGACATTGCAGGTGCAGAAGTATGCTTTAATGAAGCGTCACAAATAGGCGGTCCAATGGGAGTGCGCGACATAGTAGACAAAGGACTTTTAGCTATTGCTCAAAATAATTTTGATGAAGCCTATACCTGCTTCCAACAGGCTAGCAACTTTGAACCGTCTAATGTGATGGTGAGAATTTACCTGTTGAAATTCATAATATTCATCATTTGGTTTTCTATTAGATACTAAATAATATGGGTGTCTGTCTGCTCTACGGGGGTCGCCTTAAAGAGGCTATAGCTGTATTAGAATCAGCCATAGCATCAAACCATATGCAAGGACTTCACGAATCACTAATTTTAAATCTTTGCACACTATATGATATGGAATCGTCTAAAGGCATAATGAAAAAATTCGCACTATTGAGAAAGATTTCTAAGTATCATGCTGATGCGCCGACAACGATTTTAGAAAAATTGTATGGATGAAATTTCATAGGCTCAGATCAATAGTGAAAATAGAGAACCATCTTGTTTGGTGCAAAGCTTTTGAAGGGACACACATTAGTTTTCTTAGAGGAGTTTGTGCCTTATCTAGGCTAAATGGGGCTTACATTTTTATAATAAATGAACAACGGAAGATTACGACAGTTGCTTGATAGTTTTTCGGAGTCTAACTGCAATACCTTTATTGGCATTACTTTTATAAAAATTGAAATCAAAGTGCATGATTCAGCAAAAAATATATTATTAAAAATATTTAAATATCTTTTTCTAGCGAAAATGTATCTCAAAAGCTGTTTTTTGCTCAATAATGTAAGGTATTTGTATTACTGCAACAATTTGGTTAACTCACAGTTGTTATACTTTTTAGGAAGTAATAATTTTGAAAATATATGTGGTGTGATCACTGATGTAGTTTCAGTTAAAAAAAAAGCAGGTCAAATGTACAAAACAAAAACTGGCAAGTACTTTTCAGACAATGCATAGTTTCCTTAAAAGTACAGTTAATATGCCAAACTTCAAAGAATCATTTATGTGTTTACAAAGCGGAACCCCACAATTTCCCCGTAAGTAAGGAAAATTAATTCAAAATTTGCCAGGGCTATGGCAATTATATTTCAAGAATAGTACTAGTGAAGCATTTTGGTCAGAAGGGAAACGCTGCAAAAAACTGCCCATGTAGTGTATTCGAACAATGTAGACATATTTGCCAAAGTTACCACAGCTAACCATCCAATTATATTTTTAAAAAGTCATAAGAAATACACTAAAAACTTGTGGACCAGAAATATAATTACAATTGAGGCTAAAGCTATGGTAACTAAAATCAAAATTTTTCAGGCCTCTGCATTACTAACAAAAAATTATTGATGTTTGCAGAGATTGGATGTTCACTAAATATATAGTTTAATTCTTTTTAATGCTTTCGTGACTATAGTGATTTGTTATACCTATAAAGATAAAGATATGCTTGTCATACAAAAAACAAATAACAACTTTGGTATACATACATTTTTATTTGTGACATTAACCACATACAGAATTATTCCAAATAAATCTGCACTAAAAGTATGAAATTTGTTTTTTTTTAATACCTAAATAAATAATACTCTTAAATGATTCACTACTAATACATGTATAATAAAAATTCGTTACACGATTAAGGATTAAGCATTTGCACCTTTTAATAGTAGGAAAATGGTTTCTTCGGCAATAGTTACCTTTTTTGTTCCATTCAATTGCACTTTTTTAAAAAAGAAAATGGAACCATCTCCAGCCCACAATTTATGAAATATCTACTTTAAAGGAACAATGAATATCAGAAGAAACCAAATATTGCAACTTAAAATGAAACAAACGCATTTGAAAATCACATTTTATGGAATATGTATTGTACTTTTTCAGCAAAAATCGATTAATAACATCAAAAATCAAGATTTAGTACTCCAGCCTATTGTTCTATACCATCTGAGTACAACTTTGCTTTTTCTAATTATTCACAGTTCTGGCTCACCAACAACTGTACTAGTCTTCAGTACTTTAGAAAGTATTATTTGTGTTTACAATAGGAAAATAAAAATATAAAATCTCAAGTTTAAAAGAAAAAGGCAAATTTTTTAAAGTCTTGTACAAATCATTAACTAAATTGAATGTAGTGGCATGATGTGTATAGTCTAAAACTTTTTATTTTCCTTTTTCTTTTTTTTTTTCCTTTTTGTATAAAAAAAACGCACTGAACTATAATTCATTCAAATAATTTCACATCACTGGCAAGATGTTTCTCGATTTACCGCAAGATATTAATCTCAATTTATAATATAATATTTCTAATACACTGACAATGCACAAGAGAACTCCTCTCACATTTACAACTATGGGAAAATAGACACAGATAATAAAGTGAGAAGCATGGAAAGATTTTTTGTCAAAATGATCAGATCGAATTTATAGTACAAGTGAAAAATGAGTGCAATAAACTAGCACCTTATCTAGTTTTTATGTCGCCTTTATAGGTATATGAACACAAACTAGTTGTTCTTCTAATTGGTGATCAAATAGCAATTCACCTGTTGTTCAATCATTTTAATGTCAATATCGAAAATGGTATGCAAGGTTATGTTCCCATATCTAAAGTTTATTTGTCATCATATTCTATACAGAAAGATATTCCTACAGCTTGAAACTTTGTAAAGAGATGTCTTTCTTGTGCACCACCAAATAAAATACAAAAATTACATAAAACATTTGATACAACATTGCTACTGCCATATATTTGTTGCTAAGGTAGGAGCCATATTGGCTGTTGCCGTATTATTTAAGGATAAATTACTGAACTGTTGTGGCAAACCTGAAGTTTGGCTACCAAAGGAGTTTGAAATTTGACCAAATGAAGCAGAGTTACCGCTTGCCTGTGGAAATTGTGGCTGGGCAAACTGGTTTTGTGCCATTGAAACTTGTGTATTAGTAACTGGAAAAGCAGTAGGAAACTGGGTTGATGACTGACCATTTTGCAAATGGTTAACCGGAAACTGATTGGGTAACATTTGCACCTAAAATTTTAACTTATTACTGATGATGTATTTGATATATGTATACTAATAATACTAGACAGTATAATGCAAAAAATATTATAATACAAAAATTGGGCTTGCCTGATTTGGTGCCGGAAATTGGGCAGCTGGTTTATTCCATTGCTGGGTGCCCGTGACCCATTGGTTTGTGCCAAATTGACTTTGATTGGATGGCACACCATTTTGCCCAGCAAATGCCAGAGGCTGCTGTCCCTGAGGGAATACAGAATATCCTTGGAAATTCTGTGGAACTGAAAAGCTGCTAGGAGCAGTTTGAGCATAAGGTATTTGCGGGACCATATTGGAGAACTGAGCAAAACTTGATTGCTGGATTGTTGGAGCACTTCCATATAGGGCCAAAATACTATCCTAAAATATTACAGTATCATAAATATTTGCAAATCCAAATTGGGCAGATAATATCCTGAAGAAACAGAAAAAAGGAAGAAAATTACCTTGTCTAATTTAACTTTTTCCTTTTCAGCGGGCATAGGTTGATTGAAAAAACTTTCCTCCTCACTTTTACTGCCAACACCATCATCCTTTTTGGGATCTTCAGTAAGATTGTTTGTGGTACTAGCTGAAATAAATCCACTAAAAGAATCTTCACCATTCTGTATTCCTAAAAAACATTTTTAAAAGTATATTTTATCAAATTTTCTTATTATCCAAACACATTTTTAGTGATTTGATTAATTACCTAGCAGGTCGTTATTATTTTTCTTCTCTTTCACTTCAGGGGTACTACTAATAGACCTTGCAGGTTTGGGACTGGGATTTGTAGGTTTTGGCAATTGAGGCACCTCAACATTAGCCAGTGGTTTCTTCTCTAACATAGTTTTCTTTTTTCTTTTTTGTTTCTCCATTTCCTCTTCGATTTCTTTCTCCCAATTTACTTTAGGCAATGGTGGCTGCACCCACTCCCGGGCTATGTACTTTTTGTGCTCATATTTGGCACGAATGAACGACTCAAGATTTAAATCACTCTGAGGTCTAAAAACACGAAAAAACCTGCAATTATATACTTTGTCTTGTTGCAATGTTGTTATATTGCTATTTAAAGAAAATAGTAAAGTGTTACTCCCATAAGTGTAACAAAAAGAGCTAACTTCGTGTTATAAGAAAATCTGACAAACTTCAAACTAATAAACGCTACCTGCATTACTTGCTACAAACCTTCTAAAATTATCTGGCAAATTTGCTTCATAAACTGCTCTGGCTCGGGAATTTCCCATTTGTTGCAAAGAAACAACTTGCTCAGGTGTCCAGGCATCTAAATTGACTGACTTTACCTTTGAAATATGCACCCCAAGATTTCTGTGAATACCAGCACAACGAATGCAGAGAAAAACGCCTATGTTCCATGAAGCCCATCTTGGTCCTAAAGAAATCTTTTAAATTAGTTAATTCAGCTTGGTTGTGCCTAGTAAACAACTAATTTTAAAATTATAATATACTTTCGTTAGGGCTTTCTAAAAACTAACTTTAATTGCGCTATTTAACTATTATTTGCCAATCACCAAATTTATAATTAAGATCTAAACATCGATTAAAAGTGGTACTCGCCTTTGGAATCGCAGTCGACACAATATTTATTATCTTCGTCCCTTAATAACGCATTTAACACAGACTGGCATTTTTCGTTTAACTGCTTCGTTTTGTCTTTTTCGGATTTGAGGCTCATTTTTGATTAAATCTTAAACACTACCAACAATAAAGTAATTCCTAAAATGAAAGTGACAACGTCGGATGGTTGCCATATATTTATGTGCACGGACCATAGATAAAAGATTTAAAGGGGAAGGCACGGACCACAGGTTTGAAAATTTGTTTTTAAAACCATGAAGCTATAAGGGCTTTAGATAAACTATGGTTAAAGTCCAGAGCAAAATCAAGAACTGTAGCATTTAGTGCGTTCTTTGAAAGCAAATTGTAGACTATTCATATAATTTGCTCAAGATTCTGCAAAAGTTATTCTTAGGAGTTGCTAATAGTTGCTATTACCTGCCGTAAATTTTTTCACAAACGAAAGGTAAAAATTCCCCAAATTAAAATTGTGCCTTTTCTATCGATGGAAAATGTTGATTTAGAAAATATTGAAAAATGCGTCAATATCGACTACAGCTCATTGACTATTACCAAATTAAATGAGTATAAGGACTGAGGAATTAAAAATCTCTTACGTTTTGTAACTATAGATGGTTTTGTTTTTATTTATTTACATTTGCATTTAATGCGAATGTCAGATGCAAATAAACTTTTACAAGCCAAGGTATGTGTGACAAAAAAAACATTTTTTTGTATAAATTTATATTTTTGTTTATAATTCTGGAAGTAGGCATAATTAAACTCTTTAAAATATCGAAATAGCTTATTACAGTTTAACAGTATTATTACTCGAAATAGAAAACAAATTGCGTTTCAAGTATTTATATCATACAACTATGTAGAGTATCTACCTAATTATGCAAAATACCGAGTGTGCATTGTTATAGCCAAGGGTAACGCATCTGTCTATTCTTCAGATTTATTGGCAATCTACGAAAATTATCGTATCCCAGAATATTTCTTGCAACTTTTGCATTACTTAGTGGCACTGTTTGCGGGGCATAACTGGCTGGCTCTTCAATGTTAAGTATTTGTTCAGTGGACATAGACAGCAATGACGACCACGCACACTAAAAATAAATATTTTTAAAATGTTCAAATAAATTCAATCTTGATATGTATAGTTTCACATGTTAAATGCTGTGCTGTACACAGTTTGGCATGGAAAACGTGGTATGTACAAAAAGAAATTTCGAATGTCTCTAAGATATAGATGAAATTTCCAAAAAAAACAAAAACAGTTAAATATCATAGAAAAAAAACAATACCACTGAACCAGATAACGTTAAATTGAATTAATATTAGTAATCTGAAATCGCGGGTCCAAATTAAAAAATTAACGACGAGTCCAAAACACGTATTAAATAAATTTACTACTTACAAGGAATACTAAATAATATTTCATTGCGGAACTGTTATATACCATGTTATTAAGACAAAGATCGTGACTATATATTGGCAGTACGCGAATAGAACTAGTCACTAATACAAATTATGTAGCATATTAGTAGAAATTTTAAATACATATTGCAGTTAAATTATGGCATCCTATTAACATAATATTATGTTGAATAATTAATATTTTTATAGGTTTGCTTATTAGCATATGAGATGTGTATAATATGGACTGCATACCTGCTGCTTAATGTCAGATGCAACATACAGCTGCAAAAACATTCAGCGCAAATTTAAACAATAACTAACCCATGCCGGTGCAACAATGTGAACACATATTTTAGGTATTCTGGAAAATTTTTGATAATTTCGTTTTAAAGCCGTTCTATGTTTTTTAAGGTTGCCTTTCAAAAAGAAAAAACTTGTTTTAAACTTTCGATTCAATTTGGTTTTTGGTTATTTGGACATATTTTAGGTATTCTGGAAAATTTTTGATAATTTCGTTTTAAAGCCGTTCTATGTTTTTTAAGGTTGCCTTTCAAAAAGAAAAAACTTGTTTTAAACTTTCGATTCAATTTGGTTGTTTGGACTACTCAGAATAGTTATAAATAAAAAACATCCAATATACCTTAATTTTCTAGTTATTTGCATCTATTTTTTTATGGATACTGAACGAATATTATAAACTTCCTACAGGCCAAAAAAAAAAAAAAATTGTCAAAACCCCATTTCCTTAATTACTATTCAAGACAGATACTGTTTCGAATAGTGTTTTTTTTTAAGTGAAGTGCAGTTAGAATATCAAGCTTCTTTGGTCTTTGTAACACACAGAACACCAATGATCCTAACTTTGGAACAAATATTCTGCGGTTTTAAAGCAGAAAGAATTAGAGTGTTTTTTTCTATGGAGCAATGGCATAAAATAAGCAGTGACGTAACGTTTAAAAACAGTGGCAGAAAAGTATTGGAAAGCAGTGGTTTATTTATTTGTAACTAATGATTTTCGCTAATTTTGTTTCAGTTTATTAAATTATAACAAACCATGTTCGCGAATGTTTCAACAAGAAAAATATCCCTAACCTCAAAACTGGGACACCGATTAATTAAGTTCCGGCATGGGATCAATGCCGTGCAAATTAAAAGTGGATCATCAAAATCGCATGGATCGGTGTCACAAAGTTTACAGGACAATAAACAAGAGGAACCTATTTATGATTTTCAAATACCAAACCGATGGAAGCGAAGGCCCTTAGATGAACTTGAAATATCTATCATTAACAATGGAGGTCCATTATAAAGATTTTTCTTCAGTAGAACATGTTTAAAGTATGTAGTAAATTTTCATACTTAAATGTTTTAAAAAGAAAATTTGATTCAATAACAACAGCTCTGTTGTAGATGTTTTGCTTTTAATGAGCATTATTTAGTATAAATATAAATTATTTGTTTGATATACCATGACTTTTATACAGAAAAAATACATCTCCATCCGATTGCGTTTCTGCTAATAATAACTTGAGTAACGTTGACAGTAAACAACAGTGTAAAATTTAATTTGTAATACCCTTTTACAGGTGTTTACAACAGGTAAGTAAGATATTTTTGTAAGATTTTTAATTAATCGTATTTTTTCGCATACCGGTTTTTCTCGCAAAATGCATATTGTAGAACTCTTAGGTTTCCAAATAGATGATGGAACAGAATCAAAATTAAAGAAATATGATCCTACAACACTGGAGACTAGCTTCGGATTTGTCAAGTGACGTCACTAGGGCGTTGGTTATCATTCAATGAATTTGCCGTACTGTCAAAAAGTGTGGTTGAACGGATTCCGGCCACGGGCAATTGACCGCCCATGAATATTTCTTCTTTTTTAGTCTATGCCTTTATTTAGTATTTTGTCATCCAAAAAGTCAAAATTAAAATCATGACTTTGAAATAAAGCTTTAGAATTATCCAAAATAATCATTGATTTGACAATAAGAAACCTTAAAAACATCTTTGCTAGTGTTCAGTTTCGAATTTCGATTGTAGGTACTTCCCCAACTATTGCTTATGGTTTATAGCAAAAACGGCAACATTTCCAAGAAATTTTGTGTACCGTTTTATAAAAAGATAGATGGACACAAAATATTGAATGTTTAAATTCTGACTAGAAAATTTGTGATTGTTATGGCTAGTACATCAGAAGAAAGCAGCTGCAACACAGCCCCCAAATTGTTCCATTTATCTTCTTCAGGAGACAGCCCCAATGTACATAGATGCTCTCTATGTTTAAGATTTAGAAAATCCTTTTATTGTAAGAATTGTGTGCACAGTGGTCATATTTGTAGTGCAAGAACTCATGAAAGGTAATAGAAAGTGCGTTAATACAATAGCTCTCAAAACTGGAAAATAGCAGTTTTGCCGTTTAGGTAAGACCTGTGAACTATTTCACTACCTTTCCATTGTTCTAGTTATTTAAATATCCAAAAAGTTCTTTCTGAATTGGAAGATAATAAGCAAAATATTGAGAAAAATTGTCAGAAATATTTGGACAAAAAAGAAAAGCATGATATCCTGGTGAGTGGTATATTTAAAGAGAAAAACAGTTATTTAGTAACTCAACATTACTAGAAGCCCACATATACAAACATTAAAGTTTATAACTTTTGTTTGGATACTAAAAAGTCTTTCTTTTATTAGCATACCAAAATCAGACAAAGTAAAGAGCTCAATACTATAATCCGTTTGGCTTTGGAAGAAAAACGACAAAAAAGAGCAGTTTATGCAACAATGCTCACAGGCTTGAAGGAAAAAAATCATGAAAGGAATGAAAAACTAAAAGCATACAAAACAAAAAGTGAAGCCATAGAAGATTGTGTTTTAAGGAAGTGTGAAGATGTTACTGCAGTTCAAGAAAAACTAAATAAAAAACAAGATGATTTAAAAAAATTGGTTAGGAAGAGGGTTGAACAGCTGTTTAAATATGTTTTTCCTATAACCACTGTAAAACCTGTGGTGTAAGTTTTAGTTTTTATATCATTTTTACAAAATTTTACAATTTTACAAAAATGAACAAAACTTTTTAGTGAATTGGAATCTAGTGCTGATAACATGGTGCAGGAGTTGGCGGAAGCAACCCAAACCACTTACATCAGTAATAAATGGATATACACAGATTATTCTAGTGAAATGAAATATTCCATTGTTGCCCCCTGTATTCCTGGGTCAGGAAACTACTCATCTTATAACATATGGGGTATGTGAAAATGATATATAATGTGGTATCTAATCAATCCTTTGACATATTTCAGTTGCTCAGAATCCTGATGGAGTTCCCAGTTCAAACACGGCCGTCCCAGTAGAGCAAAATCCCGCTTTCAGTATTAGTGCCGCTTTAACATACACTGCACAATTGGTTAATGTATTATCATTTTTTCTTAACATTAGGCTTCCACACAAGTTATCATATGGGTATGTATTGATTCAGGCAATAGGTAGATTTAGGTAATAAGGAAAAAGATAACAAGTTCCTAAGTTTTCTAAGGCCTTCTCTACA
Organism: Cylas formicarius; assembly: GCF_029955315.1. Lineage (NCBI taxonomy): Eukaryota > Metazoa > Arthropoda > Insecta > Coleoptera > Brentidae > Cylas > Cylas formicarius. The sequence goes on along the minus strand of NW_026844214.1, from coordinate 38,774,788 downwards.
GAGATATGGGGCTCCAAAAGACACATCTGCAAGTTTTGAATGGTTTTTGATTCTTTTTGTATGACTCAATGTAGTGCATAATATTTATTAAAAATTTTGGTAGATCTGAATAAGGATCTAAAAAATATCCTTGAATATATTTAGGTCTTTATTTGGCCAAGGGAGGAATAAGATAAAACTTGGTCAGTAAAATGCAAAATATTTTTCCTGGACACCTCTTCTTCTAGAGGTCAATATCTCTGTAAGTAGGGAGGTCCTGTAGGTCAGTATTATATGGTAACTTTTTAAATATAAAAATTGTTTTAATTCTTTAAGCTTTTAAATAAAAAATTAAAAAATAACTTTAATTACATTGTCCACATATTGGATAGTTTCTTTTTCCAAAAAATATCACGAGGGACCATTAGAAATTAGTGGTCCTAAATTTATAGTTTTATCAATTATTTTCAGTGACTTTTGTAATATTGACATGAATGAACAACAGTTTACGCGAAGGGTGGCGAGGCTAAATTCCAATATTCTTTACTTGTGTATATCGCAAAATATAGATATCAGTTCATTACATCCAAGTGGGACAATACATAATATTCTACAACTAATACAGAATGAGTCGTCAGATCTGGGAAGGTTTGTATTTGTTTTATGCAATTGGTCCAAGATATTTTGAAAATGAATTTTAATGATCAAAACTGTATGTAAAACTTCTTTATAGTTTTTGAAAGCAGAGTGCTTATTCCCAACTGTTGTAAAAATTTTCTTTTTTTCTTGATTGTTGGTAGACAGGGACCAATTGAAGTTGATCCCCTTCAAATCGGTGCTCTAGAACAATCACTTTGCGACAATTTGACCACCAGTGAGGAGTCTGATTCTGATGAAGGGGATTCTTTTACAGTTGAGTGGGAAGCGGTAAGTGGAAGTAAATTCGCCGAAAATTGATGAAACAGTTTTGCTAATTGAAACATAATTTCATTATTTGTCATTTTTATCTAACATTAATTATTGAAGACAGTTATAAAATTTTAGGTGCCACATGTTCAATGTCCAGAGGTTCCGGCTGGGCCAGCAACTTTGCAATCAATACAAATGCTCAATACTCAACAAGCTAGCAGTATGGCTGGTGGACTGATGAATAGTGCTGTTGCTAGTGTAGCTTCTATATGGAGAGGTTTTACCGGTAGATAGTTAATATCTTTTAAGATAACCCTGTATTTAAATGGTTATCTAATGGGTGATTTGGTATAAGTGTATCTTGTCATAACTTTTTTACAATTTGTGTTACATGAAATAAAATCTGAGTGGTTTGATCATGTCGCTTTTTTTTTGTAACTTTTTTGCTGCCAATGTTGACATAATTTTTTAATAGTAGGTGAGATATTAAAAAATAAAATAAAAAAAAATATATAACTTTGTAAGTTTAAAAAATCTTTTTAATTAGTAGAAAGGACCTGCAATAAATGACTCACAAATTTTGTGATCTTTCTGCAGTCCTTGGTTCTTCAGACAAATCACTTTTTATCAAAAATAAACATTAGTAACATTTTAAAGTTTGCACTATGGACTGAAATACTTTTATAAATATATGCCAGGAGCCTTAAGACTGTGTTTTTCCCTTATACTAATTTATGGATGGCCCCATATAGCTACTAGAGATACACAGGCCATACCTATGTAATAATAACTTAGGCAGCAGCTAGGAACAAAATTTTGAGAAGAACCAGTCAACGCCAGATTTAAAATCTCGTTCGCAAATGATCTTCAAACATACAACAACCAACCTCACTGCTGACAGATCGTCAATAAGTTTGGCAGCAAGTTAAGTGTGTAATATGACCTAATTTTAATGGTTATTAGAAATTAAAGTTTTTGACTGTGTGGTACATATTCAAAACTTATAATTAGATGTTGATAGAAAACTTACCTTGAAAAATTTTGCAATTGCCTGAACAGTGCACTGCTGCTACGGCAATTGATATTTTCAATAGCAGCCCTTTTTGTCAATGTGTTTTTATTAAGTAATTAAACAGATACCACAGGAAAAATGAATACAATAGGCTGTGATTTTTTTTCTTATTAACTTTGAAATATACTGTAAGTTCTATTTTTAACATCAACTAACTTTTCTTGTAAAAAACAGATTTAAAAAATTTGCAAAGTGAAATATGATAGTGTTAGTTTTGATTAGTTTTATTGTTTAATTGTATGTGCGGATATGATTGAAATAAACTGCTTTAATACTTTTGCAGTTTTTTTTTGTTTTTAATCTGAAATAAATGACAAGGAAAACGTGTCTTCTTTGAGACAGCAACTATTTAAATTAATGTTACACCATGCAGTTAAAAAATAATTTTTTACATCCTATTTAAATAAAACATTTCATTTTCATAACTGGAATTTCTGATTTATAGAGAGAAAAGAAAGTAACGACTTTATCCACAAAAAATAATGTATTCATCATTACCATGCAGTGGGCAATGAATAGGAATAGAATATTAAAATAATTATTCATAATAAAAAGAACATTCAAGAACAGAACACTTTATTCACAGAGACCAATATAAGCGACTCCAGTAATTCAAAAATCAAAATGGATTTCTGGAAGTTTCTAAACGTGTTTGTTTGTTTATGAAAACAGAAGAGAAAGAGGAGAAAATTTCAGAACTAAAGGACAGTGGCAACACAATAAGATAAAGAAATAAAAGAATACAAGGGGACCTAAAATCTGTCAATAATTACTGCATAGCCATAGGATAGTTACTGGAAGGACTTAACAAATTTAACATCACCGTACGTAACCTTTTCATTGTTCGCATATTGTTTTGGACAGGTCAGATTTATCCACCTAAAAATAAAATTTACAACAAAATATAACAAACCCTAAAGAAATTTTGTGCAATAATATATAAATAGAACAGTGAAACATTACTTTCTGAATCACCCTCAATTTACTTTTAACAAGTTGATAATTTTATTGTAGTGATTAAGTAGTATCTCCCATATAGAGGCCCTGTCTATGCTAATTGTACAGGAACTCGTGAAGCAACTATGTCACCAAATTTTAAGGTCTGTTAAATATGCGCATGCGCGAGATATGACATTTCGTTTTTTTACCAATAGCAGCACTAATTGCAAATTCTGACGTTCGACCCATATGCCCATGCGGCTCCCAACAGCCAACATGGCCGCTGCCAGGTCGTCAATGTTTGGATGCTGCATTTTACGCCAGCATTTTCTCAAAATATGTCGAAATCCCATTAAATTTTCAGCCCAAAAAGGAATTAAGATGTAGAAAGTGTTGTTAAGAAAATTAGCAGACTGCAATTCAATTATGCGTTTCACAAAAAATGTTGGGCTAAACTGCTAGGATCATTTGCCCATTGCCGACTTCCGTCGAGGATTTTCGCTTTTGGTTATTGACCAACACGTACTAAGAAGAAATTTTGCTCAACTAGCAAAAAAACAATTTTGACCGATACCAAAAAAAACCGACATCCTCCCGCTTCCACCACGACCATCCAGCCTCCATACCGGCGTGAACGGGGAAAAAAGATGGGGTCGGTGACAACTATCACTTTAAAACATTCACTAACCACTAAAAACACTAAGTCCATTCAGTTGAAACCGATTTCAAAAATTTTGGGACGATTACAAGGGATTCTGTAGGGAGCGAACGGAGGTTAAACCGCCGCGTACAACGCTCCACCACAGATAGGGATGTTGCGATACCATTAAAGTATCGATACCTACTCATTTCAATAGTACTCAAATCCTTTTTGGATGCTATTCAAATAAATGCTCCTAAAGTATAGACAAAGTGCTCATTCTTTCATCGCAAGTCTAGTAATTGCAGAAAGTTGCGCCTCCCAAATATATTATTACGAAAATATAACCAAGAAATTTAAAAACTAGTATAAAACAAGTCAATAAACAATTAGCTCTAAATGTAACAGAATTAACATTACCAAACGCTAAAGAGTGTCGTTTATTGTCCCAAAATTTCAAAAAAAAAATTTGCTAGGAAAAATTGCATGGTGCCTACTGCAAAAAATACTAAAAGTACGTGTAGAAATTGCATTGTGTCTACCGGGCTTTAAATGCTAGTATCAATTCACACAATAATTTACCTATATTTTATTGCCATCTGGATTCAATTGAAATAACCAAAAATTACTTTTCCAGAAATGCTCAGAATTTTTTAAAAGTGTAAGCTCACATGAAACATTCTAAAAGGAAAATTGTCTTATTAAGAAATATTTTTCCAGATGCACACCCCAGCCCTGTTTTGTAGACAAGATTGTGGTTTATGCCACAACTACGACTTCACAGTTCACAGAAGATATAGTTGGAGAATGAACACAACGTAAAAATATAAATGAATAAATACATGAATTATTTATATTTATTGAAAAGAATAAAGTACATTGTTGCTTATAAACACAATAAGAAATTAAATATATATATATATATATATATATATATATATATATATATATATATATATATATATATATATATATATATATATATATATTTTTTTTTTTATTTGCACAGTGGCGTCCGATATAACATGTTTCAGTGTTTCTCTTTTCATGGAATTTTTACATTACTTGATTTGAGAGGATCACCACAATTTAAAAATTGCAAAAAAGAAGATGTAAGCAATAAAAAAAATGTTCATTTATAATAATTCGAAACAAAATTTAAATCACTTTACTTGTTGACAATATGTTAGTGTGCCTTAAGTTCTTTTTAAAAACTGGTGACTGCTGGTTATTCTGTTCCAGGCTTCTCTATAACTTGTAATGTTGTTTTCACTACCACTGAAGATTAAAGATCTGCTGGTGTCTGCTCTAGGAAAGAAATTATTTTGACTTGTTGGAAATAAAGCCGAAAAACATCCCCCTATCAACAAAAATTTCTCATATGTTCAAGATGGAAAATTTTCAGTCATAAATTATGCAGGAAAAATATAAATATTTTAGATAGAAAAAAAAGTTGCTAACATACTAATAAATTTTATCAGTCGGGTTAGAAAAAAAAGGGACCATTTGGCACTATAAGTATAGGCTGGCCGTTAAGTACCATCGCCAAACAGAATGACCAGAAAACAAGTAACCCGATTTACAATTGACCACAATATCCACTTAAAAGACACTGCACTGCCTACTTTATCAAGTGTTTACCACCTCTCCTATTACTTAAAGCGAGTGATATGGATGCTCTTCTAAAGCTATCAGCCTTCCTGGCAACTCCATTTTTGACAAGGAATGTTATCCATTGTTTCCTTACAATTTCATGTTTTGGTAAACTAAAAAATAAAATGTAAATTGAATGACACTACATGGATATGTGGTTAATACATCAAAACTAGGAAACAGACATATGTGTAAGTCTACAAAAAAAATGGGATAGAGAACATGGATCAATCTAATAGCTTGTCCAAAAACATTATCTCTTCTTTCCAAGTTGTGCATATAATATTTTGATAACTCAAGTTGTCCCGAATCCAACAAGCAGATTTATAAAATCAGTATTTATTGATAGAACTATTTCAATTTAATCAGTGTCAAATTATGTGTGTATGTACCGCAGGATCCACCTACCTCCCTAAGGAGGTAGGTGCCCTACAAATAAAGTACCCCATAATTTTGAATAATTGCCCAGAATTCCTGTTAATTCTCAAAAATTTCCTGTAATCCCTTCAGACTTTGCAAAAATATCATGCAGATTGATCATTTAAATTCCTCCTGCTGCAATTGCAACTGAACTGATTCTGGTAATTCCCCACTTTCTGAGGTAATAATTTCTGTAATTTTTGACCAACCAAAAGGCAATTTTATTTTCACTACGCGTGATGACAAATGAAAACTTTCCCACAGTGAGTTTTACAAGGATTTGTAATTATCCAGGAGTTCTTATAAAACTTGCGGCTTAATTGTATTCTTATATTTCCTGTAATTCTTGTACACTAAAACATATTAACCAAACATTTTCCTGTGTAGCTATTTAACCCTGTAGTTTGTTAAATCACTCGGGGTTGTCTAAGATCCTATTAGGTCCTCATAGTTGCTGCACTTGTAATTTCGTTTGTCAGTGAACGTCCTGTAGAAACCACTTTTAAATCTTTTTAAATTTTACATAAGGCAACACTTACCCGTATATAGGCACATTCTTTTCCTTACATTTTTGACCACAAACACAACACAAAACACGAAAAAGGTACAGAGACTATCATAACCACCAAAAATGTCAACAACGGCACAGACTGTTAGTATTCTCTGGTAATAGCAATATCTAGCTCGGCGTTGCCAATTATGTTAGACTCCTGCGGCGCATCACTTTTTACCGTAGTAGGACTACTGTAGTATGTAATAGCTATATGGTATATATACTCCTAAACTAACCAAATTTACAATTTCATAAATTCCAGTTTTGCAGCTTTTGCTGTTTAATAAATAACCTTTTTTTCTGATTTGAACAAACGAATCCAACCAATATCGCCTATTCATCATGTACTTTGTAGAATTTTTCGAGCATCAAAAATTATTAGTACTTAGAACAGATAAAACAATTTCGTCTTTCACCAATTCGATATCTTTATTGTAAATGTTGGGCAAAACTCCTACGATTACTCCCCGATTGAAAGTCGATATTTATCACCTTTTTGACAATACAATTTACCACGGTCAAAAATTTGAAATTTCTACTCAACCAGAATACTGAATTTAAACTTATCAAAACTAACGTTTCCTATTTTATGTTATTATAGAAGAAAACAAGAATTGTATGCGATTTGACTTTAAACCGAAACTAATCTTAGTATTGGATTTTGACGGCTCTCGACAGCATCCGTTGTAATCGTCCCACAAAGTTTTGCTATCGGTTCCAAAAGTGCACTGTTTGTTTTCTAAGTGTTTTGTGAAGGTTTTTAAGTTGTAGTCGTTGTCGGTCCCGCTGTTTTTTCAGTCCACGCCGGATGGACCCGAATGGTCCTTTGATGTGGCGTTGGCCGCGGGGGAGACCGTTTTTTGCTATTGGTCAAAGATTTTTTTTAACTTCTATCCATTCATTGTCTATCCGTTACCCTTGGAGGGTGATGGATTCGTCCAATCCCTTTTAAGTAAGGCATCCTTCCGGGTTATACAGAAAAGTCACCATTCACCGAGAAAATGTCCGAATGATCCCAGCATGTTTAATACAAGTAAAAGAAGAAGAACCTTAGTATTCTGTTATTTTAAAGAGCACAATGATCAGGTTATTTTCGATGAAATGAATTCTAGTAAAAGTGTCAATAAAGTACAAACCCGGCGTAAGCCCTTAAGTGATATATCGAATTTCATAGCAAAAACTATAGAAAATAAAGATAAGCATAGTAAGAAAGGGAAATGTAAGCAAAGGTTTGGCAATAAAAATAGGTTAACTACTAAGTTTGGGGATTCCGCCCCAGGTTTTGTTCTCAAGCAATTGCAAGTTTCTCTGAATAGAGTACCGGAAATATCACAAAATAAAGCGCCTTTTATTTCCAAAGAACTAAAAGTTAATATTAATCGGCTACTAGGTACATACGAAATTAATGATACACAACCAGATCTACATATTTCAAAGTTTAAAGGGAAGGGCAGCACAAGAAAAGAGCTGGCTGGTATCACAGGTGCCTCGGAATCGATCGCGGTGCCAAAGGGAACCAACAAAAAGAAAAAGCGAACCATAAATGTTACAAGAAAAAAAACATTGGAAGCAGTTAGAACTAAATGCATAGTTCCACCACAGTTTTCTAAAAGCACTGTAAAATCTGAATGTGATGATGTAGTTTTTTCAGTCTCTGTTGACCCTGAAGATAGTGACAATGAAGTGATTTTCAATTTTAGTGGTGATAGTTTTGAAAAAGTTAAAGCGAATATCTCCATTGTCATACCAGATTCAAATAACACTGATGAAGATCAAGAGGTACAAGAAACGGTAAAAAATTTATCAGAATTGGTCGATGTTCCTGTAAGGATAAATAAAATTTTCAGAAAATTACCTCGAAAGAGTTATGCTGAGGAAACACATAACTCTAAATCTGAGTCACTTACAGAACCCATTAGAAATGCCTTACCAGTTTATAGACAAATGTTACCTGAAACTGAAAAACTGACCAATGATGAATATGAATTCAATGATTTTAGTCCAGACACAAGGATTGGAAAAAGGAGAAAACCTAAGAGATCTTCTTATTTTTTTGAAAAAGAAATTCATGAAGTGGTAAAGAATTTAGAAAAAAAGGATTTGTTGCAAAAGCGTAAGGCTCAAAGGGAAGTAATACGTAAAATAACTAAACAGAAGAAATGTATTGCCAAAAATGAAAAAAGTTATGATGGCAAAATGAAGAAGCTTATCACAAATCTTGTCCAGAAAGTGAAAAATCAAGAAAAACATAAAGAGTTCAAAATAACTTCTGAAGATAGAGATCAAGCTGTAGGTCAGAAAATAATTACTACGGCTAAAGTTCATTATACAGGTAACAATAAAGAAACTCATTCAAGGTGTGAAAATAGGCATCTCATTTTAGGATCAAGGCAAGAGACAAAGGAAAATGGAAATTCTGGACAGCGTGTTAGTGGTTTAATTTTTTCACCTTGTAATAAAAATGATGTCAATTCAACTCATGACGTGGATATTTCTGATCATAATGATGCACATGAAGAAGAGGATATAGGAAGTTGTTTTGGATTTGATAAAGACTGTCAGATTACCACTGAAAGGTGTCCTCAAAATAAAGTAAATATTATCAGTAATGTAATAGTAAATTCAAGAAAATCTACAGACTCCTCAGGAAGTTTTAGTAATCAACCAATAGCCAATAGTACAATGTTACCAGAACATTGTGTGAAACAACCTGGAAGTCCTTGGAGATTTGATTTGAATGTAAAAGTAAATCCCCATTTTCTGAGAATAAAACAAAATGCATTACCTCAACTACAACAAGATATCATTATCAACCATTCTCTAGCTAAAGAATTTGAACAATCTTGTGCTAAGACACCAAATAAAGGCCCCAAAGCTTTAAGCAATTCACCCATTCAGCAAAGTATACTTAATTATATTGAAAATAACTTAGACAAGGAAAATACTCCTTTAAAAAACAGTTTATATGACTATAATCAATTTGTCAGCCCAATTAAAAATCAAACCAAACCAATTGAAAGACGCCAAGCCTATAAAAAAAATATATTAACAACTAAAAATGATAACCTTATGAATTTAAAAGGAAGTGACTCTGAAGATATTACCAACATAACATATTTTGGATTTAATGAAACTGCAGATGAAGTTTTAAATGAGGAAAGCACATCCAAAGATCCTTCTGCAAAGCCGAGCAGATTTGATATGTCAGCAATAAAAAAATATCCACCAAAGAAGAAAAAATTAATGAAAAACGATATAATTAAAGATGCAGCGGTTTTGTCTAAAAACTTGGAAGAAATTCCACAGGAGCATATCGAAGACTCCAATAATTATGAGGTGCATCTATTTGAAGATCCCGAAGAAATTCTTGATAGCATGGTAGGTTTTCAAATTCAAATTTTAATGCCTTTTATTTCTGAAATTGTCATTTTTAGCCGCCGGAAATTGGAAAGCGACAAAAAAGAAAAAGAATTGATTCAGAAACCAATGATGAAAGAAAAGAGCAAAAGCGTCATAGAAAGACAAAATTTGAGGTACGTAAATATTTGTCACTGTGCGTGAGTACTATGCTATAGATGTACATACTTATAGATAGAACAAGAAAATTGGATTGAAACATTCAACAAAGAAATTGAGGAAACAGAAAAATGCCAGTTGGAATATGACTGACTGGCCAGCCATTATCTTAATAGCGCCAGTGTGTATATGTAGTTCTTGCTTTATGTAAATTTCATGTTTTTTTTTTAATATGTATTTTTTTATATTTTTATAGATATGAAGAATGATCATTTCCTGCTTTATTTGTAGTTTAATAATATGTATTTATTTTTTTTACTATGTGTACATGTACATGTAAATTATTATACCCTTAATTTTTTGGTAATTTAATAAACAAACGAACCAAAATATTATGTTAATTTAAGAAAGGCTAAATTGGAATTTAAAATCCGCTTTGTTATTAAGCACACAATTATTTATAAATTACTTTAAATTCCGTCAATTTTATGGGTATACTTAACGTGATTGCACTTGCCATTATTTTACCTCTTTTTAGCACAAACTTTGTCAGTCTCCTAATTAGTAATATAGCAATCATAGATATGCACTAAATTTAGTTATACTTTTCAAGAATTCTTTCTTTTTACAATATGTTTTGTCGTAAAACACAAAGTTCAAATGCTTATAACGCCACCTGTATTGGAAACTTGAAATCCTATAAAATTAGAATCAGAAAATTTCAAAACTGCTTTATGGATATATATCCCTTCAATGTTCACAGTCAAACAGTTTTGCGTATATTGTTTCTTTTGTTTCCACAACTGATTCGCATGATGACTACAAATTTAGACAGCGCGCGTCCAATAAGAACATGTCAACCCTTTGGTTGCCTCTTCGAGTGATTTAATATTGTTTTCTTCGCGTGAACATCTGGAGCTTAACATGTGTCTTTTCTTGGCTTATAGGGGGTATTCTATTTTTATAAGGTCAATGTTCATGTTAAAAATAAATAGTGATTATATTAATCTATTTCCATCTACCAAATGTGGACGTCGGTCGTTTAATATAAACACTATTTTCATTTTCTATTATTGCTTGCCATGGACAGTGTGGCTATTAGAAACTGTTCTTCCATGTATTGCGCAGGCACCCGAAACAGATCGCTTTAAGAATGCTTGAACCGAAACCTGATAAATTATTGTAAATTCTAACGAACATTTCATTTAAAAATGCGAAGTGGAGGGAATTCTAATCTCCCCCTGTAATTAAGTTAAATTAATAGTACTAAAATTAAAACACAGCATCAAAATGTTAAGTACTTGAACGCATGAAACTTGTTTCCAGTTCGCTAAGCGTGGTATTAATGCCATCTCGCTACCTCTTACCATACTGGCAGAAATCAGTTGACACTAGTTATACTAATTATTCTCTCCTGATTCAGCGTTCTCGATTCCAACTAATTTTAGGTATTATTTTACAAGTCACCACACTGTATTAACAGAGGTACAAACATCAAATCAATAATGGAGGGAATTTACATGTACTCTTGCATTATATCAAAGAAAAAAAGTAGGCCCACATTAACAGTGTAATCCGGTCTGTCCAAATCATAGTACGCCAAAAGCGAACAAAGATCTAAATGAGTCATCGTCAAAAATGTCCTTGGGCTGTACTCAAACCACGGTGAAATAATTTACCTTCGGCTTCGTTTCGGTCGTAATCGATGATTTTCGGCTCTGCGATTTCTTTTATTGGTCCAACATATTCTGGTTGGTCCAAAGAATATTTTTAGTTCTGACATCACACATCAGTCGGTGGTTCTAGGAAAGGGTATCCCTAAGGTGGTGACTCATCCAGGTCGTGTTTTTATCCGAGTTCAACGTGTTTGGGAAAGTGTTGGGAATCGAACAAGTGTGCGCAATCTGTCATACCCTGTTTTCTGGTTTGTTTGCACTTGTCGAAAATTGAAAACGCGTCGGATTTTAAGCAGCTGTTTTTCCTCAAAGCTGACCTTGTGATAAGAAGAATTAATTCACTTTATGACGATCATGAAGATGGAATTAAGCGACGGAATGTCGAATCATTCGGATTTTTCGAATGATAGTCAAAGCTCTCAGGTTTCTTCGGGGGAATTTAAGATAGAAAGCGGTTTATTGTTGACACCTACAACGGTAAGTTTTTGATCTTGTTCTAACAGGTGATTAAAATATTTTGTCCAAAGTTTTGCATCGTCATGTAAGATACACTGTGTTTTCCTTACAAAATAAATATCTATCAATATTTTTTCCAATTGCTTCCTATTAGTATCAACTACGTCGTTACTTCCCAGGTTAAGTTATATATTATTTGAACTACTTATATTATGGAACTACCTAGGTATTCGCTAACTAAAAAAAGTGCTTTTGCCATTAGAACGAAACCTCAACCATATCATATCAAATATATAATATTTAAAGATTTAGAAAAACAAAAAGCAAAGAATCATATTAAAATTCTATGGTTCTTTGTCACCTTGTATTGAATTTTGCGAACGATTATGTACATTTCCGTATTTTTTATAATTTCAAAGACCGGCAAACTAAAGCAAACTTAGTCATTTTCGTCCTAAACAATATATCCTTAAAACGAAATTTTGGAAAATTCTTTTATTTTTTCTAGAGTTTATTTCAATTTTAAAATATTAACTATTATTATTACACATTGCCGTTGACCTTTCCTCCTTTGAATTCAAATTTTTTCAACAATTTTTTGTATACTACGGTAGTTTTTTTTAAATTTTTTTTTCTTTTCTAAATTCCTGTGCTGTATTCCTGCTTTATACTCTGCCTGTCGCAGCGTATAGACTAAGGGAGATGGATTACCACAATATACTTACCAATAATATACGTAAAAAATTAGTTACGAATCAGGACATGAACTAACCTAAGCATGGATGCTGTGGATGCTGCGAGCAGTGCAAGCAAGGCTTTACCCAACGTACCTCGTTCTCTCTTATTTTCTAATTCCACTTGACATTTTTTAATCTTGAAAATGCTATGTCTGTTTTACAGAGCAAAATAGAGCCACCGCAAGTTTTCATTAACATTTTTAATTATCTTATCGTGCCCAGGTTAAGGCAATATTACCGTACGTTACGTAATATTACCGTAACTTTTTTGGATAATAATGATATATGAAAATAAATCAAAAATCAAAAATGTATATAGTGCATACATATCCTTAATGTTAATCATCAGACTTCCCTAATATATATTTCCGACTTTTTTATTAATAGCTTTAGTAAGTCAACTGATATTGAGTAAGATCGGGGTATCCCAATACAATTTGAAAATCGCTGCACTCTGCGGTCTCCTATAGTTTTATCCCATAGACGTGAAAATGTACTCTACTTTGCCGCGAATAAAATATTCACCCCTTATTTAAGCCCTATCCAACTATAATATCGATCTTCGTATGTTGCTCGGGGGAAAACCATATCAGCGGGAATAAAACTCGACAAAGAGGGTGGTTGGCTCCGACCTTAATGTACGAGGGTGGTCAGTCAGTGGAACTTTGTTGTCATTATATAAAATGGCAAATTCGGTAAAGCAATGCCATGATAGGCGGGCGAGGATAAAAAATGAAATCAAAAGTAGTTCGAAACATGGTTCACTAGGCAATTCAAATTTCCAGCTCTATAGGCGATATAGAGTGGATTTTAATGTCGAACAGGCAATTAGAAACTTTTTAAACTTCCGAGTAGTTTTGAAGAAAAACGAAAAATTAATTTCTTTTTTTGGTTGCCCAAAACCATATGCGATACGATGACGCTTGGAAATTAGTTTTGGTTAGTCTTTTAATCCATCATTGTCAATTTTATTTTTTTTTATTGGCCTTTTACACAAAAAATAGCGGTTTGTGTTCCGATTACGTTGATAAGTTCTTATATTTTGCGTTCTTGAAGGTACAAATATTTTTCAAAATTTTGATATTACAGGGACGGACAGAAACAGCACGAAAACGACTCAAAAAAAATCTTAAAAGTGGAGTTTTTTATAATATTGTACAAGTTATCAGTTGTCTACGAAATTATTATTTTTTCAATTTACGTAATAGAATAGAAACCTAAGAATATTTTTTTGACAAGATTTTTTGATGTTACGCAAATTTCCCTCTAATGTCCATTTTTACAATTCCGTATTATATTCTAATTATTGAAAATAAACTTGGATTTCGAGCATACGAACTTACGCCCAATTTTTGAAATGTTGTTGTTTGAAAATATTGCTTTGAAGTCAGTAAGGTTAGATCAGAATATCATTAGGAAAAATGCATCTAACCACGGAAAATGAATACTTTATTTTATGTCGTTTATGTTTTTTTTGTTATGATGTTGCAGTGAAATGACACATACGAAAAATTATTTGTATTTTATATCAGCATTTTATTGCAAAAGTCTTTTTGTCATGTTTTCGCGAAATACAATCCGCAGTGCTTTGTTCGAACCCAAATCTGCAGCTGAAGTCTAATTTTATGTATTGCGACTTCACGATTTGAACTTGTGAGTTTTTAATCGTAAAATATTTGTCTAGCACGCATTGGACATATTTGATGCATTATTTACTTTTCTTTTCCTAATCACTTGGATGACTCAATCCCTTTTTCCGATCAAACTTTATGTTTTATTAATTACTCCACAATAAACTGATAAAATGCCGGATGAAACGGCGGGTGGGTTTTCCATCATACTATAACACCCGCTCAACAAATTTAAATTTGGAGGCAACGCAGTCTGATAAAATTGTAATTGATGTGTGTTGGGTTCTTCTGTTCGAATGTTTGATGCACGTTTAGTCACTCTAAGGCTCTTGGTCCTGTTTAAAGGCATATAGGGTGTTGTTGAAGTAACATTATTGGACTCCATCCTGTTCCGTATTTTGTTCGATGGAATGCGAATAAAAAAAACAACTTCAGTCAATACTAACACTTTTATACTGGTACTGGTATTAAGGCATTCTGTGTAAGACGTATCCTACAGAATGTCCAACGATTTCAGGCATAGAATGCAGGTGTATTCATCAGAAAATCAGTCCGCTGGGTGTTTTGCTTGAAAAAAAAGAAAGAAACTAGAACTAACTTAACTAAACTTCTGGATTCCCCTTCGATTTTAGATATTTTATAATTGGTTCGCCTGTTTTGAGGAAATTACCTTTTGGGGAGTGTGGGTTAGTATTTGCTCCTTTTATCGTTTCTTATAAGTAAGACTTTGCCCGAGACAAACTAGGTTTAGCAGAGAATATAACTTACCGTCTATAAAGAAAGGGGAAGGGGAATTAATATTAAACAAATTAACTCCATTTTAGCCGCCATAATAGCCGCCATAAGCATGTATATAATGTGATTTATTTCATAAAATTTCTGATAGGTTTGGCATTCTATGTAATGCTTAATTCCGGCTTTCAAACTTTGCCGGTAACATATAGATTTGGTAGAGGGTTATAATTGTTTTCTTTACCAACTGCATTGACTCGAATCCACTTTAATTAGTAACGTGGAGAAGAAGTCGAATAAATAGGTTGGATGAGAGATAAGATTTTCTAGTTCCAAATTAATATCACTTGGTCAGCTGCCCTATAAGTTCACCAGATCCCATAACACAATTATTCCAGATAGCACAGTTGCACAGGACAGTAAGCAATTGTTAAAAACTAAATTTTGTTTTTTAATATTTTAATTTTAATGTTATAAACTAAAATCTAATTGCTTCAGCAATCATCGGTGCTAGATATAGCAATATACAACACAATCTTACAAATACACAAGGCCAGTTTGGTCGGTGGTCACGAAACTCATAAACAAAAACAAATAGTATGTATTTTTATCCTTATTACGGAGCGCTCCGTAGTCTTAGTTTTAATCTACCCATTCCACATACACAAAATTACAATACTTTTGCGTATTTTTTTTTGTACATAGCCAGTGAAAGAAAAAATAGTATCTATCCTGGTACGGAAGGTTTATTTTGTGTTTATACGCGTAAAATTGCAACTGTTGGATAGGTGGCAAAGGTTGGATAGGCGGATTTGTAGTTTTGATTGATTAAACGAAATGGGGTAAATTCAGATAGAAGTAATAGAATGGGCTATTAAATTAGATAGTAGATAAGTAATAAGACCACTGCAATCAGATTTTCATATAAGGGCTTATAACCAAACAGACCTTGTCTTCACACTATTTTCTTTTTAATTTCACATCTAGGGATTTGATCATTGCGCATTAAGTTCTCATTTTAAATCATATTTCTGCACCTACTGATGAATTTTTAACATTTTTTAAATAGTTTTTTAATTATTTGGCAACACGATCAAAACGTTTCCAAACTGTTAGGTGTCAAATTCACGAAACTTAAGGATTTTGATTTGTAGGGGCCCATAAAACAATCCTGTTTGGAAAATGACAATTGTAAGTCTGTAAAAATTTGGAAAAGTATCCAATCTCAATTTTAATTTGCTGATTCCTGTTTTTGAAGTAAAAATAACCTGACCTCTCATATATTTTCTTTGCAATGTCAGCGTACTTTAAAAAAGCTAATATTCTCGAAAGTGTCCTGAAAAATATACCAGAACATCATCTTCTGTTATTTTCTTGATTTGTTCTTTCTCGAGTCAAATTTTAAACAACTTATACAGTTGTATCACTCGCGAGACTTATATGGTACAGTAATTCAAGTGGTCTGTTGGAGTTGGTTAGGCCATCCGTTGATCTACTGAAACAAACATTCATGCTACTATAACAGCTTTAGGCACTTTGAATTATTCTATACAGATTTAACCATTATGGCAGTAAATTGTTGTAAAATAAACAGTTCGACCAAACAAGGTTTTTTAAGAGGATATAAAAGTATATTGTCCAGCAAGTTTTATCAACTACACTTTAGTTACGAGCGAGTGTTAATTAAACGAATGCTTGAAGAATTTTATAAACATGTTGCATCGAGTGTTGCATATTGTTACTTCTTCTGCGACCTTTAGTACAGCACGGACGGAGTGGCTTATGACGGGACCATTAGAACTGATAAACATCAAAATGCGGCGCATAATTGGATATTTTAAAATTTGGAGCAGAAAAAAAAAGTCCTAATTCTTGAAATGCTTACAAGCTGGCAGTATACTGAAATGCATTTTTCTCCCTTGATATAAGTATTTCATTAAAGTTTTCCTCCCCTTAATAACGGTCCATTTGATCACCTCGTCGTGCGACAAAATGCTGACACGGCCGCTCTGGCACTTGTTCGTCAATGTTGCCTATAGTCGTGCCCGTAAGGGTCATTGGTCAATGCGGTATTTGAACCCACTTGGCCACACTGATGGTCCTTGTAATCATGTAGTACCACCATATTTGTTAATTCGGTGGCTGCCGCTTTAATTGCCGACCGCATGGCATCTCGGATTCTTTTATGAGCTTTAATGGCTTGCAGCAATTAAAATGATAACCGGCGTCAATAAGTTGTTTTCGGAATGCATTGTCGTATTTCTCCAAAAAATTCCTCGATAAGCACAATACTTTAAGGAAGCCCGTCGAGAACAATCGCGTCTCGATAGAAAATATTAATAATTATTTTATTTTTATGTTTTATGCTGCGCTGGGTGTCACGGCAGGTTTTTTCCATTAGTGACGCAATTATAGTCACATTAATAAAGTTTTTCTGATAGAAACTGCTATTCAGTTGATACAATCCATATTGCGGGTCTGGGGTCGGTGGCATGTTTTCGAGGGAATTATAATCTCGATTTCTGTTTTTTTTTTTAATCGAGTTTTTGCATTTTGTATATAGTGGTGGTAAAAGGAACCATAGCTTATTTCTGGAACGATTTAACATAACAAATACCATTGACTACATTACATAAAATAGTTCTTTCATTCGGTCAACAATACTTGCTAAAACATCAAATAAATTTAAGAGTACTTTTTTGTGGCAGATTGTTTAAAAAATATCATTTTTGTACAAAATATTATTAATATTAATATTATTAATAATATTCTTCAATTTCTCTCATCATCTCGGACCCACCCACACTGTGTCTTATTTTGTTCGCGACTGAGAGGTATGTCCGTAAAAATCGCATGCGATATAGATTTTTACGTAGAATTCGTGTCGTGTTTAAAAAAAGAGTTTTTTTTAATAGAACACCTTATATCTTATAGGAAAATTTGATTACGCTTGGTATGAGCTTTTCAAAAATGTATAATAGTATTTATTGTTAAATTTTAATAAAATATTAAATATTTGTATAAATTAAATTAATTAATTAAATTAATTTTCTCTAACACCGCTAAAACACCCACCGACACCGCGCACAGCCTTAAAATGGAACAATACTAATTTTTATCGTAAAAAAATGTTATAAATATTGATGCCTAGCCCCTTCTGTAAAATACCCAATTATACACCGATCTAGGATGCGGGAAGCGTCATTTTACCACGTGAGTTTCTTATCCCACGGATCCGAGCCCCTTCGGAGATTTTCGGGATATTACCACATGGGTTTGGGAGCAATCGGATGTTTTCGTAGATTTTACCGCACGGCGTCAATTTTGACGTTTTGTCAAGTGTGGCGGTCACGCCAGTGAATATATTCGTGTTGTTTTGCAAAAATGTACCCAAAAACTAACAGTCGTAGAAAAAGTATAATATGTGACACGTTTGGTAAACTTTTTAAGTCACTCGTTTATTAAAAAAAAATAATTTTTTTGAGGTCATTTATACAAATAACCCCATACTGTTATATATAAGCAGAATCAAATTGGCCTATATATGATGTTCCATAAAAAAAAACATTTTTTTTCAAAAAGACGACACCATTTAGAAAAAAACCGACTACGGCACTGAATTTTGCGTAAAATTCTATATCTGATGCACTTTTCACCTTTTTGACATTTCATAGAAGACCCGAGATACGAGAGATGCCCCAAAAAACACCTTGTATTTTTAAAACTAAGCAAGTCATGAAAATTTTGTTAACGTCATCTTTCGTTTCACAAAAAAACGCAAAACGCAAGGCTCTATCTTCACTAACGGACAAACCCCTTAGTGGAACACAGTGTTTATATTCCCGGAGATTTGTAAAGATGTTGTTATTAACCTACTAATTTTGACGGAAAATTACAGCGTTCTTTTGTCAAAATAGCCTGTTTCTAATGCATTTCTTAAAGTTTCTTCTCCCGGAATTTTATAGTGGTTTTTGGCTATAAGTACTCCAAAATCATCTGTTACAAAAATAGAAAATATTACATACTTGTATAGAGGAAGAAAGAAACAAGGATTACCATGTTGTTAATGTCCAATTAGTCCCATTTGACAGAACTTCAATCTCTTAAGTCTACTTAGGAATAAATAAATATGGTAACTAGAAACTTTTTTTCTATGTGTGTTCCTTCATACGTTTAGTTGATAGGTAATGGCTACCAGATATTTCGATAATTGCTTGGTTTTATGTTTCAGTTGGCGCCAACTGTCAAAAATAAAAATAACTTCGCTAAAATTCCAGTTATATTTGAGCCGAACAAACGTGGTTTGCTGTTTTTGTGCGGATCTTGTCGCGTCGATGCAGTACCTAATTCCTTGCCAAAATGATTCTCGGTATTATGCACATTCGATTGCCAAAGTTATTGCCTTGCTGTCCGGAAATACTTCCTTACCAGAGTGATGTAGTTCTAGAGACAGAAATTTTTGTTAACAAATTTTTTCCATCACTGGAGATATTTTGAGGAACCATTGACAAATTAATAAGGCGTAATAGCGTCTTCTTAAAATTTTATCATAACTACATTTTCTTTTTTCGACTAGGAATAAAATATCCCTCGTTTTTCCTAGACTATTTAGATAGTATTTCGCAACGTTTTTAGAAAACAGGTCATTTTGTTACATTTAATTTTTTAGAGGAATTTGCAATGTTCTATTACTATATAAAAAAGCTCTCTTTAGCAGCATCACTAATTAGACATACCACAGATAAAATTGTTTGTCTGAGCCTTCTTCAAGGCTAACAATCCCCCGAGTCGTTTAGTGTAGTTACACCCGTTTATTAAAAAAAGCTTTGAATCACTTTATTTTGCTATATACTTCAAAAAGTATCAAACAAAAGTAATTAGAATAAAACTGAACTTTAGAAGTATAGATTTTTTTGTTTTACTACATGGATTTAAGTGAACAATAACTTCAAAAACTTTAGATGGCTGCGACCTCCGTTGTCGGCCATCTTAGAAATCAGAAAATATTTTCCACAGTTTTCTTTTGTCCACTTTACACAGTACAGTTACAGTTCAGTACTTTGCACACTTATTTGGCCACCTTGTATACTTAATGCATTTTTAAAACTAGTGCTTAATCCCCAGTTTTTCTTTCAGAAAAAAAAATTCAAAAATTTTTAAAAAACATTTGATAAAATTTGATTACACCTACTTTCTACCGTTTAAATGTGGACACGCACTTTTACTTCTCTGCTAAATTTGAGGTTGATATCTGCAAATTTAGGACAGTTAACACATTTCTCATTTAGCACGGAATATTGGGAACACCCTGTACAATAGGTGATAACCTTAAATACAAAAGTTTTTGCTGTATATACGGGCTATGTCGCAATCTAAAAGAAAGTGAGATCTGAATCATAACCAATTTTCAATAATAGCGGCGCACCCTGTATATTTTTGAAAAATTGTATCTTCTGCGTCTTCTGGTTCAACAATGTTTTTGGTTTCGTAAACGGTTTTTGAGAAATGATGTTTTTTGTAGACTTTTGCACACGCGATTTTTATTTTTTTTTTTGAATACTTCCCGACCCCAATAGGTTCAATAGGTTCCGACACGGGGCAAAGCTGCATATATGTGGCAAATCTGAAGTCGATTGCTTCAAATTTCAGGCACTTATCGGGTTTCATAGCAATGTCCAAAAAACAGTCGAAAATCGCAAAAAAAAGATGGATACCGGCCTCGGATTGAGGCCATTTCTTACAAGCTTATGTATCTTATGGTTAAAAAGGGGGCCAATTTCAATTTTGTAGCTCCAACGGTTCGAAAAAAAAGTTTTTTTCGACGGTGATCATTTATGCACCAACGGCGATCCCATAGGACCTACCGTTACCGAGATATAAATTTTTTATACTAGCGTAGATACTGTCGAAAAATTCGATTTCATTCAACTGTAAGAAAAATTGTTGCAAATGGGATAGTCAAGAGGAAAGTGGCGTATAATCTCCGTCGCTTATAAAATGATTAGTTTTTTAACCCTAGAAGAACTGCATAAAAAAGTACTGACAGACTTTTCTGAAGAAGAAAATGGATTTTCATTTCACACAATTAGTAAACGTCAAATGCTAATGGAATCTCAAAGAATTTCGCAATGGAGGGTGGATTATTTAAATGCAATCGAAAAATTTCGCGAGCAAAATAGGCTAATAGTGTATTTAGACAAAACGTGGTTCGACACTCACGACACAGTAAAAAAAGGATGGTGTGATAACAGTAACAAGTGTGTACTAGACGTGCCGCCTTCATATAAAAAAAACGCATAATAATTTTTTGGTGCTGGGTCCAAAAATGGTTGGGTAGAAGATGTCTTATTTTTGTCAAAGATTCAAGTTTGGATTACCATGAAAACATGACCGCGGAAATATTTGAGGACTGGTTTGAAAATAAACAGTTGAGAAAACTATCGCCAAATACTGTTATTGTGTTGGAGCATGCCTTAATAAAGACTACAAAATCAATTCGATAGCACAACAAAACGGACGTGAAATCTTGGGATTACCCCCGTATCATTGTATCTTTAACTCGATTGAGATGATTTGAATGATGAGTTGAAAGCGCATATAGGAAGAAATAACACTGCACGAAAATTTAGTGATAGTACCATAAACGTAATTCGGCAACACGTAGCTAAAATATCAGTACAAAGCTGGTCTAACTGTGAAAACCGAGTAATAAAAGAAATATTGATCATTAAACGAGGTGACGACAGTAGCGATAGTGACGATTTTTTAAGTAACATACTTTATTATACTTTCTTATATTTAATATTTTGTATATTAGTAACGATACTATGCAGACATGTAATGAAATAGAACTTACTAAATTGTTACTTTGTACTATTTTTTTTTAAGTACGTGTTTCAAGAATTGTTTTGCGAAAAAAATTGAAAACATACTTATATTCCGCTTGTTAGTGTAGGTAGATAAATTCCTAAGACGCTCCTGGAATGGTTACGGATAAGGGTATGCTCGACAGGATGTTGTATAAGGGGCTGCGGTTTTGCGGTGATAAACAATAGGCAAAGTTAATCACGGGGTCGGTTGTAAAAGCACTATATGTCTGGTGGAAGTATACTAAATCTGTTTAGAATTGCAATGTGTAAGTCTATTGTCGCCTGAAATATTGAAATCTGTATTTCAGGTAGAATAAACTGAAGGTAAAAACGTTCGGGTTACATATATAATATTGCAAAAAAAAAAAACGTATTACATTCTCGTAAATTCCTGGGAAGCTTTCGTTTCTCAGAACCTCGGAAATTCCGCCGCACCTACCTTAATCCACTTCCGAATTTCCGAGAACATTTCTTTCGGTGTCAATCGTAGGCAATTGTGCCAGAATCGCGTAAACTTAAAAGAAAACTGCGCATTATGCCACTCGTGAGGTCCGAAATTTTTGAATAAATCGAACGATTCGTTATCGTCGCGTATCGCGTATTCCGCGTCCCCCCCCCCCCCCAACCAACTACGTTTTGGTCTGACGTCAAAATCCAATCACTCGGCGCGGGTAAAAGAAAAAGAAGGACAAACGCTCGCGCCTTCGTATGTAACATTGTTCGCTAGAAAAAGACGAAACTAATGGAGTGCGACTAACCTTGATTTGTTTTAAAGCAAGTTATTCGCGAACGATAGCCACTAGTTTTCATTTGTTCTGCTGAACGCGTGGTTTCGCTGTAAGGAGTGCGCGCTGCCAAGTGGTGTTTGACAGATTTCACGTTCGTTATTTGAATTGGAAAAAAACACGAGACTTTTGGCCGCCTTTATGTCGCAGTTAGTGCCTTTTTTGAATTTTGGTTTGGACGAATCTGAATTTATACATGACAGTGAAATGATGTATTCGGAAAATTATTTCGGAAAACCTAACAAAATGGTAAGCGAACAATATAGTAAGCGTTAATTAAACAGTGGCTTTGTTTGTCAGAACGTAAACTTTCTTATCTTCGCGAAAATTTAAGCGGGTAGAAAAATGAGGTAAAGGTTATTTATAGATTTTAGAATTTCTAAAAGGAGCAGTGTTAAAATTTTAACGCAATTTATTGTTTAAAATTTGATGAGTCACACATGAAAAGATTAATTGTTATTAAGTTGTGTTTTCGCTTCAAGTTGAAAACATTCGTTTTGCATAAGGAAATAAATGTTTCTTACGACATAGTTCATAACTGAACAAAATTTCAATATTTGCATAAGCATGTGCGTTAGTAGATATTAGAAATTGTGTATTATTCCTATTTAAAAAACTTCTGGATTCCTCCTGTGTCGGTTGTTGACCAATCGAACTTGCTGACGTTCCGCCAATCATCCGGTTGGCTGAAACTGTTTCAGTTAAACTCGGAAGAAGTCATCAGGATGATTAGCGAAACGTCAGCACGTTCAATTCATCAACATCCGACGTAGACGATATAGAAGTTTTGTAAATAATAAGTAGTCTGTGGAGGTTTTTTGAAAAATTGTGTATTTTTCCGTAATGAGAATTACTAATGGCTATCGAATGGTTATAGATACAGGATGTTAAAAATAAAACGTAATGTTTAAAAAAATGCAATGATTTCGAAGTATAAGAGTTATTAATTTCAGAAAAGGAAATACTGCATTATAAAAATTGCAAAAGAAACGAAACATTTTGTAGAAAATATTGATTTAGCATAAAAAAATTAAGAATTACAAAAATCTGATGTATAAAATGGCCTTCACTCTTTATCTACTGCTTTTTTTTTAATATTACGCCTAACTATAGCTTTCCAGTAAGATCTATTTGAACAATCCCACAAAAACAGGCAAATTGAGAGTCAGATGGGAAGCCTTTTAATATAAATTGCCACTTTTCAGCTGTTTTTTTTTATTTATTTTTTTCTTAGAGACAGTTATTGCTTTTCATACGTTTAAAAAATACTGTCAATATTGAAATTTAAACAGTAAGATTTTGAAAATGTAGAGGAATTTTATTTTCACGTTGACTGACACCCGAGGTGCATCGAATTTTGGAAAATTTTATTTTCGACAGATGTGACGGTTTTTCCAAGTTTTGTCAATCTCGGCCTTAAATTATATTTTTTTTTTATCTAAAATTCATGAATTTCCAAAAATGTTTTTGATTTTTTTTCAAAATTTTGTCTAGTTTTGTTTCTTATCAAATTTAAGAGGACCAATTTATTTCGTAATTTTTTTTTATGAAAAATGCTAATAAATAAAAAAATGTTTTCCTACATACACCACACATAAGAAACTATAACTAACATTAAATTAAAAAAAAATGGGGTTATACTGTAGTCGAAGTTAATAGAACATTTTATGATGTGTTGGATTTCACAGATAACAAAGATTTCACAGTGCCGTGCACCAGAATTCACAAATGAGGCATGTTGATGTAATATGGTAGTAATACTGAGGTGGTTTGGTTCAACGTTTTCAAAAAGTGACTCACCGTCATGGCCTTATCATGTTCAAGTTTAATGTTTTATTAAATTATACTAAAACGCTGACCAGAAGAGTGAAATTGAGTATGGATTTATCATAATTTAACAACACAAGATTTAGACGTTGTTTAAAGCATAGGGTGCCAGTGCGGTTAAATACGTCATCGCTCGGGCGTTGGGTATTTTTTATTCGTTATTGTATGCAAAATTGTTGTTTGTTTTACGGTCACCAAGACGGTCGCGAATCGAGCAAACGCGCCTGGTGCGTTCGGTTAACAGGATACATTCATTGAATCCGTAATTATTGTATTTTAAACCTGGAACTCGAAACGAAAGGTTAAATATTACGTTTACATTAAAATTTTACCGTCGAGATCATCTCATTCTTCTTTCCGTTTAGCTTAGTTGATTATAGAAGTTTAAATTGGTGGAAATTAAAATCGCTTTATTAATCCAGACAGGACTGGTTGTACTTAACTGCTTAATAAGGTGCTGCGATCAACCTACGCCCCATAAAATACATATAATCAAACTTGTCGATAGGAGCAGCTTATAAGTTTCATTCTTTAAATGTAAATATTATGTTTTCATTAGTTTTATTAGTTGAAATTACCAAATACTGTTTTATATGATATTGGTGACTTATTTTATGGCCAACTTTATGTTTTTGGATCGCTCATATATTAAAACAACATATAATTTGTTTAAACAAGTTGAAAATATGCAAAACGAAACAAATGTAGTGGAAATACGTTTTTTGATAACATAAAATATATCACTAAACGGTGGACGTCCAATTCATGTGCGGGACCGTACATTTTCTTATTATTTGAGTTTTACGTTTTTTGAGATGACAATAACGCATTTAAAACTCACTTGCTCCTCCTAGAGGGCGTTAGTTTCAGTTAGTATCGAGTTATTGTTAAATATTGATGTTTTATTACCCCTCATACCTTTTAATCAGTATACACAAAAAAAATCATAAAAAATACGTTGTTGTTAAGTGCAAATAAGTCAAAAACCGACAGTTAGACGACCTAAATTTGTTAACCATAACTCGACAGATAAAAAAAATGATTCGATTTATCGAAATATTACGGCAAAACTAGCACCCCCTAGGAGGAGCAACGTCCAAGTAAATTTCGTATACCTCTGCCAATTAATGAGTTCAGAATAACTGAACGATCTGTATCTCCAAATGAGGCATGTTGAGCTCGATCATAATATTTTGGTGTCTAGTATCTCCAGTATAGAGATAGCCCATTTTTTATGAATCAATATGTCAATATATATATATATATATATATATATATATATATATATATATATATATATATATATATATATATATATATATATATATATATATATATATATATATATATATATATATATATATATATATATATATATATACGTGTCGTTTTCAATTAAAAAATAGAATTTATGGATTTATTTACTGAAAATTAATTTTTGGAAATTCGCCTAACTTTTTATCGTATTATGCGGAATGGTGAATCGTTAAAAGTATCATCTACGTTGTTTACACGCATTAGTTATAAAAGAAAGGTATAAAAATTACGTATTACATGGTAATTGATTGCCCTGCGAATATGAAGATCATATTTTAATCCTGTGGTATTTATGCTACACGAACATGCGCTTTTCTTTTGGTCCACAAAATCGAAAACACTGTTTTGGGCGAGATTGTAGATGCTTTATCCGCTTTATGTATTTTTAAAGTTGAATTATGTTTATTTTTTCACTTTTAAACCCAGTTGTAAACAGCAGTTTCGTTAAACAAATTGGCCAAATCCTGTAAAAATTGGATAATGAAACGTTGTCACAAATTTGTTAGAGAAATGTTATTTTAGTCAACACATCCAAATACAGGGTATTTCAAACTCCAACTCCTCGGTTTGCAATTCGTCATCTAAAAAAATAAGGAAATATAAACGTAGGTTCATAAATGTCTAGTTTCCTAGATACTTGCTATTCAGTGCGAAG
The DNA here is from genome assembly GCF_029955315.1 of Cylas formicarius. Lineage (NCBI taxonomy): Eukaryota > Metazoa > Arthropoda > Insecta > Coleoptera > Brentidae > Cylas > Cylas formicarius. The sequence continues at coordinate 38,748,422 of NW_026844214.1, read as the reverse complement.
AAAAAAAAAACGGTTACAAGTCTGCAATGAAGGCGATGATGGTCATCTTCATAATTTTCTTTAGTATTAATTATTTAGAACTAAGTTTATTGCTATCAAAGGGTCGAAAAAATAAGGTTCTTAAAAATACATGTTGGCAATTTTTAAGTTTTTTTTTTGCTCGAGGCAAGATCCCAAAACAACTCAGAACTGACAAAAGTTGTATATTCAAAGTAATTTTTAAAAAGATAAAAAACTCAGTGGCGGATACTATTCCTTAAACGTTTATATGAACTTTTTTCTTTTTTTTTTGTATGAATAATTTCCAGCCTGGAGATGACGCTTTTTTTTAAACACCATGTAATATGACAACAAAAAAGAAAATAAAAATCGAATGAATGAATTTTACTCACAACGAGAATTGACATTTTGTGGTTTTATATTATAAGCCCATTTTATCGCGAAAAGGTCCTTATATAAATGATTTTTTTAAATTTTGAAACATTAAAATTAGAACAATTTCAAAAACTCTATACACATTCGAAAAAAGAAAAATTATTGAACTACTTTTTTAAAAAAGCTGCTTTTAAAACGTAAATATGTTCAAATGATAAAGATTTTACGGATCTCTGGCTAAATACTAAATAACGAAATAATAAATAATTGTAATCGAGATGCTTTTAATTTTTTTTGCAAAAAACTAAAGAAACATCAATATAGTAATATTATTAAGTTTTACAAACGACACTTTAGCCACGAGTGTTTGGAGATATTTTATAAAAAAGGAGAGATTGGTGGTACAGTAGAACAAAGGATAGAAATATAATTGTTTATTATTATCTAAAATTGCAGAATGGGATATGCACATACAAGAGTATGCACATTATCTGCCATGAACGTGCCATATATAGAAACAAAATAGCGACGAGTTTTTAAAACACTCCAGTTCTGGTATGCCCATACGTGTTTAACAATTGTTAAATGTTATTACAAAATTTTGTTCCTGTCGCGCGTTAAATGCAGCTGTTGAGTAATTTTTTTCTGATAACCGATTGCAAATTACCCCGCCATCTGTATTATGCGTTCTTTATCTACAAAGAACACAAAGAAATTCTCGAGATTTGTACAGGCAATACCATTTGCAATGATTTTTCCTTTGAACCGGGTGATCGCTTTGTTGCACTATTGTCGATAAATTTGTCGCCCCATATAGCGTTTGTTTAAATTAATTCGGTGGGCAATTGTTTATATATTGGCATCATTATGGCAACGTTTTGTGATACCTCCTTTTTTGAGATACATCTACTGAATGATTTACTCGTTGATAATGTAAGTACTTTATCAATTACCAAAATACGTATTTTATTTGTTTAATGTATCCCCAAAAATTGATAATAATAATTCTTGAAAGCAAAATTTTTACACTAATCAATTTCCAATATGTCTTTTAGAAAGCTTTAACCAGTTTATAAGAACCAGCTGTGTTTTCTTTCGTGGGAATGATTTTTTCTTAATTGTTTCTATTTTTTATTCCATTATATGCGCAGAATTAATTTTTTCGTGTCACACCAACAGAAAATATTAGCTCGGCTTTTTTACTTATTTCTCTATCCTTCTTTGTATTTGCACTTTTCTTGCGTTTGTCCAACTCTATTCACGTGTGGAATATCCGGCTTTGACGTCAAATAAAAACTACTCTTACGTCACAGCTTAACATGACCGAGAACGTCTAACTTTCTCCTTTTTAAATAGCCTTGTTTATCATATTTATTGTATTCGATAGCCGCAAAACGACAAACTGTGGCATTTTCGTATCCTTCTTGACGCGCTGGTTTATCTGGGTCAATAATTATTATATTTCATCTGTGGCAGCCGCAATTTCAGCCTTGCGTTGTGCGCTGAATTATTATTTAATGAAATGTCAATATTATTATGATCTAAAACTCTTCAATTGTATAGGATTTTTATTCGAAGATTTGAACGTGGTTCGCAATAAGTAATAATGAACGATTATTCATTAATGTGATAAAAAAGAATTTTAGCCTTCGATCGTGTATACAAATCCAAGATTTTTGTGTTTGATTGCCACACTTAAGATTAGAATTCGGAGAAACCTAATTTTAACAATCTGTGATTAATTATTATATCAAGTGCATGTTCCTAGAGGTGCTTACGTACTTGCATGTTTTGTTCCATGCGTATTGTAGGTATGCAACGAATGAGATTTGATCGCGTATTTTGGGTTGCCTAACGTTTTCAGAACGTATTCGAAATTGAAAATGGGATAATGATTTTATTTCATTACACCGGTTCTCGTCTAAGCTACGATGATTTTGCTAGAAATCACTGCAGTTGTTTCGTAGTTTGGTTGAGACGGTCTTTAGTACAGAGAATTGTTTGTACCGAGGGACACAAGAAAGTAAAAACGCCAAGAGATACCCGAAATAGTTTTAAAACTAGGATAACAAACAATACCTATACAGGCTAACATTTTTTTGATTCCACGCGGTTTCTGTTTGCGCGAAAAATAACAATTCTTTTAAGTAATTTTTAAAATTGTAGGTATTTGGTGGGCGTGATCCCCCTAATCTTATAGTTAGTGAGAAACAATATTTTAAATTAGTCAGAAGTGCCTCGTGGTATAATCCTATAGTTTCAAACTTGCCAGTTCTAGTTTTCCCACAACAAATTGACGAAGTTTCCTGTGGGACACCATGTATATACTAATTACGCTGTTAAACACAAAGTCGTTTTAGACGACACATAGCAAAATTCAAGACAATGTTTGCGAACGCGCTCTGTATAAAAAATAAAGGTGGGATGGGCAGCGTATATTAACCCGAAACCAACCCACATGTTCGGCAAACAAATAAAAGACGATTTACATTGAAAAGCTAATTATCTCACCGATAAGTAGAAGGGGATCGTTTATTACCAAAATTTGAGATAAATACAGAACAAAGAACCCTACATTCATACGTTTCGGGCTTTATACAACGGAGACAAATAGAAAAGTGACCGAGGATATAACTTAGATATGGTTTAAGATATTTTGGATGAGAGTAATTTTATCCACAAGACGAAAAATCACTACACAACTGGTACGTTGGATACTTTCGTCACAGCTCTGTCTAGGTACAGAAATGTGTGTGCCCAGCCACTGGTTTTGTTAAAATTGCTTAGAAAAAGATGTAGTAATACTGGTGAATTAGATTCCTTCCTAATTTGGATTGATTAAATTCAAAAATTGAATATACAATTTTTTGGGATAGGTAATGTTGGAGTCTAAAATGAGTTCAGTGACCTTTGCAGGGTTAGTAGACGAAGTAACAAGACCGTCGAATAATTTTTTTTTCATGTCTTATTAAATAAACGCTAGTAAAATTTGGTAACTCTTAATGCTGTTTCTATTTTATCCGCCTAAAAATCCAGTGGGACGACAAGCATTTTGCACTGTTAGGTAGATTGTACAAAATATTTTGTATTAGATTTATTCTCATACCTGTACACAGAGAGAAAACTACATTCTATTTGAATATAAAAGAGTTAATTTAATCCTTTCGTATACTCCCTATCCACACGAATTGAATTATAAATGAACCTACTATTGGCGTCGATGAGTAGATTGTTTTTGAAAATTTGATGGAGTTATTTCAATTTCTATCATTATTGCAATTCGGTATAATATATTTCAGCGACACATGGTTCAGCTGAAATATAATTTATGTTCATGTTATTATTAACCTTAACTTATTTTCAACAGGGATATAAGAAAAACATCAGAGTTAGTATAGCTTGGTGTTGTTAATGTGACTACTATATACAATTGACTGAAGCGCATTTAAGTCGTAGCTAAAGTTCAACTAATTGTTAGTCAAACAGTGTCTCTTATTTTATTTGATATCTGCAGTATTTTCGTTTAGCCGGTTTTGAATAATGCATTTTAATAGGAACCGGATTTTTAAAACATAATTTTTAAGTACAATTAGTACATTCATATCAACTTAAACCTGAATAACGTAAAAGCGGCTAAACCAAATATTAGATCGTTGGTATATTTGGAATCAAAAGAATTTTTTGTATTTATTTCTTTTAATAGTAAATTTTGACCGTTTAGGCAAAGTTTCATAACTTTTGTATAAGACTTCATATCATTTCATAAACCATTTGTATAAGTACACTTTCTAGCTTTAAGAAACTACATAACTTTATTTACGACATATGAGAAAAAAAACATTTGCGTTTTAACTTTTTAAGTTATTTTATTTAGTTATTAGTATTAAGTGATTTTAACCACCAAAAGCAACTAAAGCTAACACAGCTTAAATTAAGAAAAAACTTAAAACTAAACACTACTTAATATTATCTACTTAGGTGAAACGTATATTGCGTTAAGTCTGGGAAGTTCAATGAAGTTCTGACTGTTGGAACATTCTCTTTCAATATTTCCATAGATAGCGTAAACTTGGTATTAATTGTGGGACAATAGCGTCTTCCATAAAAAAATAATATTTTTTTATGACCTTGCTATATATTATAGCAGATACTGATTAAGGCTCCCCGCCATAAATTCAATGGCTTGGCTTAAACACAATGAAACAAATAGTGAGTTTTTAAAGGCCAGTCCCTAGTGCAAAGGAGCATCTCTTTATTTTAAAAAACTTATGTTCGGGTATTATTGGTTAGCATCAAAGCGACTTTTTGGCATAGAACGAATTGGTGGAATAAAGACAATTCTATGTATGCATCCTATACTTAAATCATTAAGTCCAGTCAGAGCAATTGTCAGGACTTTTGTTTGTTAGTTTTGAAATCCGTGTCAAAAGCAGCGTCACGATCAATTTTTTTTTACGTCACTGCACGACTGCTCTGACTGGACTGTGTTAAATTTGTCTATAATCTGTGTTGTATTCGTTTCTTCTAAAACCTCTTTGATATTATATTGAGATCTGATTTGGGTTACTATCAATTAGTTGATAGATTGTAGTTTAAATTAGTATAGCTAGTTATATTGCTATTGAAATTAGAATTTTAAAGTATCTTAATACTTCGATAAAGTAAATTTTTGTGTTAAAAACTTTTCTAAATAGATTTGTTTTATTTTTTTGATTGCAAAAAACGAAAAACAATTTTTTCTTTCGCTCGGGAATGGGTTGGAGGAAAAAAGCAGCGCCACAAATTTGCACACTTATCAATCAATACAGGTTTACATGCAACAACTAATTTCAGTATCTTGCTATTTATTGAGCGTTTTCAGATTTGTTTACCTGTTTTAATTTGTAGAAACATTTTTTTCATGCTTTTTTGAAATGCTGTTCTACATCCTCTGTTGTTAGAATAAAGGTGACAAATAGCGACCAGCAAAAAGTTCACTCCACGCCAAACCTCAGAGGAAAGGTGGTGTTATGATAGCTTAGTCGTTCCGGTAGGTGTCGTTACAATACGTTCGTATAGTATACGCAGCTGGGTACTAGATATACTGGGTATACTGGGTACTGGACAACACAGAAAAACAGCTTTTTTTCCTACTATAATAGATTTATTTTTTTATTCCCAGCGCAGCGGTTTTAGAATCACTAAATTCTTCTTGAATTATAGAAATAAATTTATAAGAATGTGTAGACACACATACCAAATAAGTGCACAGCAAACAACGTGATAGGATGCGTATTCACACTTCCATTAGAGATCAGCATTATGAAAATGTGTGTAATTCCTAACTTTTGGTGATAAATCATGATTCCGGAACCAAGTAACAACCAACATAGATAACCTAAAAAGACCCATTATACACTTAAGTCTAACATTTTTACCATTGATCGTGACATGCGCACAAAAACGGTTTGAAAATGTAAGATACAAAGTTCGTGATTGGACATGGAAACATACCTTATCTTTCTTGTAATTTTATCGACGTAATATTGTCTCAAAAATTTCTATGGCTTGTTCGGAATCGTTTCAAAATATGTTTGTCCTATACTCCGATGACGTTGGACTTACATGTCGATTACGCAAAACTTAAACGAGTAGAGACCAGACCACTGATATAATCTCATTGCGACCTACCTGGTCGTTTGAGATCGTTCGCAAATTAATTAATTATGCCACTAAACGAAGAATTTTAACAGCTTTAAAAATGCTTCGTAACTACCCACTGGTTTATTTTTCTTTACGGCAAAAATATGATTCGACCAATAATTATTGCCAGCGAACTAAACGCTAAAATAAACTTTAAACTTTATAATGCATAAATCCTTGTACGATATTATAATAATGCGTGGCGAGCGTTCCGCCGCGTCTTTGTGGTAGTCCCGATCAAATCCTGACGTCATCTCCACCGGTCATGTGATAATATCGCGCTATCTGCCACCATTGGGAAAACAATCCACCCGATAAAACATGTCAGTTCGGTCGGTGTAACCAGCGTGGGCAAGTTTCGCTCGGTTTTGTTTTTATCGGTGCACTTTGCGAGTCTCGCGTTGGGCGGGTAGACACTTTTGTTTTGTTTTTGTTCTGCGGGCCACGCGTTCGTGATAATAGTTTTATTGCCATCACTTTGGAAAGGTTCGTTTGTTTTCTCATCGGTGTCACTCTCGATGACTTTCTTTGTTTAACGGCTATTGTTGGCCTACTGCGCAACGTTGCATAAACGAGATGTTTTCGGGGATTCTCGAAAAGTAAAATCTTAACACGCCCAGTAAGTAAATTGTGTTTATGCAAATAACCTAAAATTTCTCGGCGACTGTGGCAATTTTTGATCGGGCTTTTTGTTAAACAATTTCCGGTCAAGTAGAATTTAGCAGGGCTTCTTATGTAAATAGATAATAAAGATAACGTGGGGCGGATAAGAACTACCTTTTCAACTGCTTACCCCGGAATAGATGGGCGAGACAGGTTTTGACGTGTTATTAAGATAATGTTTTTGAGCGGATGTCTATCTAGTATCGGACAGGCAGCAGACACGTAGGTCCTACTTATGGGGGTTAGAATGCAAGGATAGATTGGAATTTAATGCTTAACAGGTAGTAATAGACAATAATTTTAATAGGTATTTACCGAGTGGCATAGATAGGAGAAAACATTAAATACGCTTTATAAACTTAGTATGCAAAAACAGTAGTTCTGCAACTACATTATCCTTGTATTTTTGGTGATTTTAATATGTACTAGGGGTTTTTTTATTTTTAGCGTTCCATATTCGCTCCTAAATTGCAAAAAAAACGTGCAAACGTACACTTTGTTGTATTTGTATATTTATGTTCTTATCAGCAATAATTTCCTTCGGATTTTCCAACTTTAAAGATAAGATAAATGACTGTTGTACGAATATTGTCCCGTTCCAGGACCGGCTCAGATTTTACGAAACCACCGGGACCGATCTAGTGGAAAGTGTCATTTTTACATGCTATTTAGATAATATTTAATGGTATGATATTTTAACAATCTTGGATTTCTTATAATATAATGCAACAGGTTTCATAAACCCCGTTTTAGTCGCGGCTTTTGTTTTGGCACACCTATACATATTTAGTTTACTCGCAACTTACAATTCAATCGGAGTTTGGAAACTTCAATACGTACTTACCGAAACGTCAGTCATTCATCAGTCATTACCTACTTGGTTAAATTGGTAGTTCTAAACGTTACCATGTTCTCTATTTTATTGATCGCTTTTGTTTACAAAACAAGCAATGGACGAATTCGTATAAATAATGAACAACGCGATTGTATTTTTTTACTCCTTTAAACAAAGCCCGCGTGCCAGTAGCCGGACGACCTTAACTATTCCACACTAGGAATTAACTTGATAATTTGCAATCGTGCTAATGTTACGACGATTAAAATTTCATTCCCACATTTACTTCAAGGATCCATCAGTTTACGATGTTTACGTTTGGGATGTGTTTAGGATTAAATTGAAATTACGTAAAACTCATTACGAACTGGATTCTAATTTCCATGAAATCACTTTTTTATATTACCAGTAAATTTATTGAAAACACCTGATGTGGCAGGGGTTTTCTGACTTTTTAGATTTGCGACAAAAGGCAAGCTTCTAAAAATGATAATCCTGCATACTGGCTTGCCGGTGTAAAAGAAGTTTATAAACCGTCTATTTCAATTTCATGTAGAAACAAAAGTCAGCAGATTTTTTGAATGACGTTTGGATTTTTTGAAATTAGGGTGACTGATGACAATTTATGAATAGCATAGATTGGGTAGGATAATGGATTGTGTTGCAACTGACGATATAGTTTGGTATGGTAATTAATTTGCAAGCGCTTTCATATCTTCCATATCTCCATATATAGTGAAATCTCTCATAACGGACAATTGCTTTACGCGTACATTATTTGGAATATGGAGAATTCGATAAGATATGCTTAATTTCCCTTGTGCGAATGTGGACACAATATTTAAATATAGAACGTATGAAATTGTGAAAAATTGTTGGTAATAACACAGCTTGATTAATGTTACGATAATGGACGAATGGTGTCAAGATTTTGATTTAAGAATGAGTAAATAAAAAACAACGAAACAATCGACTTATTTTTCTACCCCCAAGTCAGTCGCTAGACCAAATGTTGAAGCAGTTATTGGAAAACTGTTATGAAAACAATAATAAAAGACTGCTCTCAAAAGGCAGGAACTATGCCTCGCTATATGGTTTTTCTTGAGAAGATAACTTGCCTTTGTCCGTTTTGTCCAAACTATGGTTAAATGCAGAATCAATAGCCTTTGAAAAAATTGGTTTCACTGAATTTATTGCCATGGATATTAACTTTCTAGTAAAAGTAACTTCTTTATGTGTATGAACAAACGTTTATTATAATGTAAATTATTATAAATTAAAAATTATATATAGTTTTTAAATTTTTAGATTTTAAATATTTTAATACTCTCAAGGGTGTCCTATCAAAAGAGTTTTCACTGTATTGTCAAGGATATTTTTCATCATTGATATAAGTATATAATATAGCAAACTAGCAACAACACTAGAGTAAGTTGTCAAAATAGTAAAGTAAGTAAAAAGTAAATATCTACATAGTAATTCAAATGTAGTATATCAAATATCGGGATTAGTTTTCAAATTCGCGAAATGTTAGTTAAAATGGGAAAGCGTCATACGGTCGAACTGTCAGTGAAGACTGTTCAGGCGGACGGAGAAAATTCAAATCAATCTTTACACCATACCGTACTTTTTTTTTTGGATTTCTTTTTATCCAAAGTAAATACTAAGACGAGAAGTGCTAACGCGTCGTCGTCAGTAGAGGCCATGATGATGATTGAGACTGATATTTCATATTGGCCTGAACGCGTCGAGGGTGGTCAGTCGTCCATCAGGCGACCGGTCTTCAGACGGACTGTTCAGTTCGAACTGACAGGCCTGCCGGATAGTGTGTAGCCGGCTTAAGGATTCGCCTGAATAGAAAATTTTGAGCGCCGCTTGTCGAATTGATATCGAAGGATGGGGAGTAGGTGCTCATCTTATTATATCTTATTATAGCTAAATGAAATATTTTAACTATATAATTAAATGATCAATTGACTTACCTTAAGTAAAATTGATCCATATTATATGAGTATTGCCGTTCAAAGAATTTCAATAACTACTTGCGACTACAAGTAGTTATTGTAATTCGAGGACGGCAATACGAAATATAATTTTTGGCGTCTTTTATGTTATATGGAATTAGTGAAATCGATAGAGGCAGTGCCTCTATCGCTTCCGTATTAATAAGTAAGTGGATGTAACCGCTTGGATGTTCCGCGATCACGAAACGAAATCAATCAAACACTTAATTATGTAATTACGGATTTTACTGGCAAATCGCCATTGAAACGTTTAAGAAAATGGGTAGGTAAAATACACTTATTTCGCAATTTACAAAACGTAGCCCACTTGCTTAGCGCGAAGTCGTTTTCGCCCGGTATGCGGAGTATTTCCGATTCGACGATAACCGCCGGCGTCACACCAGCTTCAAGCTTAACCAAACATTATAAATCGAGGCGAGCCGCGTTGCCATTTTTTCTTTATCACGATAATAGTCCTTTTGTTTGGCCCCTCTTTAAAGACGAGGTGGAGAAAACTGTCGGATGATTGTGTAGAATAATTGATTATTGTAATATCGAATCCGACTGGAAATATTGAGGGTTCGGTATTGCCGGCTACCTAATTTATTGGGATATTATTAGAAAAACGTTGTCAATTTTAAAGCTTGCTCAAAATTCGTTTGCGCCATTCACAAATTAGTGTTAGTTTACATTAATACTCTGATTTGATTTTAGAGAAAAAAAATGTAGAAGCGTCTACAACATGGTAATAAAATAATAATAGACCTCCATCAACGGATCTTTTTTGAATTTTTTGCTCTGGGCATCTTAAAAACGATGTCACTTTTCTGGCAATGTGAAATTAGGATTAATTCCTTTTTCAATAAATGAATAGGAATAAGGCTGATATCTGTCGGTACTACTGGTACTATTCTGACCTTATCCTATAAGATGGTGGTGTTAAATTTGAAATCAAACGTTTTTTTATAATCATTTACAAACAAAAGCGGGATTATCGTTTTGCCTAAAGAAAAGCTTTATATTTAAAAACGTGATGACACGTGTCACATCTCTAAGAAACATCCTGTGTATATTTGAGAGAGTGATCAATGCGACTATACACATATATAAAATTCTAAAATCTAAATGTTCATTCATAGGAATTTCGTTTTACCGAAATGCTTTTTAAATTTAAGTTAAAAATTGACTAAAGAAACTGCGCAATAATTTTGTATATCCTCATTCATTAAAAATAGAACCAATAAAGGTGATCTTGGACTATGTTCAACTTTTGACATCTTCTTGCATAACCTTACTCTTTCGCCCTACTTTTTGTTGAATGTCCATATGCCCGGCAACATCGCAAAGGTTGAACATACATCTCTTGCAGATGAGTCATCGTCGAAATTATATTGTAACAGGCGGTACCCAAGTCGCGGTACCAGGCAGGTCCAGGTGAACTGCGACCCATAAAAAGAGAGAGAACGCCTCCGCATTTCTGAGAGATCGACGACTTTTCATGTAAAATATATAGCGATCGTGTGAGTTGCCATATTAAAGCAAAAAAAATATTTTTTTAAACCTTTGACAGTAAATTAAAATTATGCTGTAAGTAAAACAAAATTCATCGGTTACATTTTCTTTTCTAGTAAATAAATATACCCTATAAAAGGATATTTGGGCGCATATACCTATTTGCGTTATTTGGGATACTCCTTTTGTTTGGAATTGTATAACGTACTAACGAGCGTACAAATTTAGGTTTATAAAAATTTTGTTTAAATTCCAAAACTTCCACGCACAATCATTTGCATGGTTCTGTAGTTTTCCGATGTTTATTGATTACTTACTGTATATATTTTTTGAGAGAGAGAGGTTGCGATTATTTAATTTTTAAGAATTTCCCTATTATAATAGCCTTAACTAGTTCTGATTGGTTCATGAAAAAATGTTTAAACACTACACATAGAATGCTAGTGTTTGATTGTCGTTTGTGGCCATTATTGGTTAAGTTTGTTGTAAACCTTTAAGACTTGCTCTACTCTTTCCATGGACATTCTCATTTAAAATTTATCGTAAATACTTTATAAAATTGATTTTTCTAATGACATATTACCCAATAAGTTTACTCGTCAAAAACCGAATTTTTGTAGCAACATTATGTTTCACTTATTTATTGGGATATTAATAATTAGTCAATAATGTTTTGCTTCTACCTACCTACCTACCTAGTGGGGAAAGGTCGACACAAGGCTGCTGTGGGTCCAGCTGAGATCGTGTTCCACGTAGCGGTAGATTCCACGAAAGAACTCTTAGTCACCGTCAAGAATGTTGTAGCTTCAATGAATGAGTAACTCGCGTTCATTGATATAATAAAACCACCACGAGATGTTATTGTCGGATAAATAGTTTACTAAACGAAATGTGGCGAACATAGAGCACTATATGTATATATTGACAATTACCGCATATGCTTATTGTTTGCTCGCGTCGACATTTCTATTACAAAAACTTCTGAACTGACGTGTGCAATTTTCTTTTCTGTTTGTTCCACTGCGATTTTGACCGCCGATAAATAACAGGTGTTTAAATATCAACAACCCGTTTTTTTAAAAATAAAACGTGGCGTGAGGATAATGGGAAAAATCGTTGAGTAACGACGATACTATAGTTTGAGTGTTCCGAAACGATTCATCAATGTCCAAGCGGGAATCCTCTTTCGAAACGCTGCCAAAAAATTCGCTTTACGGCATTGAATCCATGATTGTATAAATAGATGTTCGTAGCTACTTAATATATTTTCGAGAGAACCCGCAACAGATCGGAAAAGTGTCGGTAGCCCTGAAGGGCCTATGAAAGTTTATTTTTTCGATTTTGCGTTAATTGATATTGATAATTTTTTTCACACGTTTGCTTCTTGCAGCATTTGTTATTATTTCATTTGTTTTTTTTTGCTTGTTTGTGAAACATTTAGCATTCTCAGGAGCTTATTTGTCACGTTAAACACTATCACTTCTCTTGATGAAGTTTAAGTATAAAAAATCGTGAAATGAGTGAAAGTTTAAGGTGTCAAATGAATGAAAACCTACCAAATTCAAATTTTCAACAAAAAATTGGCATTCTAAAATAATATAAAAACATGGCCATACCTTTGAAAATGCGCTTTAATATACTGAAATTTTTGCACACAATGAAAATCCCGAGAAATCCACGTATTTCACTAAGTAAATAAATAAATATTCTTCATAAAGCAGTTTGCAAACATTTTCGACGAAATTTGACTTTTTCTAGATGGTATTTTTTTTACACCACTGACTTAAAAAAAAAAGGAAATACAAAAAATAAATCAGATTCATTTAAACGCCACCTATTAGTCTGGAGATCATATTTGACTTATATTATGAAATATTTGCTAGTTGAGTCCAGATCTATTGCCAAGCACTGGAACCTGCGTTGTTTTCTCAGTAGATCGCGTGAGTCAAATTTTCTCAAGGCCTGCCCATGTGCATTCGGAACGGAAGTGGTCTATAAGAAAAATGGCGCCGAACGTTCGGTGATTGTTTTGAACTCGTGCCATTTCCCATTGAGCGATGTTAGTTAATTTTTCAATCATTTGGTTCGAATTTGTTCTAATTGCTTCGCTAAAGTAGCTCTTTTATTTATCGAGTTTTGAATGATTAGTTTGAATTGTTTTCAGTTAACGAGCATTTGATTGAAAAAGTAAATTCAACAGCTTTTTTAAAATGCAAATTCAGCTGAGAAGATATCTTTTGCAAAATGATTATCTCATCACCATTTAGAGTGAGATTTTCTTCTTCGGTATTTACGCTTTTCTTTCTTTTTGATTAAAGTTAATTCTACATTCTGCAATAATTATGAAACATCTTTTAAATTCTTGACATTTAACGTGATCGATTTTGAATATACGTCAAAACCTGATTTTTTAACTCATTTGGAATCGCGAAAGATTTCTCAGAATTATCTACCTATAAGAGTAGTGTTTTTTTCTAACAAGATAAATTTTATATAAATATTGCATAGTTTTAAGATGACTAACTGATAATCTTTTTCGCGGTTTTTGTGTTTATCGGCTGATGATAAGACCCATCCTATGTCGGTTAACGTTAATATAACATAACAGATAAAACAGGCAAACCCGAAAAGAAAAAAATCGCCTTAAAAAAGCTACATAAACCAGAATTTAAGAAAAATCAGTTCTCTACCCATATAAGATATTTTTTTATACTTCTACTAAACATACCCTGTGATGGTAAGGCAAAGTAATCTCGATATTGATTATATAGTTTTGCTACAGTTGAGTAAACCCCCCGTTCAAAAGGAGCAGTTCTGCGTTTTGTTAAAGTTAATCTGTTGACCTTGATCTGTATGTCGCAAATTTCCCTACGAAAAGTATTTTCCTTTCGTGGTATCTCCTGTCTAAATAAGCTAATTCGATTTGCCAGGAGATTTTTGTGTCAATAGTGTATCGACTATACGGTTATGCTGATTTCGTTGCAAGTATAGTGTACTACTCTCCGTGGGCCCAATAATTTTGTACTTTGTGTACGTACCGACTGAACTCAAAAATTGCCAACCGTTTTTTTTCACGAGATGACTGTAGTATTGGTGGCTACTGCGTTTTCTTGTGAATTAAAAATTACCAAACAATTCTTATTACCATAAAGCGCAATCTTCACAACCCTATATAAACTATAAATAAAACCCGTCGTATATCCAAAAATTGCCAACTGACTTTTTGCGCGAGCTGCAGTTTGACTTCCTTGTTAACAGTTCTTTTACAGATGCCCTAGTATGATCGTGGAAGCAACAAAAAAGCGAATTCGCCACCGTATTTATGAAATATGGAGCGCAACCAGAGATCCTTCTAACTCCTAACCAAAACTCCCTCGCCTAACAAAATGTGAGCGATTCATTCATCCTTGCATAGAACCAAACATTTTCCATTGATTGAATACTGTCAGGAAGTGTCACTCTAGTAATTTTAAAGATTTTAAAGAATTAATCAATTAGATAAAACTCATAGAGACGAGGAAGTAAACTCGCTTAATATGACAATTTTGAAAACACGCCTCACACTGGATCACGATTTTCTGCGGATTCAATACTATATACTAAAAATATGTTATGCAATCAATTAGTTTAATGAATTTATTCAAACATTCTTAATATTATAAATAAGCGTGTAAGTGGCTATTCGATAAAGATCATCGAGAACGCAAAACAACGAGTATACCGCGAGCCGTCCGTGTCTATTTTCGCACAGGATCGGTGGGCGACAAACCAAAATTCCCCCCGTACGCGATATTGGCAAAAGTTTCGGGTTTTCTAGTCATTTCCGAACTTGCCAGGTCCCAACGCGATTCTTACGTCGCTCGGATCTCGGCATTTTTTTCGAACGAACGACGATAGATATTTTTTATCGAATTATTTAAACGACTCGTGTCACGTGGAAAATTCGAATCGAAACTTATCCGTTTCGAGCGCGAAAATTAGTTTTTCCGCCGCGAGTGTGCTTCACTAATCGGATATTTTAAGGCAGCAGGCTGTGAAAACCTCCCGGAACCCCGCCTACACCCCAACTTTATCTATCGCTTTTTCTTTTCGCGCGTCCTTTGGCAACTAACAAAAACACGATGGCATACTTGGATCAAAAAGAAATCACCCATTTCTTGGCCCAGGAGTTATTGTACCATCAGGTAGGCTTGATAGTATCGGTCGTATATTAATGGGTTGAACAGTGCCTTACACGGAAATGGTATTTTTCTTGCCTATGCCATGTTATGAAGTCAATTTGTTCATAACAAAAATAAACACCGAAAGTTTACTACTAAATATATTATACGCCTAACCGTAGTCATCATATTTATTTATAGACTCAGGACTTAAGCCAGAAAGTTATATTTGAAAACGGCAATCATAATAATTACCTACGAAACGTTTGCGTAGGTACGAGATTGTCGTATCGTCATTAAGCTGTTGTAAATGCATCGGATTGACCCTTATTATGTAAAAATTATTGCTAATGTGTCCAATCGAAAATTTCAAATCAATCTTGAATAATTTTGGTTAGTGGGGGTAACAGTTTCATGATCGACATCCCTACCCTTCAATTCTTCAAATTAATTAATTAATTATTTGATCCTAAAAGTTTTTTAAGTTTTAGGCCATTAATTTTTAATATTGCCAATTATATGAGCTGCTCCAACCAGCTTTAACTAATTAATGCCATTCTTAAACGCATTAAGTCAGCAATAACTTTTCTGTTATGGAAAATGTCGTGCTATGAAAAAAAATTCGCAGAATTTTATGACTTAAAGTATTATATTGATAAAACTAATAGTTTATTAGTGATCACACTGTAACATAACTTTCATGGGACACTCTGTACAAATGCACACTGGTTGTCAAATTGTGAATTTGATTGTTAATACGTCGAGAGTTGATTTTTAGAGACAGCAAGCACTTTGTACTACGACCAGTGTCCTAAGAGAAAACAACCTCTCAAAGGCATATTCGAAACAATGAAAGACGACCTATTAATATTAGTCATTTTGAGGAACTTCGACAGGCTACTGTAATACTTTTTACAAAACTTTTGGAGTCCTCCTGCGTCGGTTTTTGCTGACGTTTCGCCAATCATCCTGTTGGCTTCTTCAGAGCTTGACTGAAAATTTCTATTTTTTCCAAATTATCAGGTGTGCTAATTTTCGGAAAATTAATTTTAAGTTCTTTTCAATGATCCAGAAATATACAGTGTGTTCCATAGAAAAAAATGATTTTTCGTTTGATAACTTGTAAAATCCATTTTTTGTTTGATAACTTGTAAAATGTTTTGCGGTTTTTACCATTTTAGACATGGTAAACTCCCTTTAAAAGAGTCCAATTGGGTTCACATATCTATAAATAGTTTATAGCTACTGCTACTTTAACTTTCCATTTCATTGTTACCTTACTCAATAATTATTGTTAGTTCTGGGAAGTGAACACTTTAATCTACGCCGCAACATGTCATTTGCAAAGGCAGAGTTGGGAAAAAGCGCAAACCAATCTACATCTGTTTAAAGGTTTCTGAAAATCGATGCTTAATTTATTATTGTCTAAATGTAGCGCCTCATCTCATTGTTTTAGCAGCTGACGTGGTTATGCAAATGCGAGAAGGCGTGTCCATTGCCAATAATTACACCCCATGTCATCAAACCGCTAAAACTATTTTAACTACTCATCATGGTTTTGTATATAGACCAGATATTAGGAAATTAGAAACTTACTTTTTACCCACGTTAACATTAATTAAGAATTATTTCGATAATTCGCCGATTAGATCAATGTACATTTTCTTTTGATTGTTAGATAAAAACGATTTATTTGCCAAGACAATCTCCTGTTAGCTTGTCAGTAGAAAGATACGGTTATAGCATATTAAACCAATACGCTAGTTTGATGCCAAGGTTGGTATTGTTTACTTCCGTTCCTTGCAAAATATCCAAAGTACATGCTATTATAAAGCTGTAAGCTTATAACTAGAAAAAGTAGAATGTTTAGTCAAATATCAATGGTAAATAATAAACAATTTAATATAGTTTTGGTTAGTTTAATAATCTTTAATAAACTTAAGTGTAAATATTCTCAGGCATTATGTAACAAATAAGTGTACGTGTTTAATTAACTAGATATAAAATAAAAAGAAGAAGCTACAATTTAACGCAATAAAAAGCGACGGTCATACAAAAATGCTGTAATAAATCTCAGGTAAATGTTGAACTATGATGATAATATAAAATATATGATATGATATGAACATATATGAACATATATGTTTAGTTATTTGAAATATTCTGTTGTTGCGTAGTTTTGCTATACTATCCAATGCCTTTTTGCGGGAGCGTTTTAGCGGCATCCGTTCTGCGGGCCAGGTTCAACACACTGTTTTCAATGGGGTTGGTTAGCAGTTTTGGGACTATACGTATTGCGATAGATAGAACGGGAACTACGTCATGCCTGCTCGGTTGTAGACTTGTACTGTGCAACGTTTTTAAAAATGAAAATTGTTTGCGCTCTTGAAACGGCGGATTTGCTTGGACAGCCAGTTCAACGTTCGTTTAACCAAAATCATTTACATATATATAAGTGTATTGAACATAGCTTCACATACTCCCTTTTCATTTCTATCGCTATGTTCTTTCGAACCCTTCTATATATATATATATATATATATATATATATATATATATATATATATATATATATATATATATATATATATATATATATATATATATTGCCTGAACACACCCCGCGACAAAAAATGCAATCTATAAGAAATTATTCTGCAAAAAAAATCTAATACCAACAATACAATTATATGTTTAGTGCATATGTATCTGTAATACATTTTCTTTGCACAAAATTAGGAAAATGGGTGCTTATGTCTATATATCGTTGATCCCGATAATACTTAAATTTCTTAAAAACATACAGAAAAATGTAAAATGAAAAAGCAATTTTAATGTAACTGATTTCGGCTATTCTATAAAGCCCGGAAAACGGAAACGATGTTTGTATTTCTATGTTCTATGTCCAAAATTATGTAATGTAAATGAACGCCGGCTACATGAAAGTTGAGCCGTCTGCTGTTGAAGCAAATCCACCGTTTCAAAAGCACTAACAATTTTAATTTTTGAAAACGTTGTACAACTGCAAAAGTATATTGGGTTGTGGAATTGACCATTCACCACCATTTATATTTATTTAAATTGTGCGTTACGTATGCATTGCGTTGTTGTGAGAACTAAATGGAGTGGATATTTTTATGCAGATTCCTCGAGTTACTAAGAATATTCGGGTATTTTCTGAAGTGCGTTATAGGCAAATTGGACATCACAAATGCCTAATAATTTATTATAAAATACATATTAGTATTAAATATTGATCGATAAAACTCTACAATTGTTATTTAAAACATTTTGATCGAAATTGACTAGTCAGTTAAGAAGTGGTCAATTGACCAATCCCAACACTACAAGTCTACAATCGACTATGACGTAGTTCCCGTTCTACCGGATCTACCCCAAAGCTGCTTTCCCGAAGAACAGGACCTAACGTTCCCGCAAAAACGCTTTAGGCTGAGAACGCTTCACCTGTTATTTTATAACTTCCGTTGTTCGAACGGAAAATGAAAGTTTATTGGTGTTGACAATTTCTGCCACTCTGTTTTTCTGCAATTAACTTATGTACCCACCACCTTCCTCTAATAATTAATTAGACTTAAAAAGTTAGTTAATTTTCTGGTAATCCACGGTTGTGATTGCTGCTTGTTATTTATTTGTAATTTTATTTTCGAACTAACCGCAAGTAACACGAGCGCACTTTCTTGAAAACCGCGCGTTTAAAACGATTGCAACGACCATCAGCCTGACCAAAACTAATTAATAAACTGAATCGGATTTCTTTCGAAACTGTCTCATGTTTTACACAATTTGCGCGTCTGTATAATATGACGCGATATCGAATAAAACCATTTTTGGGGCGAGGGGAAATCCGGGGCCGGTAGTTTTGCCGGCATGGTTAATTACCGTAAAAACCCACTTGATACTTGAAAAAGATATATTAACATACTTGTTGCTATATATAGTGTTATTGCTGAGAAAATTTAATATGAAGTTTGTAACAAATGATCGGTAGGAAATATACCTAATTTAGATGCTATATAAGAACAGTAGACTCGCGATTATGTGAACTAATTAAAACCAAGGCAGTGCACAAGACAGTGACCTCAGATACATCTATAGCATTGGTAGTTGCCGTCTACTCAGTGACATTATCCAAATAATTCACAATTTTGTATATCTTCTGTAATATCTTCGAAATCACTTTCTCAGTATGTGTAATGTCAAATAGTTTCGCATTCACATACCGCGTGATTTTCTTCGCAAATCATCTGATCACTGCCCTTCTAATATGAGTAACCAACTTGCCCAGCGTTTTTTGAACTCGCGCCTCTTCCTAGACGCACGTATGTCACGCGACGTTTTCTTATTAAATTCAGATTCAATAATGGAAATCAAAAATTCAACGTTCACCCCTAAAAATATTCGTACATGCACCACTAGGGCTCCAAGAAAATATCGGAAAGGACGTATTTGTAATACATAGATATTGGAAGCAACTTTTTGATCACATAAATCAAATGATGAAATATCTATACTCTTTACGACCATATTCAGTCTCAGAATTTTTCTTTGTCTACCAATTGGTTTATATCGGTCATTTTATTATTGATGTTGGAATCAATTTTGCGTAAATCTTTGAAATTGTCTAAAAAACTGCTGGTTTAATTAATTAGTTAAAACAAGTCAATTAAAGAAAAAAGTATATAAACTACTGGAGCCATCATATTTACACTAACAAGTTTTTCTAAAATGGCAAACTAACTATTATTAACTATATTAAGCAGTTCCATGTCCTTCCAAGTAAATTTGCTTTATCCGATGTAAAAAATCAAGAGATAGAGAATCCACTTCGGGCGGAATTCAACACCCGCTGCTGCTTCAAAGGATGAATTTGCAAAAATTTGTAATATGCTACGGAAGACAGTTGTTGTCTCTCTATTTATTATAATACAAACTATTTTTTGTGCTTTCTGCACATGGGTACGAAAATCCGTTCCTCGCTCTTGGGGAAAATACATTTAATTGCTTAATTTCATGGTGTAGATTATTTAAAATATTTATCGTTTTCAAAAATTTCCCTGGCCTGTCCTGCATAAGATATGTTCTTGGTGGGAAGCAGCAATTAGATTCAATTTATAAATTCCAATTTATTTTGTTGAACTTGAAATTATGGGTTTGATTAGTATTTTAATCTTCTGTTCCAGTTTATAACTCTCGAAGGTTTGAATTCAGGAGTGCCTACCAGAACCACCCCTACCCTAACCCCCACAACCTTACGAAACATCGAACAGACCTTTATAGAACTGCAATCGAAACCGGAGCAGCACGAAAACGAAGCCAGATTCGTTCCGCCATTGGTTCACTCCATCGGTGAGTGTTGGTTTGTGAGTAAATGTACCGTCAGATAGCCGGTGTTTATTTTTTAATGAGCGTTTAATGTTTTGTCTCATGTAACCGGGAAACCCCGATAATAAAACCAACAAACCGATACCTTGCGTCTCATTGTGTCGGTTTGTTGCGACGCTTTTATTTAAAATGATTAAGGATCGATTGCCAAATCTAAATTCTCAAACTATTAAGAAAAATTTAACTCTTCAAATAATTTCAAATAAAAAGCACTGCAAATGGTAGCACAGTACAAAAATTATACAATGTGATACATACATATATATCCAAGTAGATTGCACATTATTTTCCATAAAATAATAACAGCGTCTAGTTTATTTTTTGACTATACAATTGCACACGCCAGAATTAATTGGAATGCAATATCAGTCAAAGTTAGAATTAAAAGCAAATAAAAAAACAATTATATGAAGTAACATTTTTATTTTCCATATATATTTATTAAAGGCACTGAACTGGAATTTCCAAAAAAAAAAAGGTAAAAAAATTGTTAATAAAAGTTAATAGTGTTAGTGTAGTACCAGCACTACTTCGTACTTTTTTAGGGTCATAGCTTAATCAAAGAAAATTGTATCGAGATGGAATAAAGAAAAAATAAACGATTATACAGGGTGTTTTTCAATTTAATGTCGATAATTTGGGGGGGCGATTTTTGGGTCCATTTTAAAAAGAAAACTTGATATGAACATTAGGGCGCTTCATTTTTGTTTTCTCTGTGCTACCTGAAAATCTGATACTTTATAGAAAATAAAAAATTATGCCGCCGGGTAAAAGTCTTTAAGTGCAATAGCGGCTTAGGTCATTTAAAAATTTATTTTCTTATTTAAATAACACAGAAAAAATTTTTTTTTTCGGTTTTTACTTGATTTTTCGACGTGAAGACAATTTTTTTTGGAAAAAAACGCGTGTATAGCTTTTGTAGAGCATTAAATTTGCTACAAAAAGATCCTATCCTATCCCAAATTAGGATTTATTATTTTGACATTAAATAGGAATTAATTATAAACAAAAGAACGCTTTATTTGAGTTATCATATGATTCAAGTTTCTAATTTCCAAAATTATTTTGGAGTCAAGTATAGAAAATTAAAATTCAATTATTAAAAAAATATTAATTATAATTAAATAATAATTAATTATAGACACTTAGAAACTATTCATGTTTGTAATCCAGTGACCACTCTAAAATGTAGTGAATGAATATAAATTGTAATTAATAAGTAATGATATGTAGAAGTGTAATTTTTTATTTTATTTAGGAGTTTCTGTTGAGTCAACGCACAGAAATTTTTTGAAAATACACCAGTGGTGGGCGTATGGAAGTTCACCCGTCCATTTTGCAAGACATTAATGGTACGCCACCGATTTCTCTTAAAGATTATTGTTACAATCTGTAATCATTTCTAAAGAACTTTAATTTCTTCATTTTTTTTCGGTTAAAAAAATAAAACTCTCTTACCTGTATGGTCATAGCAATATCGTTAAGCCTGCAGAGAAATTAGTTTTAATTTTTAAGTGAAAACCGTGGGACGGACTAAAAAAAAAGAAATGAAGTCTGCTCATAAATATGCGTGCCACTAACTGTCTATAATATATATATATATATATATATATATATATATATATATATATATATATATATATATATATATATATATATATAAAGTGAATTAGGTCGTCACTACACTGGTTAAATCGAGAACTTTTTTTTGTAAAAAATAATATATCTATCTAAAACAAAATATCTACTTTGTACCTACCTAGACTAGTGTCCTTCAGAAAAAAAAAATAGAAGATTGTTCTTTTTACTTTTACAGTTTTAATGAAATAATAACACCCTAACAATTAGATAAATAATAAACAATTCTTATTAAAAAAAAACTAGCTATTAATAATAATTTTTAACACATAGAAACTAGATAAGTTGTTGAAAGGAGGATACACGCTTCAGCTCTTTTCCTCATATTGCCGCGCACTCTTTGAAGGATACCTCCAGTGTTTCTTATCGACTCTTCTACAGTGTTAACTCCCAAGTCCAAACTAGGGGGCTATGGTTGAAGTCCGCCGTGACCTACCCATAAATGTGTGATTTAAATAATCTCTTAATGCAACACCAAAGTGGGCAGGTGCGCCATCATGCATGCACAAAAAGTTAGCTTAATCTGTAAAAAGTATTTCTTTGTCAAACAAGGGATAATGCGCAATTTTGTCCAAAATTAATATGCAAGGGAAAATCTCTGGGAAGTAACGCTTGGACTCGTATGTGATATGGGAACAATAGAAAAACTTGTCAAACTTTCCAAAACAAAACGTGCGAAATATTCAGATTATATCCAATTTTTCTAGTACCTAGTTCAGGATTTTCATCATTTTTGAATGATTATTTGCCCTCACATTACCTGTTTCAGTCAACCGTCTGTACTCTCGGCCATTCTTTTTTAAAATAACAATGCTCGGAAATTTTAGACACCTAATGAATAAGACGCGAAGAATTCATTTTAAAAACTGATGTTAAACAACTGTCAGACAACCGTCTTGACAACACCATTAATAATTCTTACCGACACACTACAATGATAAGAAATAATTATTGAGATTTCAAAAATACACCTCAGAGTTTGTGTACCTCGATTTTTTGAAGTATTTTAATAAAACAGATGGACAATTACTTAAGTAAGAAATAATAATTATAATAATTCTCTGCATGGTGTCATATTAGCAATGTTGTTATGACCATCCGAGAAGAGTTTTTTATTTTTTAAACGAAAACTTTACAACGGATTGAAAAAAATCAAGAAATTAAATTTCTTTAGAAATAAGTGTAAGAATAATTTTTATTTCGAGTGGCGTACCATCAATGACTGCCAAAATAGATATGGGAAATTCCCTACGCCCGCCACTGATATATTTTAAAATAATTGTGGTACACTAATTAATACAGATATTAGAACAGTATTTTATTTTTGAAAACTTTACCTCCCCATCTCAAAAGTTACACTTTTAGCGACATATGTTCATATAAAGTTTTCTTTTTAAAATGGACTCAGAAATCGTCGCCTTAATTGTTGACATTTATTTAGAATACACCCTGTAGAGATTTTATGCAACAAGTTTATTTGGCACGAGCGGAACGAGTGTTTAATAAACGAGTGACTTAAAAAGTTTACCAAACTTTCAACTTAACGTTAACGTTAAGTTTTTAGAGACGGAAATAGAAAATTATTTTTATAAGGGTGTAGGGTGTATTTTCAAAATATACCTATTAAACGTTTTATATAATTCTCTCATATGTACCGCGTTCATTATTCTTTAACTTAGCTAGCGTAAGTCATCTTAATTTTTTTTTAACAAAAAATTGGCACGCCGCTTTCTGACAAACGGTGCTGTAATTATTCTTATAGGTAGTTTTGCCGCCAGCAATTCAGCATTTTTTTATCTGTTCTTCCTTTTCTTTGTTCAGAACTAACATAACTATATGGAATTTTTAAACGAGATTTTGATTAATTCGCACTCCAAACTACACATATTTAAATGACCTACCGAAAGTATTGTTTTTTTTTATTCAATTTTTTATATCGAGATCCATTGTTTGAAGAGAAAGTCGTATCAATACAGTCATTCTTCTAACAGGTAACAACCAATATATTTCGGCATCGGATGCAAACGACATCTATTCGGCATCGAACACGAAATCGCCGTTGAACTGGCACAGTTCACTCTCCCAATCAAGTTCGGACTCCAACACTCGCTCCACTCCCCCCTTAACTAAGTCGAACGCGGTCAACAACGTCCCGACGGGGACGACACGGAGGAACATGGGAGGCAGAAAACCTAACAAGGACTTGTCCCTGAGCCCCGAAGAAGAAGAAAGGAGACGAATACGACGGGAGAGGAACAAGGCGGCCGCCGCGAGATGTCGGAAACGGAGGGTGGACCACACCAATTCTCTTATTAAAGTAAATATATTTAGCCCCCACCACACACGAGTTAATAGAGATAATCGAAACAGTAAGTTTTCTCGATAGTACGACTGGCCTTATTGCTTTTCAAATTTCCGTCGCCTATTTGCGAGAGCATT
The DNA here is from genome assembly GCF_029955315.1 of Cylas formicarius. Lineage (NCBI taxonomy): Eukaryota > Metazoa > Arthropoda > Insecta > Coleoptera > Brentidae > Cylas > Cylas formicarius. The sequence continues at coordinate 38,723,712 of NW_026844214.1, read as the reverse complement.
ATGGGGCAATAATAAGGGGTGTTTTTTTTTCGATGTATAGAACTTTTAATTTGCAATAAAACAACGATGGATTATTCGATTGACATGAATCTTATTTATCAGAAAGATAATCTTGTGGTATTACATTTTAAATATGATTTCTGCTGCAATGACTTTCTAACATCTGTGGCCGTATATCGTCAATAACACGGCGAACGTTGTCTTCCAAATGGTCAAGCGTTTGTGGCTTTTCCGCATAGACCAATGACTTTACATAGCCCCACAGAAAGTAGTCTAGCGGTGTTAAATCACAAATCTTGGAGGCCAATTCACAGGTCCAAAACGTGAAATTAGGCGGTCACCAAACGTGTCTTTCAATAAATCGATTGTGGCACGAGCTGTGTGACATGTTGCGCCGTCTTGTTGAAACCACATCTCCTGGACATCATGGTTATTCAATTCAGGAATGAAAGAGTTAATAATCATAGCTCTATACCGATCACCATTGACTGTAACGTTCTGGCCATCATCGTTTTTGAAGAAGTACGGACCAATGATTCCACCAGCCCATAAAGCGCACCAAACAGCCAGTTTTTCTGGACTTAACGGTGTTTCGACATACACTTGAGGATTAGTTTCGCTCCAAATGCGGCAGTTTTGTTTGTTGACGTAGCCATTCAACCAGAAGTGTGCTTCATCGCTAAACAAATTTCCCTTATGAAAATCGGGAACAACGACAATTTCGTTTTGGGCCCATTCGACGAATCTTCGCCTTACTTGATGATCGTTTGGCTTCAATTCTTACACGAGTTGGATTTTGTAAGTATGTAAACCAAGATCCTTCCCAAAATCTTCCATAAAGTGGATGGACACAGATCCAATTCCTGTGCTCGATGGCCGATGGACTCATTCGGGTCTTCCTCAATGCCACGCTCTACAACAGCAATAGCTTCTTCTGTATGCACCGTACGGCGTCTCTGGGGATGCGAGTTATCAATAAGAGTAAACGTGGTGCGAGAACGTTCCATGGTTAATCGAATTAACTGCTCTGATGGACGATTTTGTCGACGATAAAATGGACGTAGTGCGCGATACGTATTCCGCACAGAACCATTATTTTCGAAATAAAATTGCGCTATTTGCAAGCGTTGTTCAGGCGTGAGTCTATTCATGATGAATTGCCAAACCAAACTGAGAATAAATCACTTGACAACTGTTAAATCGGTCGCCATCTTGAACAGTAATGCTAACTTAAAGTTCTATACATCGAAAAAAAAAACATCCTGTAGGTACAAACACACTTATAAATGAAAAAGACACAATATAACTATTCATTAGGGTTGGCAACCATACAGTACAGTACTATATTTGAGCTCAGCGCTCAATATTTTCAATTATGCAGTGTTACCGTTTCTCTGAAAACGTGGCAACATCTTGCCTAGTTTAAATGGCACCTCCTGTATATTATTTCGTTTTTAAATTTTACGGGACAAATAAGCCAGATTTTGTTCAAGTTCAGGTTCAGATGTCTTACCATTATCTAACTACAAAATAGTTTCCTAAATTTTTGAGAAACTTGGACCTTTGGCGAAATCTTAACAGTTCCGTGCTTGAATTAAACAGAAAGCCGAATTTTTCCAGACAGTTCCTGAAAGAGCTCAGGCATTTTTTCCTGACATACCATTTATGATGGAACATACAGGATGTTTCAAACAAGAGATTTTGAACATGTGCTTTAAATAACCCAATTTAATGATTTTTATGTTTAATCATTTTATTGGGATGTACTATATTTTTGGCCAGTGTACGTACAGTTTCTGAAAAAAGTTGGCAATCCTATCCATACAGGTTGTACGGAACACGTATTTTAAGATTTTTTAAAAACTCATGTCCAAAAATGCTTTGGTGCCCAAGCTACAGGATATTAAGTTCTAAGAGCGGGAAGTAATAATGGGTGTTTAAAAAGAAAGTTCTATTAATTAGTAGGGTAAATAGTGTATTAAAAAATAACGTTAATTTGCTCTCAGAAATTGTAAAATTTAGACCAAAAATTTCTTTGAATGTAATATAGGGTAAGATTTTACTCCCAATTTTTGAATGAGGATATTTTTTAATTTTTGCAAAAATTAAACAATTGCAAAAAAAAACGATACCTTGTAGTTTATTTGAAGTTTTAGTAAGTAATGCTAAATGAATTAATAATTTCAAATAATTTTCATTAGCGACAAAAGGCTATCTCAGAGAATAATTTGAAAAAAAACTATGAATAAAAATATAAATAATTTTGAAGTTAAATTTTGTCAGCAATAACTTTCATGACCCAATCAAAAACAAAAAAGAATCTTTAGGACCCCTTTTGCAGAGGCATATATTTTTCCGAACACCAAACTAATTTTGTTAGCGGAACATTCTTTGAAATACTTTTTTTTGGTGAAGGTATCAATAGTTTCATAATACGTAATACTGATTTATACATGTTTTGTTTCTAGTTAGCAATCATGGTCATTGTTAACTTAAAATTGCCAGTTAAAAATAGTAGTATATTGTAGTATATTATGCAACAAGTGCGGTAAACGTCATTTGACTAACGAGTTTATTTGACACGAGCGGAGCGAGTGTTTAATAAATGAGTGAGTTAAAAAGTTTACCGAACGTGTTGCATACTATAATTTTTCTACGGCCGATAGTTTTTGGGTACATGCTCGCAAAACAACACGAATACATTCACTGACATGGCTGTCAGAATTCACAAATGTCAATATTCAGAGCGTGGGAAATATCTCCGAAAACATCCGATTGCCCCCAAACTCGTGCTGTAAAATCCCGGAAATGTCCGAAGTGGTTCGGATCCGGCTAACTAAAACTAACCCTTTTTTTGTCTTGGCAATGGGCATTATAAACAATAAATTGTTTTTTGTTTATTGTGTGTATCGTTTATAACCCAGGGTGCTATTCAAAACCCACGTTAAGGGAATGTGACAAATATTTAGTTATTTTCTCTCCCACTTTCAATGTATTTCTGAAGTTTTGAGAGATATTTGCAATGAATTTATAGGGCAATTAATTAATATTCACAATCAAGAGGCCGTTAAAATAGCTTACGGGCAGAAACGACACAATAAAGAATTAGGCCGGTAGAGAAATAGAAAAAGTTCACGGAGGTTTTTCTCTTTCAGGAAGTGGAAGACTTGGAACAAAAACGGCAGAAATTGCTGGACGAACAACAAAATCTCAAGATACTCAAAGATCAACTGGAATACGCACTCGAAAACCACATGGGGGTGTGCCGCAAACAGACCCAGAGCCCGCCGGAAATTAAACCTTTCGACCATCTCTACAACAACAAATTCGAAAAGGTGAAGACCGAAGTGATCGAACCACACAACGACGTATTCCTGCTGCCGTCGCCAACCAAGAAGATTATGTTGAGCTCGACGGTTCCCATTTCGAAGCCCAACAGACCAAACTCCCTGAACGTCGCTTCGACGGTGGCGCCCACATCGAAAAATATCATGTCCGAAATACTAGGGGTGCCCATTTCGACACCGTCGACCGGAATGGTGTTCAATTTCGAATCTCTCATGGGAGGCGGTACCGGTTTGACTCCGGTATCAGGACCCGTAGTGCCTTCTTGTAGCTCGCAACAAAGAAATTTACCCGTCAGTATTGCTGACATCAGTTCGCCCGACACGTGCGGACCACCAAAACTAGTTAGCTTATAAAAAATAACCGTGGCACTTGGTGAGTTCCGATAAGCCGCAGGACCAGTCCTGAGGTTTTGGCGACGCGCGCGAAGTGCCCTTTGTTTTTTCGCGATGCCAATCCGATGGTCGTTGTTAAAGTGAAATTTGAACGTTTTTTATTGTATACCATTTTTTGATGCAATTTTTGAAGCGATTCGCGCGTAAAGTCTGAACCGCTTATATATCTACCATGTTTAGTAGTATGGAGACCAAAGCGGCGGGTGACCGCCGATTGTGGAATTTTTTTAAACTCCCCCAAAACAGTGGCGAGAAATTGTTTGTTTGTTAGTTTCTTTTTGTGAGTTACCTGTTGTACCAACCAAAAAAATCCACCACTATACCCTTAATCGTGTCATGTAATTTAATAATAGTATTTATTTTTATATAGTCATAATCCCACGATTATAGTAGCATAGTTTTCTTTTGAAACCCGCGAAATGAAATTGCTAAACATGGGTCGCCCCCGTAAATCGATCACGATGCAGGATGTGTGCTCAACATGCTATTTTTGCTATTGCAGATTTTTTTTGCTACCGAGAAATGCCTTTTTGATAAAAAAAAAGTTGTATATTTTTCAATTGAGAATTAAAGAGAAATATTCCCTCCAAGAATTTTTTGTATTCTAGTTAATAGGATTAACAAATTAATAGCGGACCGCGCGGGGGCAGCTGCCCCCCTGCGTTCGAAATAGGGATTAATAATTGAAAGCGAATTTGTGTTATTATTTATAAGTATATTATATATTTAATATATTTTAAGCAAAATACTTTATATTTAAGTATGGAAAAGATTAATGGCAATATTGTGATTACAATATTTGTAATCAGTCAGTTTTATAATAATTATTGTAGTTTTGTCAGATTTTTGTATTTATTTTATGCGAAGCTAATAATAATAAGAGAAATATAATTTACTTTTCAAAATTTCGTATTCGATTTTTTTTTATTATTTCTGGGTGGAGAGGGTGTCCTTTTCAGAAAAAACGCTTGACTAGAATCGGAAGTGAAAGTTTTCGAGTTTAGCCCGGGACTATGCGTTTTTGCAGGACAGTTGCAACACATTATTTTGAATGGGACCGTTTATACTGTTGCGGTTTTGCCGTCGAATGAGATAGTGGGATTTGAAAAGCAAAACACACATTGTATCGACGTGGAAAGTAAATCCTACCTTGCTTGTTTAATCGCAACTGACTAGGTGCCGTTCTCGTTCCTTTTTGTCGATTGTCTCTTCAAAAAAGGAAACGCGCAAAGCGTCGCAAAAAAATAGCCTGGCTGAACCAGGCTAGAGGTTAGGCAAATTTATAATAATAAAAAAAAACTAATTGATACTCACAATTTACCCGAAAAATATTCCTTTACCAAAATAAGATCAAACATACCACCGACCTTAAAATCACCAAGTGTATTTTAACAAAATAACATTCTAGTGTAATTAATGAAAGAAAAGAAAACAAAACGAAAATGAGAAAAAAAAACATTTATTCTAAATAAGGTAAACGACATAGTTTGGATATGGGCCTTTGCAAAAAACCGTTTCTAGCTGTCGCTACTCGGCAAATACCGTCAGTTCCACGATGAACCTGTGTTACTCGGGCAAGTAACGATCGAAGGGGCGTATTTAATTCGTCTTTTCTGACTACCATATCTCCTATGTTTAATAAGAGGTATTTTTTTGTCCATTTCGAACCCTGCTGAAGCGTGTTCAAATAATCGACATGCCACCGCTTCCAGAATTCGCTATGCATCGTTGCGCCAATTCCCAACGTTGTAAAGTATTAATATTAGCGTTCGTATAATCCTTAGAAGGTAAAGAAGTAAGAGGCTCCAAAGTTAAAAAATGCCCTGGAGTCAAAGCACTTATGTCATTAGGGTCACTACTCAAAGGGTGTAAAGGTCTTGAGTTTAAAACAGATTCGATGCAACAAAGCGTTGTATACATTTCCTCGAAAGTTAATTTGTTTAGCCCTATTCACCGAACCAGGTGACACTTCATGCTACGCACACCAGCTTCCCATAACCCTCCGAAATTAGGTGCTGATGGTGGATTAAAGTACCATTTGATTTTTTCCGTCTCAACGGCGTTTTTCATGAGCTCCACCAGTTGTCTATTGGCACCAATAAAATTGGTACCACAATCGGAGCGGATAATATTACAACGTAATTTACGTGCGATAAAGCGCTTTAAAACACCAACGAAAGCGTCAGTACACAAACTGGAAACCAGTTCTAAATAACGGCAAAACAAACAAAAATACAAACATAAGCCTTATCCCTCTGCCCTTTAAAGGCGTTACAGAAAAGGGACCTGTAAAGTCCAGCCCTACTTCCTGAAATAGCTTGGCCTGTGATACACGTCCTGCCGGTAAATCGCTCATGTATGGTACAACATGGTTTGGGATCCACTCGAAAGCATCTTAAACAACGAGACAAACACCTACGAATAGCATATTTCGCTGACAGTATCCAGAACTGTTGTAGAATCATAAAAATGCAATGTTTGCAAACCCGGATGCAAATATTTCCTATGTAAATAAAATATTATCAGTTCAGTAAGACGATGTTTTTGAGGGAGTAACAATGGAAATTTCCTGTCGTGTGGCAAAGATTTGGAATTTATCAAGCGACCGCTGACCCTCAAGAAACCTTGATTATCCATAAATAGATTCAATTTTCTTAAAACCTTATCTACGCTTTTGTTTTTTTCTAGCTTATATATAGCATCAGAGAAAACCTCACGTTGTACTTGCCAAACAAGACACAAAAGTGCATTGTTTATATCTTCTTCGCAAAGAGCCGCTGAACAAGCGGCAACCGGCAAATTTTACACAATATGCAATGATCCTTAAAATGTTTTCCAATGAAGAATATCTATCTATTAAACACACCGTACGGGTCCGATATGGAAATTAACGTCGTCATAGATTTGCTCTCCTCTTCTAAGCATTCAGAGGGAATTTCGGCCGATAAATCGCGAGGCCAATGATCAGAAGAGTAACGAAGAAATGGAGGCCCATGAAACCAAGTTGGGTGTTCTAAGAATTGTGAAGGAATAAGTCCTCTACTGGCACAATCTGCGGGGTTATCGTTAGTAGGATTATAACGCCAACTATCAGGAGAAATCTTATCTTGGATATGACTTACTCGATTACTAACGAATGTTTTTAATTATAATTTTATTCAGAGCATCACGAATAAACTCTACTAAATTTGACAACAAAACAGCAGCACATAGTTCCAAACGGGGCAAGGTTATTCTCTTCAGAGGTGCGACTTTCGATTTTCCAGCAACGAAATAAATTTTATGCTCGCCATTTACAAAAACCCGAAGGAAGACCACACACCCCCCATATCCGCATGCATGTGCCTAGGAATTTTTAGAGAAGACAACAGATAAAACTCACACTGAAATTTTCTCCATTTCGCGGTAATTTCGGGGGGAGGTTCCTGGTTCCAATCAAGGCCCAAGCTCCATAGCTGTTGAATTAAACATTTAGCGTACAACGTTAGGGGGCAATCATGCCCAAAGGATCAAAAATTCTAGCCAAATTTGACAAAATCCCTCTTTTGGTACACTCGGTACTAGAAATATTACCAATTTTAAAAGTAAAACTATCAAAAACTGGTTGCCACTGCAACCCAAGAAGTTTGAGGCATAGCGGTTCGACTGTATCAAAGTTATTGGGTTGCTGATGTTCAAGAGGGGTGTCCGATAAAACCTCCGCACAATTAGTAGCCCACTTTCGTAACTCAAAACCACCTCTCTTTAGATGTTCTGAGAGCTCAAATTTTATACGTTTACCAACTTCCAGATCGTGAAAACCTGTCAGAATATCGTCAACGTAAATATCAGACCACAGGATATCCGAGGCAAGTGGAAACGATTGCCGTTCATCTATAGCTAATTGCTTAATGGTCCTATTGGCCAAATAGGGTGAACTACTAACTCCAAAAACCAAAGTATCCAATCTATACTCTTGTACCGGCTTTTCACGGTTAAATCTCCATAAAATATGTTGTAACCTTTTATCCTCATCGCGAACCCGTATTTGCAAAAACATCTTCTTAATGTCTGCTATCAAAACGAATTTATGCAAACGAAATTTAAGCAAAACGTTAGAAATATCGGAATGAAGTTTTGGACCAGCATAAAGTGTAGAGTTCAATGAGACCCCATTGGAGGATTTAATCGACGAATCGAATACCACGCGGAGCTTGGTTGACACGGATTCTTCCCGTATGACACAATGATGAGGAATGTAGTACCGACCAGGCTCATCGGTCCGACTAACGATCGACATATAACCAGCCTCGAGATATTCCCTCATAAAATTTCTATACAAGTCGAACAAAGCTGGGTTATGATATAATCTATTTTCCAAAGAATAAAGTCTGCGTAAAGCTAAATTTTTCGATTCACCAAAAATTGGGTTCTTTAATCGAAAAGGCAAAGCGACAACGTATCCACTAGAAGAATCTTTAAAATGGGTTTTCTTGTATAGGTTTTCACAAAATTCAGTTTCTGGCGATACCGTTTTGATATTAGGTACGCGTTCGACCTCCCATAGCCGCTTAATATTATTATTTAGCGACTCCAAAATTTTTGTACAATACGTCGGTAAAGAAGCGACATTAGTTTTGTTCGAAATCTTAGATTTTCCCACAGCAACCCAACCAAAATTGTTTCAATAAACATGGGCCCCTCCGGGTCCGGCAAATTAATCCTATTATTTTTCATAAAAGATGTAAACTCCGCTACACCAATCAGCAAATCGATGTCGCCACGTTTCCAAAATTTCCTATCGGCCAGTTCAAAAGTATCAAAGTATGGCATATACGGAATATTCGCTGAAAGACTTGGCAATCGACAACAAATTGTTGAAAGGACCAAAGCCCTTAAAGGCAACTGTGGTTCTGGTGAAAAGTAAGGCCTGACAATACAATTAACAACCCCCTTCGCCGTTACGAATTCTTGGTTGCCAATGCCCGCTATTTGAGTTTTACACTGTTCCCGAGGCAGCCCAAGACGCATCAGACAATCTTCCGAAATAAAACTGGCCGCTGAAGCGGAGTCAAGCAAAACACGAATCGACACAAATTCCCCTCTAAAATTCTTAATGTGAACAACAGCCGTTGGAAAAATTGACACTGCATCGGAAGAGGAAACTAACGATGCTGCGACAGGAATAACACTATCACAATTATTCAACGTATCTCGACCTTCGTTTTATCCGCCCGTTGGCGATGCAAGTTGTGTACCCGAAGTACTGGTACTACTATTACCTTTTGAAAAGTGTAGCAAAGCATTGTGGAGACAGCCACACCAACAAATCTGTGACACAGTACAATCTTTAACAACATGTGCTCCAATACAAATCAGAAATAAATGTTTGCCTTTTATAAAATTAAATCTGGCATAAGGAGTTTTCCCCAAAAATTTACTGCAAGACGCTAAAGAATGTTCCGCCCTACATAACGAACAAACAAATCCACCGGCTACGAAAACACCAGGCGTTGATTGTGGTTTCTTAAACGAGGCGCGCGCATCTTTATTTGGATATGAAGTTTTGAAATTATTTTTAACCGCCACCTGTATTGCAATTGAAGCCTGTGTAGCCCGAAGTTGCGCATCCAAAAATGAATACAGGTCTTTATATGACGGTTGTCCCTTCGAAGTGCCACTACTACTATCGTTTGTTTTATTAGCAAATTCAAGTTCGAATCTATTACACGTGTTGCTTGGAATTTTATACAAAAGCAAATGAAAGTTTACGAAATCCCATTGATCAACTGGGTATTGCAAGATTCTGAGTGCCTCCAAATTTTCGGAAAATGTATTCAAGAGTTTGCTCAACTCGGTAATATTATCATCACTTTTCAATGGAGGAAAAAAGTAAATTTCATTCCAAAAATTTGTAGCAATCAGTCTAAGATTTTCATATTTTTTAACCAGTGCATTATATGCAATAGAATAGTTATCGTCCGTAAGAGGCATAGAGCGAACCAGAGCTAAAGGCTCACCCTCCAAATACTTAAGCAAATACCTAAATTTATCGATATCGGCTATCTCGGTATCGCGGTGAATACAACTATTGAACATGTCAAGAAATGTTCTCCACTCTTTATAGTTACCCAAAAAAACCTTTACGCCTAAAGGCTCCAGTTTGATAGATTTTTTTGTACATTGCGAGATGGGTGCGAAGAACCAGTACCAACAAGTTCGAAATAAATCGCTTTGAACCCATAAAATATCTTTGAAGTAGTGGCCTTAACTTTATCCTGTTGTAAAAATTCTTGTTCCCCCAAAACAGAAGTTAAAATTAAGATATTGTTATGAAGTTCTTGAAATTTTGTATATTCTTTCAATGTATCTTCATATCTACCCTTGAGTTCATAAATTTGTGAGTCATCAACCTTGGCTTTTACAGCTAAGGGGTATGCCTCTTTAATACTATTTAAACAAGTAGTTCTTTGAACGATATATCTATTTAATTTTTCAGTATTGGAAGCCGAAAGAGTGGGTGCCATTTTCCAATAACAAAATGGACAAAAAAGGCCCAAAATTTTCTAAATTGCCGCCGCTAATTACCGATAGATGTAATCAGTTATTTAGGTTAAATTAAGAATCCGAAAATGAGGCTAGTCAAGATTTAAACCCGGCTAGAATGCCTTTCAAAGTAAAGGTGAAGTCAATTGGATTTGCTCGAAACAAATTCTCTTTCCTATATCCAAACTCAGATATATTAAAAACGAACGAAAGAAAAAAAATTATTGCAACACCATCTTAGCATACAAAATTGCTAATGCCTAGGCGAAATAGAAAAGAAACAATATATATATATATATATATATATATATATATATATATATATATATATATATATATATATATATATATATATATATATGATGACACTATATTCCGGGATATCATCCGTTCGCTCGTTGAACTCCGACTGGAATCCTGCATCCGACTGGAATCCTGCAAATCCTGCATCCGACTGGAATCCTGCAGACGTTTCGCCAAAATCTCACTTGGCATCTTCAATGCTCGCGCTCCGAAAACACTTCGAACACTGGGAGGTTATCGGCGGTGCGTGCGGTATTTATACTCTGCGCCGGAGATGGTAACGGTGCTGCTTGTGCGTGGGAGGAGGTGGCTCCGCCCCCTGAATTGTCGCGTTGTTAATTTCGCCCGATCGTAGTTGCGATGTCCCCGTTGGCTGCTGCGCATCGCTCTGCTGTTTGATTATCGTTCTCCACGTGTTGGATAAATGCAGAGCGTCGTCTCTCGTATTGAGGTGTCCGGACTTTTCTATTTCGATGGCCTCTCGTATAATCCTAGTCCTAAAATCAGGTATATTAGCTATTTGTTTGCAAGTGCCGAAATCAATTTTATGGCCTGTCTGATGTTGGTGCTGAAACAAAGCAGATGTTGTTTGTTTGTTTCTTATGGCTAAACGATGTTCCTCGAGCCTGGCTGAAATCCTTCTGTTGGTCTGTCCCACATACGTCAGGCTGCACGATCCGCATGCTACACTGTATACTCCTTGGTTTTCCAGAGTAATTTTTTGTTTTGGGTTTCTTAGTATTGCTCCGATGGTATGGTCAGGTTTGTATGCCGTTGATATGTCGTGTTTCCGTAATATTCGGCCGATTTTGTCAGTAACCCCCTTGATGTATGGCAGGACAGCGATCGATCTTCGTTGGGTCTCGTCCTGCACTCTCTGCTGCGGCTGTTGTTGTTTACTGATTGCCTTGCTGATGGTGCGCCTTTGGTATCCGTTTTGTCGAAGACAGGTACTAATTTTCTTCAGTTCTTTATCTCTGTTCCTCTCGTTTGTGAGCCTGAAGGACCGAGCAATTAATGTATTTGCCACTGCCTGTATCTGTGATGGGTGGTGATGAGATTTAGCGTTCAGATATCTATCAGTGTGGGTTGGTTTTCTATAGACAGTGTGTTCCAAGTGTCCATCTTCGGTCCTTGTGATGTGCACATCTAAAAAGGGCAGACTGTTATCCTCTTCAAGTTCTATTGTAAATTGAATCCTTGGGTGAATGGAATTCAGATGGTCTAGGAATTTCAAAAGCTCCTCCTTGCCAAAAGGCCATACAACAAATACGTCATCAACGTATCTTGTCCATAGTTTTGGCTTCAGATTTGCCTTCTCTATTGCTTTCTTTTCGAAGTAAATCATGAAGAGGTTGGCAATCACAGGTGAGAGAGATGATCCCATTGCTGCTCCATCTATTTGTCGGTAAATTTTCCCGTTGTGCATAAAGTAAGCGTTTTTCAGGCAATGTCTTGACAGATCCATTATGTATGGCGGAAGATCTTCGTTTTCTTCTATAAGCAAGAGTGCCTCTTCTACTGGAATACTCGGGTAGAGGGATTTGACATCGAAACTTGCCATAATGTCGTCCTTGTCCATCCTGAGAGAACCTAAAATCTGAGTGAAATGTTCTGAGTTTTTAACATAGGAATCTGCCTTTTCCACTATAGGCTGAAGTGCACTGGCCAGATGTTTTTCCAGCTTGCATAATGGTGAGTTAAAGGCGCTTACGATTGGACGCAGGGGAACCCCGTCCTTATGGATCTTTGGGAGCCCGTAGAATTTTGGGCAACGACTCGATTTTTCCCTCGGAATAAGTCTCTTCTTTGTATCCTCGTTTATTGATGAATCGAGAATTTTGGACTTAGTTGTTTTTTCCAAATATGTCGTGGGATCTCTGGTGACTAGTTTGTATATTGGGTCGTTCAAAATATCCTCCAATTTTGCATTATAATCCGACGTATTCATGACGACAGTGGCATTTCCTTTGTCTGCTGGCATTATTAGAATGTTTTCGTTTTTGTTTAGATTCCTTAAGGCTTGCATTTCTTCTCTGCTTAAGTTTGGTTGCGGTGGTTTTGACTGTCTTAAGACTCTGGCGACATCTTGCCTAATTAACTCCGCATCTTGCTCGTCTATGTTGGAAAGACTTGCTTCGACGTTGGAAACGATCTCTTCGACGGGTACTCTTTTTGGAGCTATTGCGTAGTTAAATCCTTTATTCAGTACGCTGACTTCTGTATCGGAAAGATGGTATGCTGAAATATTATGAACTGTGCTGCTTCGGTTTGTATTTGGCACTTGTCCTGATTTTTTGGAATTTGACTGAAGGATTTCTAATTTCTTCCACAGTTTTTTTGACGTGATGTCCTTGTCTTTCTCAGTGCGCCATGATGTTAATAATTCTATGCGGTCCCACAGCAACTGATGGATCTTGTTGCTCAGTTTCAGGTGGAGTCTGAAAAGTTGTAGCTCAGTCTCACTAATTTCGTACCGGGTCCGCCTGATCTGGTCTTGGAGTAGGGCCTTGCTAGCTTTGTCCAGGATAGCTTGTGTCTTTCTGGTGTGTGTATGATAAGACAACCTTGTAAATGTTGGCAGCAAGTTCTGGTTGCGGCAGTTTTTAAGAAAATTCAAGTTGCACAGCGAAATAACCCTCCTTTGTCTTAGTTTTTCATAACACTTGGTGGCTGTAAAGGTCTCCTTCCCGTAAAGGTGTATGATATTCTCACGTATTGATTCACGGATGGAAAAATATGATGACACTATATTCCGGGATATCATCCGTTCGCTCGTTGAACTCCGACTGGAATCCTGCATCCGACTGGAATCCTGCAAATCCTGCATCCGACTGGAATCCTGCAGACGTTTCGCCAAAATCTCACTTGGCATCTTCAATGCTCGCGCTCCGAAAACACTTCGAACACTGGGAGGTTATCGGCGGTGCGTGCGGTATTTATACTCTGCGCCGGAGATGGTAACGGTGCTGCTTGTGCGTGGGAGGAGGTGGCTCCGCCCCCTGAATTGTCGCGTTGTTAATTTCGCCCGATCGTAGTTGCGATGTCCCCGTTGGCTGCTGCGCATCGCTCTGCTGTTTGATTATCGTTCTCCACGTGTTGGATAAATGCAGAGCGTCGTCTCTCGTATTGAGGTGTCCGGACTTTTCTATTTCGATGGCCTCTCGTATAATCCTAGTCCTAAAATCAGGTATATTAGCTATTTGTTTGCAAGTGCCGAAATCAATTTTATGGCCTGTCTGATGTTGGTGCTGAAACAAAGCAGATGTTGTTTGTTTGTTTCTTATGGCTAAACGATGTTCCTCGAGCCTGGCTGAAATCCTTCTGTTGGTCTGTCCCACATACGTCAGGCTGCACGATCCGCATGCTACACTGTATACTCCTTGGTTTTCCAGAGTAATTTTTTGTTTTGGGTTTCTTAGTATTGCTCCGATGGTATGGTCAGGTTTGTATGCCGTTGATATGTCGTGTTTCCGTAATATTCGGCCGATTTTGTCAGTAACCCCCTTGATGTATGGCAGGACAGCGATCGATCTTCGTTGGGTCTCGTCCTGCACTCTCTGCTGCGGCTGTTGTTGTTTACTGATTGCCTTGCTGATGGTGCGCCTTTGGTATCCGTTTTGTCGAAGACAGGTACTAATTTTCTTCAGTTCTTTATCTCTGTTCCTCTCGTTTGTGAGCCTGAAGGACCGAGCAATTAATGTATTTGCCACTGCCTGTATCTGTGATGGGTGGTGATGAGATTTAGCGTTCAGATATCTATCAGTGTGGGTTGGTTTTCTATAGACAGTGTGTTCCAAGTGTCCATCTTCGGTCCTTGTGATGTGCACATCTAAAAAGGGCAGACTGTTATCCTCTTCAAGTTCTATTGTAAATTGAATCCTTGGGTGAATGGAATTCAGATGGTCTAGGAATTTCAAAAGCTCCTCCTTGCCAAAAGGCCATACAACAAATACGTCATCAACGTATCTTGTCCATAGTTTTGGCTTCAGATTTGCCTTCTCTATTGCTTTCTTTTCGAAGTAAATCATGAAGAGGTTGGCAATCACAGGTGAGAGAGATGATCCCATTGCTGCTCCATCTATTTGTCGGTAAATTTTCCCGTTGTGCATAAAGTAAGCGTTTTTCAGGCAATGTCTTGACAGATCCATTATGTATGGCGGAAGATCTTCGTTTTCTTCTATAAGCAAGAGTGCCTCTTCTACTGGAATACTCGGGTAGAGGGATTTGACATCGAAACTTGCCATAATGTCGTCCTTGTCCATCCTGAGAGAACCTAAAATCTGAGTGAAATGTTCTGAGTTTTTAACATAGGAATCTGCCTTTTCCACTATAGGCTGAAGTGCACTGGCCAGATGTTTTTCCAGCTTGCATAATGGTGAGTTAAAGGCGCTTACGATTGGACGCAGGGGAACCCCGTCCTTATGGATCTTTGGGAGCCCGTAGAATTTTGGGCAACGACTCGATTTTTCCCTCGGAATAAGTCTCTTCTTTGTATCCTCGTTTATTGATGAATCGAGAATTTTGGACTTAGTTGTTTTTTCCAAATATGTCGTGGGATCTCTGGTGACTAGTTTGTATATTGGGTCGTTCAAAATATCCTCCAATTTTGCATTATAATCCGACGTATTCATGACGACAGTGGCATTTCCTTTGTCTGCTGGCATTATTAGAATGTTTTCGTTTTTGTTTAGATTCCTTAAGGCTTGCATTTCTTCTCTGCTTAAGTTTGGTTGCGGTGGTTTTGACTGTCTTAAGACTCTGGCGACATCTTGCCTAATTAACTCCGCATCTTGCTCGTCTATGTTGGAAAGACTTGCTTCGACGTTGGAAACGATCTCTTCGACGGGTACTCTTTTTGGAGCTATTGCGTAGTTAAATCCTTTATTCAGTACGCTGACTTCTGTATCGGAAAGATGGTATGCTGAAATATTATGAACTGTGCTGCTTCGGTTTGTATTTGGCACTTGTCCTGATTTTTTGGAATTTGACTGAAGGATTTCTAATTTCTTCCACAGTTTTTTTGACGTGATGTCCTTGTCTTTCTCAGTGCGCCATGATGTTAATAATTCTATGCGGTCCCACAGCAACTGATGGATCTTGTTGCTCAGTTTCAGGTGGAGTCTGAAAAGTTGTAGCTCAGACCAGATCAGGCGGACCCGGTACGAAATTAGTGAGACTGAGCTACAACTTTTCAGACTCCACCTGAAACTGAGCAACAAGATCCATCAGTTGCTGTGGGACCGCATAGAATTATTAACATCATGGCGCACTGAGAAAGACAAGGACATCACGTCAAAAAAACTGTGGAAGAAATTAGAAATCCTTCAGTCAAATTCCAAAAAATCAGGACAAGTGCCAAATACAAACCGAAGCAGCACAGTTCATAATATTTCAGCATACCATCTTTCCGATACAGAAGTCAGCGTACTGAATAAAGGATTTAACTACGCAATAGCTCCAAAAAGAGTACCCGTCGAAGAGATCGTTTCCAACGTCGAAGCAAGTCTTTCCAACATAGACGAGCAAGATGCGGAGTTAATTAGGCAAGATGTCGCCAGAGTCTTAAGACAGTCAAAACCACCGCAACCAAACTTAAGCAGAGAAGAAATGCAAGCCTTAAGGAATCTAAACAAAAACGAAAACATTCTAATAATGCCAGCAGACAAAGGAAATGCCACTGTCGTCATGAATACGTCGGATTATAATGCAAAATTGGAGGATATTTTGAACGACCCAATATACAAACTAGTCACCAGAGATCCCACGACATATTTGGAAAAAAAAAACAACTAAGTCCAAAATTCTCGATTCATCAATAAACGAGGATACAAAGAAGAGACTTATTCCGAGGGAAAAATCGAGTCGTTGCCCAAAATTCTACGGGCTCCCAAAGATCCATAAGGACGGGGTTCCCCTGCGTCCAATCGTAAGCGCCTTTAACTCACCATTATGCAAGCTGGAAAAACATCTGGCCAGTGCACTTCAGCCTATAGTGGAAAAGGCAGATTCCTATGTTAAAAACTCAGAACATTTCACTCAGATTTTAGGTTCTCTCAGGATGGACAAGGACGACATTATGGCAAGTTTCGATGTCAAATCCCTCTACCCGAGTATTCCAGTAGAAGAGGCACTCTTGCTTATAGAAGAAAACGAAGATCTTCCGCCATACATAATGGATCTGTCAAGACATTGCCTGAAAAACGCTTACTTTATGCACAACGGGAAAATTTACCGACAAATAGATGGAGCAGCAATGGGATCATCTCTCTCACCTGTGATTGCCAACCTCTTCATGATTTACTTCGAAAAGAAAGCAATAGAGAAGGCAAATCTGAAGCCAAAACTATGGACAAGATACGTTGATGACGTATTTGTTGTATGGCCTTTTGGCAAGGAGGAGCTTTTGAAATTCCTAGACCATCTGAATTCCATTCACCCAAGGATTCAATTTACAATAGAACTTGAAGAGGATAACAGTCTGCCCTTTTTAGATGTGCACATCACAAGGACCGAAGATGGACACTTGGAACACACTGTCTATAGAAAACCAACCCACACTGATAGATATCTGAACGCTAAATCTCATCACCACCCATCACAGATACAGGCAGTGGCAAATACATTAATTGCTCGGTCCTTCAGGCTCACAAACGAGAGGAACAGAGATAAAGAACTGAAGAAAATTAGTACCTGTCTTCGACAAAACGGATACCAAAGGCGCACCATCAGCAAGGCAATCAGTAAACAACAACAGCCGCAGCAGAGAGTGCAGGACGAGACCCAACGAAGATCGATCGCTGTCCTGCCATACATCAAGGGGGTTACTGACAAAATCGGCCGAATATTACGGAAACACGACATATCAACGGCATACAAACCTGACCATACCATCGGAGCAATACTAAGAAACCCAAAACAAAAAATTACTCTGGAAAACCAAGGAGTATACAGTGTAGCATGCGGATCGTGCAGCCTGACGTATGTGGGACAGACCAACAGAAGGATTTCAGCCAGGCTCGAGGAACATCGTTTAGCCATAAGAAACAAACAAACAACATCTGCTTTGTTTCAGCACCAACATCAGACAGGCCATAAAATTGATTTCGGCACTTGCAAACAAATAGCTAATATACCTGATTTTAGGACTAGGATTATACGAGAGGCCATCGAAATAGAAAAGTCCGGACACCTCAATACGAGAGACGACGCTCTGCATTTATCCAACACGTGGAGAACGATAATCAAACAGCAGAGCGATGCGCAGCAGCCAACGGGGACATCGCAACTACGATCGGGCGAAATTAACAACGCGACAATTCAGGGGGCGGAGCCACCTCCTCCCACGCACAAGCAGCACCGTTACCATCTCCGGCGCAGAGTATAAATACCGCACGCACCGCCGATAACCTCCCAGTGTTCGAAGTGTTTTCGGAGCGCGAGCATTGAAGATGCCAAGTGAGATTTTGGCGAAACGTCTGCAGGATTCCAGTCGGATGCAGGATTTGCAGGATTCCAGTCGGATGCAGGATTCCAGTCGGAGTTCAACGAGCGAACGGATGATATCCCGGAATATAGTGTCATCATATTTTTCCATCCGTGAATCAATACGTGAGAATATATATATATATATATATATATATATATATATATATATATATATATATATATATATATATATATATATATATATATATATATTCTCACGTATTGATTCACGGATGGAAAAATGTGATGACACTATATTCCGGGATATCATCCGTTCGCTCGTTGAACTCCGACTGGAATCCTGCATCCGACTGGAATCCTGCAAATCTTGCATCCGACTGGAATCCTGCAGACGTTTCGCCAAAATCTCACTTGGCATCTTCAATGCTCGCGCTCCGAAAACACTTCGAACAGTGTTCGAAGTGTTTTCGGAGCGCGAGCATTGAAGATGCCAAGTGAGATTTTGGCGAAACGTCTGCAGGATTCCAGTCGGATGCAAGATTTGCAGGATTCCAGTCGGATGCAGGATTCCAGTCGGAGTTCAACGAGCGAACGGATGATATCCCGGAATATAGTGTCATCATATATATATATATATATATATATATATATATATATATATATATATATATATATATATATATATATATATATATATATGAATTTGTCTTAGACAACCTTTGAAACCACTTGAACTGAGTTTTTTTTCTCACCCACTTTCGTGAAACAATGGACACAATTTTGCGAATGACCGTTTAATGACACCTTCACTCGTTTTTACATCAGCCACCCGACTAATGTTGTCCTTTCCTGGGTATAACTGAACGATGCGTCCCATTTTCCAACACAAGGGAGGCACATTTTCTTCTTTCACGATCACCAATGTCCCTTCCTGCAGAGTGTCCCCGCCAGCCTTCCATTTGAGGCGCCTCTGAAGTTCAGCGATGTATTCCAGTGACCAACGAGACCAAAAACCTTGTTGGTATTGTTGAATACGTTGATAGCTAGCAAGCCTAATTTCAGGTTGCTCGAGCAATCGTGGGTCCGGTAATGAGGTTGCCCTTCTTCCGATCAGGAAATGGGATGGGGTTAGAACGTCCAAGTCAGAAGGATCAGAGGACATTGGAGTGAGAGGACGTGAGTTTAAAATGGCCTCTATTTGACACAACAAAGTAGAAAAATCCTCATAAGTCAAATTTGCCTTGCCCACAGCTCTTTTTAAATGGTATTTTACACTTTTTACCCCTGACTCCCATAAACCCCCAAAATGAGGCGAATATGCCGGAACAAAAGCCCAATTAACTCCTTCTGTCGCAATCAATGTCTTTAAACTGACATGATTATTACGCAAAAATTTTCCCAACTCTCTCAGTTCTGTCTGAGCACCCACAAAATTTTTACCATTGTCTGAAAACATTTTTTCTGGTTTGCCCCTCCTAGATACGAATCTCCTGAAGGTTGCAACAAATGCTTGCGTAGACAGACTTGTTACAGCCTCTAAATGTATTGCACGTGTGCAAAAACAAATAAATAAACAAACATACCCCTTGTACAAACGCGTGCCCCGTCCCAAAGCTATTTTGAAATTGAACGGCCCTGTATAATCAACCCCTGTGGTATTGAATGGAAATTGTGGGATCACTCGTGACTTAGGTAGGTTTCCCATCTGTATTTCAAAGGACCTAGGTTGAACCTTCGAACACACAACACATTCATGCACTACCTTTCTCACAACATTTCTGCCCTTTAGTGGCCAATAAATTTCCCTTAATGAACTGAGCACTAATTGAGGGCCTGCATGCAATAGTCTCAAATGCTCTGCCTTAACAATCAATTTTGTACATGGATGTTTTGGGTCTAACACAATTGGGAATTTTTTGTCATATTTAAATTCTGAAAGCGCTAGTCTTCCGCCTACTCTGATTAATCTGTCGGCGTCTAGAAACGGATTTAAATTTGACAACCAACCCTTTTTTATCTTCTCACCGGTCTCCAAGATTTTCTGTTCATTTTCGAAACATTCATCTTGTGATAACCTTATTAACATTTTTTCAGACTCTTGGAGTTCCTTCACTCTCAAATTCTTTGATTCGTGACTATCCAATTTTCTGCAACGTGCCGTAAACCTTAAGCAATATGCAAATACACGTTTCAATTTTGTCCAACTGGAATATCTGGAAAAAATCTTTAGACTATTCTTCTCTGTATTCAAAAAGGCTTTTACTCGCTTCCTCCTTTCTGGAAGTTCCTCTAAAGGTACATTAACACCCTGATTTGGAAAAAAATCTTGTGACAACCATTGTGGACCTTCAAACCACAATTTATTTCCACACAACTTGGAAGGAAAAAGTCCCCGGGATACTAAGTCTGCGGGGTTTTCTTCTGACCGCACATAATGCCAATTGTCTTGATCCGTCATAGACTGAATTTGAGATACTCTATTTGCGACAAAAGCTTGGAATTGATTTGCTGGTGATTTTATCCAACTTAATGTTACTGTAGAATCGCTCCACAAAAACAGTTTCCTGAAAGTTAACGTCATGGAAGTTTGTACTTCTTTTATCAACCTTGAAAGTAATAATGCACCTGACAATTCCAATTTCGGTATAGTTAGTGCCTTTATCGGGGCAACTTTACTTTTTGCACACAATAAGCGAACGACTACACTTCCATCCTTCGTGACATTTCTGACATAGACACATGCTCCAAACGCTTCTTGTGCAGCATCACAAAATCCATGAAGTTCGATGTCCTCTGAATTGTTGCTACCTACATGTCTTGGAATATGCAGCATGTTTAATTTCACCATTTCTTGCTTAAATTGTTTCCACTCTTGGGCAATATTGGTCGGTACTTCATCGTCCCAATCCAACTTGAGAATCCACAATCTTTGTAAAATAATTTTGGGAATGACGACACATGGGCTGACTAACCCAAGTGGATCGAACAGCTGGGCAATTTCTGACAGAATCTTCCGTTTTGTGGTACTTGAATTACTTGAAAATTCCCTCACCCTGTAGGTAAAGATATCTGCCTGACAGTCCCAACACAATCCCAAAGTTTTGTGTTGTTGCTCTCCTAGATTAAGAGTTTGTAATTCTGCCTTGGGCCTTACTCCAAATTGTTCCAAGAACTCTTTCTTGTTCGAACTGAACTTTCTGAGCTCAAACCCACCAGATTTTAAAACCTCACAAACACCCTTACATATCTGAAGTGCCTCTTGAATCGACGAGGCCCCTGATATCAAATCGTCAACGTAGAAGTCCTTGCCAATTACCTTTGAAATTTGTGGTTCGCAATTTTTTGCCAGTTCCTGCAAACACCTTACCGCTAAAAATGGACTTGAGGTTAATCCAAACGTCACCGTGTTTAAATTGTAGACCTTGACTTCTTCTGCTGGATTTTCTCTCCCCAGTATCCTTTGTAAATGGCGTTGATCTTCCCTAACCCATACTTGTCGGTACATTTTGGCGATATCTGCGCAGAATGCTACTTCATGTTGTCTAAACCTTAACAAAATTGAAATGATATCCTCTTGAATTCTTGGCCCGGAAAATTGCAAATCGTTAAGTGACACACCCGAGTCTTATTGTGCAGAGCCGTCATACACAACCCTTAACCTTGTTGTAGAACTTCCTTCATTTTTCACAGCATGATGTGGTAAGTAATAACACCTTTCATTCGTGATGTCCTCACTTACTTGAGTCATGTGACCTACTTGTTCATACTCTCACATGTATTCACAATAATCTACATGTAGTTGTTTGTTCCTGGCAAATTTCCTCTCCAAAGAGTAAAATCTCCTCAATGCCATCTCTCGAGAATCTCCCAACTTTTCAATACTCATTTTCAATGGGATTGCAACAACAAATCGACCATCCTCATCACGTCTTGTTGTTGACACAAACAAAATTTCACAATCAACTTCATCCCGTGTCATTCCCTCGATTTGACCTCCACCTGGCTCTTCTAGTTCCCAAAACTTGGCGAGTTGGTCTTGTACCTCTGAACCGATACTTAGGTTGCACACCGTTTTCTTAGGTTTGACTCGAGATCCTTGTCCACTGATGTAGCCCGCTACTACCCATCCTAACCAAGTGTTTTGTAAGACAGGTTTGTTTTCCCCTAATTCGATTCTTCCTACTCTTATGAGCTTCCAGAACACACCTGCACCAATTAACATATCCACTTCATCAGGCAAATGAAATTCACTGTTTGCTAGACAAATATTTCCTGGAATATTTATTGGCCCTAACTCAATTTCACACAAAGGAATCTCATCACTAATTTTTGGAATGATTAAACAACTGATAGGAATTTGGAAATCACCTTTCTGAGAAGTGATTTCTACTTTACACCGTTTCGAAATCTTTTCAGTGTTTTGACCAATCCCAACCACACACACATTCGCATCTTTTGTTTTTAACCAAAGTTTGTCACACATTTTTATTTTGACAATCGCTGTAGAAAGTAACACCTGACCTTGAGTCCCACAATTTCTACTCGATAGCGCCACAGAGGTTTTACTTCCTTCCTTTGAAGACGCTTCTACAGCCTTTTGTACGTCAGCAATTGGGGCACTATCAACACTGCCATGTTCAGTTTGGCGTTGGTTATAAAAATGTAATAGAACATTATGCCCTAAACCACACTGCGAACATTTTTTCCCTTGACAATTAAAACTAAAATGCTTGTTCGAAAAACAACACATGCATAATTTGTTTCGTTTTATTTGCGCAATTCTCTGGCTGGTTGTTAACTCCAAAAATTTCTTACATTCGCTGATGTCATGACCGCTTTTACAAACAACACACTTGCTTTTTTCAACCCCAGCAACAAAAACCCTTTGTTTTTGCCCGGTTAAATTTTCCTTCAATTTTGTCCGGGAATTGTTTTCCAAGGTCTCTAACAAGTCTGCACGGCTTTTTAGAAATTGCTTAAAATCTTTTAACTCAGGCATCTCTGTTTTTATTTTAAAAGATTCCCACTCCTTTAATGTTACGCGATCAAGTTTAGTTCCTAAATGATACAAAATTAACGTGTCCCAAAATTTTACAGGTTCTCCCAAATTTTAAGGCTCGTAAGTTCCTGTCTACGTTATCAATTAAATTTCTCAAACTAGAAGAAGATTCATATTTTATGGGCTGTATATCGTAAATCCCCGTAATATGATTCTGCACCAAAATACGCTTGTTGTCATATCTTTTGCACAAAATGTCCCACGCGATCTCATAATTTGAAGCGCTAAATTCTAATGATTGAATTACCTCCTTTGCTGGAGCCTCAAGTGACGCACGCAAATAGTGAAACTTTTGAATGTCGCCAATCGACTTATTCTTGTGAATTAAACTATCAAACGTGTCTCTAAATTCCAACCACTTTGAGTAGTTTCCAGCAAACGTTGGTAAGTTTATTAAAGGTAATCGTACACCCATCGTTTCATTAGAATTTGGCCGTAAATTTTCCTGAAAAATGACAGAGTTGGAATCCGAATGCGTAATATTTTGCAAACACTCATTTTTGTTGTTCGTATCATTAAAATCACCCAAAATATTTTTTGCTTTTGCGACAATATTGTAAAATTCTGTTTGGAAAATTTCCCTTTCATTAAATTGGCTCTCTAAATCTTTTTCCGAACATATTACCTCAATTTCACTTTGATATTGTTCAAAAATATCTAATAACTCGATTATTTTCTCTGTTCTAAATTGCAATTGCATAAACACTTCTTTTTCTGAAGATGCGCTTTCAGTTTGCACATTGAAATTTGTTAAATACCTTTTAAATTGAGATAAGCTCGCTTTTACACTAGCTCGCTTTCTAATTAATTGGTTTAATTGCTCAGCCATTTTGCTGATTTTTTTCACACAAAATAGAGACCACAAACTACAAAATCCAACAAAGGTTTGAAAAGGATGGACTTACAGGTTAACGGCGACTTTTTTTCTAAGTCCGGCTCTTACTGTCTCGTCTTCCGTCGCGTCGTAGCAATGCTGCGTGATCGTACGGCCCGCACGTGCAATTTCCAACGCCGCGCCGCGCTCGCCGATAAACTCCACGGCACCGCACCGACGACCTTCAAACAATGCTTTGTGCACCGCGCCGCTCCGCCTTGTCCCAGCTGCGCTTTTTTGCTTGCCAGCGTTCGTTTACGGACTCGTAAACGTTTCCCTCACAATTTTCACACAATTTTCTTTGCGAATACAGACGATCCAACAATCTGTACTTCGCAATTTCCTCGTTTTTCACTTTTGCGGAACACTCAATAATTCTCGCAATTGAAAACTCTCCACTCGATGGATCACAATCCCGTTAGATGGACCACTATGTTTCTTCAATAATACAAGCGTTTCCTCAATCACTTAATATTTATTGAATTTTTCTTTTCTATAAATGGACTGTATCTCACTTTGCCGCGACGTCGCGACCCATGCCGTGAACGTCTACCCCGTAACGCTAGAATATTGTTACTAGACTAGCAGAAACGTAGACCTTGCCGGTTTGGCGGTACAACGCCCTGTTGTCACATTGACTGAAATGTCCGGCATGTTTAAGATACACAAAATTAAAAAGAAATTTTCATAATTTTGAACTCAACAATATATATATATATATATATATATATATATATATATATATATATATATATATATATATATATATATATATATATATATATATATATTCTCACGTATTGATTCACGGATGGAAAAATATGATGACACTATATTCCGGGATATCATCCGTTCGCTCGTTGAACTCCGACTGGAATACTGCATCCGACTGGAATCCTGCAAATCCTGCATCCGACTGGAATCCTGCAGACGTTTCGCCAAAATCTCACTTGGCATCTTCAACGCTCGCGCTCCGAAAACACTTCGAACACTGCACTGCCAAGTGAGATTTTGGCGAAACGTCTGCAGGATTCCAGTCGGATGCAGGATTTGCAGGATTCCAGTCGGATGCAGGATTCCAGTCGGAGTTCAACGAGCGAACGGATGATATCCCGGAATATAGTGTCATCATATATATATATATATATATATATATATATATATATATATATATATATATATATATATATATATATATATATTGGCGAAACGTCTGCAGGATTCCAGTCGGATGCAGGATTCCAGTCGGATGCAGGATTCCAGTCGGAGTTCAACGAGCGAACGGATGATATCCCGGAATATAGTGTCATCACATTTTTCCATCCGTGAATCAATACGTGAGAATATATATATATATATATATATATATATATATATATATATATATATATATATATATATATATATATATATATATATATATATATATATATATATATAGATAGATATATTAATCGAATTTCGACGAAAGTCGATAAAAAAAAGGAAACGAATTTTTTTTTTTGGTCGCGGAGCAAGGTAAATTGTAAAATCGGTAAAATTAAATTTATTTGCCCAACCTTTTACCTGGATCTTTTCTAGGCTATTGTCGATCCAAATACAATACGAAAAGCACTTGCTCGAGAACAACGAAAAATCCGGGGAAAGTCTTGCAATCACCGATTACACAATTATTTTCCGAAAACTAATATCCGACTCGTATGGACCAAATTTTGTATCGACGCGGAAAGTAAATCCTACCTTGCTTGTTTAATCGCAACTGACTAGGTGCCGTTCTCGTTCCTTTTTGTCGATTGTCTCTTCAAAAAAGGAAACGCGCACAACGTCGCAAAAAAATAGCCTGGCTGAACCAAGCTAGAGGTTAGGCAAATTTATAATAATAAAAAAAAACTGATACTCACAATTTACCCGAAAAATATTCCTCTACCAAAATAAGATCGAACACACATTTATACCGCAGCGTTTAAACTGTGCCCTTGCAGTGAATTTATTTACGCAATTATGTTCAATATAAACAAAATTTATCTAATGCATTTAAAAGTTTCTAGCCAATTAGGAGAAGGGTTCGAAAGCGTATAGTGATAGAAATGAAAAACAGAAGAATTGGTGAATCTAGGTTTAATACTAGGAAAATATTTATCTTCATACTTCCGCATATCTTCCTAAAATTTCATAAATATTTTACTAAATTCATGCCTGGGATGAAGAGGACGTAGAGAATATCTTCTTCCCTAATTAAAAATTGAATTAGGCGTGATTGCACATACCGAAGTGTTTTTATTTGAGTCTATATATCGTTGTTCTCGATAATACCAAAAATTTTTACAAACATACATATTTACATATTCAAACAAATGTTTCAAATCCATAGCAAAAATAAATTTTAATGTAACTTATTTCGACTATTCAAACACTTAGAATTTAGAGCAAACAACAGTTTTAATGTAACTCATTTCAACTATTCTAGAACCCGGAAAATGGAAATGACATATTTCCGAAAAAAATATTTTTAATTCTTTGTTCAAAAGTACAATCCTTATTTATGTAAATGGTATGGGCTAAACGAAAGTTGAGCTGTTGGCTGTTCAAGCAAAGCCGTTTCAAGAGCCCAAACATCCGAGCACACATGACGTACTTTCCGTTCTACCGCAATATGTATAGCCCCAACACATCGTTCCCGCCAAGCGGGTCCCGCAAAAACGCATCGCAAGTCTCGGCCTTAAAGACAAGACTAATAGTATACAGCACGATTTATTAATAATTGATATTTTATTGTAGAATCCTGGAGCTCAAAATATTTTTAACCCAAATCACTTGCCGATTAATGTTTAAGTTACGTAATAAATGCGCCAAAACTCCTACATAATAAGTATGTCAGTAATTCTTCAGCTTTATGTTGAGCTTCAAATATCTTGAAAAATAATCATTTTATTGCTAAAAAAGAGTATATTATTTATATATAAAATATCAATGACTAGATATATATTTGCTGGGAGCGCTCTGTTCTAACATTTTTTTACTTTCTTTAATTTGGTCCAAAGTGCTATGGAGTTTTAGTTGAAAATTACGCATTAGCTTCTATTGTCACAAGGAATAGTCATTCCCCAAGGTCAATTATCATTATCGAAACGGATGATATTTTAATCATAATATAAATTTATATAATTTGTTACAAGTGTTAGTAATTAATTGCTAAACATTACTTTACAAAAAATAAAAAGCCCACTGTTGCAAAAAACGCTTAAGTATTTGTTACATTCGTCTGTCGCAAGTTAAAGGTTCGATACGCAGGGTGAGTTTTTTAAAAACAACTTTATTCGAGTCACAGAGACCTTACAATGTGCAATACACTATAAAAGTCTGGAAAATAATACAAGCGCTCATATCTTAAAAGTGATTATACAGCTCAGTTGATAAATAAATACAATATAGTCATTATTAGTCATATAACTCGCCCGGACTTAGTGAAGAATTATAGGGTAGCTAATAGTACGGGGCAAACGAGAGGGAAACTGGTCTTCTCTCGGTATCTGCTTGTCTTCGTCCTTGTTTACTTCTTTCTTTTAGGGAAACTTCTTCATTATTAATTTTCTGGTTTTTAAATATAAGTTCACAAAAGGTTATTTTGAGACATTTTGTTAAAATTAAATAAGAAAAGAACTGTATATATACTGGTTTCATAGAGTTTTAAATTCCCGGTAGATAGTTCTTCTTGTTTCTGTACGTCGAGGGTTTGGTAGATTTTTCGGACTTCGGCAAGTTGACTTCGTCGATTTTAAGTTGATTCAAATTTTCCTTTCTGGCTTCTAGGTACGGTGAAATTGGTACCAAGGTCAGTTCCAATTTCTTAAAATTTGAGTTCAGGTCTTCATAGGATCATATTTTGGACGTAGATTTCACATCGATTATTTATTTCCACTACGTACGTTCCGTTAATAAAAGTATTTTCCTTAGAGTTGTCACATTTTTGAGTTACTACGAACTTCTTGGGTGTGATGAGGATCCACTGGTTCTTTTCTGTATCTTAATATTATTTAGCAGAGTAGAGACAGGTGTTTAGTTAATAGCGTTTACTACATATTTTAAAAGTAGTATTTCACAAGGCATATTTACTTCTATTATGGTTGACGTTTGTAGGTCTTGGCATATAAATTCTTCTGTTAAATCGTTACATTTTTCATCAAAGAATAAATAGATTTGCTCGTTTAGAATAAGGAATTTTGAACGGGGGACAATAGTTTCAAATGTGTTAGTTTTCGGAGTAGGTAAGAAATATAAATAGTAGTAGTATAGTAGTAGTATAATTTGGATTTCTATTTTAAAGAAAATTTGATTTTTCTTAGAGTAACTTTTAATATTCATATTTCTTTCAAAATATAGAATATTCTTAAGGTTTATTTCGAAAAGGGAATTTATTTCCTTTAATATATTTACTAGCTTTTTGGATTTCTAATAGTAGATAAGTTGGTTCAGTAATGGAATTATGAAATATATTTAGTTTAGCAAAGCTAATTGCAACTTCTATCCTTTGCAGGGTATAAAAAATTCTTTTTTGATTATATATTTTTTACTATTAATATATATTTTACTATTAATGTTTCCATCTGGTTTAAAAGGGTTGTTGTTATTTGGTTAATCATTGTCTTTTTAATTTTACTTTGGTTCTCTGTCAACATATTAATAGCTTTATCATACCTTTCATCGTTTTGGTTAAGGTTACCTGTTATATTTTTTTATCCTTTAGATTTGGGTCAGTAATATTACCAAAGATTTTCTTGGTTTACAAATAGTTAAGTTTTAATTTGGAGAATTCTTCTATAAGTTTCGTAATATCAAATTCAAATTATGAAATTTTGGTTCTTCTAATCTAACTCCGATAATGTCGACGCCAAATCTGAAACAATGAATTGCTGTTTTGGCTTCTATAAAATATGCTTGTCCTAATTTATTAAAAGGGTACATTATTGTTAAATAATTTCGACCGTCAAATATAAAAATGTCTGCGTGAACCTTTTGAAATGGTCTCGTAGGTATTTTAGTTATCATTGTTGGGAAATAAGGGCTTAGTAAGGAATATTTTGTACGTTGGCAAGTGTCGCAGTTGTTAATACAATTGGTGATTGTTAATTTCATATTTTTCCAATAATAATTCTTTTGTAAATATTCTCTGCGATGGTTTGTTTTACTTTCGCGATTATATTTTATTAGTAATATTTGTTCTTCTCAGTGATTGTATTTACTCTTTTCGCACACCGAATTAATTTTGGGTCTTTTTCTGCAAAATGTTTTAGATATGTTATGCAAAAATCATTATATAATTGATCTGTTCGGAAATAAAGTAAATAAACTATTTTAGAATCGGTATATTTTTTTTTTAATTTTAAAATGGGTTCCTCATTATTTATAGCTGCAATTTTAACTAATATTGCTGTATGACTTTCATGTTTCTCTAGTAACTTCCAATTTATGATGTACATTTACTGACACAATAATTTGGTTTACTTTGTTGTTAATACTTTCGTCGTATATTTTAATTCCTTTATTGATTGTTTCATTTCATTATGTTGAGTAGAATTTACGTCAGGACCTTTTAAAGTAATACAGGATATTTTACCGAATTTTGGATTTTTATTTTCGGAATTTCTAGGCGGGTTTTCATTGTTTTGATTATTAGGTTACCATAAAGATAAGGCTTCAACTATATTTGCGAGATCTCTAAGAAAGCTAAGATTTCTTCTGGATTATTAATTACTGATTCATTCTCATTTTCTATGGCGTTTACTTTAACTCTCGATAGACAATCGTCGTTAAAATTAAATTTTCCTTTTTTATATATTACTGAAAATCAAATTCTTCTAATTTTAGTTTAATTGTCTACCAAATAATTAGGATCTAAAATGTTTACAAGCCCAAACCATGGCTAATAGCTCTTTTTCAATAGTCGAATATTGCTATTGGACGATTATTTTTTCTGGATTGGGTTTCACACCGTTTGGGGTAATAACATGTCCTAAATATTGCACTGTTTTTTGAAGAAATTCTGACTTTACAAGTTGAATTTTACAATTACTAGATCGAAGTCTATTAAATACTTGTTTAATACGCTCCAAATGTTCTTGTAATGAAGTACTAAATATGATTATATCGTCTAAGTAGACTAAACATGTTTCATTTTGTACACCTCATAACACATTATCCATTGCGCGTTAGAACGTTGAAGGGCGTTCTTTAAATCAAAAGGCATTCCTTTAAATTCGAAATGTCCTCCTTCTGTTGAAAAAGCTGTTTTAAGAACGTCTTGAGGATCTATCTCAATTTGCTTTCTTTATTTGTCTAAAATATCGGTGACATTTGGAATGGGATATTTATCATCTATAATTTGGTGTTTGAGTTTTCTATAATTAATAACTAATCTCCATTTCTTTTTTCCGCTAGCATCTAATTTTTTTGGAACTATCCAAATTGGATTAGACCATGGTGAAAAACTTTCTTGAATTAATCCTTGATTTAGCATGTTAGAAATTTGTTTTTTTACTTCTTGTTTAAGAATTTCGGGAAAACGGTAGTTTTTGTAAAAATTGGGGTTTCATTTTTTAATTTAGTTATTTGATTAGTAAGACTTAATGGCATTCCTTCACAATAAAAAAACATCTCTATATTCATAAAAGATTTTCTTAATTGCGTCTATTTCATCTTTGTTACAATGGCTGATTCTAATGTTTTTTTAAATTTTGTTTTAAAAGAATGTCTTGTTCGGTGGTTATTTTTTGATAGTCACAAACGATTTTTTCACACATATTTACTTTTAATACATTCTTTAGTGCAACTTCGATGGGTTCAGAGAAGTGAATTTTCTTAGGGGTCTCATTTTTATTTAAAACACAGGTTATAGCAAAATTATTTCACATGTTAACTAATGCTTTAGGCATTTCTACTCCGTTTTCGAAATTTAGATAATTTAAATTCCTACTCCGTTTTTCTTATTTACTGGGATTTTTACAACTTGTAGTGTTCTTGGTGGTATGGATAAAGTGTAATTAAGATTTTTTGTATTGTTAAAAGTTCGAGATTCCTCTTCCTTTTCGAAAATTATAGGAATATTAGCAAAAAGGGTTAATGTTAATTTGTTCGTTGGATTTATTGAAGCGCTCAGTTGATTTAAAAGATCAATACCAATTAAGTCGTCGTATTTTGTACTAAATTTAAATAAATAGAATTTATAAAATTCTTGAATTTTAAAGATAAAGTAGCGTAGAATTTATAAGCAATTTCGGGATTAATTAAACTTTTTGAAGGACCTATTAGATTTGAAATTTAGCATTTATTTAAGGAATCAAAATATAGGGTAGATTTGTTTTAATAGCATTTAATACTATGTTTTGTCCGATGTATTCTGGTCCGATTAAAAATTTGATTGTTCATTAAATTCTAAGTTTTGTGGTTCAATATTTTCTTCGTTTACTTATTCATAATTGGACGTACTTGGATATGGGTTTTCATAATCTACAGGGTTTTGTACAAAATAGTTATTGGGGTAGTCGGAATATTCGTAGTTTTCAAAATTATCGTCAATTTCGTAGAGGTGATTTTCATAATAATCGATTGTTTATACGGGTATTGCCGGAAGATGTGTCCATTGGTTCTGAATTAGGGGGTTGATTATTTTGGTTTCTCCAAACCGAAAGTATTTGGGTTATAAATAAATTAAAAAATAAAATTAAGGTTTCGGAATAGATTGCTCTCTTTGAGTAAAATTTGGTCTTTGAGATAAGCTGTATGGTAAATTCATAGGTATTTGATTTTGATTTTGGAATATGGGTGTCCTATTTTGAAAAAGTGGCGGTCTTTGTTGAAATCGATTTGGATTATTAAATTGGAGAGGTTTTTGAAAAATATTTTGTTGAGTATTCGTAAATGGTCTCATAGGAAAAGTTGGTCTTTGCTGGAAAATGTTTGGTCTTTCAAAAATATTTGGTTTTTGTGGAAAAGTTTGCGGTTCATATATAGACATTGTTTTCTTCTGGTTTGAAATGCATGTGCGCATTTAAATTATGTGTTCTCTGGGTAGTATACAAGAAATTTCCTTCTTCGATTACTAAGCTCATTGCATGCTCAAGGGATGTTGGTGAACGTAATCTAATCAAAGTTCATCATATTGTTAGATTTAAATAAATCGAGATTGTTTTAAAGACGACTTTTCCGATCTTGGCGTCAATGTCGAGCGGTGCATGCCAGAGCAGGGCATCCAACTGATGCCCGTCGCCACCCTCTGCGGCGTCCCGGCTCACGCGCGCGAATAGACCCGAAGATTTCCCGACGCGTCCGAAATCGATAGATCGCGCCAATATTTAAATATTCGAACGTAATCTAACACGGCCAAACTGACAACATTCCGCTCTCGGAATGCATGACTCATTTGAAGTGTCACAGACATGAACACACAGAAAAAAAACAAAGTTTTATTTCTTTACAGCAA
Source organism: Cylas formicarius (assembly GCF_029955315.1). Classification (NCBI taxonomy): domain Eukaryota; kingdom Metazoa; phylum Arthropoda; class Insecta; order Coleoptera; family Brentidae; genus Cylas; species Cylas formicarius. Next base: position 38,691,286 of record NW_026844214.1, on the reverse strand, counting down.
CGTTAAAATATATAGATGTGTACATCGGTAAAAATTCGTAAACCTTTCATTCTGCAGATTTATCATCAGCCGTCCCAGAGTTCCCTGTAATGAACAAAAAACGAGAATTCATCAATCAAATGAATTTCACAAACAATTGGGACTAGATTTACGTAATAACTCACAAGCTGACAGACACGATGGAAATTCTGTAGTAAGCACGCATTTACAAATACAGAGTTGACTTGAGTAGCACGATGGAAATACTGCAATAAGCACGTATTTGCGATGGGCTCTCAAACAACAAAATCAAAACACAGAGTTGACTTGAGCAGCGCGATGGAAATACTGCAATAAGCACGTATTTGCGATGGGCTCTCAAACAACAAAATCAAAACACAGAGTTGACTTGAGCAGCGCGATGGAAATACTGCAATAAGCACGTATTTGCGATGGGCTCTCAAACAACAAAATCAAAACACAGAGTTGACTTGAGCAGCGCGATGGAAATACTGCAATAAGCACGTATTTGCGATGGGCTCTCAAACAACAAAATCAAAACACAGAGTTGACTTGAGCAGCGCGATGGAAATACTGCAATAAGCACGTATTTGCGATGGGCTCTCAAACAACAAAATCAAAACACAAAATACTCCAAAGACTATTTAAATTAGTTTTATATACACAACTCAAATCAATCTAACACGGCACAACAAGTCAAATTATGTACTTACAATTGTCTAGTTGTAATAATCTTTGGAAATCGTCAGGCGTCCAATCAGTAGGCCAATGCCGCAACTGATCCTTAGAACATTTAAAAGTTTTCGGAGTACCTAATTTCTTAATCAAATACCGATTATTGGTAAGTGATCTCTTGATTATGTAAGGACCAACAAATTCACAAGAAAACTTTTCAGGTCTTTGACCTCGGCTTAACAAAACAGTATCACCTACTTTATACAGCTGATTGTCTCTTCGCTTCTTATTTAGATAATTCAACTGCCTTTCTGAATTTTGCCGTAGTTTCTTTATAACTGCGGAATAATCCACTGGAGATTTAGTTTCATCAGGGATTGGCAAATCGGTTAAGACTGTACGAATTTGAGGCGTTTGACCCTCTCGACCAAATACTAACTTAAAAGGTGAGCAACCAGTCGTCTTTTGTTTCGTAGTATTGATTACTAACTGGATCTTCCATACTTTGTTCGGCCAATCTGTTACTTTATTGGATTCAACTCTTAACAAATTGGTAATAGTTCGCATATAGCGTTCTATTTGTCCGTTGGAGCGATGAACACCGGGGGTTGTCACGTGTAATTCGATGCCAAAATATTCGGTAAATGATTTAAATATTTTTGCTATGAAATTAGTTCCAGCGTCGTGAATTAGTTTGGAGGGCGTGCCAAATATGCTGAGGAATTTAGCAAAATTTGTGTTGTTTCTTCTGTAGTAACGGTGGATTGAGGATATAGGAGACAGAATTTGGAGAAGGCGTCAATTATAACAAGGATATATTTATAGTTTTTTGGATTACCTGGTAAGGGGCCCAGACAGTCGACATGAACTGTATGGAATGGTTCATCGGGCTTTGGGATAGAAGTAAGGAAGCCTTGTTTAGGACCCGTCTGATTTTTTCGTACTGCACATATCAAACAGTGTTCAACATACTTTTTAACATACCTGGTCATATGGGGAAACCAAAAGTAAAGTCTGATTGAGGCAAGAGTTTTTTCCCAACCTATGTGACTTTGATCATCGTGAAATATTTTCAAAAGACTATAACGGTTATTAGATGGTACAAAAAGTAAAGACTGAGACGATTTGTTATTTTTATTGGTTGTAATACGAAATAAGGTCTCTTTTTCTAATTTATATTTTCGTTTGACATCATCTTTAGCATCGTTCAAAGATTGAATGATTTGTTTACATTCCTCATCTTGACTTTGTGATACGGTAAGCCAATTTTTATGAAAATTGGGTTGTGAATCGATATGAGCTACAGTTTCAATTGGGTTCCTGCTAAGGAAGTCAACATGAGATATTTCAGAGCCCTTACGATAAACAATTTCGAAGTCGAAATCCTGCATATAAGCCCACCAGCGGGCGGTCCGCGGCTTAAGTTCTTTTTTGCTTGCAGATAATTTTAAGGAATTGCAATCAGTTACTAAAGTGAATCTTAATCCAAGCAAATATACACGAAAATTTTTTAAAGCTTTCACAACGGCCAGAGTCTCTAGTTCAAACGAATGATACATAGCTTCATCTGGATTGGTTTTTTGACTGAAATATTCAACTGGACGAAAGGTATCACTGTGTTTCTGCAATAAAATAGCACCGAAACCAATACTGCTCGCATCAGTATGCAATTGAGTCTCTAAATTTGAATCGAAAATTGACAATAGGGGTTTTTGAGTAAGGACATCAATAACATACTGCCTTGCTTTTTCACATTCAGTCGTCCAAACAAAGGGAACATCATTACGAGTCAAGTGAGTTATACAAGCTACTTTGGAAGAAAAAGCGGGAATAAATTTACGGAAGTAGCTCGCCAAACCGATGAATTGGCGCACTTGTTTCACGTTAGTGGGTGACAGACTTTCCTTGACTGCTTTAACTTTATTCGGATCAGGTCGGATACCATCAGCCGATATTTGACGACCTAAATAGGTGATGTTTTGCATAAAAAATCGACATTTACGAAGGTTAATTGAAAATCCGGCTTTAGACAAAGCATCAAGAACTAATTTTAGTTTACAAAATCCATCCTCAAGTGTGATGGAGGGTATTACTATGTCATCCATGTAAACAACCGCGGTGTCATATTTTAGGTTACCTAAAGCCATATTAATTGCTCTCTGAAAGACCGCAGGACCATTGGCCAGTCCAAAAGGCATTTTTAAATACTCATACTGACCATCCGGTGTCACGAAAGCGGTTTTTGGAATCGACTCGGGATTAATCGGGATTTGGTGAAAGCCCGAAGCCATATCAAGTGACGTGAAAAATTTATTTTTGCCTAAACGATCGAGCTGATCGTCAATACGTGGCAATGGATACCGATCTCTTAAAGTTATTTTATTCAAATGACGATAATCGACACACAATCGAAATGTCCCATCTTTTTTCTTAACGAGTATAATCGGGCTCCCAAATGGAGAATTGCTCTCCCGGACGATTTCGTTTTTAATTAGATCAGCAACGATGCCACGTACTTTCTGACGCTCAAACTCCGACATACGGTAGGGATGGTGATAAACAGTTTTGTTTTCTGTCAATGTGATGGTTAATTCCCCGGTATTGACAGGTTTAATGGTAAAATCAGTAGCAGTTGACAAATTCTGATAATTCCCCAGCAGTTTGATTAGTCCAGCCATTTCTGCATGCTCCAGATCACTTGTTATTTCCGAGTTATGAATGGTTCGAGTAGAATTTGTAAGCGCAAGCATGGGCATAATTTTTTGAACGTTTTTATTTTTTATTAAAACTACATTATTTTCGTAAACATTTTCACCAACGATAACGTCATATTTGGAATGACTATGCGGCACAATAACAAGATCAAGCGTTATTTTTATTTCGGGAAACTCTACCAATGCTTTGGTAAAAGAAAAAGAATTATGTATGGTACCGTCGAACCATCGTAAAGGAGTAACACGCGGAATTTTCTTTAGATTTAATTTGTCTACCAACGTTTCTTTTATTAGCGAACACGTGGAGCCGGTATCAATTAAACAATTTGTAGTGTAACCCGAAATAACGATAGGCACAGTTTTTAACTTGTTTTCATTAAAATTATGTGAATTGAGCAAAACGTGATGAGATTTAAATTTCTTTACGGTTGGGTCCTGTCCGGACTCTGAAACTTCACTTCCTCGACTTTGTTTATTTTGCCGACGAAAACAATTTTCAATGCCGTGACCAGGTCTTTTACAATATCGGCAAACATCAAACCCTTTATTATCCGAGTTATTGGTATTCTTAGTTTTAGATTTACAATCGCGAGAAAAGTGTCCCGATTGACCGCAAGAATAACAATTTGCCTGCGTCGTTTTTTTGTGTGAAAATACATTATTTTTCTTATTCAATTCGGATGCCGATTTTTCGACTAGAGGAATTTTTATGTAATTAGAGAGAAATGCAATTAAATCACTAACAGAGGCGGCACTACAATTATAGGCCGCAGTTCTGACCGCAAGATCGTCTATTGAATGAGCAATTATTTCGATCAAATCCGAATCAGACCAACTTGCCCGCGTGCGCTTTAATTTTTCTAATTTAATTCTCGCGTATTCAACATAACTGCGCGCATCGGAACTACGATAATTTACAGCATCGCTTAACAGTTTACCCAAATTCTTTTGTTTGGGAAAAGATACAGAAAAGTCAAATTTAAAATTTTCCCACGTTTCTTCCGTGGGTTGCCATGCCGAAAACCATCTTAGTGCAGATTTTTGCAAAAATGGACCAATTCTACTCACGGTTTCCCGATCTGACCAAGCAAATTCGTTCTTATACCCTTCAATTTTTTGTAACCAAATACCACTATCCATATTGTCGGGGTCAAAACTCGGCAAGGCCAACGAAATGGGAGTGGTTTGGGTGGCTGGCGATGTGGTTGATGTCGGCGACGGCTCCTTTGTACCGACACGCTGTTGCAAATTCTCAAGGATCGACGCTATGGCGCCCAAAGATCGATTCAGTTCTTCTTCGGCCATTATAGCACACTCCAAATTACGTTAAACGATTACACGTGTACCCCACACCTGATGTTAGATTTAAATAAATCGAGATTGTTTTAAAGACGACTTTTCCGATCTTGGCGTCAATGTCGAGCGGTGCATGCCAGAGCAGGGCATCCAACTGATGCCCGTCGCCACCCTCTGCGGCGTCCCGGCTCACGCGCGCGAATAGACCCGAAGATTTCCCGACGCGTCCGAAATCGATAGATCGCGCCAATATTTAAATATTCGAACGTAATCTAACAATATCATACCATATCATATCTCTATGCGCGGATAAAGTAAGTCTTGAATAAGGCAATCAATATTACGCTGGTCTCCGAATGTTAAATTTAGTACATCTTTTATTTTATTCCAAATTTTTAAATCTGTACGCGAGCCCTGTCTTTCAATTTTGACAATAACCCTCTACAGATAAAACTACTAAGGGTTAGTAATGAATTCTAAGATCAACCTATCACAAGCGGATAGGAAAATGTTAAGACTGTGCGGATTTCCGTCATAAAAAAGAATAGATTCTAAATATAGTCTTAAAAGTTGATAGTCTGCGAGTGGCATATTGGTCTCGAATAATTCGTCAGTATCTGGTAAATTTGGTAAATTTTCGTTTTCGAAATATAGAGTCATAAAATTTTGAAAATTAAAATATTGTGGAAAGAGCTGACTAAATTTTTAAGTGGATTTACAAGCTAAAACTTACAGTGAAATGGTTTTCATGTTCTGTTTCTGATTCTTCGTTTTCCTCTTTCTTTTCTTAATGCTACGGTGCCTATAGGATCGGACAATTTTTGTTCCTTCCCAGGTCTTCCTACTCTAGCAGCAACTCGAACTGTTGTTTCTTCTGTCTCTACATGGTGTCCTTTCGAAAGTCTTTCGATTCACGACCCGATACTCCTTCGAACCGTTAAACTACTTTTAAAGGTGAATTGCCCGATTGACCGTTGACACGGAAATTAAATGTTCAATAAACTTAACTCGGAAAAAATCTAACGACTGCATCAGTTAAATGGTCGATACGCAGGGTGAGTTTTTTAAAAACAACTTTATTCGAGTCACCTTACAATGTGCGATATATATAAGGGTCTGGAGAATAATGCGAGCGCTCATAACTTATACGTTAAAAGCGATTATACAGCACAGTTGATAAATAAATACAATATAGTCATTATTAGTCATATTACTCGCGTAAAAACAATCAACGCCGATTACAGTTTTATGCACAGATATCCAAGATAATTTTTGCTTTATTAAGCCAGTGATTACATTACTTGAAGGTTATGAAAAGTTGCGGATTGATTTTTTCTGCGACAAATGATATTTATTCCAATCATTTAATGTCCGTATATCCCAATATGCCCATGTGTAGTTTAAAATTTCGGAAAAAATTAATACCTCTGGTGTACTTACTTAAAATTTACAAAAAAAGGGTAGATATCCGTATTTCTTCCTTATTCCTCTTAATAACCCCTTGAGATGCACCAACATTTTTCAAAAATACAGCACTAATATACTTACAGAGAGACGGAAATTCCGCTATCAGTGATCTAAGTCTAACTCAAATAGCCAATTTTGAATTTGAAATCAAACAACATATATGCTACATAAAAGTATAGTAGCTATATTGTATATGCCTGTACCAGCGCTAAATTAAATTTGAAAAAAAAAATTAAAAAAAAAGATTTCGTAAATTTCAATAATCAAAGCCATTAATGTATGACGACTAGATCAACATTTTCTAATTAACTAATAAGCAAATAAAAGTCAGATAACAGTTTTGCAACTCTTTGAATTTCTAATTTCCAAAATGTTTAGGGTCCAAACGACCGAAGTTTTACACAGTGCCAAACATCAACATTCTAGAGTTCCAAGATTTTAACGCCTTATAAACAAAATTTTTAAGCACTTACAATCTAATACCACTTTTGTTCATAATTTTCAAAAAAGAATTTTGGGAATCAAATAAAATTTTTAAAATCTACAATTTATTTACCCCTTGCTATACGAAATTTTCGAAATATATTGCGTAGGGAGATTGTCATTTTACAAAAGATCAAGTTCTGTTAGGATATGACTAACCCACTTGACGGCTTATACTTTTATTTACACGTTTCAGTTTTGAAGATATCAACCTGACTAAAATGCATAGTTCATTTCTATTTGCTATTTTTAAAATCTCAAAGTCGCTCACTTCAAACTTAAAACTGCAAACACGAAACTTTATTAAGTTAAAGTGGGCAAAAAAACTACATTGCATAATCGATTGTTCCGGTGCTGGGTTATACAACGATCTGTGAGAGCCAAGAATTGTTTTCGACATTTAAGGGGCATAAAATTGAAGAATTGGAGGCCTGCGCGGACACGCTCATAAGGAGTACTCAATAACTAGGAATCCATTTCCATGAAAGAAGGAATGTGTACCGATATTTTTTTGCCAGGCTGTTGTAACATATTAAAATTGTTTCCATTGAATTGTTAGAGAAGCGAATCTTCGGGCGACTCTTTTGTAAAACATTAACTTATTTATAATCCCATAAATTTTTACTGTTCATTGACTATTTTATTGTTTTATTACAAAAATAATACTTACAAGTTTAAAAAAACATATCAAACCGAATTCAAATTGAGATAATCAGTGAAGATGTCCTGGGCAGCAGTGGCCATTTGAGTGACTGTGTCCTTGATTGTTATCATAAATGTGATTAGGATTTCTAACGTTTACGGCTGGCAAAGCTGAAGCTAACCTTTTATTTAGTTTGCTTAAGATTTCATATGGGTAGGTTTCTTCTTCATCGTCGATTGGACAAGATTCGTCTAATTCGTATCTAAAATAAAATGGTAAGTCATATAAATAAAAAATAAAATACAGACACTAATAAAAAAATTTTGAAACTTAGCGTCTCAAGATTTAATAAAATAATTCCCATTAATTGAGAAGCACCCTAAATAAAATAAACAAAGTAAATGCAATTTCTCACCCTATTGCTTTAAAGAACTTAGAGTTGGGATTATTTTTAAGTACCGTTAAGACAACTTTTTTCATATTGTTCTTGAATGCCATCAACTCTAGAACTTGCATCATAAATTTACCAAGACCCTTCCTTTGCACATGTGTTTCTAGTTGGAGTTCATAACTAAAAAATATTATACATAAACTATTAGCTTGCCTGAAATGAACCAAGTGATTTACCAATAAAGAACTTCAATGCCCATGTCAATATCAAATCTAAAGTGAGAAAAAGCTAAATAACTTTGATCAATACAGTTTGCTGCCAACAAAAACCAAGCCCTTTCATCATACAATTCTTCCATTTTTTTCTTATCATTCCAACCCCAAGAACATTGTTCATATCTGAAAACAAGAAATGATGAAGAGTTTTATTGTATTAAATAGGATCCGAACAATTTTTGTAGGATACCAATGTTTTTTATTATTTTAGGGAGTACATCAACAGCAATTTTGTTTGTATGAAACCGTCATCAGACAACTACACTATTTAAAAAACTTATAATATAATATATATATTATTGATATAATAATTAATATTAATATAATATTAAATTAAAGAATCTCAGTTTAACATAAACATTTTGTATAAAATTGATGGTTGGATGTGGAAATATATATAAGTATTTCTCTGGTGTGAAAGTGAAGGATATAGCTCTTATTTATTGTAAAGAAAAACATTGCCATAATATAATTTAATTTATCAACAATGGAAGAAGAAAATATTATTAAAATGTTTTATTGAAATAAACCATAATACTGTTTGGGATTTTAACATTTTACACAAGGCACTGCAAACTACTATTTTTGTTTTCTCCAGAAATCCAAGAAGTCAAAAATGCCTTAGACTTTATAGAATTTTTAGTAGGAAATGGTTCAATGAATAGTATGGCCATACTTTAACTGCATATTTTTCTTGGTTAAATTAAAAATCCAACCCTTTTCTGTTTCGCTTAGTTTGGAACTCCTTTTAACAAACAAATGGCAAGATATGCCATTCTTATTAAAATTTTGGAATACTGGAAAATCAGCCAATGGATCCTCTAGTTGATTCGCCAAAGCAATAATGGACATAGCCTGACTGATTCTTTGTTGTTCCTCTTTCCTTTGCATGCGCTTTTCTTTGCTTTTTGCCGAACTTGTAGCATTTTTTCTCTAAAATTAAGTAGTTCAAAAACTGCAAAAATTCAGAACATCGTCTTACGCCCATTGTGTTTTTTATTAATCACAAAATTATATCAGCATTCATTAAAAACAAACTTTTAAAACATCGTCGGACAATGAGGTTATTTCTTCTTCTTTTATTACCCAAAAATAACAAGAAAAAATAAAAAGCTAAAGGCGGATCAAAACTAAACTATGAGAAAAAATATGAAAATCTCAAGATTGCCATTTAAATTTCCCCTTCGAATTTGTTAAAAGGAAAACAAACAACATAGGAGTATTAATTTTATGAAAAGCAAACACAAAAACTGTAGCTGTAAAACAAGTAAACTCAGCATTTGCCGGTGGATATGTTTTTTTTAGAAAAAGGAACCAGAACCAAAATTGACTTAAAGCGTAAAAAATCAAAGGGAAAAAAACCATTTCCTAGATTTTTTAATGCCTTTGTCTGTTTTGCCTGTTCATAATTCATTTCATTCATAGTTCATTAAAAAATAATGTTGGAATCCTGAGATCTAGACAAAGCTAACCGCAGTGTTCTGTGACCTGAGATATGTGGTTATGAAACAAGCAAATGTGGTTATCGGGTTTGTTTACTTTTGTTATAGTATTAACCGTCCTTAAAAAAAAGTGTAATGTCGGCGGTTGAGTCCTTAGTGAGCAAACATAAGGATCAATTATTATCATCTGGAGTACCTCAACAATTTTGGGAATCTCTTTTCGACAAATTGATTTCACAAACCTTTGATGCAGGAAATTCACTCCAGTTAGTTCAATTTGATTATAATACAGAGCGACAACCTTATGAATCGCTCTGGGGTTTACAAGCTCTGCAAGATATATGTAAAGATCACCCGCACAATATATTCATAATTGATCATGCTTGGACATACACTATTTCCCAAGCAAAAAGTCAACTAAAGCAATTTCCAAAATTAAGACACAGATTGTGTGCCATGTTAGGAATTGATATGAATTTACCTATGGATCAATCAGCAGAGGCTATCTATGAAAATATGTGGAAAATAAACAATAGTTACTCTGTGAGGTCAACAGATGGGGCTGACCATATGCCTGTGTGGTATATTATGGATGAAATTGGGTGTGCCATTCAACATAGTGATTTACCTAATTGTAGAATCGCGCCTTTTGTCTACTTGCCTGAAGGAATAACTTTTTCTTTGTTATTTCCTTGTAAAAATATTAAAAAAGGTGAACTAATATACCGTGACTATAGTGAAGGTATTACAGACGAAATTGCCAGAAAGGCAGCTCTACTTCCGTGGATTTATACTTCTTTTGAAAATATAAATGCCAAACCAGATATACCAAATGCTTTGTATTATTTAAGTGGTCATGTTCAAGAATATTTACCGGACTTGGACAGATCAAACATAAACTTGACCAAGAAGGATAAATACATGGTTTTTTCTGAATATAGTTTAATAAAAACTTTTCTTACTGATACAAAATTTGAAGTAACTGAGGATGAAACAGAAGCAGATATTTTATGGTACATTAAACATTTCCGTGACTTTAAATCTCTTAGTGAAAAACCACAATTTATTAATCAGTTCCCATATGAATATATAATTACAGTTAAAGATCTTCTGTGTATGACATGTCGAAAATATAAAAATAATATTGAAACTGCTCCATGGTTTCCCATAACATATAACTTATGCTCAGAAATTGGTAATTTTGTAAGATACTTTGAAGAACGTGAAAAAGAAGGCCTGGATAACTACTGGATTGTAAAACCATATAATCTAGCTAGAGGAATGGACATTAATATTACAAATAATTTGAATCAAATTATGAGGCTTCCATCTACAGGACCCAAAATAGCTCAAAAATATATCATTAATCCTGTACTGTTCTATAGGGATGATTGTGAAGGCCAAGTAAAATTTGATTTAAGATATGTTGTGTTATTAAAGAGAGTGAAACCCCTACAAGTTTATGTTTATAAAAATTTATTTTTAAGATTTGCGAATAAACCCTATGGACTCAATGATCTTGACGATTATGAAAAACACTTTACTGTTATGAATTATAGAGAAAATGCAGAATTGAAACACATGACCTGTGAAAAATTCAAATTGGAATGGGAAAAGCAGTATAAAAATCATCCCTGGACAACTATTGAAAAGAAAATCCTAAAAATGATTAGGGAATTGATGGAATGTGCTACTGCCAGCCCTCCACCATGTGGAATAGCAGAAAATCCACAATCTAGAGCCTTGTATGCAGCAGATCTTATATTGGATTGGGTTGGAACAGAAATGCAGCCCAAGATATTAGAAATGAATTTCATGCCAGATTGTGAACGGGCTTGCAATTATTATCCAGATTTTTACAATAACATTTTTACACTTCTATTCACAGATGAAGATTGTAATGACATATTCTTCCATTTGTAACTGAAGAACATTCACATATTAAAAAAAAAACATTTATTTTTGCATTTGTTTACTTCTAATTTTCTGGTCATTTAATACAACAAATATCTGACCCAACTCGTCATATGTATAAGTTCTCGCCAAAAATGTGTCCACTAATTTGATACCAGACAACATCCTTAAACCAGGTATGAGAGGAATGCACTTAAATTCCAGGATTTTACTGCTATGGGGAGGTAAGGGCTCTAATTTTCGCCCCGAAATGTCACACCAAGCTATATGTTCTGTATTTTCCAAGTACAAAATGAAGTCCACAGTCCTTTCTCTAAAAATTATGTAACTAAAACTACTTCAGGATACTACTCCGTACTCTAAAATACCCAATTATACAAATTTATATATATATATATATATATATATATATATATATATATATATATATATATATATATATATATATATATATTCTCACGTATTGATTCACGTGTTCGAAGTGTTTTCGGAGCGCGAGCATTGAAGATGCCAAGTGAGATTTTGGCGAAACGTCTGCAGGATTCCAGTTGGATGCAGGATTTGCAGGATTCCAGTCGGATGCAGGATTCCATTCGGAGTTCAACAAGCGAACGGATGATATCCCGGAATATAGTGTCATCACATTTTTCCATCCGTGAATCAATACGTGAGAATATATATATATAAATATATATATATATATATATATATATATATATATATATATATATATATATATATATATATATATATATATATATATATATATATTAAATTTGTAAAATACTGTTCAATTCTTACCCATTATTCATCAATTTGCATTTAAAAGTAAATAATTCCTCCAAGGTCACAAAATTTGGTAATTCAGTGATAGTCAATCTTATGTCACCATACTCTGGACTCTATAAATATGAAAAGGACATTTTAAAAATATTGTTAATTTTTTTACAAAAAAAAATAGTTACCATACGTTGCAATTGACTGGTTTGTAGCCTGCCTTTTTCTCCCAAATTTGATCTCCAGACAATATCCAACTTGCCAATATTTGTCGCCCCACTCAGTGACTTTAAATCTGATATAAGTTTTTCATTTGGTGATAAACAATATAAATACTGGCACACAGCTTGAGGGCGGAGTAATGTAACTTTACCAAATATGCTTTCATTTGCATCATTGGTGTTCAAGGGTAAAACTAAAATTGCAGTACTGGTTAATCAAATGATGAAGTTTTTGAACACAATCAGATACTCAAAATATATACAAATTAGTTTGAACATGCAAGTTATAAATGAACTAAAAATAATTAAAGAAATGATGTACTTATATAAAAGCCTTACCAGAAAACAAATGAGATGCATCAAGGGCTACTTTTTCTAAACAAATAGGGCCAGCAGTAATATTCTGAACTTGTGCTTCTAAATAGACATTATCATTTTGTGCAGTATAAAATTTTGTTTTTACATCTAATGGTTTTAATACTTGTATTTTAAAAAATTTTTTAAATGAAACAGGTATGCCTGTTGCGTTATGATATCCTACATCACAAACCAATCTAAAACAAAAAACAATAACTCCAACCCTTTTACAGTGCCTTAAAGGAACACTTAAGAATGAAAAAATTACATATGGGTTCCAATTTCTTTAACTTCATAATGAATAACCACATTTACTGTTTCTTCAGGTGCAAGTTGGGCTGCTGGTGGATTATTTGAAAGGGACAACTTTTGAGAACTTGTTTGCAAGTCAACCTGCAAATATCAATAATTAAGAATATAGTTAAAAGATCAAAACATGCTTTATTTAATAATGAATTATGGTTACCTTAACAGTTATGTTATTCACAAGTTGTTTAGTTTCACTATAAACACAAATATAACTGGAAAATGTCTCTCCTAGGTAAATGTTTACTGGGTTTTGGGGTAAGAGCAAAAATTGTCCTATATTCAAGGTCTCAGTACCTGGTACTGCAGATGGGTCCTGTTGTAGGGCATTATTTAAAAGATTTCCTGGCAAATCTTTGCTATCACAAGTAATTGGTAAAGGACTAGCTAATGTAGGACGTGTTAATCTCATAACTAAAACAATATTTAAAGCGAGGGCAAGTCGGTAAAATAGTAACTGTACAGAATTCTCAACATTTGAAATACCTTTCAAAGCTAACAAATGTTCTTCAGTCTCCATAATTGTTTCAATTTATGTCTTTATTATTTTATTATACTAATTTCTACATGTTTTTCCGTTTTCCATTTAAGATGACAATCATTGATAATGACATTTGGATAATTCTTCGCCTTTTTTTTTTATTTATACATATAAGAGTCATTCGTCCATTGCCGACATCCAACTTGGACATTTGTTTGCTAGTCATTAACGTTTTTTGTATAGCTAAAATTCGGATTAACTACTAAGAAACTTTTATACTGAATTTCAAGATTACAAATTAAAGTAATGGACCACCAATAACGCCGTTTCACAGGTCGAATATGCTAGGATGCGTATTAGGGGAATCCGGAGCGGACGGCAGTGGCTTTTTGTTGTAATGTTTATATGAACTTTGGAAGTATTTGGTAATGTGTTTAGTGCTAAGATTATAATTACCATAGAAAAACGACTGCTCACTATATTCGAGTTCCTTTATTTTCCTGTATCTTTGCAACTGTGTTCAAAAATTATTTATCTGTGAGCTTGTTTTTCAATTTAATGTGTGTGGAATGGTAGATTTTTGAATGTACTTGAATTTATGTTTGATCTTTGTTTTTAGAGTGTTGTCGGCAGTCCACTATGCTTACAATTTGATAATTCTCAGCGGGATACGGCACAAAATGTGTAAAGTTATCGTGACGTTTTAGGACACGTATGTGTTGATGATGTTGGAGTATTGATACATAATTTCATGTTTGTAATGTTTTATAACAAAATTTAAGTGAAAATGCACCATAAAACCATCATTTTAATTTGCGTTATGATTATGTGTTGTGAATTCACTGAGGAAACTGCAAAAGGGCCACCTGAAAAAAAGAAAGATGAGAGTGAGGAAGTGCAAACTGAGGAAGATAGTACTTATTATGAAAGCAAGGAATTTGTTGCCTCTATAGAAGATAGAGATGGAACTACAGCTATACGGATTGAACCAGCACCAGATCTAACTAAAGAACAAGACAAACAGAAAGGTACTAGGACTCTGATTATATTTTTACTATATTCCAATTAATAAATTTCATAATAAACAAAATTTTTTGTCATTCACAGAGGCATTAGATTTTATAATGTTAAACCAGGCCAAGCTAATAGAAAAGATGGTTAAAGATTTTAATATCCTTAACAGGGTGAAGGATTCTGATAAAAATTTAGAACCTGAAGAGCTTCCACCTGTACCAGCATCTGTCTCACAACTAAAGGAGTTGACTCCTGAAGAAGAGGAAGCCAAAAATATTTATGAAAATGCAGCAAGTAAGCAAACTAACAAATAAAACATACTATTAAACCAGAATCTCTTTAATGTATATGAAACTCCACAAAAGTGTAAGCAAACCGAAATTGATATTTTAATGTAATAGTTACACATCCTTATAACCTGAACTTTGTTGACCTACATGATTTTATTTCGAAAGTACTAACTTCCTTTAAAGGCATGGTACAATAAAATATGTATATACTGTATATGTTTGAGAAAATCTGAATGCTAAAGAATCATTCAAAAACAGATTTTATTGTTTCACCAACACAAGTACGACATGAGATATAAAAGAGAAATTACTTTTGTAGCAATGCTTAATAAAACAAGGCCAGATAAACTGAAAGCTTATGAATTGCTGTTGGAAGCAACAAAGAAAGGGAATTTAGATGCTAAAGCTTTGGTAGCTTGGGCAAAATTGTTTGGAAATCCCCTTAAGCAGAACATTCAAGAAGCGAAAGAAATGTTTGAAGAGTTAGTAGCAATGGGTAATCCAGATGGGCACATGGGGATTGGTATGTTGTTTGTTGTTGTAATTAGCTATATGAAATAAACAGAGCAGAGTATCACTGTTTTTATTGTTTCATGTTTAAGGATTTTTATATGCGACTGGGCTCTCGGTAAATGTTAGTCAGGCAAAAGCGCTAGTGTACTATACATTTGGCGCTTTAGGTGGAAATACGTGGGCGCAAATGGCGTTAGGTTATCGATACTGGTCTGGTATCACTGTAACTCCTAATTGTGAAAAAGCTTTGGATTTTTACAGGCAGGTTGCTGATAAAGGTAAGCAAATTTATATTTTTAATCTGAGAGAAATATAAATGTCAGCAGGGTGGCCACTTTTTAGAAACATTGCGTTTTTAAAAATTTGTTAAAAGGTTCACTAATCTTATTGGCCAAACAAAAACTCACTTTTCACGACAAATTGGTTTTTCACAAATCTTATACACCACAAAATCAGCTTGAATTTGGTAAAATAATCAGCAAAGTGTATTTCATAAAGACAGCTTTTCAATTATTTACTGAACCTTATAGCACTTACACTGACCAGTATATGGAGATTAATGCTATATTGTATTTGTTTTAGTAAGTCAGGGAGTGTCATTTAGTGGTGGAGCAGCTATACAAAGAATTCGGTTGTTAGATGAGCTAGAAAATGGTTACACTTCAGGAATTTTAGACAATGATTTGTTTGAATATTATCAGTTGCTGGCTGAAAAAGGAGATGTTCAAGCTCAGGTAAAATAACTATTGTGAATCTTAGACGCAAGGATTTACCGAATATATCTCTAAAATAACATTCTTGATCATTATGTTGGTTAAATGTTTAAAAGTGCTTTGAATTAACTTTCATTTATAAAAAGCACAGTCGAAATATTTTCTCTAGTGCTTCAAATGTGAAAAAAGTACCTAGAAATAAAAACAAAAGTAAATTTTCTTTTTATTACGCCCCCTCGCAATTAGAGTATATAGATAAACATAAGCATCCCTGTGTAAAATAACTAGTATTTTTTCTTTGAAAATCTGTTATCACCTTTTTTTACTTATATTTAATAATAGTGATAAATTGCTGTTTATAAAAAGTTGTCATAAAACTCCAAGCTTCAATAGTTGACAACTTGACCTAATGTAAAAATTACTAGCTTCCGATTTGGGCTATTAAAAATTCCAATTTCAAAATTATCCAGGTTGGCCTTGGACAATTACACTATCAAGGAGGCAGAGGCGTCGATCTTGATTATCAAAAAGCAATGCATTATTTTACTCAAGCCGCTAACGCCGGTAACGCGATGGCAATGGCGTATTTGGGAAAGGTAGATAGAAGACGCTTAAGAAATGCTACAAATATGTAAAGATAGTGTGCGTTGTAGATATATTTGGATGGAAGTGATGATGTTCAGGCTAACAATGACACCGCATTTAAATATTTTAAAAAGGCGTCGGAATTAAATAACCCCGTGGGTTTGAGCGGCCTGGGACTGATGTATCTTTATGGCAGAGGAGTGGAAAAAGATTACGCAAAAGCTTTTCAATATTTCCAGGCTGCGGCCGACCAAGGATGGGTCGACGGGCAGCTGCAACTCGGCAATATGTATTTCAGTATGTTAAAATTGATATGAAAACGATAGGGCTATTTGAAGTACTAAATTCGTAGGTGGACTGGGCGTTAAAAGGGACTACAAACTCGCTAATAAATACTTTTCGTTGGCCTCTCAGTCGGGGCATGTGTTGGCGTATTACAATCTTGGTCAGATGCACGCTAAAGGTACCGGAATGCTTAGGTCATGTACAACAGCCGTCGAACTGTTTAAAAATGTTGCGGAAAGGGGTAGATGGGGCGAATTCTTGATGATGGTAAGAATTTTAAATTGTGTTAATATAACCCAGACTAGTGGTATTTATTGCAGGCCCATTCCGACTATCGCTACGGACATTACGACCAATCGTTTATTCAGTATGCTTTGTTATCCGAGTTGGGTTATGAGGTGGCCCAGAGTAACGCTGCTTTTTTGTTAGATAGGAACGAAGTTCCAATGTTAAGTACTCACGAGTCGTTAGTTAGAGCACTTCTTTATTGGGGCAGAGCAGCTGCTCAAGGATATTCAGCAGCTCAGGTACGTGTTTTCCATCAGTATTGTTAAATATTACGGAATAAATTACATCATGCTGCAGTTTTTTCTTGTTCCACAAATATACACAAGTTTTATGGTCACTATTCATCTATTTCGGAATTGGAAAATTGCAAGTATGGGTTATCACCAAAGGATATATTTTTTGATGTTCTAGGTGAAACTTGGCGATTACTATTATTACGGCTTGGGAACCTCGGTTGATTACGAAACGGCGGCTACTCAATACCGAATTGCTGCCGAACAGCAACATAACGCGCAAGCTATGTTCAATCTCGGATACATGCACGAACAAGGTTTAGGTATGGACAGGGACATTCATCTGGCGAAGAGGTGTTACGATTTAGCATCCGAAACCAACGTCGATGCTAAAGTACCTGTTGCGTTGGCACTTCTTAAGCTAAACTTTGTTTACAGAATGGACAACTTGAAACATGTAAGTCACTTATTTTGTTATTTTAAAATTGTGTTTCATAATAAGATGCTGATTCTTAAAGGTGTGTGATTCCTTGGATGATTTTTAGAAATAATAATAAATAATAATCGATTTATATTTTATATACAGAGTGCTAATTTCTTTTGAAACTGCTCTCGATATTTTGTTCAATCTGGTAAGGGCTAGGAATGCATAGAAACACTTCAGGTGATTTACACCACTGTTTTTTTCAAAAATGAATCAGATTGCTGAAATCGCAATCCAATTCTGAGTAAAAATGACCTTTTGAGTTTTTGCCTTCCCAGGAAGGGTTTTCAAGGTCAAAAATTAAACTCATTGGTGTGCAAATATTGTTATCGTTTTAAAAACCGCCATTAAGGCGATTCTACCAACTTAGAATGTTGTAACCCAAAAATTATTAACCATATCTCAAAAGGACATGAAAACAACCATCATTTTTCAGCTCTGCCAAATGGATCCAATCAATTCTCGATTCATATTCAGTATCATGTTTACACCGACGCTGCTGGAGAAAGTAAGACAATAAGTTTGACTCAAAAGACATTGTTTCTATGCATTGTGGGCCTGTTCCAAACAATCAACACAATATCTAAAGCATTTTCTATGAAAATTAAAAAAAAACATACAAGGTGTTTTGAAACAAATGCAACGGGCTGATACCTTGTTTCAAATATATAAACGTCGGCTTAAAAATATTGGTTTTATTTTTTAGCGTAAAAACGAAAATATATAGAACAGTAAATATTAAGGAAGGAAAACACTTTCCTACATATTTGTTTATTGTCTTAAAATAAGTGCAGGGGATTATTGAACTCTGAACGACCCCTGTCATTCTTTTTAACTAAATTTACGGAAATATTTATGCAATGTTATAAAAAATATATTCTTTTCATTCAACAGTCAACTGACTGTAGGGTGGTGCATTATAGGTCAACTGAAGAGCGAATCAATTTTTCTTTTTTTCTGTAAATTATATATTTAAAATGCATAATAATGTGAAAAACACGCCAAAATTGAGTAATATTTACCAAATACAAAACTTCGCCTCGGCGTGAACTTCAAATGACTCTCTCTATTAGGATTGTAAACTTGTTACTTGAAGCTTGCCACTGCGATTATGTCCAACTTGGTTTATTGTATTTTGCCCCAAAAGAAATGAAAGTTTGACGGTAGGCACGTTGAAAAGTGCAGCGATCTGTTAAAAATTCATCTTTCGCATTTTAAACCGTTAATAACCACCAACATAACCAGTCCTATGCCCGTTTCGTCTCCAAAACATTTATATAGTTCAACTGATGCAAGGTAACTGCGAACATAGATTGCTGCTTTTACAATAAATATAAGTAAATAACGAAATCAGCTGATGCAATGAATTATATCGCGTGAGCAATGAACAGTAATTTTCGATTGCCAGCTGGACACTTTTCCTCGAAAAACTTAGAGGACTTTTTTTATAAAACTAATTAAGTTGACTATCTCTTCACCAAATTTCAGCATTCTTGATTTAATTTTTACTTTAATTACTTTCCATGTGTGGGGGTGGCAGTCTTAGAAGATCTCGGCAAATATATATTATTTTTTCAGAGTCCGATAACGAATCTTTTAAATTTTGATGAATTTTTCGGTTCCAACTGGGATTTGTATGTACTTTCGACGCTTATGGCGGTCCTGGGTGTAATCATGTATTTGAGAAGACCACAAGCAGACATTCCACGCCTCTGATAAATATTTCGATATCTATAAAAAATATCTTAATGTAAACCCCAAATGAATGTTGCGTTTGTTACTTATAAATTACGAAAACCGAACTAAATGTAACGACTTTAATTGGAATGAATTTTCGAGAGTTTCGAAAACAATTGTTGAATGAATTTCTTCCAGTTGAAGTAATTGCCAATGCGCTGTTGAACTAATTTTTATTAGGCCGTTGTTTAGTATTCGTTGTAAAAGGTTTTCCAATATAAAATTATCCATTCGCTTATTTTTTTTTGCATTTAGAGTATTCGTTTGGCCTGTTAGTTTAAGGTGACAACAAACGATTTAGTCAATTTTTAATATAATTTCGTCACGTCATACTTGACTCGCTACACGAAAAATAAGAGTTGAATGTTGTTTTTTTCCCCTTTTTGAATAGGTGTGGCTTAATTTATTTGGACAATCTTATTATTACCAGGCGCACTGTCAATCGAGTGGTTTTGAATTGTAACTTTCCTTCCAGAATATGTACAGTGCTTTTCATTTGATTTTGCATTCATCACAAATTTTCGCACATCTGAAATTTATTGTATTTTATTATTTAAGCTGTTATTTATTTTTAGACAGATTTTGTTGTTTTGGGTTTAATTTTGAATCTAGCTAATAAAAAGTTTACGTTAAATCATTGGTTTTTGCAATTTTTCTTTCAAAATAGTTCCATTTTATTAAAAATCGAACAAAACTAAATTTTTGTAGATCTTGAGAGTTATCTATGGATTGTATTGTCACTGTGAAACGTTTTCATAACCCATGAATTATTTCAATACAAGTATGAAGGTGATATATTCAATGTTCAGTTGCACCAACCAAAGAAATCTTCAAAATAAATAAGAACTAAAAGTTCAGATTTTCACGAAATTATATATTTGTACATGACAATTGTTTCGACAACACCGTGTCTTTATCAAATCACATTTGATAAAGACACGGTGTTATCGAAACAATTGTCATGTAAAAATATATAGTTTCGTGAAAATCTGAACTTTCAGTTCTTATTTATTTTGATAAATGGATTTCCATCAAGTAAAAGCCACCTCAGTTCAATCAAAGAAATCTTAAGATTCCAAAATACCAAAATACATAGTTCAGTTAAACAAGGCATTTTTTTTGCCATGAAATGACCTTTTAACTGTATAAATATTTGTTTCTAAGAAAGGCCTTATTTTTAAAAACTGCTTTTTGCGTTTGGACTTAAATATAAACACCGGTAAAACCAAACTTATGATAATAAGTAAGAAATACATCAATCAAGCAAATCTATATATAAACCAACCAAGAATCCAAAGAGTTTCATAATATAATTTATTGGGAACTATGATTAATGACTCATGGGACAATTCCCAAGAGATCTGGTGCAGAATTGGAAAAGCTATAAGTGCTTTATTAGCAAGGGTGAAAGTATTCAAAAGCCACAATCTCTCACGGGAAATAAAAAACTACTAAAGTGTAATGTGTACTCGGTTCTTCTGTATGGTGTGGAGTCCTGGACCTTAAAACAGGAAACCATGTCCAAGCTCCAAGCCTTTGAGTGCTGGCTGTACAGCAGAATCCTGAAGATACCATGGCCCCAGAAGGTTACTAATGAAGAAGTGAATGCCTGGATCACAACATCAGGAAAAAAGGAAGATGTTTTTGGGATAGAAATATTCATGCTTACTCACATACCACTGGTGAAATGTTGCATATCTATAGCTATTTGTTTTGTAATCTCGAATATACCAAGGCTGTAACGAGTATAATAAATTGAAAACACAGTAAATTTATCATATAAATCTATTTTTTCAATGTGTCGTTTTTGTTTGACTATGAAAGGACTAGAAATACTTATTACGATCTCTCCTCGCAAGCATAGCAAATGTGCTCTCAACAGTAGAATGAACAATAAATTTGGCATTATGACCACAATGACCAGTGTTTGGATGGAAATTAAACAAATTTGCTGTCCATAATGTGCTATAGTTACAAACATGTTTTATTAGCAAAAAATAAAAGCAAATAACTTAAGCATAATAATTAAGGTTAGCTTTCTTTTTGGACTGCACTTCCATTATGGCGTCCATGTAATCTTCGTGTGTCACAGCTGTAGCATTTCTGCGCAAAGCGATCATACCCGCCTCAACGCAAACTGCCTTGCACTGCGCCCCATTAAAGTCATCTGTTGATCTGGCTAATTCTTCAAAGTTAACATCGGGATTGACGGTCATTTTTCTGGAGTGAATTTGCATAATTCTGGCTCTAGCCTCTTCATTAGGATGAGGAAATTCAATTTTTCGATCAAGCCGACCTGAACGAAGAAGCGCAGGATCCAGAATGTCAACTCGATTTGTTGCTGCAATAACCTATAATTTTTTTTTTTAAATCGACCATAATTAATTAAAAGATGACAGACCTTAATATCTGCAGTAGAACTGAATCCATCTAGCTGATTTAGTAATTCTAACATGGTTCTCTGTACTTCACGATCTCCAGCCTTTTCGGAATCAAAACGTTTCGTACCAATTGCATCCAACTCATCAATAAATATAATAGCAGGAGCTTTTTCTTTAGCCAGGGCAAATGCATCGCGGACAAGTTTAGCACCATCACCAATAAACATTTGAACAAGTTGAGGACCAGCCAACTTTAAAAATGTCGATTTAGTTTGTGCTGCACAAGCTCTAGCCAACAGTGTTTTGCCAGTGCCTGGGGGACCATATAGTAAAACACCTAAAAAATATAAATTTAAATAACAAACCATTTATTGAAAGTTATTTTTTTAAGTATAAAATACCTTTAGGGGGCTGTATGCCAAGATTTACAAATTTGTCTTTGTGTGTCATAGGTAGGACAACTGCTTCAATTAACTCTTGGATTTGCTTGTCTAAACCACCAATATCTGAATATTGCTCCGTTGGCCTTTCATCAACTTCCATCGCTTTGACTCTCGCATCATATTCCGCTGGTAAAGTTTCTAATATTAAATATGAATCTTTATTTACTCCTACAAGATCGCCAGGTTTTAATTTATCTTCATCAACCAGACCAATGACTGGCAAAAAATAAGTTTGCCTAGTTGATGTTTTTACTACAGCACATTTTCCCTTTCTTTGAGAATCCAGATCGACTACTGCACCATCCTCCTCCTCTTCTTGAGGATCCACATCAAGCAGCTCAATAACATTGGACACTAAATATGGTAGAGTTTTATTTACTTTAATTTTCTCTGTGTTTTCCTTAATTTTTTCATTTTGAGCCTGCAACTCATGGTTGATTCTCATGACTTCACTTTTCATTATTTTTATTTCATTGTCTAGAAGTCTTGTTCTGCTTATAACTTCGTCATTAGACATTCGAAGTACTTCTTCACCTAAAGCTTCCTCGCCATCATCCCATATCGCCTTGTCTTCAAGAGTAGCCATTTTAACCGAATTCAAATCAATTTACTTGTACTTTACTATTTAAATTTTTGTTAACCAAAAAAACAAGAAACAAGCCAACCAACAAAATTTGACGACTCACTCAGAATTTACATCATAGAAAATGACATATTGAGAACAAAAATATCCTCAAAAATGAATACCTAGCAAGATCATTCGCCCATAAAAGTATAGAACATGACTTCCGCAGACAATCAAATAGAATTATCAAACTCAAAACTTGTTTTCTTACAACGAATATCGAAAGTATTTTATAATTAGGATTTTAAAATTAAAACCTACTGACAGACGTACATAACAATTACAGATTTTGTAAGCTACCCCTCCATAAGCTTCCAATATTTATCTATGCAAAGCACAACTAACTGGCCTCTCCATAACGGTTTTTCTTGGATAGCTAGAATTTTTGACATATACGTATAAAAATTAAAATTTATTAACCAATTAAATCTTATTCTAGAAATTAACGAAAACTTCACAATGGCACTTTCATTAATACTCAGAAATACGGCGAAATTGAGAGGTAATTTATACTGCTTCTTATTTTTCGGGAAAGTTATATAATTAAACTTGCAGGTATTTCAAGTCCCCCGTTTCATAGTTTCAGAAGAACCCAAAGCTTTTCTCAGTTGCTCAACAATCGAAACCAATTTCCACTAGTCGCAAAAACCAAAATGAATCTTGTTAATGTTATCAATCAGACCAAAAGAAATATGTCGGCAGATCATAGCAAATTATGGCCGATCGAAAAAGCTGTTTCAGTTTTGCTTATAGGGATTGCGCCTGCAACTTTTATTTGTCCTAATCCAATTTTCGATAATTTATTTGCTCTAACGACGGTTATTCACTTCCATTGGTTAGTATTAGCTAAAACATTTCTTTAACAGCTAAATTAAAAACGTAACTTTTAGAAGATAAAAAGGTGGTTTCTGGACTTTTCTTTCAACTATTTTCATTTTTAGGGGACTTGAAGCCGTCGTAGTTGATTATATTAGGCCAGCCATTTTGGGTCCAGTACTTCCAAAATTGGCTTTAATTTTGTTGTATGTAGTTTCAGCAACTACACTTGGCAGCTTGTTGTACTACAACCATAATTCAGAGGGTATTGGAAAAACTTTCCAAAAATTGTGGGCAATTCAAGAGTAAATAACCAGTATTTCTGTAAATATTTTGTTTGTTTTAACTAAAATCCTATTACTGTAAAAAATGGTTTTATTTAGATTGATTATGTTAATTTTTAATCCTTATTTTTGGTGTCAATAAAAAGCAATCCAAAATATTAAGCGCTAAAACTAACCAACACACTAAGTGCAGTGAAAAAAAGCAAGTAAAACTACTAAAAACAATATTACCTGTATATTCTAATTTAAAACAGATTAAAAATTTTTATTTTATCAATTAGAGAATATATAAAAAATACTAGAATGAATGTGCTTTGTTATGAATTAAAATAAGTATTGTTAACTTAATAAAACATTTAATTGGTAAGTCATTATTATGGAATATTTGTTTTAATTATGAAGATTGATTTAAAAATTAAATCAATAAAATAGTACTCAAATTAAGCGTTGGAATTTGTGGAACTCTTATCACTTGAAAAATGTTAATTCAAATTAATTAGCCATTTTGCGGTAGGGTCAGAAAACTTTCTATAAACTTTCACATCCATAGAAACAAATGCTATAAGCATTTGGTTTTCGGTTGTAAAATTTTGACCCGATTTAGGCCTTATTTCAAGATAAAATCAATAATCATGGATTCTGAATCTATTTAGTTACAATTCCAAAAATCCGATTTTAGATGAAAAAATGTTCGCGCGGATTACTTTTTATCCAACTTTGCTTTATAATGTTTTGATGGAAAAAGTGACACCCAGGCAATGGTATAACAGGATCGACGATACCGTTTTGTTGGGAGCATTGCCCTTTCCTGATGTGGCAAAAGGGGTAAGTTCCACACTTTAATTATTATATTGCGAAATTCTGAAATCTGATTGAGGTTAGTTTATATCATGAAAACAGAGGTTAGTTGTGACAGCCAATATATTTATTTTTTGTTTATACCGAAAATTTGTTGTTTTAGCTTGCAGAAAAAGAAAATGTAAAAGCCGTGGTTTCGATGAATGAAGACTATGAACTACTTCTAGCTGCCGATGGAAAGGTAATTTTATTTTTATAGTAGCAAGAAATATAGTTTTTGCTGGGTATCTCAACCATAGCAAGTTCTGCTTTAAAAATTAACAAACCGAACCAAGGAGCCTGAAAAAATTGCTATAAAAATTATAACGTTAATTTTTTACTTTTATTTTGTATAGGTTTGGAGAGGTCAGGGTATTGCCTTTTTACAATTAGCCACAACAGACATTTTTGCTACTCCCTGCCAGAAAAAATTAAATGAAGGTGTGGAGTTTATAAACCAATTTGTGAAGCCAGAGAATGTGATCAATGGAGTTTCACCCAGTTCAGTATATGTACATTGCAAAGCAGGTCGCACAAGAAGTGCGACACTTGTAGGATGCTATTTAATGAAGGTACTGTATACCTGAGCCATAAATTAGTTTTAGAAAGGCCTATGTAAACATATAGTATTCATAGGATTAATATAATACTTTGGTTAAGCCTATTTATTTTAGAGATACAATTGGACCCCCGAACAGGCAGTAAATCATATGAAAGAGAAGCGCCCTCACATATTGTTGCACAGCAAGCAGTGGGATGCTTTAAGGATATTTCATCAAACCAACATAGAAGACACTTAATTCAGATTTGCATTTGTATTTAGCTTTTTAAAATATTTTAAGGAACAAAATACACTAAAAAAATATAACATTCAACTTAAATGTGAACTACTTGCTCCTATCCTTGTTTTGTGCTTATAGTAAATCTTCATCCAAAACAAATTTTCCTAATTTGCCGTCCCTAAAAGCTTTTAAGAAAATTACTGACGCGACTTGTAAATGCGGTTTCAGTTCATATTCATTCATTGGATTTCGAACCTTAATCATCTTATTGTACAGTTTGCTTATATGAACTAAAACTTCTAAAATATTATCACAAGGCTTGACTAAGTTAAAATGATCTACATATTTGAAATGTTTGTGATGATTGCACCAATAAAGCAAATAATCTGCAATTATTGTTTCTCCTACTAAATGATCTTGAATGGTGGCACATAGGGCAAGTTTTAATCCAGTTTCAATATCAGCTATAGTTGGTGTAAGTATACCAGGTGTATCAAGCATATAAATTAATGGGTTTTCCGACATTTTTATCTTATGTAGTACACTTTTAGTAATTCCAGGTGCAGCTCCCACTTGTGAAGCTTTACCTTTGCCTAAAAATTTTATTCTCAATGCATTTATTAAGGAAGATTTTCCCACATTGGGGACGCCTATTATCATGATATTAAAATCTTCTTCATTTGTTCTATTGTAACGGTTAGAGTTATTAATCAAATCCTGGGCCAAAGGAAATAATTTTCTTACGCCAGGGCACCTAGGATCTTTACAATTTGTAAATACTATATTTGGATTCTCTGGATCTAATTTTTTAATAATTTTATTTTTGTATGACCTATCAATCATGTCCACTTTGTTTAATACGAGTATATGGGGCTTCACCCCACTTATGGTATACTTGAAATCCGAATTTCTTCCAGATATTGGTATACGCGCATCGTGAACCTCTATAACGCAATCTACCGATCTCAGCTTCTGTTGCATTTGTTTTAATCCTTTTCCCATATGTCCAGGAAACCATCGCAAAAGTTCTTTATCTACAGCTTTAAAGGCACTTCTAAATGTGCCCTCTGAAATCTTGCTGGCCATCGTTTAACACATTTCTTCCAAGGAAATTTTTGTGTTACAATTTGCAAGAATGAGGTTATTTGTTATTTTGGTTTAGAATTGATAATTAACTAAACATGGTTTATCAATCACGGATCATAGAAGACTAATTAAGACAGTAGTATTTACGATCTTGGTTTTAATTCTTTGGCATCGAGGCAGTTGAGTAACCGTAAAACCCGGATGAATTGAGAAAGTTGTTATATTTTTGAGCTTAAAATGTAATTTTAAAGTCTTCATTTGCGATAGTGTTGTGTTAATGGTTCATTTTACGAGGATCGAATCAATTAGTGACCGATTCGAAAAGGACCGAATCATTTCAATCAATCGTTCATTTCAATACTTTTTAATGCCAACATAAGCGGCAATAGTCACTGAATCCGAACAGTCGGAACGAGCGACTCAGATTCATTTGCATTTAAATTATTGTTGTGTCTATATGTTATGTTTTCTGTTCTAATTAGTATAATATGTAGCTTTGTTTTGCTTTTTATTGAATCATGATTTTATCAAATTAGGTGCTACGCATTGGGTTGTACCAGTAATACATTAATTGGTTTAAATTAAATACTTGTGTGGAAATAGATATTTCATTCAATATTCAATTCAACATATTAGCAAATCTCCAGATCTATGTCGTAAATCAATACTATAGAATAATCATAACAATACTCCCATTCCTTTCCCGTGCCCTGTCTCAGTCATGCATTTAAATCCTCAACTATTCAACTTCCGGCGAATTCGGTCGGTCGATCTGTCGTCCTATATTCGGTCACTTCAGACCGATCAGGGCGGCAGCGAGAGCGAACAAGGTCATCGAATCGTACGAACGGTCGGGGATTCGGTCGAAGTGATTGAATCAAAGTGACCACCGAATCAATCGCGATTGCCACAACTCTAGTTTGCTGTATCGAATGCAAATCGAATTCGTCTTACGGAATGTGGTTCATTTCAATGGTTTAAGATTGAAATGCATGACAGCAACAGACCACGGAAAATAATGATAATAAATTTGCAACAATAAATAATAATTGTATAGTATTGAGTTGCGATATCGATTGGTAGATTTGCTTTTGTGCTGAATTAAATATCTATTTCCATGCAGGTATTTAATTTAAACAAATTAATTAATGTAAACAGAAGACAACTAAATATAATTCTAACTAAATCAGAAAATGTAACAATAATTCAAATTCCAATGAATCTGAATCGGTCGTTCGGACTGTTCGGATGAAAGATTGATTGAAAAGATACGATTCTTTTCGAAATTTGTCACTGATTGATTTGGTTCTCGTTAAATGGACGATTGACAACACTAATTGGATTATTGGTGGTTATTTAAAACACTGGTGGCATTTTGACGTTTGTCAAGCTGCTATCGTTATTCTACACATCAGTCATTTTTCCCTGAATCATTCTTTTACATCTACATTTTTTTTGATGACAACGAATTGTAATCAAAATTGATGACATGTGCTTAAACAATAAAAAATAAGTTCGGCCAGAAGCCCCTTTAAAACAATGAAAATGAATAAAAGACAGCCAGGAAACTGTAAAATAAAAACCCAGGTAAACAGGAGCAAGAAAAGGGGTTGATAAATTGGTATAATTTTATATTTGGTCAGACTAATGGGCGATCACATATTAAAGACCCGTTTTTTCTGCGTTCCAAATACGGATGGTATCATGTGTTCTGATCAGTTCAAATTCCAATTACTCAAAAATTAATGTTCATTGTAACAGTATAGTCTTTATAGTCTTCTTCAGATACTTACGATCCTTTTCATTAAAATCTTTCAAATTTAAAGAAATAGAGATGAAGTGGTAGAATAAAATAAAGTAGAATCAATGTAAAAAAAGTTGTTTTAATGTATTAGAACAATAACATTTCAACAATAGCAATAATTAGAGAAAATATATAGTAATATATATTTTAATATTCGGTGCAAATGTTTGTGATAAATTTAGTCAGGCAGTGAGTATTCATTTATTCAGTTCTTGAATTTTTTGCTTCATATACATATCTAACTGTGAGTAGTCCAATAGTGTGTTCTGAACAAACTCATGCATTATGGAAGGCCACTGTTGATCTAAAATCTCTAACTTGTTCATTGCATTTGACATTTCTTCTAGCATGGCCGAAATATGCTGCTTACCCTTTTGTCTCATCACCATGTCATCCTAAAATCTATTATTGTACTTATAATATTTCATCTAACTATGTTATTCACCTGAGAAATTGATCCTTTTTTGCACTGCAAGGCTTCCTTACTTACAACACTTCTCAATTCAGTATCTGCAGTTCCTATCCATTTTTTAGCACTTTCATCAGTGATACCATGATGGACATCAATTCTTAATCGAGTTAGTAATGGTTGTAATAAAACATCAGGAAGAGACCATAAAACCAAGTCACTCAAACTTTGATACTGGTCATTTGCATTTTTTGTATCTTCATTAGAAATCTGTAAATTTGATAATAATTTGTTTATAATTATTATTTCTAAGGTAAGACTTTTTTAGGACCACAAACCTCTAAATCATTTATCCTTTTAAGTCCCCAGTGGCCGAGTCTATATATTGCATAGCTCTTCCATTCTTTCTCACAAATTGGGTTGCCTTCTGGACTAATAGTTAAAGCTGTTAAACCCTGTACTTCAGATAGAGCATTCAATTGCCCCAGATAATTTATATTTGTTTCTTTAAATACAAAATGATCCGCATTTGGAAAACGCAACTTTACTTTGTTCAGGAAGCCAGTTACACTACTAAAATTGACATAATTAAACTTAACAGTAGTGACGTCATTTGCTTTCATAGTATTCCACGGTTTGTCAATAAATCTTAGCGCTCCCTGACCAAACACATTTAAGTGTCTGCCACATATTTCTATCAAATAATCTCCTCCTTGTTCCCGATCCTTTGGCAACCCAGGAGAATTTGTTTTTTTTATTTTTGCGGTCGATGCTCTTGGTAGAATAGACTTTGGCAATGGTCTCCCATTCACCGCGCTTTTAATGTTTCTGACACTAGTAGTAGATTTTGTGCTACTCTTATCATTTGAGGATGTACTTTGTACACTCAGAATGGAATTGCTGGTAATTGCAGAGAGATTACTCGAAGTTTCTTCATTATTATTACTACTTGATCCACCACAACTACTGTTGTTTCCATGTTCAATGTTAATTCCCAAATATGTATTGCTGGTTATAGGTGATCTAATTGGAAAACAAACCAAAGATTAGTTACATACATATCACCCTTAATTATTTACTTACATTTATTATTATAAATTTTTTATTATTATATTATTATTATTATTATAAATTAGTATTATTATTATAATAAATTTATTTATTTTATCTAATTTATCTAATTATGTTACTATGAAAGATAATGTCTATATTTTAAATCAGATATATTTAAATGAGATATATATGTTATTGGATATCAAGTTCTAGTTACTTTTGTATAATACCTTATACCAATCTTTAGTGGTTTTCGAAAAATTGTTTTTCCTATTTTTTGTTCAAAATATGGCTCTAATTAAACCTTTAATACAGCCTTATTTGAATTCGTAGAGCTTAAATTTTGGTTATAGTTTACAAAGGTCTTATGCAAAAACTCTAGGTATACTATAATAAATAGGGGAGCCCAAAATCTGGGATTATAGGGGAGACAACAAAAACAATGAAAATTGCATTTTTTCAACTATTCTCAAAGATAATTAAAAACCTCTGCAAATGATATAATCATGTTGAGCGCTCCTTAATATGTAGTACAAAGTGAACTTGTCTACATAAAACTATTACATGAGACCTTCATAAACTATAGCTGAAATTCCAGCTCTCTATAAATTTAAAAATATAAATATAAATAATAAAGAATAAATTGGAGCTATGGAATTGATGGCGGAATAGAAAAACCAATAATACATAGGATGTCCCTTTTAAAATTCCAAAGTTGATGCTAATTTTTCAAAAAAGAGGCAATGCCACATCCTTGAAAATATATTAGACCCTAGATCGTCCTCCCTTATGTACATGACCAAATTTTCAGATGGGTCCTACATCTTGTTTTCCAACCTCTAACCGGCCAAAAACAATGAATCAGCTTATATAGTTAGAGATCTTTTCCATAAATATATTAAAAAAACTACGAAATATGAAGTACTCACTGTAACTCATTTTTCTCAACACTCCCAAATTCTTTTACATCATCCACTTCAGATCCTAAATCTGAATGCTTGGAACTACTTAAAGATGAACTGGATCTCACCATATCACCACCACTGAATAGAGAACTGGAGCTGTCAATATTGGGTCCTATACTTGATAAACTGCTGGACACTTTAATGCCTTCTTCTCTACAGTCTTTCTGTTCCAATTTACTTATGATTGGAACCAAAATTGGAGGTAATTTAACTACAACATTGTTGGTTGTATTTGATGAGGAAGTGTTTTGAGAACTCTCTGTCTCCTGGGATGGAGTTTTGAGTAGCATAAACTTTTTGTTGGGTAACAGAGGAACCTTTGATGCTAATTTTGGACAAGATTTGGATTTGGATGCAATATTAGAGGTTGGTTTTAGATTTGATTTGTTGGAAGACAATGAAGTTAAAATAAAATCAGAATCGGGCTTTAGATTTTTTAGTGTTTTATCTACAGCATTCACAGTGTTTGTGAGACACTTTGTTTGAGACCTAAAAGTGAATGAAATGAATAACATTTAATGGAGCATAATAATAAACATATTTATAAGTAAAAACCTAATAGATAATTACTTCAACTTAGCAATATAAACAGATTAACCAAAAAGTACCTCAAAAGTTCCCAATTAGTCCTTGCATTAGAAATAACTTCCTCTCTTTTAAAAGTCATTGATGCTTCACTAGTCAAATCCATAAATGCAGGATTGTTTGCTTCTTTGTTTCTTCTCCAGGCCATAGCAGCTTTCCTTACCTGTTCTGTTATCTGCATTGAGTTGAGTTTCATCAAATTTGGAAGATATGATACGAGAAATGACACACAATCTGCTGTTAAATATATTGGATTGTTGTCCACAGATATTTCTTTGATGTTCTGGGATTTTACTATGCTACTTATACATTCAACACTAAAAAAGGTTACATTTTATCCATTTTTGCACAGTGTAGAATGTTTATCAGAACCTGAACCAACCATTACTAACTGCTCTTTGCATTTACCTTTGAATATCATTATTGCTAATAAAAAGTTTGGATAAATTTGGTGTGTCCTGGAAGCCAAGTATTTTCTTTAATCGATTTCTTCTTAAATTCAGCTCTTGCAAAGAAACTAGCCCTTGCAAATCCTTTTGGCCAATACTTCGAATTTGATTCCCAGCCAAATTCAAAACCTTCAATTCCAATAAATTAGATAAACCACCAACTTGAATGATCATGTTGCCATGAAGATCTAATACTTCTAATTTTTGTAAATGTTCCAATCCTTCAATTTTTTTAATCCTAAAATATACATATAAATTCCAGTACTTACAACTCACTGTAAAGATTACCGATTTTTTCCCATCAGCAATACCCTTAAATTTTCTATACAATCCAAATACTTTATTTCTTCTAGCTGATTATCATATATGTCTAAAAAAACTAAAACAGGAAATTTTTGGTTGACCAGTAATTCTAAATCATTGACTAAATTGTGCTGCAGTGACAATAATCTCAGTTTAGGCTCGCCTTGTATTATTGGAACTTTGGTTAAACCCCTTCTATCTAAGCTAATTCTGTCTGGAAATTTTTCTTTTTCGTTTTGTGTACGTGATACTTGTACAGTTCCATCAGAGTTTGGATGTAAAGTGACTATAGGGTAATATGCATGATCCTGGAGCTTAGATACAGTGGAAGAACTTAAAGTACTCTGCGAACGAACATATGGGCATCTTTTATCTTTTGTTGGTAGTGCGGGACCTATTTTTAGGAGGTTCTTCTCCGTTTCTACACATTTTTGCTCCTTGCCCACATCATTTTGTTCAATGCGTTTCTGATTGACTGTTTTTATAACTTTCTTCTTGTCCTTTAAATGAAGGTTTGAAAATACTTGATCACATTCCACAAGCTACTTACAATTGTAGCAACAGAGCTGCTAGTGGGCATTTAAATTCATTCCCATAGATGAATACAAAGACTTCTAACTTACATTACCGTTTTAGAATTTTATATACCATTTTAATTGTGACATTTGTGACACCAATAATTGTTTACATGACTAATAAAACAAAAGTTTCTACTTTTTTCTCTTGTTCATTAGGTGAATGGCCCATATGTCTGTTAACGAAGTTTATGCAGCTTTCTCTTAAAAGCTAGGCAGAAATACCAATGTAACTCGTTCCTTGCCGGCGTAAGATAGTAGTCGCTTATCGAACGATATTAAGCTGTTCCTCAGCAGGACTGATTAGAAGACAAGGACGTAAAATGCCTCCAATACAAACTCGCACGAGACTAAGGTATTTACAACACAAACCTTTACCAACTATTTGGGAATAATTATATGGCAGAGTGGGGTTAACTCAATGCATGGGTTATTTTTGCAAATGCATGAAACATTTAATAATTTGTGGTGCACGTCAGTTTTTATCAATTCTATACTATAGTCTGTGCTCCTAACCTCACCTTTCAGCTTAAGAATACGAAGGGTCGACTCCGTTTCGAAAAATGTTAGTTTGCAAATTAATATCTATACCTAAATGTGCCATTAAATCATTTACTTTCAATTGTCCAAAAAATGGTTATGCGAAACCGGCTGCAAGTAAGTTGCAATAATTACGTTTTTAATATCTTCAGTGGATTCTGGTTTCAGGCGTGAGTATGTTAGGCGGTAGCCTTAAAAAGAAAAAATTAGGCAAGCTGGGGCCCACAGTAGAAAAAAGAGTTTTACCAGTGGAGACGGATCCTGAAAAATTGGTGAATTACCTATGTGGTTCAAATATTTATAAAACAGGGGAAGATATTAAATTGTTGCCTGACAGCGAGTATCCAGAGTGGCTTTGGAATGTAAGGACAGGTCCTCCTCTCCAGTTAGATGATTTGGATCCAAATTCAAAAGCTTATTGGAGAAGAA
Source organism: Cylas formicarius (assembly GCF_029955315.1). Classification (NCBI taxonomy): domain Eukaryota; kingdom Metazoa; phylum Arthropoda; class Insecta; order Coleoptera; family Brentidae; genus Cylas; species Cylas formicarius. The sequence continues at coordinate 38,657,336 of NW_026844214.1, read as the reverse complement.
TAAGACGCATGGGAATTAAAAGGCAAAATCAGCTTTCAAAGTTAAAAAAATTCTAACTCTCATTAGACTACTTTTATTAAATATTTTATTATAAATATATAATAGGTCGTGTCTCAAACTCTTAAATTGCTTCTTAATTAATTATTTTGTAGTCTAAATTTTCTAAAATATTAAAAAATGTGGATTTGAATTTCTTTAATTAACCTGACAATACTTGTTCCTTTTACATCTGCAATTAATTTAACTATAGGTGTTATAATTCTTTCAGTATGTGTCAGAAATTTATAGATGCAATAGTTGTGTTAAGGACTTAGATCCTAAAGAATAGTAGACGAACTTACAGATTCTCATTTAATCAGATGTAAAAAGTAAATAATTGATTTTAACAATTTTGTCAAAACCAAATATGATAATAAACAAGATAGTTTGTGCAAGGTTATATTTTGGACATCAAAAAAATGATCACCCCCATTTTGTTTACAACTGAAGCTATCAAGCTAGTAGCTATATGACTGAAGCCATCTGTAGAACATTCACAATAATTATTGTATATGATTTGACAATTCAGCGGAAGCTGGCTTCTTAGAGTTTCGTTCGGTTGCCAGCATAGGTAAATAATATCTCGGCTTAATTCTAAAAAGTTAACCAATTAAACCGGTAAACAGATACAATCTCTGCAGTATGTGTGCATGTATTTTTTATAAGATAAAAATTGCTGTTAAAAGGCAATTAGGCAAAACAGGCAATCTTTTTAAGCGAAGTATACTTAATTATTTTAGGGGAATTTTGTTTTTAAAAGGTGTTTTTTAACTTTGGAGATTTAATATGAACATACTTTTTAATGTTGGATCATTTTTCATAAATGTTTAAACATACCACCCATATAACTTGTGGGTGTGTAAGGAAATTCCGTCGCAAAAATAAAGTTATAGAAAAAGTGCCCAATATACGGGGTGTTTCATAGTTGACATTTTCGTTTTCGAGAAATTAATTATTGTATTGTATTGTATATTGTATGATATAGCATAATTTCGATATTAAGAAATATTTTACATTGTCTCATTTTGTTTGTTAGTGAAGATTTGCGTTTCACAAACCTTTGGTACTTTTTTGTTAAACAAAATATGACAAAATTTTCATGACTTGTTTAATTTTTAAAATACAGGGTTATTTTGGAAATTTGAAGTTTCGGGGCACCCCTCGTATCTCGGGTATCCTATGAAGGGTCGGAAAGGTGAAAACCCCATCCGATATAGATTTTTACGTAGAATTCGGAGGCGTAGTAAAAAATGTATAATAGTATGGGGTAGTTTGTGTAAAGGACCTGACAAAAATGATTTTTTTAAATTTTTGTGAAGGTATTTGCGGTACCTTATATATTCGTGACAATACTTACACGATAACTTTTATAATTCGCATGAAGCAACTTAGTTTAATATTAAGTTAAGTTGTAGAATTTATTCAAAAGTTGAACTAACTTATTTATAAAACTAAAATATTAGAATCGCGACAATCGGTATCGGGGTACTCTCGGGATGCAAGCATATCGCCGTTTGTCTGATAGTCGACCCGTTTCTCTGTCGTACCCTTTTTAACGGTTCTCGAAATAAGGGTTCCACTATTTGTTTGGAAGTGCTGACGATTTATAAAACGGCGCTCGTCGAATTGCCGGGTTCACAACAGTTCTCGTTTTGGTTTATCTTTTTTAATAATTTATAGGTCAGAAATCTATGTGAAATGTTACAAATAAGATGTTAATATTAAACTAAATTGGCTTCGTGCAAATTATAAAAGTTATCGTGAAGTATTGTTAGGAATAAATAAGGCAAATATGTGAAGTCGCGATTTAGTGGAACCTATTTGGAGAAATCAATTTTACTATTTTGGGGGTTCGAGATTAAGGACACAAAGAAATAATATATATATATATATATATATATATATATATATATATATATATATATATATATATATATATATATATATATATATATATATATATATATATATATATATATATATATATATATATATATATATTCACGTATTGATTCACGGATGGAAAAATGTGATGACACTATATTCCGGGATATCATCCGTTCGCTTGTTGAACTCCGACTGGAATCCTGCAGATTCATCGTTATTCCATTGGTTAATTACGTTTATTTCACAACCTACCTGTGATATACAATCTGTATCTCGCCCTATTTTAGGGGCCGTCGTCGCGAAAACTTAAAATATTAACAATAATTGATGAAAAAACGCAGAAGTAGAAAATGATATCCAAGAAAAAAATTATCAACCATATGACATGACAGGCTGAAAAATGAACATTTAAAAGTAAGTACAGCCAGGCTAGCACAATTTATAAAGTCGCTATTTTTATATTTTTTGTCGGTTTAATAATTAGCGCCGTTCGGTTGTTTATTATTTTTTTTTGAAATACAAAAAATTTATTTAAAGTAAGTATGCATTTTTCCTTTAACTCATACTCTCTATATATAACTCGAACTTTTTTCACAGTCCCTTCAACTTCGAGTTATAGAGGTTGACGTCGTTTTTGTAATTTTACCTACATTTGGATTAATATTTTGTTAGAGGCCTATAACACTGTGGTTAACAAACTTTATTTTTTCAAAAAGACGAAAGCATTTAGAAAGAGACTGACTACGCCACTGAATTTTACGTAAAAATCTATATCGGATGCTTTTTTCACCTTTCCCACATTTCATAGGATACCCAGGATAGGAGCGGAGCCCCAAAACTTCAAATTTCAAAAAACTAAGCAAGTCATGTTCTTGTCGAAAAATAAAGAAAATAATTATTTAATCGAAAACCACCAAAAATAGGTATATGAACCTATTATTCAAAAACGTAAAGTAGTAGCGGATCGGAAAAAGCAATAATGTACATGGTGTCACATTTAAAATTTCAATGTTCATTCTACTTTTTCGAAGAAGCGGCCACGTCGCAGTGTTAAAAATATTTTCCAATCAAATTTTCAGAACAATTTATTGTACCATTCGCCTCAAACGTCTATCGTACCATCAACGAGGAAAACTCCCTTATATATTATTAGATAATATGGTGGCCATTTTCTTTAAAACACCGACCTCCATACTTAATTCGTTTTCCCCGAACATTTAAAATCTATATTTTAAGAATATACTGCCATAAAAATGCTACATATAAAATGAGCACAGTAGAAAGGAGGTTTCACAATACCCAACTTCCTTTTTTTTCGCGTCTGCCGAGGATCGAATCCGTCTGTCGTTGAGCGCCGACGTATTAAAAGTAATGGGTAAATATGTATTAGATAATTTTATTGTGCTCCGGTCGCCTACGGTGACCCCCCAGCCATTGTAGGGGGATGCTCCGGTCGTATGCTGTGCTTTTGATAGTCGCGGACCATAAGCAGTTGATTAAGGTGGGTGGTTGTGGTGAGACGAGGCGCGTATGGGCGACGCAACATGAGACTTTCACATATAAGACGTAAACAACTTATGATAGATGAAAAGTTTTGGGGGAATAATGTGCTCGATGCTTTTATTTTTAGAAGCTGGAAACTATGAAAAAACAATTCACTTAGTAGTTTTTACGTTTTTACGTCCGAAGTACATATACTATGTAATAGCTTCAAAATCATTTACAAAAAACAAAACTCAATATGTAGGAAAAATAACCTTTTTTTTACTGCTATAATCTCGCCCAATTATTTTAAAATATAACGCCATAGGACTTCAATGTTTTTTTCGTACTCGTTTTCCTAAAACAATACCAAACGTTATACAGTGACTTACAGCTTAAATGATGCAGTCGCTATAACAAAAACCAACTGGTCTGAATGTCTCTTTATTTATTTGGCAGAAAACATCTTATTGAAATTAAGTTAGTAAAGAGCCTTTTAAAAAAGTGTGAATTACTTAACAGTAAAAAATAATAACCGGGGTCAAAATTTATCAGTTTGAAATTTACCAAGCTTTTATTTATTATTTCAAATATTTTTTGTTTAGTCTGACATTTTAAAACACGTTTTGTTTTGCGAAAATGTACCCAAAAACTAACGGTCGTATAAAAAGCATAGTATGCAACACGTTCGGTAAACTTTTTAACTCACTCGTTTATTAAAAACTCGCTCCGCTCGTATCAAATAAACCCGTTTACAGCATTGCATAATATACTATTACCGAACGTATTGCATACTATAATTTTTCTACGACCGTTAGTTTTGGGTACATTTTCGCAAAACAACACGAATATATTCACTGACATGACTGTCAGAATTGACAGACCTCACAATTCAAGGCGTTGGAAATATATCTGAAAACATCCGATTGCTCCCAAACCGGTGCGGTAAAATCCCGGAAATGTCCGAAGTGACTCGGATTCGTGGGAAACGAAACTGATGTGGTAAAGTGACGCTTCCCGCACGCTAGATCGGTGGGTAACTAGGTATTTTACAGACGGGAGTAGAAAAATATGATTTACAATCAGTACATCATTTTGGCATCAGCAGTAAACGCTATGGGAACGCTTCGAAAACTCAAGAAAATGCTTGTAATTTTATTTTGTAGTTTGGGACCAATAACAAAGTGTCAAATACCACTCCCAATGTCGTAGTTGTACTATTTGGATTCGTCACCCCATGGTGAGGGATATAGAAGTGGCGTTGTGGAATGTCAGAAACAGGAGCGCACACCAGTTCCATATGATCCAGCTCTAAGTATTCCTTCATCAAATGGAATATGAATTAAATAATGAAGGATCCTTAAGAAAACGGTACTCTAAACTATAGAATTTCTTTAACGCTAGAGAGTGTGAGTCGGGAAATTGTGGTACGCTACTTGAAAATGGAAGAATAACAACAAACCGTCCCTCAGGAGTTCGGAAATTAGTTTCTGTGAAAGAAATTTCCGCGGGATCGTCACGAGTTAAAGAATTCCTATTTGGAATCTCTTCCGTTTCCTAGAATCTGTAAATTTTTTTATCCTGATTTTCCTTTAATAGCGTGCAAAAGGAATATGCCGGAGTGATTTTGATGGCACTAATTTTGCCCATTATCACCCAACCAACTAACGTATTGAATGCGATAAGCTCAAATTCTTTACCACACACTTTCTCAAGCAAACATGATTAAAGGAAATCGGTGGCATCCGATCAGCGGATCTATAGGTCCGTGAATGTATTATAGATGTCATCAGAAACTTCTAGCTTATCTAAATGTGACATTTTCGTGACAGAAAAATCAGCGGTAAAATTGCGCATTCCATAGGAAAAGAACTTGCGTCCTTGCTTACTGGGTGGACGGTAAGACAAGTAACACTATTGGATGATACAGAGGTCATATCACACACTGCGCTGCCACTATCCAGTAGTACCCTGACTGTGTGGAATAACCATGACTATCAAGAAAATCGACTTTTGCACTCGCAAGGAATGTAAATGCACTATTAGAAGGTGCAAAATTTAGAGAAATAAAACCGCAACGAAAAACAACTCCTATTAGAACTACATTTCGAGAATTTTTGAAAAGAACGCAAACCATTGATACACAACCAGTGACATGTAACATGTAAATTGCGCTCAGGAGGGGACTTACTTAAAACGACAGAGCATTTCATAATGGAATGCTGGGTCTTACAGATACCACAATTTGTGGTAAGTATGTTATTGGGCGGAGTATTAGTAAAAATGCCTCGGTGTGCTTATTCTTACAATTGGCTTCGATATTATTTGATTTATTTTCCTTCTCAGTGTAGGTCAATGTATCTAAAACCTTACACCTATTATTCAGATATACTTTTAAAGTATCAAAAAATCCCATTCTGTAGTTGGAAACTGCAAACTGCAAATCCGAACCATTTCGGACATTTCCGGGATATTACCATGTTTTTGGAGATTTTATCGAACGGTTTGAATTTTGAGGTTTGTGAATTCTGACAGTCATCCCAGTGAACGTATTCGTGTTGTTTTGAAAAAATGTACCCAAAAATTAACGGTCGTAGGGAAAGATTAGTATGCAACACGTTTGGTATATTGCTCTCCGGTCATGCTCTATAAACTTGTGACTCAAATGCCGTTTAGCCACACTTTTGTATAATATGCTATTATTATCATATCTTTTTACTAACATATCGTAAGCTAATACATAATTATCATCAGTTATAGGAATATTTTTAGTAAATTAAATGGTTCACCGCTTACGAATGTATGAAGTAAGTGAAATTGTTTTAGATTACCGGAAAAACAGGGATATCAAAACAGGGATATTGAAATTAATCTTTTTATGAAGATATTTCTTCTATTTACTTTTGAGTCTGTCATGCTCAAACATATATCGTTTAAATGTGACAGCAAATAAAGTTATGTGACATCACGGCATCACTTAATTACTATAAACTCTGCAAACCAAACAAACAAAACAAAACCTGAATGTGAATGGCTTTGCTGCCGGTCGGTAACATTTTGAGATTAAATCGAAACTTAACTAGAAAATGTTACAGGGCTGCAGGACGTGAACTACTCTGAAGGGCACCCGATTCGATTTTTTAGGAAAAATGAAAGTTTAAAGCAAAACCAATAAAACATATTTGCAATAAAACTGGAGACAGATGCGCGCTCTTTCTTGTTTTATAAAGTGGCCAACATCCTGCCTTATTTAAAAAACAAAATAGTATATTATGCAACAAGTGTGGTAAACGGCATTTGAGTCACTAGTTTATTTAGCACTAGGAGAGCGCAGCGGAGCGAGCGTTTAACAAACGAGTGACTTAAAAAGTTTACCAAACTTGTTGCAAACTATACTTTTTCTACGACAATTAGTTTTTGGGTACATTTTTGCAAAACAACACGAATACATTCAACAATTTGACCGTCAGAATTGACAAAGGTTAAAACATCCGATTGCTCCGAACCTGTGCTTTAATATCTAGGAAATGTCCGAAGTGGCTCGGATCTGTGGGACAAGAAACTCACGTGGTAAATTGACACTTCCCGCACGCTAGATCGGTGTATAATTAGGTATTTTACAGAAGGAAATAGAAGAAAACAATTTTACGTTGGAGTTTTTAAGAAAGAAAAGTTAATAAAAGTTTATAATTACTTTACAATAGCGCCTACACCCAGCGAATCAGCTGCTTAGTCAAAAATTACGTCGTTTCTTTTTTTTTTCAATTTATATTTATATTTATATAACCAGTTTCGTGCTGCATAAAAACAATAATTAGAACCTCCCCAATAACAAAAATGTGTTATACAGGTAATACTAATAAATATTTAAAAAAGGCTAAACGTTCTAACTTGAATTAATTGATTCATAAGAGGTTAATGCAACAGAAAATGATCCGTCTTTATCCTATTTTTTTAAAGAAATTTATTAATCAAAATAATATTGAGCAAAAGAAAATGTTCATGCATCAGTACAATACCGTAATTCAAAGGTATTAAAATATGTGTAATGAAATTATATAGGACAGCGTCGCATTTTTAAATTTTCACTTTATTCCACTATTTTCGTGTAAGTCGTTAAGTACAGAGTCGTTTAACCGATTTAACAAAAAATAAAAGACTTCCCTTGATGAAGCGAGTATTTTAAAAAGATATTTTAACTAAGGAAAATTACATAATATTAAATTCGATGCTTTTTATTTTATTGGCAAAATTATTTAAATTTACCATTGTTTTTTTGATTCCTAGAAATACTAGCACTTCAATCATAAATAAAAGAAATTATTTCCTCATTTAAGGATCATAAACATAAAAAAACTCAAATTCAAATCCCACGCAACTATAACGAAATAAATACTTGCAAATATTGATCATAACTTAGATTTAAATCTCAGCAGAACGATTCTGAAACATAAGTTTATAAAAAACATAAGAATTCTGAAGCGCAAAAAAAACACTCGCAATACCGAGGAACAAGTATGAAAAAAATCTGAATTAACTTTTTATTGCAGGAAAACGGTTGATAAGCATTATATAGGGGAGAGAGGAAAACTTTTTGTGGTTGTATAAAACGACAAATAAAGCCGTAGGAGAGGGACAATTTTTTGCAGTGGTGTTCATTGGTTGAAAGTTTTGATAGAGAGGTTTTATGAAAGTTGACTTTTCAAATATTCGTTAATTTTCATGAAAGTTTTTCACTTTTTTTTTCAATTCTTAGAAATATTATTTTTAAGATATAACTCAATTTTGCGAGACCCATCAGAAATACTTCTATCTGCGTTTGATTAATTGAATTCCATAAATTAAAAAATTAACATTTCTACACTTTAAACACTTTATTACAATAAACGGTAAAAATATTTGTGTTTATTTCAAAATTGATTTTTTTTTAAACCAAGATAAAATTCTATATAAATCTTACTCCAATATAATGAAACCGTCCCTCAAAGTACAGCAGAACATCAATTCCTGCTATTTATAAAAAATAATACTTATTCATTATATAAAATGACGAAAAGTACTTACTTGATATTTTTAACGGAAACATACGACAATATTGGAAACACAAAAAAATAATTAACTGTACAGCTACACAGCCGATGAGCATCCTTCTCTTCTGTCGCCGGTATCAAAAGAACCAAATATATCAAAAATATAAATATTCGGCGGCGTCAAAGCATCTATACATGTCACGAATATTAAATATTTCTAACATTGGTTCAAATAGCGGTATTTGTGCTGCTCCTTGCGTTTTATATTTACCACTGCCTACGAAAATTCACGTTGGAAGGAATGAAGTGTGGTTACGAATTTAGGGAATATCAGAAAGTGTCGAATTTTCAAAGTAGAGAAAATCCGCGATGGTAACAAAGTGTCGACTATTCAAAGAGTCGAAAAGTTCGTGTAGGATCGGGTATGATCGAGCATGAGTGGCGAACAGAGGGGGAACACGACAAAGTGTCAAATGTTCAAAGGGGGAATACGAATGTTCAAAAAAAAAATATCGAAAATCCCGAACGGCGTTCAATCCCGTTTCGGAAAGTCTCGGTGAGTCTCGTTTCTGAGATGGTAGCAAAGTGTCGAAAAGTTTGTGTAGTACGGCCGAGCGCGAGTGGTTTCCAAAAGTCTTGTTTCCAACAGTGGACCACCAACAGCTGAGACGTAATGTATAGACAAAATTAAACGTGATAGAGTGATAGCTAAATAAGCACAATTTTTAGTTTATAACCAACGATTTTTGTAGATATATCAAATGTAATAGTTATTTTAAATGATTTATCTTATTAAGTTAACATTTTACTTTCTTAAAGAGGAACAAAACCTCTCAACAAATAGTTTTCCACGATGACTTTATGTATTATACACTCTAGAGGAGTTACGAATCGAGGTAAAAGTGATTTAATATTTTATAGTAACTAAACATGCATTTTGCATGTGTTTAGTGCAAAAATGTCGCATTTTATAGCATTATTCAACCCTTTGTAGGTTGTAGGGTAATGAATGTATAAAGGTCGGTGTTCTTAGCTTTAAGTGATGGATATTTTTCCATATTTCAAAGGATTTAATCTTGAGAAACAGGGATAAAAAATGATTTTATATTCATTGGCGGTATTAGCCAAATTGTCGGACTTACCCTGCATCAAATATGGGCATAAAGTTTTAATTTGGATTAGCAAGTATTTATTTCATATTTTTTCGTAGGTAGCCTCTACAATGTATAGTTTAAAATGACAGTAGGAATTTGACCTTTCTCGGCACTTTTTGAGAAAGTATATTTGACATTTCCTTAAAAAATTGTTGATAACTCCTAGTAATGTGCATAAAGGCAGATGGTACGTATGTCATAAAAATATAAAATCTTATTCTTATAGGCTTTTTCTTGGACAATACACCGAGGATTTTACGTCAAATATAAGCAAATGTGGATGGATGAAAATTGAAGAAATACTATGCTTTGAGTCCAGAAGTCAATTCTACGATGCTGTTACGCTGAGGCTCACTCGCTATTTAGGACAGGTTGCATAGTGAAACCAGTTAGCTCAAAATTGGTTTTAATGTTAAGAAATGTTAAATGAGTGATACACCCTGAAAATTTGAACTTTGACTTTTAATATATTCTTTACAGGGTGGTCCATGATTAAAATGTAACGTCAGTTTCGTTTCCCACGGATCAGCGCCACTTCGGACATTTACGGGATCTTACCGCACTGGTTTGGGACCAATCGGGTATTTTCGGAGGTTTTACCGTTCTTCGAGGGTTTTGAAGTTTGTCAATTCTGACGCTCATGTCAGTGGTATTGTTTTGCAAAAATGTACCCAAAAACTAACTTTCGCAGAAAAAGTTACACGTTTATAAAAGTTTTTAAGTAACTCGCTTGTTTAACTCCAAATAAATCCAATGCCTGTTACCACACTTGTTGCATATATTCTGTAGTAAGGTGCTTGTTCCCAATGCTGTCATTCATAAAACTTTTACCTTAGATGGTGGTAATAAATAAGAATCAATAACGTTGAATGAATATTGAAAAAGATAGCCTTTCAATAAAATTAACCTTAATTTATCTATACGTTTTATGGAAACAATAATGATCGTATTTATAGGAATTGCTGTATCCGGTGCCAATTATGCACCCGGTGTATATCCTGATTATGCCTATCTGGTGTCGACTATCAAATTGCAAAGTCTCCCTATTTCGATATAAAAATTACGTCATTCAAACGATACAGCTATATGATATTTGTCCTTTTCTATTTGCATTTCGAAAGTTTGGGATTTTCGATACTGTGAATATTCGACACTTTGTGGTGTTCCTGAATATTCGCCACTTGCCTACCATCTTCTGGAGTTACCCGTTTACATCCTACGTTATATCTAACGTCAAGCTCACATGCTCTTTTTGTTTTCTTACTTACATGATTTTACGGTTGCTCCAGTGACTCCGGTAACTGCACATACAGAAAACGTATATCAGCATACCTATATTTACGTAGGTTCGCGAGTACGTGTTTTGTTAAGTTTATGTCGTATATGAGAAAATCACGTGTTGACGGTTAATTGTCATACCTCATACAACACGAGTGCTGGGGGCCCATGCATTAGACCGGAGCACACCCTATAGGAACTGGAACCCCGCCGGAGTGCGAAGCACAACGAAATTATTCTTCAGTTAGCTCTCTGTTCAAGTCGGTGCTCAACAACGGACGGGTGCCGGGTTCCATTCTCAGCAGACGCGAAAAAAAAGGTGAACCCCAAGGGCGAGAGAGATAATTGTTGTTGGTGGGGTTATATCTTGTGGAACCCTCTTTGTTTATCTACTGACCACTGTTCAATTGATGAACGGCCATGTTGGTTGTTGAACGCCACTAGGTCTTATTGCTTCCATTGTCGGTTTAAAAATTCGTGTATTCTCAATAGGCACGACCTTTGGACTTTTGTATATAGCTGCTAGAAGCCCCGTCTAATGCTAAGAATACAGAAATTTTTGAAGGGACAATAAAAATTGAGGCTATTTGTTATACGCATTTGAAATTTTCCTTTTCAACCAATAATAAGTGTCATTTTAAACCAACCAATAAGACCTACTGGCTTTCAACAATTAACATGGCCGCTGACAGTCATCAATATGACAGGTTGCAGTTTATATGTAGCATTTTTACGGCAGTATTTATTATACACTGTGAACTGAAACTGTTGAACTGACGAACTGACAGCAGCCATGTTAGATGTTTAACGCTGCTAGGTCTTATTGGTTGACAGCGAGATTTGAAATGGCTTTTCTCAATATTTTTTTCATGATGGCTTTAAAAGTACGTGTTATCTGCATATACAGGGCGTTTTAAAACCAATGCGAAGAATTTAAAGGGTTCTTTCTTATTTAAAATAAAGGGTAGTTCAATACGTTAAATGCACATATGGCGGAAAAATAGTGTTTATATTTTTTATTTTAAAAACCGGAACAGATAGAACAATAAAATATTACGGAAGAATAACTATTATAAAAACACACTTTCTGCATATTTTATTATTTTTTATTTTGTTATGTATTGCTTTAGATTGTATTTTTTTACTTGGAAACGAAAGGTATTATGAAAAAATCTACAGAGGAGAAAAAGTTCGAAATAAAACAAAATAAAAAAATACATATTTCTTGGGACATTGAATAAGTATTTGCTTTAATTTAGTTAATAAGAATGACGGGGGTAGTTTAATTTAATCCCCTGTAGTCATTTTAAAAAATAAAAGAACACGCAGAAAATGGGTTTTTATAATAGCGTTACTTCTGTATTATGTTATTATTCTTCTATTTTCGTTTTTGTAGCACGACATCTCTCTAGTGGTTGCCTTTTGATCGAACTTACCTACCCTTTATTTTAAAGAAGGAATATCCCTTTTTCGCACTTGTTTTGAACCAACCTGTATATAGGCAAAGCCACAAAATGTCTGGTAGCTATATAAATCTACCATATAGCTACTAGAGATGTAGGGTCGCTGCCTATACCAATAATACAGGAACTTATGAAGCAACTAGAAAAAAAAAGTCCATTGGTTTGGTTTTTAACCAATGAGCTTGAGGCATTCAACAGCCAACATGGACACTGACAGATCGTCAATAAGTTTAGATGCTGCATTTTTGAGGAAACATTTTCTCAAAATAAACTTAGATCTCGTTAAGTGTTCTGGCAAAAAGTGTTAAGTGTTAAGTTGTTATTTAGAAAGAAAATGGCTCAAGGTGCAAGTTAGTAGGTATCAATGTATCAATTTTTACCATAATAGGGCCACTATTTTATCTAATAGCTATTATATTGAACTACCGATACGCTGAGTTTCGTTCATTTTAATTTTTTAACCACCCTTTTTTTTGTCTTTGCAAGCGCCTTAAACCACATAAATAATTTTTGATCCGAACAGACTATTTGTAGTTAACTTGCAAGATACCTACACGTGTTTTTAGAAGGTACCCATTATAAATTAGCATGCCACAGTTTTCCTTGCAAGGTTGAAAAATGTGTAGCAATTAATTACCGGACACGATAAAATGCATAAAAATGACAACTTGAAGGTGCTCGTCAGTTAACGAATAGTACATATTCGGCAACGCCTGTAATTGATAGAACAGAGTGAACAGTATCAGTTAAACCATGACATAAAGTCGGCTTTACAACAATTAACGTGAAAAACGCACATACCAACGATGAACGCTGCCAAACAATGGATCAAGATTCGCTCGATGTGGGTTTGATTTTCCAAAGCATCGGAGAAAAAGCGCGAATTTTTTTCTGCGCATGTTCGAAATATATGTAAGTTTTTGGTTTATATCAGAATTTTGAGCTATTTCTGCAATAGCAAATTAATAAGTTGTATTCGCAGTAATTGGAATAGTTGGAACAAAACATACGAATTAGTAGTGGCTGGTATCTTTCTTTCCATTGTTAAATTTAAACCTTTTTGGCAACAGGTTGCAAAGACACCAACAAACAAAATAATTCAAAAAAGCTAGCAGAAATATCTCGCAAAACTCTTCACAAAATACAAAATCGATCGTCATTTGCCAAAAAGGGAATTTGACTCTAGTCGTTAAAGTAAACAGATTGGAAAAAAGTGTTTTTAATTAGTAAATTCTAGTTTGTATATTGATTACAAAAGGAATCCTCACTTTTCTTATGGAAAATGGCTTTCGGTTAATTTTAAAAAAAAATTAGTGTGTTGTAGTCCTTTCCGTTCTGTCCAGTTTTCGAGATATTGGTGCTTAAAGTTGGACAAAGGTGAATTTTAATACTTTTCCTAAAATTTTAACCTATTCTAAATAAAAAAATCTTATTTGTTGAACAAAATTGATATAATGCAATTGTTATTGTTGTATGGTCTTTTAAATGTGAAATACATTTTTTATAAAATATTTATATGTGTTTATTTTATTGCAACTAAAAAGTTTGCGTTTTGAACCGATGTTCTGTATGACCAAATTTTTGCAAAACTCATTTAAGTAAAACATATCTTAGTCCAAAAGTAAAAGGTTACAATTTAATATTCTAATTTTTTATTTAATTCAAAACTTTCTAAAGATTTTGGTTAGTTTTGGTTAGTTTAGATGACAATTTTGTAAAATATGTAGATGGCGTTATGTCCAGAATTATTTGTATGTCAATAATTTTATTGTATTGAATTTTTCAACAACAACTGCATAATTGTTGGATTTATTGATGGTTTTTGAAATATTTAAGTTTCATCAACATTAACAAAAAAAAATTCTTTTATGGTATAAAATAGTGAAATAAAATGCTGGTATAAACTAGATCATATTTTATATAACTATAATGTAAAAACGATAATTACAGTGGTGACTAATACTCGTTTAATTTTAATTTAGATAATAAAAATAACAAAAATACAAGAAAAGCTTATTTTGAAGATACAGAACATCGGTATGGATTAAAAACGAGGTGCAATAATTTTGCACACTTGAACTATAATAAAAATAATAAAATAAATGAGAATTCTCCCATAACAAGTTTATCAAACAAGTGATGTTTTTATTTATAACGTCTGTTGATAGAATTTTAGGACGATTCTTAATATTGCCCTTTGTCGAATTTTGAGTACCGATATCTTGAAAACCGAACTAATCTATCTAATCTAATTGTCCCATGAAGACTTTTGTTCAAAATACAAGGACCTACTATATTTTTTTTAATTTGCCAGAAGTAATTTCCCATAAGCAAAGCATTTAACGCAAAAGACTTAAAGGTTTAGCTGGTCCGAAATATACCTTACCCAGTAGCTCGCAAATTGGCGTCGAGCCTTAGCGCCTTCTCTATCGCCGTTTTTTAATATGTAATTTCAATTCGGTTGTGAAAAATTAGTTGAGTTGACAAGTAGTTGTGCAAATGTTTACAAATGTTTAGGCAATATATTTTTTGTTATTCTGTTTCCGAACAATAATAAAAGTTAACCTTAATCGTAAATATCCCAATTTTTTAGCTATGTAGTGTTAAATATTTCAGGAAATAATTGTTTTTCGTCACAACTTTAATATGTTCGTTTAAGCAGGGACATTTTTTGTTGTATAATATTTGTAATGTTGTACAGGTAATGTTCAGAATTAAAAAAATAAATACATAATTTCATTTAAATGATGGCAGTTTATTAGGGACCATCATTCTAAATTATGATGAAAAAAGAGAATTTATTATTATTCTATTGTTATTATATATGCTTCAAACAATAACCTTAATTGTTGTTAATAACCACCCATTGAAAACCATTATTCATTTGAAATGGGTCCCACATTTTTTTTATTATTTGATTTTCATTTTCATTAATGCAATTCTTCTTATTAGCAAAAACATGTTCAACGAAACGTTGGCAAATACAGGTTTAATATCCACTGACAAAGTTATTTAAATAATGCTGCTATAAATAATATTTATAACTTTACTGTTTAGGTATATTTTTCTATTATATTTTGAGTCTATCTATTTATAACCGTAGTGAATCCAGTGGTGTAGCGAACATTTTTCGGGTCAATATTGTTCCAGAATGGAGTTTTTGATGTTTAATAGAAGCGCTATTGTGAAATGGTTGCAGCGATTTTGATTTTAAAAAATCGACATTGAACAATGTAGTCAATTAGTACAATGTTAGATTCCATTTAACTGCTACACACCCAATGGAAGACATTTCAATTAAAATAATTATTGTTCTAAAGTGACCTTTATACTGACAATCAACTAATTGCTCTAACTACGCATTCACTACGCCTAACTCAAAATTAAAAATAGTCACTACCGAGTAACGAGCTTTCTAGTTTTAGATATTGAAAATCGTATTTCGAGAATCGGGGTTTTTATTTTTTCGAAAAGTCGAATATGAAAAGAAATATAATAACGGCTGTGATCATTGTCGTAGTCTATATCGCAGTTTCGTTAAGACGGGCCAAAGCCGACAATGTTTTTCCGAAAAAATATCATCATTCGACGCGCTTCCAAAAACTCCAAACGATCCGAATAATCAAGTCGCCCAATTTGTTCTCGCATTCTAACAGATGCGATGGTTTTGGAATACTAAAAAGGTCCATTAGTTGCGATTTCGACCCGGACGATTATCTGGACGTGCCCCAAATCATCAGAAGACACGGATATCCATCAGAAAGTCATGTTATCGAGTCTGAGGACGGATACCTGACCAAAGTTCATCGTATCCCGGGTACCAAGCAGGGGAATACTGGCGGACAACCTATTTTTCTTCAGCACGGATTGCTGGGCAGTAGCATCGATTGGATTGTCAACGACGGAAACAATGCCTTGGGTAATAAAAATTTTCTTAAAACCGATTGAACCGAATTTTTTTCGTTTTAAAATCGTTCTGACTGTATTTGTCTTCGAATAGAAGTAATGAAACGATTAATAATAATATAGTAGAATATTTAACTTTTAATATTATTAGCATATTACACTCGTTTTACCAAAAGCGGTAGCTAAAGTTATCCAGGTAGTATGTTTTCAAATTGGATTGCCTATCCAATATTACATTTTATGACACGATTAAAATAAATGTTTGTTGTAAAATCAGATTATACCTAAATTCATGACATTTTTAATAAATTGAAATTTATCAAAACATTCATTTTAAGGTATCAAATTCTTGAGTTCAATTGAAGTTGTGCAATTTAATAACAGACCATTATTGGAGAAAGTGGAGACTGGATAAAGATAGGCTTATAAAAATTGGATTGAGGGCGCAGGAGACTATGGCCTTAAAATATTTGAGACATTGCCTCGTGGCCACGTCTGCTCGAACAATACATCAGCTTCATTTGCTTCATTGCTTTTTCTAAAAACAAAAATTATTTTTAAAATTCCCATTTAATTTAGAGCAAATTTGGTGCATGAACTTGCTTTCGTGCGACGCACGGTTTTCGCTTAAAAAAAATAAAAACCATTTAAATGCATCTACTATAACCCAAATGAAATTTTGCAATGTTAATTTTTATGTAAAGTTCGCTCTATTTGAAAGTTGGCACGTGTAATGTTATGACTAGTGCCCATAAAAAGAAATAAGTATAATTTGTAATAATCTCCCGTACTTGTTTTGCGACGACACTTATAATTTTCAATTAGCATTCACGCGGTCCTTTTTAGCTTTATTTTTATTGATTAAAACTTGCAACTACATCATCATTTTTAAATGTACTTTTTTTAATTAAACTAGCAATTTAATCGACAATTTACCAATCAAAAAATCCTAAAGTGGCAAACTGAGCTTTGCTAAACGATAGTAATTCATTTCTTGATAACAACAACATGACAGTTGTCAAATTTATAAAAAAAATTGCACTTGGTTTGTTTGCTGGTGGTTTTTAAAAGTTTATTTAACAATTTATTACTGAAATTGAACTGAGGTGGCTTTTACTTGATGAAAATCCATTTATCAAAATAAATAAGAACTAAAAGTGCAGATTTTCACGAAATTATATATTATGACATGACAATTGTTTCGTGACTTCTGTTGTTGGTTTTCAATTTTATGTATTTGGGAAAAACTTTATTTTGCAGACATTTGTTAAAAAACCAAATGTTTTGGGAACATATTCGGCAACGTAGAAGCAATTTAAAATACCAAATAGCCAAGAAACCAATTTCAGCTTCTTTCAAAAATTGAACTGAGGTGGCTTTTACTTGATGAAAATCCATTTATCAAAATAAATAAGAACTAAAACTTCAGATTTTCACGAAATTATATACTATGACATGACAATTGTTTCGTGACTTCTGTTGTTGATTTTCAATTTTATGTATTTGGGAAAAACCTTATTTTGCAGACATTTGATAAAGACACGGTGTTGTCGAAACAATTGTCATGTCATAATATATAATTTCGTGAAAATCTGATCTTTTAGTTCTTATTTATTTTAATTTATTACTGGTTTTTGAAAGTTTATTTAAAAATTATGTGTTTGTCTTGGTGAAAATGGTTCATTTCACAAACCGTGAAATGGCCGATATACACTTCGTGTATGGAATGGCTCATGGTAATGATCGCGCTGCAAACCGCATGTATCAAGAAACATATCCTAACAGACAACTTTTTGTTAATATTCATTCCAGACTTGGTGAAACGGGTAGTTTTAAGAGGTTTACTAGTCCTAGCGGGAAACTAAGAACAGTAAGAACGGTTCAGATAGAGGAAGCATAAATGCTATTGAAGAAGACCCAGAAACTAGCACGAGGAAAGTTGCAACCGAATTAAACGTTACCCATGCATTAGTATCGCAAATTTTAAAAGATCAACAACTTTACCCTTATCATATGCAACAAGTTCATACCCTTTTGCCAAGGGATTTTCCACTAAGAGTGGCTTTGTATTGATTTACACAAAATAAGTTAGTGCAAAATCCAAGGTTTTTATTGACTAGGCAGGTTTTTCCCGTAACTCAAAAATAAACTTCCATAAAAATCCTCACGCCGTAATTGAAAACCATTTTCAAGAGCAAAATTTATATGAAATTTTTGTCTTAAAATCACGCAAGGAATCGTTTCTTAAAGTTTAGCAGCGTACTTCTTTAACACCTTGTATTTTAAAATTGTATGAACAATTTTAAAGCTCTATGCAATATACTCTCTTAATTCTCTTGAGCTATCTTGGAGGTAAAAACTATTTGTAGTGTAATCGTCTGTCCAAATAATTATTTCCAAAAAGTTTGATTCTTTTTCATATTTTATCAAAATCTGAGAGGGGTTGTTGAAATGAAGAAATTGGAGTGTAATTAATTCGCCTGATTTGCATGTTTTTAATTACAGAATGAGTCAACGATAGAGCAAAGATCATTATTTTATTGGCTTCAAAAGATATTAGAAAATTGTAAAAACAAAAGTTGTAAAGATTGTTGGGATCCACAATTACAAATTATTTTAAAGTATGCCGGGTGGCTCAAAAAAGCGTAACGAATAAAACACCGTATTTTTAAATTTTGTTTTGGATTCGTTTTTTTTTAATTATATTAATTTTATTAATAATACATACCTAAACTCAATAGTTTTTCTTATATTTTAATTTTTCTAACAAAAATATTGGATTTCTTGCATATACCTATTTTTAATACTTTGCGATTTATTTTATTATTATTATTATTATTTATTTATTTAACTTTTACAATATTCATCTTTCTTTCTGGCTAAGACTATTGCAATAACATTAGTTGGTAATGCCAAAACTATTAGCTAACAGGGCTATGTTAGGATTAAAAAATGAACAGGAGAACGAACTTTGTTGGAACTTTAGATAAAGCAATAGACAGTTATTATCAATTTTGGTTAGTTAGAAAATAACGGCTAAATTTACAATTCCCAGAAAAAGTAAATAATATTAAATATCTATTACTACAAATTAACTTATCTTATTTGTAATTAATATTATGGCGCAATAAATGTTCAAAAATATGCCCTACACATGTTTAGTTTTTTCGTTTCTTGAGCGGTCCTTAGCATAAACGGTGTGATTCTCTTGCACTCGTCCCGGATCCTATTTTTCTTATCTCTGGTATATATCCCCACAAAAGGAGATCTAGTGGTGTTAAGGCATTGCCGATCCATTTCTGTGGGTAATAATTATTCAAAATTTCTCGAACTTCTCGGTGGCAATTCGGTATTGCTGAAACCATATATGCTGGATCTCACTGTTATCAACTTCTTGAAGAACTTGTTTTATTCTACACTACCCATTAAGTAACCAATGATTTTCAATCAACTGTTGAATAATACATGTTATGACGATTAACTGCACTATTACTGCTCCATCGGATAACATTATTTTATCGGCTTCTATTCCATCTGTTTGAAATCAAGAAGGGGTAGTTCTATAAGGAAGGGATGTTATTTGTGTTTTCTAGTCGTGCGCTTAACGGTTGATTGGGATCACATAAGCTAACCACTTAACGGTTGCTGAACTTGAGATTATCTTGCAATTGAAGTAATATTTCCAATTACCACTTTTCTTTTTTCATATTTAGTATTACCACTGGCACCAAAGCGTTCCATTAAACACTATAGACATTGTCTAGTTGATATCAGGGATTTCGCCTCGAGGGCAACAAAGTATTTTTTCCGCAACACCCAGTGTGTAAATCATCATAGTTTTTTGTTTGAATTTATTGACACCACAATAAATTTTATGTATTTATTTACTCAGTTGACAGGTAAACGATTGACAATGTTATTTTGTCATAGCAAACTAATGTTATACCAATACTCTTCGACAGAAAGAAGGGTTAATATTGGAAAAGTTAAAATAAATAGCAAAGTATTAAAAATAAAAGTTTTAGTAGGTTTTTGTAAAATCTTTCAGAGATAATAATAAGATATATGGTATGCCATCAAGATTTTTCAATTTAAAATGATCCAAATATATTCATTTATGTTGAACACCCTGTAGCTTCTAATTAAAATTCCGCATATATTTTTTACGCCATCTTCGAATAAAGGTTTAAGGTTTAAAAAATAATAGCGCTATCGTAAATTTTTGTGAAAACTAGTATTTTTTTTAGAAAAAATAAAATATTACAAGAACTATTAGCTTTGGGTATGTATTATTAATAAAAGAGTGAATGAATTTTAAAAGCAATTCAAAACAAATTTTAAAAATAGGGTATTCGATTTAAATAATGTATGTTTTATTCGTCACGTTTTTTAAGGCACTCTGTAAACTTTAAAATAATGTTCAATTGTGCATTATAACAATCTTTACAACTTTTGTATTTTGTATATTTGTTTGCGTATATAGGATATACATAAAATTTATAGTAGATTATAGTTTTTAAAGGTTGTATCATTCATTTTTTTTGCTTTTAACTCAACGGTTTAAATTATATATGGTATGATACAATATCTTTAGATAAAAAATGAATGTTTTTTTATTGCCGCAATAAAATACAGGGGTTTCATTTAAAATTCACATTTATTGTACATTGATATATTTTCCAAAATATGCATAATTTTGTATATTTGCATTCTATTGGCAAGGAGCAAACAAAATTTCAGATTGTTATTTAAAATATTTGAAAGATTATGCAAAATTTTCTAAAAAATTATGTTTATGTTTATATAGAAAGTTTGAGAATGTTTCATAGAATCCAATCCCATCATAATCGCTATTTTTACTTTGGAAGCTACGGCCTTAACTAAGTCAGATGACATGACATTAAACCATTTTCTCAGATTTCTGAGTCAAGATATTCTTCTCCTTCCAACAGATGTTTTTCCTAAATGTTTTCTCTGGATTATGAGTTGCAGGATATGATATTTAGGACCTCTCATGATGGTTTCTCTTTTTCACTTTCTGAAAGATTTTTACATTTTTCTCCATTCTTTTCAGTATTCCCAGTATGTGATGAGAGTCCAAGCTTCTACACTACATAAAAGGACTTTGAAAACATAACATTTGAGCATCCGTATTCGCGGCTGCAGAGAAGTTTTTCGATCTTCATAAAGGATGCACTGGCGTTCTCAATTTCCAAACAGTAATCGATGGAGCAGTCGATACTTGTACCTAGGTACTCATACCTTTTGACCCTTTCAAGCTTTTCACTTTCCAAATGGAAATGTGTATTGATCGCCCCAGTTTTGGTGACAATCATATACTAATATTGAGTGTCAGATCATATTCTTGACTAACTGTGATCACTATTCAATATATTTTGTAGATCTCGCAACGTTTTCAGCGAGAAGTACTGTATCGTCCTCATAACGCAGATTGTTCAGTGGATTGCCGTTAACTCTTATTCCACCATTTTAACCTACTTTTAATAGGCCATCGGGTTTGAGACACCCTGTATATGACGAATATATTGATGATATGATGATAATTACGACATTGGAGCTTTGGCATATCTAACGAATTTGTTTATACCCTGGATATTATTACATTTTTAGATTGTACAAAACTTTTTAATGTAAGATGCGGTGATAGATCATGGCCAGAATCTATTTTAGAAAAAATATTATTTTCGGTTCTCTCATATGCTTCTCCACTTTTTTTACTACTTCTACTACTGCTCCGCAGGGAATCACTTTAAAACGTCAGTCCTTATTACATAATGCCGCGAAACGATTGGGGAGTTTCTGGGACTTTAGTCAAGGTTCGGAAGCGATCGGATATTTTCTGTAGATATTTATGGTGTTTTGGTGTTTGCCATCACGTCACTCATTAAAACGTTTATTAAATACTCGTTCGTCACTAAAGTGTCTTTTAGAAAACTTGTTGCATAATATACTGATGTGAGGTTCCTGAAACCTCTATGAAATTTAATGAGAAAGGCATTATTAGTATTAGTATTAACGCGATAATGTTTTGTTTAGCGTTTCTATTGGCTGATCAAGGATACGATGTTTGGATGGGTAATTCAAGAGGCAACACTTACGCCCGAGGTCATGTGTCTTTAAACGTCAACACCGTTCAGTTCTGGAATTTCAGTTGGCATGAAATGGGAACCAAAGATTTGCCGGCGATCCTTTATCATATTTCGAATATTACAAGTAAGTTCTATGATGAACAACTTGGTAATTATTTTGTTGTTTACCTAGATAAGTACGTTTTTTTTTATATTTTCACGTTGGTTAGTTTTGACTTGTTCAGGCACTCGTTTATTATAAGTTATCAACCATGTCGTATAATATACTATTTTATATTGAAATCTGATAATAATGGCGCTGAAAATTTAAATGATTTTTGAAATAGTTGCCTATGGCAAACAGCGAACGAAAATAAATTTTAAAGTTTTTCGAAAATAAAAATTAAATTACGAAAATTTGTCAAAGGTTGCCGTTTTTGATGCTTACCATTTCAAACAAGAGCATTCGAAAACAGTTGAAAATACACGGGCGTGTCTTTATTTCAAATTGGCCACACTGTATATTTCATTTTATTTGCCCGTTATTTGTTATTTATGAAAGTTGTTCAGCAAGATGTAATCGTAGAAAAGTACAATTTAATTTGTTTGTCAAACCGATCGATGACGCACAACTGCTAATTTTATGTAATTGATACTCCGCTAAACAGAATTTGAAAAGATAATTGCTGGTTTTCATACATGGCGTACCAAATTAAGTGCGCGCTATTGCTTCTTTGTTAATCGAAATGCGAAGTCGTTTAAATTTGAAATTGGGGATGCAGAGAAGCAATTGAATATCTCATTTCCGAATAAATCAAAAAATCGCAATGTTTCGTGACAAATCGGGCGTTTGTCAAACTTGGATACTATATGTATGATATACTTAATGCATGTCTTACAGAAAAACCCGGGGAAATAATTTACATTGGACACTCGATGGGCACAACGATGGCTTTCGTTTTTTCCTCAGTGTTACCCGAAATGGCAAAAAACTTGAAGCTCATTGTAGCAATGGCTCCGACAGCATATATGACGCACGCGCAAAGCCCCATCAAGTATTTGGCACCGTTTGCTAATGACGTTAATTGGGTGCTGAAAAATCTGGGAGTAAAAATATTTCTTCCTAACAGTAAGGTAAGGTAATGTAAAAGATACATTGGATGTCCCACCAAATAATAGCTCTCTACTGTATCTCTGAAAGTATTAACCGTGTAGTCAAAGCAAAAAATATTATAAATTTTCGCACAAAATTTCTAATAGGGAAGATGTATCAGAAATAATGCCATCATCCATAGTCTTATGTAAATTATGTATTTTTTCGTTTGAACCACTTACTGCTAAAATAAAGTAGTAAACGAGGGTTTGATCTGTTTATATTTAAATTTGCGAAACTCCGGATGTGGTTCTCCAAATCAAACGAGTTATTGGTCCCGTTTGAAATAAAAAAAATATATACAATTGATACTAGACGCTAGGGGTAACGTTATGTTATCTTTCAACTTAAAATTTTGAATTGGTCTAGAAAAGGTTCTAGGAAATTGAAAATAATTTATAGTAATTTCTCATGGTCTATTTGGTAAATTTTTCCGTAGACATGAAGCTAATACTTTCAGAAATACAGATGAGGGTATCTTAGTACTCCCGGTACATTTACAGAGCGCCAGCTCTGGCCGGATACTGCGGCCAGTCCTTTAAAAACTAACTTTACTCAAAGTTCCACTATTTGCTCCTTAACTTGCGGATATAGACAAAAAAGTATCTTCAGAATACTTTACAGATGCCTACAACATCGTACATCGCGGGAAAACTTCATCGATCTGTTATGGGAAAACTATAAGTAGCAAAAATTTGCAATTAATTAATTAATTGGTGAGGATAATCCGGCTAAAAAATGTTCAAGATTTCAGCACATCCAGATATACCGGACGTCGGTGTCAACTTTCTTATTTTAAATGGAACAGTCTATATATTATTGCTTTTTGGATTCCACACAAAATTATAGATATATTTCGTGCATCTAAATTTTACCGTTTTTGAGATATTTATCAGGTTATGTCAAAAATGCAAATTATATTTATTTCGCTTCCGAATTCCAAGTTTATCGCATGTTCTGGTTAAAACATCTAGCTATATATGATTTGGGAATATGGGAATCAGTCATCCGAGACAATGTTCATGCACTCTTTTAGCTCCGCTGTCCTCAAACAGTACATAAGCAGGTACAGAGTAAAATGCGAGCCAGTTTCAGTTAAGCTCTGAAGAAGTCAACATCATGATTGGCGAAACGTCAGCAAGTTCGAATCATCAACGACCGACGCAAGAGGAATCCAAAAGATTTGTAAATAATGTTGCAATAGCCTGTTAAAGTTTCTTTGAAAAAATAATTCAAATAATCTCATTGTGTTTATCTTATTATAGTTATTTAAGCTTGGTTATTGATAATTTTTTTATATTGCAATTGACAAGATACATCTTTGAAACTTTTGTCTTTTTTTACTCCTGCGCCAGTCTTGCCAGTCGTTATGGTTAACTCAGTTTAATTGAACGTTAAGAGCAGACCAAGCAAAAAAAAGTAAACAGCAATATCTCGAATACTATAAATATTGGGAATATACAATCGAATACAAAGTTAACCTAATATTTAATTCTGAATAAGATAGGATTATAAAAAGAGGTGGTTTCCATTTTAAACACATGAACTTCGCCAGTTTCTTCATTTTCCATGGGTAATAATCGAAATTACTGAGTTTGTTTGGCAGGCCATTTTTCAGGGTAAGTTGTAATATCTAAAATTTTAAAGGTTTCATATTTTATACATAAATTGTTGTGTTTCAGAAACGGGAAATTTAGATTTGGATATTGTACACAAAATGTGTTTTTTCCGTTCCATTTCCATTTGAAACAAGAAAGTAAACACCTACTTCCGGTATACCCAAATGAGCCGCCATCTTGAAAATATTTTTGCAATTCATAGTTTTCCCATAACAGACCGACAAAGATAGGCCGTCAAAATTTAAATTTGTGTGGTTTCACTCGGGAGCTCCTGGAACATATTTTTCTCATTTTTTATTTTTACAAATAAGTCCGTTATTTTTAGGTTTTAAGGTTTCTATCTTACGGATGTACAAAGAAATACACGAAGAAAATATGTGATACTTTGGTATTCGCACTGGCCGGTTTCGACGGATCCGAATTTAATACGGCCCTGTTGCCTAAATTGTTAAGCCACGATCCAGCAGGTACGTCAACCAAAACGCCGTTACACTACGCCCAGGAAATACAAAACGAGGGAAATTTTCAACAATTTGACTATGGACTCGAGGGGAATATGAGACAGTACGGTACTCCAAATCCACCGCAATACGATTTAAAGAAAATAAAAGTACCGATGCATCTAATTTACGCAGAGAATGATAAATTGACCAGTTATATAGACGTGGAAAGATTGTCGGAAGTCCTTCCTAATGTTGTCGGTATGGTGAAAGTCCCCTCAAAAAAATTTAGTCATGGTGACTTTGTTTTTGGGAAGAATGTTTACGAATTGGTTTATGAACCCCTTATGCGTGTGCTCTCTAATTATACTATGAAAAATTAGATAGAAAAAGATCAAAATGTGCCTTAGTTGTGATAATATGTATAAAATATATTTCATATATAATAAATCATGTTAAAACCACTGCTTTAATTACTTATAAGTCGAGAATCTCGGAAAAGTCTTGGCATGGAAAGTACTATAAAAAAATTTGGAATTAACAACATTAACATACATAAGTACCGGAGAGATTTTATTGAGCCCTGATGCCCACTCCAATAAAAAGTTGAAAGGTGAATGCCGTCAAGACTTTTTGAAAAGTATTTTTTTCTTTATTTTTTAAATTGAAAACGGCTCGAAATTAAAGTATATAAAGCTTCTAAAGACATCTGATCATTTTTAAAAATTTATAATATATAATAATTATAAAAATTTATGTCGAGAAAAACGTGAACTGCAAGTACAACATACCTAACAATAAGCTGGTCTGCAAAATGTCTTTTAGCGATTTCTTTCGAATCATAATCATGGAATCGTAAATACAGGAGAAAATAATATGAAAAGCAATGAGTCGGTAATATCGTCCATTTTAATGTACCAAATTCCAGCTCTTCTTTTGCTTGCAATGGCGAATATTATCAAGATCATTCGGCTACAACTTTCAGTTATCTTGAATTAAACAAGGCAATGCAGATGGTGGCCTGTGTCTGTCAACGTTTATTTACCTCTCGTTAAAAGTCTGCATTTAATCAGCAACAGAAATTTGAGATTTGTATTTCTTATGATTTGAAACTTGATAGCTTAATCAAATTCTACAATGCCCTTGTAGTCCCGTCATGGAAAATATCTATTGGCTATATTTACCAATTTTTGGTCAAAGGTGTTCCTGACGTGGAACGCAATGTCTTCTGTTCTGTGGACGTGGAATTCTTAAAATGCATTCTAATTGAAAGCTTTTTGATTATTTTTCTCATGTATTTAAGAAATTAAATTCAGTTTCAAAGTCCGTAATTTAAGGTAAGCATATCCTTTGGTTAAAGTATAGTTTGTCATTTGTTTTTTGTAATTTATTAGTGTACTAATCATGTTTCTTCATTTTAGATGGCTACATATGAAGAATACATACAACAAAATGAAGATCGTGACGGAATTCGTTTTACTTGGAATGTATGGCCGTCAAGTCGAATTGAGGCCACCCGCCTAGTTGTGCCCCTATCTTGTTTGTACCAGCCTATTAAAGAGCGACCTGACCTTCCTCCTATTCAGTATGACCCCGTTTTGTGTACAAGAAATAATTGCAGGGCTATTTTGAATCCCTATTGCCAAGTCGATTACAGAGCAAAGTTATGGGTTTGCAATTTTTGCTTCCAAAGGAATCCTGTAAGTCTTATTAGTTAACGGTGGTGCATGCGTCTTTATACATTTCTACACAGTTTCCTCCACAATATGCGGCAATTTCCGAACAACATCAGCCTGCGGAATTAATGCCTATGTTTTCAAGTATCGAATACACTATCACAAGAGCTCAGTGTTTACCTCCAATTTTTTTGTTTGTGGTGGATACATGTATGGATGAAGAGGAGCTAGGAGCTCTAAAAGATTCTCTGCAAATGTCTTTGAGTTTACTTCCCCCCAATGCCCTAGTGGGTTTGATAACGTTTGGCAAGATGATTCAAGTTCATGAATTAGGCGAGTACTTAATTTTTTTTTATTGTAGACTTTTGATCTAAATGTGTTAAAGATTTCTTTAAACTCACATAATGAAAGATTTTTTATAGAAAAAATGTTTTGTTAGGTACTGAAGGGTGCAGCAAGTCATATGTATTTAGAGGTACAAAAGATCTGACTGCAAAACAACTCCAGGACATGTTAGGGATTGGAAAGGTGCCTGTTAATCCTCAGGCTATGCAACAACCAAATATGAGGCCTGGAGTAACAGGGCAACCCGTGCAACCTCCAGTTCCACCAGCTAATAGGTTTATACAATCAGTATGTATGTTAATGGAATTAAAGCGCAATAATCCAAAAAATCTTCCTTTCTTTTGCATATTACTTAAAAGTTAAAAAAAATAAATTGCTAGTTAATTAATGATTTATTTCATTAGGTATCCAATTGTGAAATGAATCTTACTGACCTGATTGGGGAACTGCAAAGAGACCCCTGGCCTGTTCCTCAAGGGAAGCGTTATTTACGCTCGACCGGAGTTGCCCTTTCAATTGCTATTGGCTTATTAGAGGGTGCTTATCCCAACACAGGTGCTAGGGTGATGTTATTTGTAGGTGGTCCATGTTCCCAAGGACCAGGCCAAGTGGTCAATGATGATTTAAAGCAACCAATAAGGTGAGTGTAATGTAACATAATGAGCAAAAAAAATTAATAAATAATTAATAATAAATAATAATAAACAATTAATAAATAAATTAATAAACGTCTTAGTCAATGTGAAAAATATTAGTGCCATGGACCTGCTGGATGTAACAACAGGTGATTAGACAGAGTGGGTCAATATAACAAACAAAAACAAAATTTTGACGATGTACCTTTTTGATGTAGCTTCAGTAACGAATAATAATATTTTTGGTGCCGAAACCAGGGAAATAGTTTGTGTGGATCTTTGTTGAATGGCAATCCAACGACAAAGATGGACCTAGGACTCTGAAAAAGTTATCGCACAAATTTAACGAAGCTCGCGAAAACTATTGAAGATGTCATAACCTCGGAGCAGATCAACGTTAACGAACTTCTCGTCTTAGTAGCGCGAATTGAAGAAAAAATTGTGGAATATGTTGATATGACCGTAGGCAACGTTTGGAAATGGGAAATCGAGTGTTTTCCGTAAGAAATTCGACATCTCATACTTCTGATATTGGTAATGTACAAAACACTACAAAACACCCAAGGACATTTGTCTGTAAGGTTGCCTAAAATAGAACTAACTAAATTGGGAACAGTTTTGAGCAGCTGTGCACGAGAATCACAGTTTAAATGATGCTACAAAGTTAGTTTTTTTTTAAATGGTATTTGTTTGGCAAAGCGCCAGTAACAATAGGGGTCAATATGCTGACAGGGAAAGAATAAGAAACACCTACATTCAAATATTATTTTCAATAACGCGGGTAAGAAATGAAATGAAAGAGATATTGTTTCTTTGGAGAAGTTGTACAATACTTCTACCAGGATAATTAAATCCTTGTCTATGTTGGGAATTTCTCGGGACCAATAGTGAAGTCAATAATTCTTAGAGTTCGGCCCTATAACATGCGAGTAGCTTTTAATAAACAAAACGTATTAGGTGAATTAGCAACTAGCGACAGAGGGTCAGAATGAATTAAGCAGCAGTTCACACGATTTTAATAAGAGACTTACTGCTGTTTATAAAAATCGATATAGATTCTCCAGAGGGACGATGGGATAATAGAAATGTAAAAGAAAAGGTGTTTAGCAAAAACCAAGGACAGGAAAGCTCATTTACAGCTGCGGGTTTATTGTTTGTTTCAAAAAATGAATGTTTATTTTATAAAAACGATTCGCATCAAACTAAAGACTGTAAAGCCTACTTACAAATTAAAAGTAAAAAAGATATTTTAAAAGAAAAGCGATGTTGCTTTAGATGTACGCAGCCATGGCACACATCAAGATTCTGCAAAACCAACATCCTATGCGCCAAATATGCGCTCGAGAAAAATGAAATGCAAACGAGAAAACGAATAATCCGCTTCCTTGTTTATTATGAAAGGGTTAGGAGGCGTTTTTTTGAAAACAGCTCGTGGTTTCATTTTGCCTAAGGACAATCGTCAGGAAAGGATGGTTCATGGTGTCATAGAGGGAAGTAGTCCATTAATGTTTATAAAGGAGACTATCTCGAGGTCATTGGGGTTGACAGTAGTAGGACATCACAGAATATCAATAAATCGATTTGGAACGCTGGGTAATGGGGTACTAGTTAATCTAAAAAGCCAATACGAAAATGAAATCCAAAAAATAACAGCTATTGAAGTTCAGGAGATCTATTTTGATATGTTGGTGCCGGTCCTGGTAATACGTGATATTTCGCTGAAATAGCAATTAGCCGATATTTACGTTGACAGAACTCTAATAAGTGGAATTACTTTACTTATTAGTGCAGATTACTATAGGAATCTCGTCACTGGTAAAACCAAAGTTAGGTTGGACATTACATGGATCATCAAAGAATTTCGATATGTATGACCTTTTTGTGCACTTCAACATGACATCCGTGCTAAATCTAGGAGCAGCCTATGACAACTTGGACCTTAAGCATTTTTGGTCGTTAGAGGCGGTAGATATAAATTGCGGCGAAAAAACTACAGTGTGGAAAAATAATTCGATATTATTGGACTCCAACTACGCAGAAGCTGTTGCTCGTTTGAACATTTTAATAACGAAACAGCGAAGAACCGGAAAACAAATCGAGTGCGACAACTCTTTACGCGAGTACATAGTGCGCCTCATCAACCCAATAGTAAAATAAGGTACTATATACCGCAGTTACCGTGAAGATAAGGAAACAACGAAAGTGAGAGTGGTTTTCGATGCATCAGCGCATGCGTCGGGATTCGCATCTTTAAACGAACTTGTATTAACCGGTGATAATTTTGTCCCTGATTTGTTGAGATTTTTGATAAACTTTAGAGTGGGTGCTATTGAACTTATCGCAGATATCGAAAAGATTTTTCTCCAGATAACGCTTGCCGAAGATGATCATACTCACTGTTTTTTGGGATTTTCTAATCCAATGGACGAGACAAATTTATCAAAGCCAGAATCTCCTTAAGTCTGCATTTATCGTAGGATTCGTGTCACATTTGGAGTGACCGCCAGCCCGTTTCTGTTAGCTGCTACGTTTAAGAAGCACTTATCCAACCAACCAGATCACCTGAAAGAAAACAGCTAAAAAATTGGGCCAATTATTTTATGTGAATGATTATTTTGGAACTGCAGATTCTTGTGAAGATGCTAATGCTATTTGATGAAACTAGACAAATTATGGGATCAGCATTACACATCTTTGCTGACGCGTATCCACAGGCGTACGGAGCAGTGCAATTGAGGAACGAAAAGTAAAATTCTTAATATCAAACAATTGAATGGCTCCTATGAGTTAAAGAAGAGACAACGATCTCGCCTCACTGAAACTAGAACTTAACCGCAGCGCTATGTGCAGCAAGATTAGGAAATTACATTTCACAGAACTCAAATTTTAATATTAAAAATGTTTTACTATGGTCAGGCTCAACTTTATATTGGATTGAAACCTTATATTCAAAATCGTGTGAATGAAATCATGAAAATCACCAGGGATGTTTGGAAATACTGCCCAGGAAAAGAAAATCCACCACTTTTACTTACAAGAGGGGTTATTATATGGATTGAATGTGATATCTGATTTCATGGTCCACCTTGGTTAAAGGAGGATAGAACCTCATGTCCGAACAGTATTGTTGCTGATGTTAACAGCTTCGCGCGTCAGACAACCAGTTTATTAACCAGCACAAAAGAAAAGTTAACTAGTTTTGAACCCCTTTTTGATGTGGAAAAGTACAAAAAAAATGAAAAGGTAGTAAGAATAACTACTTATGTTAGAAGTTTTATCAGCAATATTAGGTGTCCTGAAATGGTGAACAGACCTTTATCGAAACAAGAACAGCTAATATCAAGGTTCTGGACAAAGTGGGGCACAGACTACCTTCCACAGTTACAGACTGTGCACCTCAGTAGTACTTCTATAAGAACAAAACGTGTCCAGACTCCAGCGGAAAATTGTAAGTCACCGAAATCTATACTGGACGTGAAGGAAGTCCACGCGCGTATGAAATTCAAACAACTGATGGAACTGTCTTCGGCGACAAGTTCAGTATATTTTCCTATAAGAACGTGAATTTTGTTTGCCCGGGGAGGATGTGAAAAATATTAGTAGGATGGACCTGCCGGACGTGGGTGATTAGACAGAGTCCCGATATAAAAACCAAAAACATATATTTTGACAGCAAGTGACCTGTTGAAAAGGCAGTGAGGGCGTTTTTTTTATTTCACTTTGTTAACCAATTCACATTAAACTATTTTGCGACGAACCCGGGGTAGCTTCATTAACGATTATTCATAGTCAAGCTCTTAAACTATAAAGCTATCACCTATAATATATATATTGCATTAATTTTTTGTAGGTCGCACCACGACATTCATAAGGATAATGCGAAATATATGAAAAAAGCAATTAAACATTATGAGAATCTTGCTATGCGAGCTGCAACCAATGGCCACTGTGTAGATATTTATTCGTGTGCCTTAGACCAAACTGGACTTATGGAAATGAAACAGTGCTGTAACTCCACTGGGTAAGGGAGCATAGTTCAGTGTCCTTTTTGTTCTTATTCTAAATTAAAATTAAAAAAAATACTTTTCCATCCCTATTCCAAAAGATAATATAATGTGTATAAATTTGTAATATGTAAATATAATTAATGCAAGTATCAAGTGGATCGAAAGTTATCTTCATTATTCCACTTCAGGCTTTTTTGGTGTGAGTGAGTCAGGGTTTGGGAGAGATTGGTTATTTTCAGTAGACTTTAGTCATGATTTTTTGACATTTGTCAGATCTGACGGTTATGTCACACACCACTAAGTCAATATTTTGAGCTGCTTTGCAAAAATGTACCCACTTACTCTGCTCTGCCAAATTACTCACTATTAAAGCCGCGTTTATCAACTTCTTGCATAACTTGCTATATACAAATTATTAGTAGAATTAAGTTTTATAATCGTAAGGGTGCTAAAACTAAAAGCCACAGACCCATTTCATTGCGCCTTGTCATTTTTTGTTGTATGTTGTCTTACCACACAAAGTGTTGGTGTATTTTCAGTGGCACATGTTATCAAATTACTGTATTTAATTTTTCCTAAAAATTTATGATTTGCGTATTTTCAGTGGCACATGTTATTAAATTACTGTATTTAATTTGTCCTGAAAATTTATGATTTGCCTTTATTTCACTTTATAATGGAAATTTTCATACTTTAATAATGTTTTTCGTTTGTTCCTATATAGAGGGCACATGGTGATGGGTGATTCTTTCAACTCTTCATTATTCAAGCAGACATTCCAGCGCGTTTTTGCAAAAGATCAGAAAAATGAATTAAAAATGGCTTTCAATGGTACAACTGAAGTTAAATGCTCTAGAGAATTAAAAAGTAAGTTTTTGCAAGTTGATAT
Source organism: Cylas formicarius (assembly GCF_029955315.1). Classification (NCBI taxonomy): domain Eukaryota; kingdom Metazoa; phylum Arthropoda; class Insecta; order Coleoptera; family Brentidae; genus Cylas; species Cylas formicarius. Next base: position 38,624,244 of record NW_026844214.1, on the reverse strand, counting down.
TCTGAATTGTAAGTCCAACATTTAAGAATCTAAAAATCTGAAGTTTTTACAGTTTGACTTCTGATTAAGTATAAAAGAATATATTTTTTGATAAAATAAATTGTATTGGTCATCTGTTTGTTTTTAGTTCAAGGTGGTATAGGCTCCTGTGTTTCTTTAAATGTGAAAAGCCCTTTAGTGGCGGATACCGAGATTGGAATGGGCAACACAGTTCAGTGGAAAATGTGCACATTCACGCCAAGCACTACCCTGTCCTTGTTTTTTGAAGTAGTCAATCAGCATTCAGCACCAATTCCACAAGGTGGAAGAGGCTGTGTTCAGTTCATCACCCAATATCAGGTAAATTATCATAGAATAAAGTCACGTCGTGACTTTTTTACCTATCCCATGCAAAGCTCAACAATAAATGAAAATTTTAGCATTCAAGTGGACAACGAAAAATTCGAGTCACGACTATAGCAAGAAATTGGGCAGATGCGACAGCAAATATACATCACATCAGCTCCGGTTTTGATCAAGAATGTGCTGCTGTAATCATGGCTCGTATGGCGGTGTACAGGGCTGAAACTGACGAGAGCCCTGACGTGCTAAGATGGGTCGATAGAATGCTTATTCGTTTGGTAAGAATTTAATACAAATTAGTAGAAGCTGCTGAAATAACCTTAAACTTAAACCTTAAAATGATTTTTCTAAAAGTCGCTTTTAATAAAATCTATACAGACACCTTAAGGATGTTACATACATTCCTTTGATTAGATTTGAAATAAGGGATTTAATTAAAAGGTCTGAAAAGAGAAAGAAAAATGTCATGTAGAGATTTAGATAAATAGAATAAAAATATTCTGTGCATTTTCAGTGTCAGAAATTCGGAGAATACAACAAAGATGATCCGGCATCTTTCAGGCTTAGTGAGAATTTTAGTTTATATCCGCAGTTTATGTACCATCTTCGAAGGTCTCAATTTTTGCAGGTGTTTAATAATTCGCCAGATGAAACTTCATTTTACAGGTAGTTTACTAATTTCATATCTTTCGAGACAGCATACCCCTGCGTTGTTTTTTAGGCATATGTTGATGAGAGAAGATTTAACACAATCTTTGATAATGATACAACCAATATTATATAGTTACAGCTTTAATGGCCCGCCAGAACCTGTTCTGTTAGATACTAGCTCCATACAGCCGGATAGAATTTTGCTTATGGATACCTTCTTTCAGATATTGATTTTCCATGGAGAAGTATGTAGTAGTGTCTTGTTTCACAGAAACAATATGTCTCTGAAAAAATTTAACATTATAAATATGGATTTTACATTTTTTACCTAATTACCTAACGTCTTTTTGTGGGCTTCATTAAATAGTCATTAAAAAATTTGTGTTTTGTAGACTATAGCCCAATGGAGAAACTTAAAATACCAAGACATGCCGGAATATGATAATTTTAGGCAACTCTTGCAAGCACCAGTTGATGATGCTCAAGAAATTCTACAAACCCGTTTCCCCATGCCTCGGTATATAGATACGGAACAAGGAGGCTCCCAAGCCAGATTCCTGCTGTCCAAAGTTAACCCGAGCCAAACGCATAACAACATGTACTCATATGGAGGGGTAGGTTGTTTTTGAAAACCCTCCCTAAGTTTGTGTGGCAGGAGAAAGTTTTTGTTTGATTTGGTTCCTGTGTCCATAGCATAGTTAATTATTTTGTAGTCAATTTTCCATATTCAGAAGGACAAGATTTAAAACAAGTCCTTTATTAAATTTTCGATGAGGTGTGGTGGTAATTTGAAATTTAAATTTGCATTTTTGTTTCATGTGTTGCGGTATAGGCCATTATGACAGGTCCTAATGGGGTAAATGTTTTTTGTTTTTGTTTTGGTGGTTTGGGTGTCTAACTGGTGATGGTTGAAATACAAATTTTATATATAGTTACTTTGGTAATGCTTTTTGTCTACCATTAACAGATACATCCTTCACATGTTATTAAATGTTTTCCTTCTTCATTTCCTTTGGTCGAATTCAATTTTGTATTATTTTGGTACATTTTTTTTTTCATCATTATTTCATAGTATACATGTATATATTTTTTATTTAGGATGCTGGAGCTCCGGTACTGACCGACGATGTGTCCTTGCAAGTATTTATGGACCATTTGAAAAAACTGGCAGTTTCTTCAACAGCCTAATGAAACTTACCTTGTTATAGGGTTTTCAGTGTTTATGCTAGGAATAAGTAATATGGAATGTATTTTTTTTTAAACAGTTTATTATATTTTGCAAAAAGGACATTGTGAAATTAAACAGTTTCTTATGAAGATTTCTAATTTTGTTATAGACTATAAAATTAAATATTATTTATGTTAACATGTATTTTTAAATAGGATTTGGTTTTCTCTAGAAACAGAAACAAAAACTGGTGTAAGCCAGTAATATAATTATTTAAAAATGTCTAGAAAATGGAAACTAATATAAAGAGAGAATTATGAGTGGTGAATTAATAGTAACCTTCCCCCTATTTTCTACTTTTTCTCATGTTTCATATATTTTTCTTACAACTTGGCTTAGAATGACTAAAAGTTCCTTTGACGCACAAAAGACAAATTACTGTATTTTAACAAACTGTCCATTTAATAACAACTAGAAAGAATATCAAATTCTAACAAATATAAAATTAAACTTTAATTAAAATATAAATTTTATTAAGATTCCTACCTATCTCAATAGGGACTTAAGACTAGAACGAGCAAAATTACCAAACCACCCAGGCAATTCAATATTCAATTTAAAAACCTGATACTCATTTTCTGTTCGACATCAGTTCTTTGGAGGGCTTTGCAGAATTCTTCAAATGATATCATTTGGTCACCATCTTCATCTGCTTCAATAATTGTTCTCTCTGCTATACTTGTTAACTGCTCTTCACTGATGTTTGTCCCTACCATCATGTGCAAAATTGCTAGCAGTTCATCTTTTGATATCAGGTCATCATTATCTAGGTCATATAATTTGAAGGCAACTAAAAAAATAATTCAAGTTTTTTTTGATGGTTTGATTTCTGGAGCTTTACAATTCATATTCATATTGGAATTTTTATTATCTGAATATATCTTTACAATTAGATCCTTACATTTTAACTTTTCTTCGCGGCTATTCAACTTATTCTCTTTATTCTTTTTGACTGGCCGGAAGTGCGACAAGACATGCATGAATTGCCTAAAATTGACTCTGTCAGTGAACTCGTCCCCTTGGAAAAACGAGTTTACAATTCTTTCTCCTAATGGATTTATGGCTAGTTCCGGAATTCTCAAGAAATCATCTCTACTTAAAGTTCCGCAGTCATTCCTATCAAGTGCCGTAAATCTGGAGTACAGCCTTTCAATTTGTTTAGCGGTAACTGAAAATATTTTTATATGAAAAAATAACATGAAACTATAATTCAGCTTACATCCTGTTTCCTGCTGAATTTGTTCGATCTCTTCTTCCCTCAACAACAATGAAGATCGGTTTCCCATTTTAATTTTCCTTGGTTAACTTTTTCAAAATATGTTCTCAATACGACATTCAGCCTGAACTTCTTTTGACCTTTGAAAGTTTATTAACCAAAAAGATAACAATTTTTATTGAACGACGGCTTTTGTTATGGGATCAATCACAGAATACCAATAGATCAAGTTATTTTTATCAAAAATATAGAATTATAAAATTGGCGAACGGACAATATTCGACTCTTAAAAAAACTAAAGATTATGGTTATATCAAAGATTTATTTCCGCCGAAACAACTTTACTGCGCTATTTGCTTGCTTTGCTTGTATTTGGTATTGGTTCTTTTGTAATATTTTACAAGCAAAACGTATGTCCTTCAGCGGCTAAACTATCTGATTCTTTTTTTATAAAATAGAAGTAACGCGTGATTTAAGTTATCAAGGTCTCTGTTCTCTCTGTTTTCGCGAGTTTATACTTGAAGGAATGGCCGAATGGGTACAGCAGGCCTGCCTAATACATTGTGAATAAAAATATTTTCATAAAGAAATTAAGAGATGACTAACCATAGATCGGAAATGGATAACTTTGCTTTTATTCTCTAGCTAATTGCAATTGTACAGAATTGTAGCTTTTATAGTTCTGCAAAGTATGTTACATGTATACATTTATAAATCTATAAAAATTAACGATGGTTTGTTTTCTGTGTGTAAATAATTATTTGGTAATTGTTGATGGATGGAGGTAACAAACGAGCGCCCTAAGATAAATTACCCAACGTAGTAAAAACAAAAGAAGAAAGAATTTTCCGTGACATCTAAAACTGTGCTAGTACTATAAGTTTTTTTGTTAATATTTTGTAGTATTTTTTTCATTCCATCATGAGTTCGGGCTTTATAACCGCAACAGAACTTGCTGACATTCGTAAAAAACGTCAAGAAGAATGGGAAAAAGTTAGAAAACCCACTGATCCTTTAGGTTCTGTCTAAAATTTTTTCTTTTGATTATTTAAAAACTCACAGTTTATTTGGAAAAACTAAAGAAATTCGTTCACTATTACTTGTTTTAGAACGACCGGAAGTTCCTCAAGATAACAGAAGCTTGTTCGAAAGGCTACAGGAACAAAAACAAAAACGAGATTTGGAATATGAAGAAGCACATAAATTAAGTAAGTATATTTAAAATATTTTCAAGTTTAACTTTCTAGTTAACTCTAGGAAGAAAGGAGTAATAAGGCTCACATCATTCTGTCTTTTACAGAGAATATGATCAAAGGTCTTGATGATGATGAAATAGAATTTCTAGATTTAGTAGACAGAACTAAAATTGCGGCAGATCGAAAAAAAGAATTGGAGGAAGAAAGGGAGCTTACAGATTATCGTAATCGTGTTGCGATTTTACAAGAAAAATGCATTGAAGAACGTCTTCAGTCAGAAATAGCAATAAATAAGCCAAAAATAGTACCAAACAACAAATATTCCCAACAAAAGTTATTACAGGGAATAGTAGTGAAGAAAACATTGACCATGAAGAGAAAAATAAGTAATGAAGAAAATGATACTAACTGCAGTATGGAAAAGCAAATTAAACAGCAGAAATCAGATGAAAAAACACAAAACTCAAGTAAAGAGACAGTAAATACTTCGGCATTAGAATGCGTAGCAATTTTGCCAGGATTGGGATGTTATGGCGACTCTTCATCAGATGAAAATAGTTCGGATTCAGAGTCGTCTGAAGTAGAGACTACTCCTAAAAAAGATCTCCTAGGACGTAAATTGCAAGCAGCCCCCGAAAAAACAGAAAAGTGATATTTTATGTTTAAAGCTTATGCATGTATATTGGTTTAGGTTATTATTTAGGTTATATTAAAAAATCTAACTTCATATCATTTTATTTTGATGCATATTTTAAAACAGAATATGTATTGACCATATGAGTGAGCATAAATAATTAAAAGACAAAAAATATTTGTTTTAGAGGCAGACACAGGCTGGCAACTGTGTAGGCTACTGGATAACAAGTTACACTAATTTAAAATGACCCTGTCAGATATTTTCCATTAATGTAACAATTTATTATCAATTATCACAATAACTAAATCTTTAAACTTTATAAAGAGACAGACAAAAGGTGTAGAATATTTTGGACAATATATCTACTGGCTGATTATTTACAATTTTGCTTCAAACCGTAACATCATAGCATTGGCATTTCCTGGTTCCAAAGTGTATCCTAAAGATTTGTAAAATGGTATCAAGTTATCTTTGCAGTCTAATGACATTTTATAGCATTTCAACTTTTTAGATAGTAGTGTTACAGTAAGTACTATCCTAAAACAAAAAAATATTAATCAACATACATTTGGAATTTTGCTTGACTTACAATTTTCCTAACTGTTTGCCTCTGTACGTATTGTTAACTACTACATCCTCCAATCGAGCACGTGCCCCGCAGTGGTGTATGAATTTCATTTCTATTACTAGAGTTGCAGCTGCAATAAGTTTGTTGCTTCTTGCGTCTTCAATTACAGTTACAAAATAGCAACCTGCCTTTTGCATTTTTAAAAATTGAGCTAAAATGTATTTTTACTGGAGTTTTTAATGCTTCGTGGATTAAAACATACCTTCAAACTCTCCTTTTGAAATTTCTCCCACAGTTGTTAACTGTCCCAGTAGTTGTAAGAAACCCTTATCATAATCGTCAATTTGTAGGGGTCGAACCAGAAGCCAGTCTTCACCAGGATCTTCATTTGTAATAAATGGATGCAATTTATTTTTCACAGAAACCCAATCCAAATTTTTGAGAATCTCAGCATTGTATAAAAATATCTGATCAGTTTTACTGTTATGTTCCTAAAAGACAATGGTTAAAATCGGTATAAAACTAGTATAAAAAAAATTATGTTAAAAATACCATTTTTTGTTACGTTGGCAGCCAGTGGCCAGATTTAAATGGATTTATATAAATTGGATAGATTAATCCACTGAAATCTTCAGATAAGAAATAACATGCAAACACTACAAAAATATTTGATTTTTATAAAAATAAGGTAGCAAGTATTTATCTAATTTAGAAAGTTATCTACGTGGATATGCCAAACTAAATTGAAGGTAATCTGGCCTTTTTTTTAATTAAAAATTATGTTATAAGTACTGAACCATCACACAAAGTTCATAAACATACATTACATTAAAAAAAAACTTACAGTTAAAACATAATAATTTCGCTTACCGCTTTCGAAATTCCCATTTTTCGCAATGCAAGGTTAACTATTATCCACCATACATTTTTCAAACAGTTTTGTAAATTTTAACCTTGAAGCGCCAACTTTCACGAAAACGAAGGTATTTTTCTTGATAATAATCTGAACCTGGGACAAATGGTATGTTCGGATTTCCAGTCTCCCATTATTCATAGAATATCAGAAAACAGCATGGATACGATATCTGTGGTGCTAATTTCTAACCTTATGCTACGGTCAACCGATGACGCTCGCGAGCAATGTACTATAAACAAAAAACGATTGTTGCAGCTGAACACACGTTACTTTGGCACTTTTAATTCAAAAAAATCGGTGGTGATCCTGCAGTTTATGTGGGAACCATATGTATTGTTTTAATACGTTTATAGTTTATCGTGGATAAATACTGAATTATGATCGGTGATTCCACAATGTTTTAATGCTTTACAGTGTTGCTAAACTTTTATATTCCGTCGAATCATTAAACAAAAGTGCAAAATTGAAATGTTCAAGAACGCCCCAAAACTAACAAAAATTAATTGGCCGAAATTAGGCAGTAGGTAACGAATTTCTCGTACTCATCAAGCTAAGCACTCACCTACGACTTGATGACAATGCATTGGAACTTAAAATATCGATAATTCAAAAAAAGGCTGCTGCAATAAATATATGAATGTATTTTATTTTGTTTTATTTATAACACGTACTATTTTGTGATATACCTAAGTGTAATATGTTGTACCTTGCTCCAAATTTGAATTAATTCGTTTTGGTTAATTGTAAATTTATACCCCCGTGTCTATGTAAAGAATACTGTTTTTATTTATAATCAAATTCTTCCTAGTTGCGATGAATCAATAAATCAGGTAACACGTTAGTTAGATACCGATAAATCGTACTACTAAACACGTTGATGTGCTTCACAGAACATCTATCCCGGAGCCTATCGAAGACTCAGGGAAGCAGACAATTAAGATGACGAGTCAACTCATAGGAGACTGAAGTGCACAGTCAATGACTCACATCACCAAATATTTATACACATCTACATTTCTTTAAATGTAACCCTTATTTCATAAAATAATAAAATGAGCTTAAATTCCTCCTTAACAATATACCCGGGTTGAGATTAAAAATAAATAACATAATAAAGTATCTCATACTTTTATTTTTATATTTTATTTGGTTTTTTAACATATTGCGTCCTTAAAAAAATAAAAATAAATAACCTATGCTCGTGAGTTTCAATCACTTGCTAAAAGAATAACAGAATCGAAACAACCTTCAATTTTCGGGTTTTTGGAACTTCAAAAGCTTCTAATAGCTTCTAAGTAGGTGTGCATTGAAATCGAGAACTTTGTGCCAATTGAGGTATACTTATATTTTAGATTTGTATACAGTCTGCTTCTTAAATTTGTTAGTTTCTAATAATTTTTGAACCACCTGGTATATTTCAATTTGGAAAGCCTAAATAGAAGATGAAAACCTAGTTTAACTGTTACACTTTCAAAATCTGTTCAGGGTATTTTTTCTAATAGATTTTACTAAATTAAGTTGATGTTACGATTCATCTTCCTTGAGATGATGGTTGTTTTTATCTACTTTTAATGGCAAACGGACTGCCTCAAGGATCAGTTTTGGGTCCACTTTTTTTTAGTGTATAAATTCTGAATACATCTCTTCGGTGAATAAGACGAAATCTAAAGAGGCGAAAATAATCGTATTTGTCGATTTCCCCATTTTCATTCCACCTACAAAATGCCCTTGGGGCGCAATCACTTTGAAAATCGATAAATATCCAGTCCTAAATGCTATCCTGTATCGCATCTGCGCGGGGCTCGTTATCCCGCACAGCACTCGCGAGGTTTTCCGTCGATGTTCCGATGGACCTCTAATTTTTGGTTTTGATTTTCACCGTTTCGGTTTTTAAATTATCGTTTCTTTAAAAGATGAACACGAACTATACATTTCCCATTGTGACAGAGTGTGTCGAGTGATCGTACAAATTGATTCGATAGTTTGCATCGTACGTAAGAAAAACTTAGACGCGATATTGATTTTAAAGGAAAAAACTCTATACGAGACGACGGCAACTAAACTATAAATAATTAAAGTGGTGCAAGATGAATCGGTTTGGGAGCTTGAAGCTACCGCCTTTGAGTGCCGCCGTCAACGTGGCCAATCAACTGAAAAGGCAAATCGTTCCGGAAAAACCTCAGGATCAACCTCGTCACACCGAGAGAGTTCATTTCGCCCAAGTCAATCATGCATCGCACGGAGGCGTCGGAGACGAACATCACGAATTATCCAATATACAAATGAATAATCCCAACAATCCGTTTTTGCAGATGAGGGAAAATAGTGTCCAACAAGAAGAAAGCAAATTCGGTAATGAAACAGGTATCACGAAGCAACAGAGCAGGATGTCATCTGATTTTTCCGAAGGCTCTGATTTTGTTGAGGGTAAAAGCGAGGTCAAAATTAACGAATATCAGGCCGCGTGGAATGTTACTAATGCGATCCAGGTAAGACCCAATTTTTTAGTCCGCTAGGATAAAATTTCGTTTCGCTCAAACTACTCATATAGGGTGATAATTTCAATAATTTTAAATAATGTTTTAACTGTAGAATCCTTATCTCATATTTAGATTTAACCCAAATCTTACTAGATAATAAACGTTTCTGAGCCTATGATAGTGGAAAGTGAGTGATTCATCTTTTCGAATTTCTATCACACTGACGGAACTGCAATTTTAGTACTTTTTATTCTCCAATACTTTATATCAAAATAACAATGATAAATCATTATTTATCGAGATATCTAAAGTTAAAGATAAAGCTGCACAATTACTTATGTATTTATTAATTATGTCGGAGATTTTGTGTCGAAGAATTGTATCTTTTACGCAAATTAAACTTCAATCCGTATGATTAATACAAAACACAAATTGTTGTTACATTATAAATAAATCGAAAATTTAAAATAATAACACTTCTTTTTCGTAATACAGTGACATACACAAAGTTTCTAATCAATGTGTTTCATTTTCAATAACAAAAAAAATCAAATTTGACAAATGATAATTTCTTTTACCCGTTTTTGATTCCTTGTTACTATACAGCTAGGTTTTTTAATATTTTGAGTTTTGTAACTTTACTAGCGATCAGTAAATTATTAAGCGCATTCACCAATTTGTCAGAAAAGACATTTTAAATTTATTGAGAAAGGAAGGATTAATGTAACAACCCATTGAATTTTCGAAAGAAATGTTATATTTTAAGGAACTTGCAATAAAGAAGAAATAAACATAAGGGTTTTATGAGAATCTAAAATAATTGTTTTCATTTTGTTTTGGTGCAGTTGCACTTTATTCTAAATGGGTTATTCATTTGTTATATTCTTGGGGTGTCGTTTTGACGTTCCCCCTTTTTCCCATGATGTTTTTGTTGCCAACGCCGATGAAATCTGACTAAGTGAAAGAGAACAAAATTTTCAAAATTTCTTTAAGTTGGACACAATTTATTACACATGGAAAATTGTTGTATTATTATTATTATTATTGTTTTGTATTATTTAATGAATTAATTAATTCAAATAAATCCCTAAAATATCAAATTTCATCAGTGTGTTTGTGTACATTGTTAGTTAAAATAAAATTAAAATGCAAATATGAAAATATAACTGTCATTTATTTACATTTGCATTGTAGGGTATGTTTATCGTGTCCCTTCCATTTGCCGTTATGAGAGGCGGATACTGGGCTATAGCCGCGATGATTGGGGTAGCTTATATCTGTTGCTATACTGGAAAAATTCTGGTCGAATGTCTTTACGAGTTTGATGTCCAAACAGGAAGGTACGTTTAAACTACATAAACGAATGCGAGGTTTTGGTTTGAAATAATTTTGCAGGATGATGAGGGTGCGAGATTCCTACGTCGGAATAGCAAAAGAGTGTTTTGGCAAGAAATATGGTGCCAAGGTGGTCAGTATTGCCCAGATAATAGAACTACTTATGACTTGTATACTTTACGTTGTCGTGTGCGGAGATTTGATGATCGGAACTTTTCCAGAGGGCGCCATTGACACTAGATCGTGGATGATGGTGATAGGAATTTTGTTGTTGCCATTAGGTGAGCTTGAAACCATGCATATCGAGTTATTTTGCCCGTGACTCTTTTTAGTTTACTTGGTTGTGGTTGGAATGTTTTAACACTAAACACAAAAATTTATTTCTAAACTCTTGCGAAATATATCTTCACTAACCACTGTCGATTGCCATTTGCCCATAACCTTTTCATTTGTGAATTTCTGATTTGTTTGGGTCAAATAATCATTGATCATATTTTCCTCTCGTAAAATTGGAAATGTGCCTTAATATTTTTAATATATAACGAAGAATACAAGTTTGTGAGTTTAGTGAACATTTGTCTATAGTATGTACTATTCCGCTGCTCTTTAAAAAGTTTAATAATAATGGTTCCCTTTGGGTCAAAAGCTGATGTTGATGACAAACCTTTAACATAATATATCGGCAAACATATACAGAACAGTATTACATTAATTTACTTTTGGTTCTTTGTGTGAACCAATCATAGATTCGTGTTTCTACCCTCGCTTAGTAGAGTGTGTGTGAGTAGAGTCGATTTGACCGACTTCTAGGCGTGGACAGGACCAAAATCTTTAGAAGTTTCAATGGGGACTAGATTTAACATCGGCATTTCTTGCAGGGTTTCTCAAGTCACTGAAGAGCGTCAGTTTGCTGTCGTTTTGGTGTACAATGTCGCACATCCTCATAAACGTCATTATCTTGGGCTACTGCCTCCTTCACATTGGGGAATGGGGTTGGGGCAGCGTCAAATGGACATTGGATTTGGAGAACTTTCCAATAAGTTTGGGAGTAATCGTATTTTCTTATACTTCGCAAATATTTTTACCAACTCTCGAAGGAAACATGGAAGATCCTTCGAAGTTCGAATGGATGTTGGATTGGTCTCATGTATGGGCGGCCGTTTTTAAAGCTCTCTTCGGTTACGTTTGTTTTTTAACATTTCAAAATGATACTCAACAAGTTATTACAAACAACTTGGATTCTGCCGGATTTAAGGGATTGGTAAATACATGTTTAGTAGTCAAGGCTCTTCTGAGCTACCCGCTGCCCTATTACGCCGCGTGTGAGTTGCTGGAACGTTCATTTTTCAGAGGTAAGCCGAAATCCCGATTTCCCTCAATCTGGGATACAGAGGGCGATTTAAAAGTTTGGGGTTTAGGGTGGAGGGTCGGCGTTGTAATATTTACAATATTGATGGCTTGTTTTATACCACATTTTCAGATATTAATGGGATTTATAGGAAGTTTTACCGGCACCATGCTTAGCTTTATTTGGCCGTGTTATTTCCATCTCAAATTGAAAGGCAAATATTTGGAAAGGAAGTCCGTAATTTTTGACTATTTCATTATATACTTGGGGTGCATTTTTGGAATCATAGGCATTTACGATTCGGGAAGGGCCTTGATTAAAGCCTTCCAAATAGGTCTTCCATTTTAAAGTGATAATGTTATTTTAAGGGTAACTTTTTTTTATATGTATTAAAATTACACTCGGTGTTCAAATTAGTCCGCGGCTGCTGTAAAATTACTAGTAGCAATTCGTATATACGAAAGTAAAAGTGTCGACGACATAGCGACAATAATATTCAATGGATTTTTGTCCGACATGCAACCGATGTTGTTGCTTGCAGCAAATCGTAGTTTAATCAGGGGGGTATTTAATAAGTGTCCGAATATTTCACAGGCTGATTTCCCACGCATTTTTTTAATTAAAAAAATAATGCCGAATTTCTTACATTTCCTACATCTCTTTTCTCACTTTCAAATGACTTTTTTATGCCCTTGGTAAAAAAAATGTCTTCCTATGATGGTCGCTAAGAGCAACCATTTTTGACAAAAAAAGTGAAACAATTTTCTAAAATAACTTTTTTTTATCTATATAGATTATTTTCAAACGTCCTATTTTAGACCACAGCTGGAAATATCGGACACTTATTAAATAACATCCAGTATACCACATACTTTTAAGACAGACGCGTTAAAACATATCCTTTACACAGTTATATTCATTAGTGTAATTCGGGTTAGATGAGGTAGACGAATAAGGTAGTTCTTAAATTGATGAAAATGGTTTATAGCAGCAAAATAATTTATGTATCTAGTACTATTTAGTTTTGCTATTATTTATTTTTGCTGTCGATGTACCCATATATTTTTTAACACAAAAATAATTCCAAAACTCTTGACAAACATTTTTTCTTGATTACTTTGGTCGATATGGATTTTGTGTTTCTTATCCGATAAGTGTGTTATTCATTCTTTTACACCGAAAAAATTTTTGTGTTTTTAATTTTTTCTCCATTGGCTATTGGCTAATAAAATATGAAATGTATTTATTTACTTCTTCATTAAATGTCAAAAGTAGAGTGGTGGTCGGAACACTGTGGAGAAAGCCAGATTACAAGTGTTATTTACAATATTTTACTATTAAAATTCAGTGCCTATATTTTTTAATATTCTAGTACACAAAAAGTTAAAAAGAAAAATTTTAAGAAATGTAAAAGTCAAACCACATATTCCCTTCAATCACACTAGTTTACTAGTAATATGACCTAGTTCTCTCGTCACTGACTTTATTAATCTAAACGTCATTTCATAATTCGGTTGTCTAAGGGCATTTTGTGATGCTAAAAAATCCATTTTCAGAATTCAATGCAGAGCCACTTTACCTTAACTTAGGTAGCAATAAATATTAGTAGTTAGGGTGTAACCCAGACAAAGATGATTTACACTTAGTTTAAAGGCAAAAAGCAAAAGTCAACGAAGTCTTCCATTACCAACAGTAATTATTATAATGTACAAGTATTTTGACTATTTTTGTGAGGGTACAAATAACAGTTTTGCATTGTTCAGAATTTCTCCGTTCGGGGGCGAGATTTTCAATATCGCAAGAACGTTAAAATCTGCCAATCGAGAGTTTGCTTAAGATATTTTAGTTTAATTAATTTTTGATAATATTGAAATTAAAGTTTCTACCAAGAAAAATAGGACCATAAGTCCATATCTGTCTGTTTCAAAAAGTTATACAAGTAACGTCACTTGAATTTTTTGACAGAAGTTTAAGCGAATATTGAAATTCAGAGTTGCTCTTGAAACAAATTTTTCAGCTAGTCCAGTTTGTTGATGAAAACAGTTAACTTTAACGCGACTGAAGTGTAAATATAGTTCTGAAAATTAAAATAAAAGTTCAAAAAGTAACAACAAATAATTTTCAAAAAATTAGAGTTTTCATGTTGAGAAATAAAATGACACTGGACCTATTTTTATAATGTATTGATTCTCCATTCTAAATGACCATATTAAAAGTTGTAGTTCGATATTTGTTAGTTTGCTTAATAGTTTCATTGGTCAATGCAGCAATGAACATCTTAACGCATAAACACTGTAATTTGTAAATGTGTTTTTAGTGAATATTGTCAAACTCATGAGGAGAGTTGCTCACACATTTAGTATAGTCAACTGCAGCTTAAATTAATAGAATACAGATTCACTTTCTGATTAATTTCCTTTAACAATCTTTGCATCAGTTTTGCGTAATTGTTGGACTTTAATTCAGGAATTTATAGGTAATATGTAAACTAAAATTTGCAATTTTGCTTTAGAAGTGGTTAAATAAGAAATCCAATTATCAGGAAGTGAATTCTTTGATGTTATTTCATATCTGAAAACGAGTCTTCCAGATGAAAAATAAGTCTTCCAAATATATCTACGTCTTCCATTTAGTATATAAGTATAAGAAAATTGTCTTCTAAACGCGAAAAAATTGAGGAGGAGAGTCTTGAACACGTAAAATGTTCGCATGCGCAAAGAAATGTGAAAAGTTTTCAGTAATTTGCACTGTAAATATGTGAATTTAATGCTCACATCTTAGCTGAGACGAATATAATCACGTAGCGTGATCAAGACTTTTCGCTTTCGTAACAAGGATATTCGTTTCTGTGAGTATAAGGTTAAACATGTATGTTCTCTCGATGTGTACAATAAAGTGTTTATGTAAAAATTACGTATAAACTTGTTACAAATTGTTACTATATGTAGAGTTAAAGAAAAATGTAACTGTAATAATGCTTTACGTTCAGAAACATCCGACAGTTAATAATATTCCATTGTTATTGTGTTATCCTTGATTGTGAATTATTGCAGATTTTAAGTTATTTATTTTATGAACTGAATGAATAAACCAAAAAGCATTCTACCGAACTTTTATTTTTTCTAGTTTCAGTTTCAGTTATAATTAAATTGAACATTGTGGGCGCCCAAGCAGATTCTCATTGTTATAAATCTGTCGAATGTGTGCAAAGAAGTTACTAGCTAAGTTGAGTTGAGTGGACTTTTTATTATTATTATTATTATATTGTTATTTATTTTAAATTATATCATTTCAAAAATTCCTAATAAGACTATGACGAAGAAGGGGGGGGTGGGTTAAAATGACATAACCAACCAAGGCACTCCCTT
The DNA here is from genome assembly GCF_029955315.1 of Cylas formicarius. Classification (NCBI taxonomy): domain Eukaryota; kingdom Metazoa; phylum Arthropoda; class Insecta; order Coleoptera; family Brentidae; genus Cylas; species Cylas formicarius. The sequence continues at coordinate 38,608,959 of NW_026844214.1, read as the reverse complement.
CATTTTTTATCAGTGAAAGGCAAAAAGTGCATTTAAGGAAGCCATATACCTAGATTTTTGCTGACGATAGAAATGAGCGATATAAGCAGTGACTTCTTTGATAAAATATCAAAAATCATCCCAGAGTCCAACGAAAAACAGACAATCGAATTAAAGATAGAAATTCAGTTGAAATTTCAGTTTGAATATATATATATATATATATATATATATATATATATATATATATATATATATTTTTTGCAAAATACTGTATATTGCTTGTGGTATGACCCTATGGTTACTAATTGAACCGCAAGAAATTAAAAGTTCCTGTCGATAAAAGCAATTACTTTGCCGTCATACACAGCAGTGTATTGGTAGATACCATCAGAGTTATCAATTAATACAGAACACCTTATTAGGCTAGTGTTCGATATTTGGAATTACACCACACATACACATACAGACTAGATATATGGCTAACTCAAGTCTGTATTTGACGTTGACATTGGTCCGCGTGTTGCTAATATTATTATTTTCCACAACAATTTTACGAAAAAAAAAAGTATTATAAAAGGTTATCGATGTAAGGCTCGAAGTACAGCTATGGATTTGGTTGTGTTTATTTCGAATTTTCTGAAGTAGAAAGCATCGACTACATAAATACTACGGGAAGGCTGATCAAATCACACGCAAGTTTTCAACTTTTCAATTCCACCTAGTCAACTTATGTGCTTTTATGATATCATTTCATAGATATTATGTACTAAACTTGCCGCATGGTGATTCTTTAGCAAATCAGAATAAAATTTAAAAAGAATTTCTTCATCAATATACTTTTGGGAGATCTAACATTGATGGTGTTTATTCAAGTCGATTTAAACATTATGGTGAGTTGCAACGCCGCTTTTAAATCTCTTCCGTCAAGATGGTAAACAGCTTGGAGCCATATATTTATCTCAGCAATTGTTTGAGAAGATTCTACGGAATAGTGAGTATTTTGTTCTACTCTATTCTAGAATTAGAATTTGTTGTATAATGATCATATGACAAGGTAATTTCATCTTTGAGATAATCGCTAATTTTTTAAAAATTATTTTCAATAATTCAATTTTATGCTCTTTTCTAGTTCTAATTCTATTTGAATGTCTTAAAAAATTTTCTTACAAAACAAAAAGACCTTGACTTTATATCAACTTGTAACATTTGCGTTTCATAAAGTGAAAATAATGTGAAGTAACAGAACAAATTTCCAATACTCTTTCTATGACTATATACACTGAGTAACGTGCGAGAATTGACAAACGTCAAAATACCATCCGTAACTAAAGATAACGGAAAATATCCGATCGCTCCCTGTCATTATTAATCGAATATCTATAGTTGCATATCGTATTTACAAATGTCAGATTATTTACTGAGTTTAGTCTCAGTAATTTATTCCAAAGCCTGTTTATAAGTATGTGTATAGATATGTGTTCATATGCGTATGACAGATACCATTTTCTAATAAAAAACTTTGGTTGTTTAGTTTAGTAGATTCTATTCACATCAGCAAGAATGCAACAATACTATAGTAATAATTGTAATCTGAATTTTACAAAGCAATACAAGAAGCTCAAATAAAAAAAGAACGACGTTATCTTAAAATCAACAAATCCTTTGGTTAGTTATGGTGTCGACACTACCATCTATTTATTGAAAAATATATCCCAAAATGGCGCCCGGCGAAATCTTTGTCAAATCCTTAATTATTTCCGTTGAACAAACTTCATTCGATTACTCGCGACCAATGTTTTCGAGGTGTCGCCGTTTGATGTTTTTAAAATAAACGACATTATTTTCTAATGTCCGGAAAATCGATTTTAATTTGCTTAAAAGGCTGTTGTGTAACCTAGTTATAATAATAATTCCAATCGAAGAGTTGACAGATACTCGACACTCATATTCAAATTTTCAGCAAAGAATGATGGTTTATTACAGCCGCAAAGATATTCGACATTTAAGTTGTTTGCTGAGATATTTATCTTTGTTCGGCGTGTGCCCTGCCGTAAATTTGAAGAATTTCCAGTTGGAAAAACGATTGTGTTCGATCTGGTACACTTCACTTCAGCTCGCGTTCGTGGTATCCCTGAACGTTACTTGTATTTACATTAAATTGGTGCACCTGTGGAATTTAGTGGCGAAAATGTCTACGTTTCTAGTGATGTTAGCTGCATTGAACGGATTTGCTATAACATTGACGATGACCGCCAGCGCATACAAGAAACGGTTTCAATGGAAGATGCTGTTCGAAAAACTATCGAGTTTGGAAAATGTACACAACTTGAACAGCAAGGGTTCGATAACGTACAAGATAACCGACACCGCAGCGTCATGTCTACTTTTATTCAGCATTCTGCATGTACTTATAACTGGCGCTAAGTTTGCCCTCTACGATTCCGAATATGACTGGTCTGCTGTTCTTTTTATTAACGATGTATACAATAGTTACTACACTTTTTTGATATGCACGCTCACGTCAAATGTATGTCGCGCCATCCAATTAAAATTCGCGGCGGTGAAAAACAAGCTGCAAGGGTGGGATCATCAACGAAATATGAGGTGCAGCGACGTCAAGCATTGTCAGGATATGTACCTCACCCTCAGCGAGATAGTAAAGTTGTGTAATGAAGTTTTAGGACCCTATCAGTTGGCAATTTTGTTTTACTGTGGCATTTTTCTGCTGCTAGGCTTTAACAATATATTTGAACTAACAACTACGGACTTTGGTTCCAAAAGTGATCCGCACCTTTTGATTGGAATAAACATCCTAGTTGGATTGTATGGAATGGTAAATGCACTTTTTTTTTGCTAGTCGATAGCTATATTTAGGTTTAGAATTACCGCACTACGGACAAATTAATTTTCATGCAGGGTCGTTCGCACTGGTTGACCAATGGGCTCTTGGTTGGCCTAGATTAGACTGCTAAGGCGCCCAATTAATGTAAAATATTTTGAAATTTTTATGCTTTATATATATATATATATATATATATATATATATATATATATATATATATATATATATATATATATATATATATATATATGCGGTGTTCATCCGTTCGTTGTTTGACTCTGGAGTAGGATCATTCGGCTGACGTTTCGCCAAAATATCACTTGGCATCTTCAGAGGCCGCGCGTCCATGTCACTCGTACGTGTCCGCACTTAAACTGCAATAAATTGTATCGCGGCGGGGTGGGGGACACGGTTGCCGCGACTAGCGGTGCTACCTCGCTATTGGTTCGACTTGATTGCGCCGCGGTGGTTGGCGCTTCCTCGCTATTGGTGGAAACAATAGGCTGTGCAATCACGCTGTTAGTGTGGTTTAGTACCACTAAATATATATATATATATATATATATATATATATATATATATATATATATATATATATATATATATATATATATATATATATATATATATATATATATATACATACATATATATATATATATATATATATATATATGATGACACTATATTCCGGGATATCATCCGTTCGCTCGTTGAACTCCGACTGGAATCCTGCATCCGACTGGAATCCTGCAAATCTTGCATCCGACTGGAATCCTGCAGACGTTTCGCCAAAATCTCACTTGGCATCTTCAATGCTCGCGCTCCGAAAACACTTCGCACACTGGGAGGTTATCGGCGGTGCGTGTGGTATTTATACTCTGCGCCGGAGATGGTAACGGTGCTGCTTGTGCGTGGGGGGAGGTGGCTCCGCCCCCTGAATTGTCGCGTTGTTAATTTCGCCCGATCGTAGTTGCGATGTCCCCGTTGGCTGCTGCGCATCGCTCTGCTGTTTGATTATCGTTCTCCACGTGTTGGATAAATGCAGAGCGTCGTCTCTCGTATTGAGGTGTCCGGACTTTTCTATTTCGATGGCCTCTCGTATTATCCTAGTCCTAAAATCAGGAATATTAGCTATTTGTTTGCAAGTGCCGAAATCAATTTTATGGCCTGTCTGATGTTGGTGCTGAAACAAAGCCGATGTTGTTTGTTTGTTTCTTATGGCTAAACGATGTTCCTCGAGCCTGGCTGAAATCCTTCTGTTGGTCTGTCCCACATACGTCAGGCTGCACGATCCGCATGCTACACTGTATACTCCTTGGTTTTCCAGAGTAATTTTTTGTTTTGGGTTTCTTAGTATTGCTCCGATGGTATGGTCAGGTTTGTATGCCGTTGATATGTCGTGTTTCCGTAATATTCGGCCGATTTTGTCAGTAACCCCCTTGATGTATGGCAGGACAGCGATCGATCTTCGTTGGGTCTCGTCCTGCACTCTCTGCTGCGGCTGTTGTTGTTTATTGATTGCCTTGTTGATGGTGCGCCTTTGGTATCCGTTTTGTTGAAGACAGGTACTAATTTTCTTCAGTTCTTTATCTCTGTTCCTCTCGTTTGTGAGCCTGAAGGACCGAGCAATTAATGTATTTGCCACTGCCTGTATCTGTGATGGGTGGTGATGAGATTTAGCGTTCAGATATCTATTAGTGTGTGTTGGTTTTCTATAGACAGTGTGTTCCAAGCGTCCATCTTCGGTCCTTGTGATGTGCACATCTAAAAAGGGCAGACTGTTATCCTCTTCAAGTTCTATTGTAAATTGAATCCTTGGGTGAATGGAATTCAGATGATCTAGGAATTTCAAAAGCTCCTCCTTGCCAAAAGGCCATACAACAAATACGTCATCAACGTATCTTGTCCATAGTTTTGGCTTCAGATTTGCCTTCTCTATTGCTTTCTTTTCGAAGTAAATCATGAAGAGGTTGGCAATCACAGGTGAGAGAGATGATCCCATTGCTGCTCCATCTATTTGTCGGTAAATTTTCCCGTTGTGCATAAAGTAAGCGTTTTTCAGGCAATGTCTTGACAGATCCATTATGTATGGAGGAAGATCTTCGTTTTCTTCTATAAGCAAGAGTGCCTCTTCTACTGGAATACTCGGGTAGAGGGATTTGACATCGAAACTTGCCATAATGTCGTCCTTGTCCATCCTGAGAGAACCTAAAATCTGAGTGAAATGTTCTGAGTTTTTAACATAGGAATCTGCCTTTTCCACTATAGGCTGAAGTGCACTGGCCAGATGTTTTTCCAGCTTGCATAATGGTGAGTTAAAGGCGCTTACGATTGGACGCAGGGGAACCCCGTCTTTATGGATCTTTGGGAGCCCATAGAATTTTGGGCAACGACTCGATTTTTCCCTCGGAATAAGTTTCTTCTTTGTATCCTCGTTTATTGATGAATCGAGAATTTTGGACTTAGTTGTTTTCTCCAAATATGTCGTGGGATCTCTGGTGACTAGTTTGTATATTGGGTCGTTCAAAATATCCTCCAATTTTGCATTATAATCCGACGTATTCATGACGACAGTGGCATTTCCTTTGTCTGCTGGCATTATTAGAATGTTTTCGTTTTTGTTTAGATTCCTTAAGGCTTGCATTTCTTCTCTGCTTAAGTTTGGTTGCGGTGGTTTTGACTGTCTTAAGACTCTGGCGACATCTTGCCTAATTAACTCCGCATCTTGTTCGTCTATAGTGGAAAGACTTGCTTCGACGTTGGAAACGATCTCTTCGACGGGTACTCTTTTTGGAGCTATTGCGTAGTTAAATCCTTTATTCAGTACGCTGACTTCTGTATCGGAAAGATGGTATGCTGAAATATTATGAACTGTACTGCTTCGGTTTGTATTTGGCACTTGTCCTGATTTTTTGGAATTTGACTGAAGGATTTCTAATTTCTTCCACAGTTTTTTTGACGTGATGTCCTTGTCTTTCTCAGTGCGCCATGATGTTAATAATTCTATGCGGTCCCACAGCAACTGATGGATCTTGTTGCTCAGTTTCAGGTGGAGTCTGAAAAGTTGTAGTTCAGTCTCACTAATTTCGTACCGGGTCCGCCTGATCTGGTCTTGGAGTAGGGCCTTGCTAGCTTTGTCCAGGATAGCTTGTGTCTTTCTGGTGCGTGTGTGATAAGACAACCTTGTAAATGTTGGCAGCAAGTTCTGGTTGCGGCAGCTTTTAAGAAAATTCAAGTTGCACAGCGAAATAACCCTCCTTTGCCTTAGTTTTTCATAACACTTGGTGGCTGTAAAGGTCTCCTTCCCGTAAAGGTGTATGATATTCTCACGTATTGATTCACGGATGGAAAAATGTGATGACACTATATTCCGGGATATCATCCGTTCGCTCGTTGAACTCCGACTGGAATCCTGCATCCGACTGGAATCCTGCAAATCTTGCATCCGACTGGAATCCTGCAGACGTTTCGCCAAAATCTCACTTGGCATCTTCAATGCTCGCGCTCCGAAAACACTTCGAACACTGGGAGGTTATCGGCGGTGCGTGTGGTATTTATACTCTGCGCCGGAGATGGTAACGGTGCTGCTTGTGCGTGGGGGGAGGTGGCTCCGCCCCCTGAATTGTCGCGTTGTTAATTTCGCCCGATCGTAGTTGCGATGTCCCCGTTGGCTGCTGCGCATCGCTCTGCTGTTTGATTATCGTTCTCCACGTGTTGGATAAATGCAGAGCGTCGTCTCTCGTATTGAGGTGTCCGGACTTTTCTATTTCGATGGCCTCTCGTATTATCCTAGTCCTAGACCAGATCAGGCGATATATATATATATATATATATATATATATATATATATATATATATATATATATATATATATATATATATATATACAGATATTCTTTACATAAATTCAAAAATAATACAATATAGATTTATTTAAATATAGTTAGAAATACAGGTTTTGAAACCCTCGCACGAATGACATATTATGCAAGTTTTATAAAGCACATTAGAGCGAATGTTTAATAAACGTATAAGTAAAGTTTATGAACGTTGTTTCATGCTATACTTTTTCTATTCTCTACTCTAAAATACTCCATTATATACTGCAGGCATTCGCAAACATCTGCTTTACTAAACACTGTCGCGAGTCACTTTGAGCGTTTCCGGTATTTTAGTCACGCGTTGTGTGCGATCGGACGTTGAGGTAGCGGTAGATTTAAAGCATGGTATTTTGATGCTTGTTAGTTCGGAACTACTCAAAAATTGATGGCGTAGACAAAGTATAGTATGCAAGACGTTTAAAAAAAAGTTACGAGTGTATTTAAGCACGAGTGAAACGAATGTTTAATAATAGAGGGCCCCGAAGAAAGCTTGTTGTATAATATATAATATATAAATATGAGACATTCACTGCTCCCAAGCTGACATTTTCAAGTGACACCTGTGTATTTTAGAGTTAGGGAATAGATTAAAGAAATGCAATCCTATAACAGAAAACCAAAAACTAGAGAAAGATTATTTAAGTAGTATTTCTTCCTCTTCTTTATATCCTCAATTATTTAACATAGTCGGAAAGTGTTTTTGTGTCGAATTAAATTCAATTTTTCAATAATACCACTGCTGATGATATCAACAATTCAGCTATGTTTAATGCGATGATATATATTTCTTAATTTTCAGCTACCAGTGTTTATAACTACCCTCTGTTGTGATCTCGTGACACGAGAATCTCACAGTCTGATTCCTGTCTGCTACAATCTACAGAGGCAGTATTCCGTTTATTCCGAAACTCATCAAGAAATCCAGTATTTCATCAATCTAATAAGACAAGAAAGAACCGCCTTTAAAGCAGCAGATTTCTTTGAAATTGATCGTTCTACGATGTTGTCTTTGTTAGGTGTAGTTGCAACGTACTTCATAGTTATAGCACAGTTCTATCAAACTGATGTTGCTCCATAAGTCAGGATCGTAAACGATAGTGAGGGACAATCATGAACTTTAAGGGTAGAATAAGGTTGATTGAAATTTGATTTAAAATGATGGGATATTGCTTTATCGCACATGTCATAAATGTAATTAAAGTAGGTACTGCTGAAGTCTTGTGAGAATTTTTTGGCGGTCATTTGATATTGGTTTTAATAATAGTGCTTGAGAATATCTTCTGGAACAAACTAAATAAGTTGGTAATTAAACTTATGCTGATGGCTTCATAGGTATATTATACTAAATTAAACGTCAAAATCGATATCGAAAGTAAGTGCTTTAAAAAGTTAAAAAGCAATTATTGTAGGTTTTTATGTTTTATTAAAGTACCTTACCTATATTAATATATTAATTAATATTAATACTAATAATAATAAAATGAATAATTAAGTAATTAAATTCAACAACCAAACAAAACAACCAAAAACAAAAATTAATTTGCAACCTGTCACAGAAGTATTTCCAAAATGGGTACATAATATTACTTAATATTGTTGAATATTTGAGTAAAGCTTTTGAAACATTTGTTAGTAACATTTTATTTCACAATTACATTTGTGCTATCCTATCCTGCTGGTGAGATACAATTAAACACTCCTCTGAATGCTATTCATATATTAATTAGTTACAATGCAATAACTACGGAAATATTGCAATATTATGAAATGGTGCGCTCGCACTCAATATCGTTGACCGACCAATATCTTAGAAAACTATTGGCGATTTTAAAATAGAGCGAACCCTCTAGCTGAAAAAATACGGAATAATTGTGATGTTTTTCGTATGAATTTCAGGTTATGTTGTATGATTCATGCTGATATTGTTTATTGTTAAAGTTCATTTGGTATTATTCGGGGTTCAGTTCCTTTACGGCTTCATCTGAGGCCCCGATCAACATTAAGCTTACCTGTTCCAAATCCAACATGTAGATAACATAAATCATTCTTATCACTCACAATGCGTTTATCAGCTTTTTTCATTTTATTATAATTTATTTTATTATTGTTTATTTATCCGATATATTTATTTATTAATATTTAAGATTGTAAAGTATTTGCAGTTATTTGTGTAATAGTATATTTTGTAACAAGCTTGATAAACGCCACTCCAGTAAAACGTTTGATTTGACAAGAGCATAGCGCACTGGATCACGTACCTTTTTTCAAAACGGCACGAAAAGATTCACTGAGTGACATGGTACGTGACCGTTAGAACTGACAAATGAATGTCAAATTACCGTCTATCGGAAACATCCCATCGCTACCAAATCCGTGTTTGTATTGCTTATTTTAGAGTAGGGCGTAGACAAACATTAATTAAATCTATCTTTTATGTATCTGAACTATGCTTTAAATAATTATCTTTTATATCTTTGTATATTTAAACTAGATATTTACTATTTTAACAAATTACATTAATTTTGCACGTCAGACACGCAACCAGTTATAGCAGTCAGTTCAGAGGGACATTGTACTTCGGTAAACGTAACGTTAGGGTTGTCGTATCCCTCCAAAAAATTGAATCTAACCCTGCAGCCGTCCTGTAGTTGTTCCGGCAAGTCGTCGCATTCGCTAAGCGTCGAGATACCGCCATATCTTGCTCCCCAACCATTTTCTGGTGCATTCCATTGCCTAATGCATCCCAAGTTGAAAAGTCCGACTCCACCTCCAGGAATTGCGATGTCAAAGTGGTTTTCGAATAAATCACCACCGGTATTTGTTATCTGCAGCAACATTTGTTTGCCTTGTAATTGACCTAGGAAGGACAGTAGTACACATCTGCAACAGTTGCTGGTATCAGCTCCACCTAGAATTAAAGAAAAGTGTACGTATGTAAAGGAGTCAGTCAATTTAAGTTTAAGTAACTAGCATAGTGTTTTAGGGTAAGTATAAAGTGGCGTCATGTGAAGCAAATGTATCACGTTGCCATTTGCAGAAATTGACAGAAAAATTTGACTTAACTTAAATTAGTTTAAACTTGTAATTGCTAAGAAAATTTATTCGCCTTTTTCTTTTGCAATGATTGAAATGGATAATTAAAATTACTATCTACGTTAGTTTCAATATATTGAAAACACTATTTTGCCGAATCCATCAAAAAATAATAACCTACAATTGATGGAATTATACTTGAAATATTATAAAAGCCAAACTCTCAAACTAATTTAATAACAAAACTAACCAAAACTCTCCCGAATACTATTTTTATAAAGGAGTGAAACTCATTGCCTTGAATAAAAGCATTAGAAAGTCAGTTTGCATTCATTTTTTGCGATCTTTAATATAATCGAAAAATGAAAACAATCGCTCTCGCAATTCGATTTAAGCTAAACAACATAAATTACATCGAATTAGACTACATACAAAAAGAGATATTCGTCACCCAAAATAAAATTCAATATAGGTCCAGAAATGGTTAGTTTTCAATATACGGAATGACTAAAATTTAATCAAAAAAACAGCTTGTGCGAAAATTTTTACGCCCGTCGTAGGCTACATTTTTGTTTAATATAAATTTTGTAGAACTAACTTTTTCAGAAAAAACAACTCAAGAATCATAAAAGTTGTACTTTTAGTGGCTTATTCAAAGTAAATAAAAATTACAATAAAGTTAATTGACAACACTATTAGTTAAAATACCTCCCATTAATGAATTTAATTTAATCTAGTTAAAGCAAAATTTGGCCAACAGATAGTAAAAAGCCATTTTTAAAAGTATTTAGCGATTACAGGATGGAAACATTTGGTAATTTTTAATATTTTTGATTTTTAAACAGCGCACCCTGTTTTTTTAAGCCATAAAGGTGTGTCTCCCATTTGTCTTAGTTTTTTATTTTAATTTGAGACTGAGATCTCCTGTAATTATTACTAAAAAAAATAATCATTTTAGAGATTCTTTGCCGTAACATAAGTAAAGAACTTTTCTACCAAACCAAACGGCCCTATGAAAAATTTTTATCAGTATATAGTGGACTGTATGATGTATGAAAAATATTGAATAGGTGGTAGGAAAAAAAGAAACTATATCAAGGCGATTATGTGCAAATCTGGCGTGCATGTGCCGCTTCAATATTTGGCGATATGCGGAAAGAATAAAAAATAAATTAAATTGAATAATTGTTCAATCCGAAAAGGAATAAGTAACAAAATAAATGTTCCAAATAAATAAGTTCCAACAAAAAAAATTATTTTCCCATACCGCACGATGGTTGGTAGTCCCTTTCGTATCCGAATATGTGAAGGCAACAATTGAGTAATGGCAGGTATACGATGAATAACCAAATGGTTAAAAACACAAACCAGTGAAAGAGGCGGCGGTAAATCCGTAAGCCAGAGTGTCGTTGACTATCCAGGGTTGTTGGCTGTTGCAAGTGAACGAACTACCCTCTTCTGCGCATCCCGACTGTGCGTTAAAGTCGATCGGAGTGATCCCGTCTACTTCGCATGCTTGTACCGGCGATTTTACGTTAGTCGATTCCACAAACCACGCGCATGAAACCTTGCAACAATCCCAATAAAGGGTTGTTATTCCGGTACCGTTGAAACCCCCCTCGATCGGAGTTATTTCCGGTGAACTTTGGCAATTGAAGGCTTCAACTGGAAAAGACTTGGTTTTTATTTTTTCGCAGCACTCAATTTACATTGCACACTATAAATACGATGTTCACTATTATATCGATAATAATTAAAATAAAATTCAGAGAGATGTATTAAGCCCGTTTCTCACTAAGCGATCTGGAGAAATGCAACGTAATGACATAAACATTGAGTAATTACAATTGCAGTGGTTTCACATTCATGCAATAAAAATGCAGTAGGTTATTTTGACTATTTGAATAAAACAAGCACTTTTTGAAAAACTTTTTTTTTGGTTTCGAATGTAAATTTTTGCAATCAGAAAAATAGAAAAATTCTAAAAGAAGCTCTATATCAAGCATAGTAATAGCATGTCTGCATGTCTGTAATTTACTATAAAATTGAGGCCGCCACGTAGTCAAATTAGAATTCGACCAAATACTTCAGCCTGAAATTAAGTGTTATCAAAAGTTGCAAGTGTGTGGGTGTAGACTATCGTTTTTATTATGCTCAAAGAAACCAAAATTAAAAAAACAGCGGATGCGTATATAAAAAATTGAAGTTTCTCGGAAATAAAATATAAGGATATTGTAGAAGGTAAAAAAATGACAAAAACTCTTTATTTCCGAAAGAGATTTGGGATATACCTGCGAATTAGTTGAAAGTTATATACATTTTTTTAGTGGAATTTCGATCAGATTCCTCATATATGACCCCCAGAATCACATGTGATAAATAACTATCAACGTTAAAAATGCTAAAAAAGAATATAAATTATTTAGAAAGAATAAAAGGATTATTTAAATGAAACTAGCAACAAAGGAGTTTTTGATTGTCCTTGTATTATTTGATTTATAATATTTGATAGAGTGTCCTAACATGCAATTAATATAAGTTTTTTAGTTAAACCCATGATTTGATGTTGCGAATTTTCAATTGTTTATTTAATATTTTACCGAATATACTGATTTTATATTATAATTTATTGATTTAACATATAAATTCTTCCAGATGAAGAGCTAAACCATTAAAACACGATTCAGTGTTCTTTGTTTCTTGTTGGCTATATGCTCACGAAGTACACAGCACACCCTCTAATATGACCCGACATAATCAAATCGTTTAATATAAGAACTTTGTATCTGTAACGACTATTAGATTTATAGTATACTTACAAGCTGCTATAAGAAATAGGCCGATTGTTAACAACATTTTTGTTTCTCTGGTCGATCACTAGCATAGGAAATTCTACGCTGAAATAGTCCATTTTTAAGTAAATTCATTCTTTAAAATCTCATATCTATCGCGCATTTTTAAGAGGCCCTAAAAATAAATATGATGCAGTTAAATATTATCTAACATGACTTTTTCCAAGTGGTTAATCGAATATTTCGTCGCTTCATCTTCGTTTTTTTGCAGGTGTACTGGCAAACAACCTGTTCGAAATTCCCATCTTAATCTAGAACGGATATTTTCAAAGCGAAAATATATCGTCTTAGATTTTGACAGCCTGGCCTGTCCTGTAGTACGGAGCATCAGGGATGAAGTATAAAAGTGTTTTAAAAATATAAATATCAATTTTTATATTATGTTTATTTAGATATATTAAAATCATATTAGTACTAATAGAAAATACGCTGGCACTAAATATATACAAATTTTTATGAATATTTTCCATTTTTTTATTAATAATTACCTACATATTTTTCAACACTTATTCAACAACTATTTCTGTTTCATTCTCAGAGTCATGAATACAATAGACTCTTTGTTATTTTCTATGCTATTGTAAGAAACTTCAATTTTTAATAGATACACTTACGGTCGATAAAAAATTTGTAGTCTGAAATTAACATTTTTATTATATTATTATAACATAACTACCGATAAACTCCACATTTGCCTCCATCGTGTAGGTTAAATAAATTATTTACAATCACGTATCTTTTGATATTTGTTGGGATGTTGTTGGAAAAAAATTAAAAATTAGACGAATGGATATTGTTTATTAATCAAATTTAAATTTTTGAAGACAATTTTATAAATGAATACATTAGTAGGTCGCAACGTCAAAATCTCTGACAAATATGACAACAGCGTATCGGAATATTTTTGTTACACTTACAAGGTTATCTGTATCGGTGTTACAAAATACACAATACACAATACATTTCTCGAAAATCGAATAGAACGCAGACCTCCATGTACAAACTATATATATATATATATATATATATATATATATATATATATATATATATATATATATATATATATATATATATATATATATATATATTCTCACGTATTGATTCACGGATGGAAAAATGTGATGACACTATATTCCGGGATATCATCCGTTCGCTCGTTGAACTCCGACTGGAATCCTGCAAATCCTGCATCCGACTGGAATCCTGTAGACGTTTCGCCAAAATCTCACTTGGCATCTTCAATGCTCGCGCTCCGAAAACACTTCGGATTCCAGTCGGAGTTCAACGAGCGAACGGATGATATCCCGGAATATAGTGTCATCACATTTTTCCATCCCTGAATCAATACGTGAGAATATATATATATATATATATATATATATATATATATATATATATATATATATATATATATATATATATATATATATATGTATATAGTTTGAACATGGAGGTATAGGTATATATATTGATATTAACAAAGAGCTGAGATACGTGCAGTGTTCCCTTGTTCTCATAAATAAACGAGGCAGTAAAGTTTCACTAAAAATTTTTTTACCTATATTATGAGTTACTTCAAAAATGCACTAAAAGTTAAGTCGAACGAAAATAAAACAAAACTTTTTAATCTATTATGAGGAGGCCCCTTAATCACTCACTAAGTGAAGATTTTCTTTGTGAAAACCAAGAATTACGTCCTAATAAACGGTTGTTAAAATTACGCTTTATTTGGACACTGCTTCATGAGACAATTCGACCATAATAAACGGTTATTATCTTCTTCTTTTCTTCGCTTTTAAAGTGGGCAAGTTGATTCAGAAAATACACCCATTAGCGACATGCGTCGACGATTTCTGACCCTTGTTGGTCACTGACCAATCTATATACCAAGACTTGTGAACATCCGCTTCCGTCGTGGACCATCCGGGTCCATCCGGCCTCCTAATGACGTGAATGACAAAACCAGCGGAACTGTACCGCACCAATACTTTGAAACGTTCACAAAACTCTTTCAAAACAAACCCCATGCGACTCGATACCATACTTTTGAGACGGATATAAGGAATTCTACAGGGAGCGAGAGGAGTTAAAAAAAATTGGTTGGCTGAAAAATACAAATTACGTATCTTACTAACAGAAATTTATTAAGCTGAAACACAGTTTGTAATTTCCGACAATTCTCGTGGACACTGAACTTCGTAGAATGTAACTGGTGGGTTAGGTACTCCTTCCATGAATTCGAATCTAAATTTACAGCCAGGCTGAAGAGCGTCAGGTAGTTCGGAACATTCAGTTTCGGAGTTTATTCCGCCGTATCTTTCACCCCAACCATTTTCTGGTGCATTCCATTGACTAATGCATCCCAAGTTATAAATTCCAACCCCACCTCCGGGCAGAGCTATGTCGAAGTGGTTTTCAGCCAATGGGTCACCTGTGTTGGTTATTTGAGCCAGAAGTTGTTTACCTTCTAGTTGACCTTGGAAGGACAGCAGGACACATGCACAGCATTTGTGATTATCTACTCCACCTATATTAGAAAAAACATATTATTTTGATCTAATAACTCAGTTTTAAATATGTCAATAATGTGCATATATGAATGATGGGCGAAAAAATTATAGTTCAAAGTACAAGTAGACGTTTGCTGCTTCTGCAAAATACTATGCGAGTTGTGATAAATTTATAATGTTAATTTCCAAAGCACTGTTTAATACCCTAATTTAAATGAATATAATATGGACGAAGGTACTTATTTTTAGCAATATTACTGGTTGCCAGCTGCAAATTGTATTCTCACCAACAAAAGAGACACTGAACTGCACAATAATGAATTTATCAGTGACGAAAGTCGACTTTAAAGCAAACTACCAACCATAATTTTATTTCTATTTTCTTATAGTTTATATCTCAAAAGTAATAGTGTGAATAATTTTAGAACTTATCAATTAGTATAATAATAATTCTTATTAGTGTTATTCTGTGAATTGCTCGAAACTCTTTGAACAATTAAATTAATACTTCACATTATATTGTGAACCATATCCTAACAACTAAAGGGAAACTACATACCCGTAAAGGAAGCTGCTACAAATCCATAAGCAAGGGTGTCGTTGATTACCCACGGCTGCTGATTGGTACACGTGTATGCAGAACCACTGGCATCACAACCGGACTGAGCATTGCTATCAATTGGGGTCACACCATCAACGGCACACGATTGGACTGGTACCTGTTCGTTGGTTTCCGGTATTAACCAACCACAAGATGGCTTACAGCAATCCCAATACCGTGTGGTGGTGCCATTACCACTTACGCCTCCATTGACAGGAACAATTTCCGGAGAACTTTGGCATTTGTAGGCGTCAACTGAAAAATCGCCGATTTGATTGCGGTGGAATTTCGTCGAAATTAACAAAGAAATATGTCGAAAAATCGATTGTGTTTTGTAAGTGATATATTAATGAGGTTCACACAAGATGCAATTGTATGCTATAAAACTTAGCAGATACCTGTTAATACTTACAAGCAGCCAACAAAGCTACTGATATAGATAAAGATTTCATTTTCATTTCACTGTTAAGCCAGCTTCGGTGTTTGAAATTATATACCTATAAGCTTATCGATTTTAAATATTATTTTTTAAAATGTCGTTAGTAGTATATCTGAAGTATCTCAACAAATAAATAGGTATTCTGAAACTTGATTGCGTTGATAATTTTGTTCAAATCTAGATATATGTACTTAATAATGACAAATATTATTTAAGCGTGAGGGTCAATATTACGAAAACATGATGTTTAATGGAATCGACATTTACTGCCTTAATGCGCTTATATTTTTGTTTATTAAGAAGTCAATTTTCACTGTGGTAATTTAGTGGCGAGTAGTTTCATTTATTGAACAAAATTATTAGCTTAGTTCTAAAATTAGAATAGCCAAAACTAATCACACTAATATATAATTCTGTTCTTGAAGAATATAACTTCTTAATATAGAAATTGAACTAGAGAAGCATAACTGCAAACAACGTTTATTTTGTATTTAAGTTAAGTGATAAATAAAAAAACAAATTTTCAAAACCAATCTTAAAAAACGTTCAGTGGACGTTTTTGGGGTTCTTGTATTTATCATAAAATATTATACAAAATTTGAATGTTGAAATTTAACAGTTATTTTAATCAATACTAAATTGTCAAAAGAGAACTGGAGAATGTCACAAGTTGTTATTTATTTTGATGTCATAATTATTGTGCTAACTGTTACCAACATCCGACTGCTCTCAATCCCGGAGATAACAAAACTGACATAGTAAAAAATCTTTTTTCTACTCCCGTCTGCAAAATACCTATTTGCCCACCGATCTAGCGTGCGGGAAGCATCACTTTACTACGTCAGTTTCCTTTCTCATGAATCCGAGCCACTTCGGACATTTCCGGGATTTTACCACACGGATTTGGGAGCAATCGGATGTTTTCGGAGATATTTACCACGACTTGAATTTTGACGTTTGTCAATTCTGACGGTCATGCAGTGCACGTATTCATGTTGTTGTGCGAAAATGTACCCAAAAACTAACGGTCATAGAAAAAGTATAGTATGTAACACGTTCGGCAAACTTTTTAATTCACTCGTTTATTAAATACTCAAATGGTGTTTAACGCACTTGTTGCATAATATACTCTAATCTACTATCTACTGAAATAAAGAACGCTTCAGAATTTTGAAATCAAACTAAGTTTTACCAAATTCTTAAATTTCTTTAAAGTATTTAGATAAATGAAACCTTGTTTACCTGTCTTTTTGTAATGTCCAATGTAAACTGATTCTATTCCATTCTATTTTAAGTATACAAACAGTTTCATAAAACTAAGAGTGTTTCAAAAATTGTCAAATTATTCAGCTATAATTTTATTCAACAAAATATACTTGACAAAATAAAGAATCTACTGATGATACTGATAAAAAAAGAACAATCAATGTTTTTAAATATCCCAATATATAACGTTAAACTTCGTAGAATATTATTTTATATAAGTTTACAAGTAATAAGAAATAGGTAATAAGTCCATCTACAGATTGGATTTTGAAATAAGAAATGGTATATTATGCAACAAGTGTGGTAAACGGAATTTGAGTAACAAGTTTATTTGGCACGAGAGGAATGAGTGTTTGATAAACCAGTGACTTCAAAAGTTTGACAAACGTGTTGCATACTATACTTTTTCCAGGGCCGTTAGTTTTTTGGGTATATTTTTGCAAAACAACGCGAATACATTCATTGACATGATCGTCAGAATTGACAAATGTCAAAATTCAAGTTGTGGGAAATATATCCGAAAATATCCGATTGCTCCCAAACCCTTGCGGGAATAGCCCGAAATTGTCCGAAGTGACTCTGTTCTGTGGGAAACGAAACTGACGTGGTAAAATGACACTTTGTGCACGCTAGGTCGGTGTATAATCGCACATTTTAGAGAAGGGATTCGAAAAAAGCAGATTTTATTTGATCAGATTGTTGTTTTTTTGGATAGAAAAACAAAACAGGTTATGGATGACATTTATTAAGCTGGTATACATTTAGTGATAGCAGACAGTTCACTTGGGCACTCCACTTCTTCGAACGTGACCGGAGGATTATCCACCCCATTCATAAAATCAAATCTAAACCTACAGCCCGGTTGAAGCACGGAGGGCAGCTGGGAACAATCGCTCAGAGAACTGATACCCCCGTATCTTTCACCCCAGCCATTTTCGGTTGTATTCCACTGACTCATACATCCCAAATTAAAAATTCCGACGCCGCCCCCGGGGACCGCGATGTCAAAATGATTTTCGTATAAGTCACCACCCGTATTGGTTATCTGGGCCAACATTTGTTTTCCTTTGAGGTCACCTTGGAAAGACAGCAGTACACAGGTACAACATCTGCTGTTATCCACTCCACCTAAAGATAAAATATTTTGTTATAACTATATCTTTTTATACAGGGTGATTTATTAATTATTGGAAAAATATAAACTGCAGAATTCTCTAAATAAAATGTGTTATTGAAAAATTTAAACTTTATATTTGCCCAGTACTTTAAAACTAGTTGACGTATTCTTGTCATGTTTGGCGAGAAGCATAGGCACTAGATTATGCAAAATAAATATTTCAAGCTAAAATTTGTTCATAGATATAAGGAAGTGACTAACTGATACGAATTAAGGAAATACCCGGGCAAGCTGTAAGAATGAAATATGGCAGAACAGGTCCGTACTTTTCTTAGGATTTAATTATTTGGGGTTTTGTTAGGAAAGATACTAACTAAACAATATTTATTTATGTATGTATTTTTATTTAAATCTAAAATAAAATTACAAATTATTTTTATTAGCTAATTAAATTAATTAAAATTATTCACATAATATATCAGTATCACTATCGCTATCATCGCCTGTTCTAATTATTATTTTTTCTATATTATTTGCAATATGGATATACGATTGTTCTGCTTTTTATATGTGTTTAACAGAATTTGCTAAACTTTGTGGAGGGATGTTAAAAATTTCGGTTTCTATAAGTTTGAGGACTTTGGACTTAACACAGGGAAAACCATTGTTACTAATAAACTTAAACTAAGTAGTATACCAAACCAAAGAATATTAAACATAGGTAGGTATAAAATTATTTTCTGTTACGGACCGCAATTTTACCGAGACTTTAGGTAATAATCTTGTTAATGATCACCCTATGAACAGACCATACTACCTGTTTCTTCCAAAATTTTTAGATACTGCCATTTGTGTACAATTTTAGTGTTTTCGAATACGTATGTGAATAAAATGCTCATTATTCGCAATTATTATAGATTATTTCTCGATATTTTTAAAATTAAAAGCATAGAACTGTACCATTATTTTAATGTCAATGGGTAGTTACTTAATTATTGTTAAACTTTTTGCACCCCATCAGGATTATATTTATTACACAAATTTAACTTTAATCCATATTAACAAAAACTAAATGTAATTTATTGCAATTCTTGTTTGGTGGTTCTGAAACTAACCAAAACTAACCAAGCTGTTGCAATCCAAATAATAGAGCTATTTCATGAAACAACACATTTTATGCAAGTGATTGGAATTATTACTGATTCACCCTGTATACCTCCAGATGTAGTCTAAAATGAGATTTAAAGTTAAAATATGTTATGGTGGTTTTGAATTATAGCATAATTTTTATTTTATGTTGGTATTTTTATAATTCAAAACGTTTCAATAACAAATTTGTGTTATATAAATTTGTTATCGGTATACTTAAGTATTTGATTATCTGTAGGTATTATTATGGCACCTTATCACATCGCTTTCTTTATTGTACTTCAAAAGGTGTTATTGCAACATCTACACAAGGGTTGTGAAATTTTCCGTATATTCAAGGACACTTATTCCGCTTTTAAGCGACACTCCTAACGAATAAACCTGTCTAAGAGAAAACAGCCAAATACCAACCACTAAAAGAAGCTGCAGTAAATCCATACGCAAGTGTGTCATTCACAATCCAAGGTTGTTGGTTGGTACATGCGTATGAAACTCCGTTAACTTCACAACCAGATTGGGAATTGTCGTCAATTGGAGTTACGCCATCGATCTCGCATGCTTGCACAGGTGCTATTTCATTGGTTTCAGGTATTAACCATGCGCATGATGGTTTGCAACAATCCCAGTAACGTGTGCTTGTACCGGAACCGCTTAGACCTCCCGGAACCGGAATGATTTCTGGAGATTTTTGGCAATTGTATGCCTGAACTGCAATATTAAAACGTTCTGTTAACGCATAGGTAAATAAATTTGTGTGGTTGTTTCAAGCAGTCAATTAGAAAGGCATATATTAATTGAACAGAAACATTTGGGATACACCCTTTTTAAAGTTTAATCGTTTTTGTGCTACATTTTCTTACAAATATTTTTGTACTGAAAAATGTTAGATAAGTAATACTTACAAAGTGCGAATAACAGCACTGTTAGTGTTAAGGACGACATTTTCGTTTATCTCAATAGTACGGAGTTATTGTAACACAAATTCAGAAATTATATACCTTGAGATTATCGCTTTAATTATCAAAAAACATTTTGCCTGTATATACGTAAAGTACTTGTCCGCGGACAACCACGATAACCAGATATTATCTGTAACTAGTGTTAAGTGTTTGTGCGTACATGGTGTGTAAATAAGTAATTGATCCATATTGTGGGATTTTATCATACACTTCTGCAAAGCAGGTCCTTTAGTTAGGTTAGTTAATAAATCATATTCTAAACAAACATGTTGCTATACTATAAATTTATTCATAAAACCTTAAGGCCCTCAAAAATATTCGCCACTCTAGGTGTTAATTGGTTTGCCAAGAATATGAATTCAAAATTTTGGTTTATGTACTATAATTGCCACTTTAAAATTGTTGCAGCATCAGTTTTTTGCTAGTCATGTTTCTTTTTCAATTTGAGTCCAGTTTTCTAAACTTCAAAAATAATTTTGGGCTACTTGGTTTGTATTGTATATATCCCATTATAGCAAATATCATATTTAATCGCCAAAAGAGTGTGAAGATTATTGGATTTTCACTCATAATTTCTACAGACACAGGGATAAATAGTTTTAGTGAGGCAAATATCTGCAATAGTGAAACAAAATTATGGATGCCATCACTCAGTAGTTACCGAAAATTTACAAATGACGTATGTAAACAATTTGATATCATTACACAAATGAATAGGTCACGTTTCTAATTGATTATATGTTTTTTTAATTTGTAAAGTTGATATCACTCTTTTTTTCCTGTTTGCGTTATTTTGAGAGTAGATAAATAAAATAAGCGTTTGGCAATTGAGTTTTCCACTAATTTCTAGCTTCATTTCAAAAGTTTATAACATATCGCATAAGACGAATTCAATTTGTGTGTTTTAATTTTCTACCAAATAAGAATTCGAGCTCGACTTTTAGTTCTTTTCGTTAGCTCGCCGCCCATGGTTATTCTGAGCACTTAGAAAAAATAGTAAAAGACAGTAGTGCCTCTAGCTTAAATTTGGAATGTTGAAAAAATTCATAGTGTGCTTAAAATAAAATATTTATTTAATTATAATTAGTTATATTTAAATATTTTTTTAAAGAGACACCAAAAGTTTACAGCATTTGATGCATATGCGGCTATATTGGAAACAGGACGAAAAATATCAACTAGATTAAAAAAACATGAAAAAGCATTAAGACTACGAGAAATAAATTCATCAGCAGGTGCCGAACACAATAATGAAACTGACCATCAAATTTTATGGGACCAAACTAAAATTTTTGCTTGTAGTCAATCCATAGAAATCTCTAAACAACCAAACAAGATATTTACAAATCTTCTGGATTCCTCCTGCCTCGGGTGATTATAAATCAAACTTGCAAACTTTCCACCAATAACTAGAACTGTTGTTATTGGACGTGTGTATCAAGTCGCAAGTCATTTCCATCTCTGGTTTTCTACTGTAAGTCTGGTGTGTGTCATTATAGCAAGTGGTAAGTACCTACTGTTTCATTATGGTTTCATATTTTCACAACGATAAAATAAAAAATACCACAGGTTTCAATACTGAGAATATTAAATATTTTCAAAATATCGAGGACTTTGCTATGCGTAGAATCATCCGATATGCGATTTCACATTAAATAAAGCATCACCATTCTGACCAAGTCACTAAATTTAGAATACAATATTTCGTTGGAATTATGAACGTTCAATTATATTCTACAAATTTTAATTTGACCTTTTGATCTTAAGTGTTGACTTATTTTGGGTACTAAGGGTTCTGATGTAAAAAAAAAAACAAGATTGATTTACTATTTCTATGAGTTTAGCAATAATGATCTACAAAAATTATTGTGATTTCTTTATAGGATGCTGCTATATTAACGTTTGATGTCAACGAAACATTTACTTTTGCTTAGTTTGCCAAAGTTAAATTTTGTGATGCTTTAAATAAACGATTTGGCATAAATAAATTCTATGCACGTGTCGTTGGACGGATTTATTTTAAAGAATCCATTTTTAGCTCCGTGTTACTACTCAATAGTTCACAAAAATCTTCTATCAAAGGTCCGGACCACACAATAGCGTTCAGTTCTACGTCCGTCCAAAGTTTACCTTACAGGACACTCAAATCGGGATTTTCAGTTGTGCTCTAGCTTTTAGAGTTGTAGTACGTGTGCGGCACAGTGAAAAAAATGTCTGTGGTCGAAGCGCTTGTTGGAGTCAATAGAGCTTTGTTGGCTCTTTTACTGGCTACTCCTAAAAATGATGGTGTCGCTCAGGGTATGAAAGAATGTACTCAAGCAATAAGAAGAATCGAAAAGGAAATGCGGACTACGAAAACGGTGGGAGAAAAACATTGTCTGGTAGCTCAAATGGCCCAAGTTAAATCGTTTCGGAGTCAATTTAAAAGAATGCTGAAGAGAGGTTCCGGAAGTAGACCCGTAACTGTTAGAGATCGCGTTCACTGGGATGTTGTTAATTCAACATTTGAATCGCGCATCAGGACTGGCGTCATAACTAACGTTCAACATAAGGACGTGCAGAGTTTCCTCTAAGACTGTTTCGCACTATTTCGACGACGTGTCAACAACGCGCTGAAAACGGACCAAGCCGTTAAGATAAACGCTGTCTTCGGGGGAGAATTTCAAATTCAAAAGGCTGATCAAATCCAGACGGAAATTAAATACTTTACACTTTACATTTAGAACAATGGTTTGAGAGAAACGTTGTCTTGCCAATTAAAACCAAATTAGAGGAGTTCCAAGAAAAAGATTCCGGATGAAGAAAATCCTAAATTTAATGGTCAATATCAACAAGTTTAATCAACTTCACGTCGGAAATTACCTGAAGTTACCGGAGTCGATAGCAAGAAAACACGCTTGTATTAATGTGCAAAATTCTGATGAAATGTGCTTTGCCTGGGCCGTGGTTTCTGCTCTGTTTCCTGCTCCATCGGAATTCGCTAAAAGGATTTCGTCTTACCCCCCTCTCCAGTCTGTTTTAAATCTTAAAG
Source organism: Cylas formicarius (assembly GCF_029955315.1). Classification (NCBI taxonomy): domain Eukaryota; kingdom Metazoa; phylum Arthropoda; class Insecta; order Coleoptera; family Brentidae; genus Cylas; species Cylas formicarius. The sequence continues at coordinate 38,585,291 of NW_026844214.1, read as the reverse complement.
GTGTCCAGTTTCCAATGACATTGCGGCAAATTCCAAGATTCGAAGGTCAAAATAATGTTCACATTCACCGATGTTTATAGGCTGCTGAAAAAAATCATCAAATAGGTTTCAAGTTGTTCCTGCTTATCTGACCAAAGATAAAAAGGTCAAACACGTTAACCTACTACAGATACAAAGTCAGTATTTTACCGAAAAAGACCCCATCGTTTTTACGCCCGTTACGTACCATTATGTATGGATCAAAAGTATGTCTCGGCTTTTATCATCCCAAACTTTCGAAAGATCATTATAGAAAATATTTTTGTGAGCGTTGCTTGCTTTTTTTTTATTCCGAGGACAAGCTAGCGAAGCACGCCAATGATTGTGAGAAGAGAAACAAAAATTTGGAAATTCCGAGGGTTCCCGAAGAAGGCAAGAATTTTGTGCAATTCAAGGACTTTAAGTACAAAGAGAAGGTTCCTTTTATTGTTTATGCCGACACGGAATGTTTTTTGGTTCCGAATGTGATAAATCGGCAGCCGACACCGAGAAGTATCAGCGCCATGTTCCGTACTCTCTGGGCTATTATTTTAAATGTTCATATGACGACTCTCTTTCATATTATCGGTCGTACACGGGAGAGGATTGTAGTCCGTACTCTCTGGGCTATTATTTTAAATGTTCATATGACGACTCTCTTTCATATTATCGGTCGTACACGGGAGAGGATTGTGCGAAATGTTTCTGCAATGAGATGGAGCAATTAGCTGAGAACATTGAGACGGTATTCTTGTGTGATATATCAATGGATGAACTAACAGCTGGACAAAAAATATAATTTTACAAGTCTAAATTGTGCTACATATCCGAGAAGGCGTTTGAAAAAGACGACAAAAAAGTTCGAGACCATTGTCACCTGACTGGGAAATACAGGGGACCCGCACACGAAAATTGTAATCTTCAATTTAGGGATGGCCACACCGTTCCCGTAGTATTTCATAATCTTTCTTCGTATGACGGAAATATAATAATAAAAGCTCTAGTCAAATGTGATGGGTCGATCGACTTGCTACCTGTAAACAAGGAAAAGTATATTTCCTTTACGTGGCACCTAAATGACAACCTGGTGAAATTCCGATTCATCGACAGTTTTCGATTTATGTCGAGTGGCCTGGATAAGCTGGCGGCTAATTTAACGGAATATCCAATACTGGAGCTCGAATTTAGTGAATTGTCGGAGGAGCAAGCCAATATATTTAAACGTTTTCCCCTACGATTATATGAGTGGATGGAATACGCTGAAAGAAACTGTTTTGCCTCCTATTTCGGCATTTTATAACATATTGGATGACAAACCGTTGACCAAAAAAGATTACAAACGTGCTCAGGAAGTCTGGGAGAAACTTGGATGTCGAAATTTGCAGGATTATTCTGAACTTTATATGAAGACGGACATCCTGCTCTTGGCAGACGTTTTTGAGAGGTTTCGAGAAACGTCACATAAGACCTATGGACTTGATCCTGCACATGCGTACACACTGCCGGGATACGCGTGGAGCTGCATGTTGTATAAATTGAAGCAGAAACTCGATCTAATCACTGACGTCGACATGATTTTGCTTATCGAGAAAGGAATGCGAGGAGGCCTTAGTCAGTGATCCAACCGATATGCGGAAGCCAACAACAAATATATGCACAGCTACGATCCCTCCAAAGTTGATAAATACTTGATGTATTTGGACGTCAATAACCAATACGGGTGGGCAATGTCTCAATACCTACCGTACGGAGGTTTTAATTGGTTGGATGAACAGCAAATCGAAAATCTTGACATTTTAAATATATCCAACGAGTCGGACGTCGGCTACATCTTGGAGGTCGATTTGGAAATACCCGAGGAGTTGCACGACAAATTTGCAGATTTACCTCCATGTCGCGAACATCGCTGTCCTCCAGGATCCGAAAATCAAAAATTACTGACCACCTTATACGACAAGCAGGGGTATGTCATTCACTATCGTAATCTGAAACAGGTGCTACAACTGGGAGCTAAATTAAGAAAGGTACATCGAGCCATCTCGTTCAGCCAGTCGCCTTGGTTAAAAGCCTATAGCGACCTAAACATTGCACTACGTCAGGCTGTCAAAAACGAGTTTGAAAAGAACTTGTTTAAATTGATGATCAATGCTGTGTTTGGAAAAACAATGGAAAACATACGGAACCATTCCAACGTTAAGCTTGTGAAAAACTGGGAAGGTCGCTAGGGTGCGGAAGCTCTGATTGCCCGACCCGAATTTAAAAGTGCATTAATTAGTAAAAACCTCGTTCTTATTGAATTAAAAAAATCTGAAATATATTTTAACAAACCTATCTACGTTGGGATGTCAATTATGGAGATAGCCAAGACAAAAATTTATGACTTTCACTACAACCACATTCAAGAAAGATTTTCCAATTCCCGAGTTTTATATACCGACACGGATTCTCTTGTATACGAGATATTATCCATAGACCAGTACGAGATTTTAAAAAAGGATTGTTTCTGGTATTTTGATACATCGGACTATGCGGAGGGTAATCCGTACAGTATACCCACAGTCAATAAAAAGGTTCTGGGTATGATGAAGAATGAGAATAATGGACGAATTATGTCTCATTTTATCGGACTTAGAGCTAAAATGTACGCCACAAGATACCGGAGGAAGAGGAGTCCGCAAAACAAGAATTGATGGCTGCAGAAACAGATCGAGAAGCATTTGAACGTGAATTTAAAAACTTGGGTGTAACGAGGAGGATCAAAGAAGTTAAAAAATCCTTCATCAAAACTAAGATAACTTTTGAAGATTTCGTCTATTGTTTGCAAAATTTGGCTGAAAAAAACCTATCGCAGGATTTAATAAGAGCGAGCAAACTGGAGTTGCACACAGTATCCCAAAAGAAGATCGGGTTAAGTCCATACGATGATAAACGTCGCATATCAAAATCGTCAGTAGAAACGTTACCGAGGGGTCACTATTCGATTATGGAAGGAGAAACTGTCTCCGCTTGATTATAAATGTGTTTTATCGGTTTTGCTTTGAAATTTCGTTTTTTTCCTAAAAATCAAATGAGGTGCGCTTAAGGGCTCAGTTCACGTCTGGCAGCCTCGTTAAGTTTTTATTTAAAAAATGCATGAAATATTTTGATTTTTTTCATTATATTTTGGGCATATTTAAAATAAAAATGACCGGAAGCCCTTAATATTTTTCGCTTATTACCTGCACTAGAATTACTTTTATTATATTTTTCCACTGCCAATAAAGGATGTTTAATGTGTTAATAAATAGTTTGTTTTAACCTGATTCCTGTTGCGTTTCTTTTTAATTTTATAAACTAACTGGTAAATAATCTGCCACTGGGTCATATTTAATTCTATTTACTTATAGCCTTGTGCACGTGTCTACCATTAACTGCGATCCGATTTACAAAATTATTACTCCATGCCTACCTTGAAAAGTGTTTATCAATCTAAAAGGGATTTGTTTAAAGATTGAATGTGCTATTAGATACAATTTTTTAATATATTCTACCTTATCTGGAATTAATTTTGCAATGTCAATGCCTCGCAACCGCATGTAAGAGACTACGGTGCGGCAATATCCTGGTGGGCGGATGGATAGCTTTTGATTGTAAGGCGCAAATTATATTTGCGTGTGCTATCAGTAATTTTGTTGGGTGTTAATTTTTTTTGCCAAATTACGTCATGTGAAAGTCGACACGCTTTAAAATTGCATGCGGCAGACTGCACGTCCGAAGCGGTTGTGTCTCAAGTCGTTCCCGTCTGAGCACGTGGACCTTGAGACTCCCACCTGCATGGCTCTCTGGTGACAACATACGTTCATCGTGTTTATTCAAATAGGTGTTTGTGCCTTTCGATTTTTAATTTTAAATTTAACCATGGAAGGGAGAACATGTGAATAAATACATTTAATGTGTATTATAGACTATATTTGGGGGGGGGGGGGGGTTGACGGAAGCGGTGAAGTGATGGGAGGGGGTGAGGGTTGAGGGATGGGGTGAGTGTAGGTAGGTTAGTGCTAAGATAGGAAGGAGATGGACCGAATGACCTTGACCGAACCAATTTTCGCTAATATGAACCTTAAATTTTCTTATGGGAATTTACATGTAAAAACGGCCGAAATTGCTGTTGAACGCAGGTAGTATATCTACTTCGCTCGCATTCTACTGTGTATCGGCTTATATATTGTTTGAGAGAGGCGGAGGTGAAAGGTAAAAAACCTGAGTCGAGGTTAAGATTGTTTAGTTAATTTTGCTTATAATGAAGGACAACAGTGGCAAGTGTGATGTTGCTTTCGGACTCATTCTCTTTGGAAGGTTGTGGTGAAGTGTATTTTGTGATGAAATGGTAAATGCTAGTCTGGAAATTATTAGACAGAAGAGCAGATGTAAGGTGTTTTAATTCTGGGTTCAGTGCCTCGGGTTGAGACAGTTTTAAGGCTCTGTAAACAAGAGAGTTGAGAACCGATGATTTTTGAGCCAGATGGTGATGTGACAATGTATTAAGGTGTCGGTCTGCGTGCCTCGATGCGTAATTCCCAAAGCAGACATAGAGAATGCTACTTTTTTCATGAACTCGACTGACTACCAGGAAAATATTTAATATATTCTTACAGACAGATCGTAAGGTCAATTTACAAAAGATACTACGTCATCCATCGAACGCAACCTTAAATGTGTTATTAAGGCTACTTCTCTATCAGAATACCAGGAAAAATCTGTCGCCCCTCATGATTCTAAAATTTCTTCTCTCTACGGGCTCCCTAAGATTCACAAACCAGGATTACCGGTTCGACCTATTGTCACTAACCAAAATTAATAATGATGTGTCATTTTTAGATATTCTCATCAATAGACAATCAAACCTAACATTGACTCATTCTGTTTACAGGACACCTATGCACACAGACCGATACCTTAATGCATTGACACATCACCTTCCGGCCCAAAGGCCGAAACATCATCGGTTATCAACTCTCTTGTTTACAGAGGTATAAATATCTTAACCCACTCAACCCAAAATTAAAACACCTTACATCTGTTATTCTCTCATATAATTTTCATATTTAAGATATTAAGCGTTCCATTACAAAATACGCATCACACAACTTACCAACGAAAATGAGTCTGAAAGCAAACCCACACTTACAACTGTTGTCCTTCATGCCATTGAAAACATCACTGACCACATATCAAAATGTCTTAAGAAATATGACTTTAAAACCAGCTTTACCACTTGTCCAAGAATCTCTCACCATCTTCGATCCGTCAAAGACAAAATTCCGTTTGAGATAGCAAGAGCATACAGCAACATCAACTAGGCTTAAAGAACATGAAAGAGCCTTAGGACTCTGACAAATAAACTCATCAGCGGTTGCCGAACATAATCATGAAACCAGACATCATATCTCACTCGATAAAACTAAAATTCTTGCATGTGATCAATTCTTCTACCAAGGAAAAATCCAAGCATGAAAAGAAACCCTTTAGCAACCAAACAATATTAACCGCGACTCAGATTTTACCTTTTGCGAATATGGGAATCAGTTATCCGGGGTATGTTCATGTCTTTTCTTTAGCTCCGTTCCTCCAAACACTATATAAGCAGGTACAGAGTAGAATGCAAACCAGTTTCAATTAAGCTCCGAAGAAGTCAAGAGGAAGAATCGTAAATTGGAAACTGCGTTAAGTCCATCATTAATTCTTAAATAAAAATATTTTGTTGAATTCTATTTAAAATGATCCATATTTAACCTACTAAAATAAGGTTTTCAAAGTCACAAGTATGCATGCAAAGTTTTAGGGATAAATACCAAAATTTCATTTTATTTTTTTACTTCTCCTGAAAAATTATGCTTTTGGCAGTTCGGTCACGAAGCAGTGATATATCTAATTACCCCAAAAATGGAAATCTTTAATTTTTATTAATATCAATTTGTGACCATGGCAATCAAATTTATTCTTATCTTATCTACCCTGGTAGTTGGAGTGTAATTGAAATAGTCAAAAGACAAGAACTAAATAGAAACTTATTTTTAAGAATATAACGATGAATTTCTATTACCGGTAAGACATCGGATTAAGTTACATACATACGATTTATTGAAAATAGGACACCAGTATTTGCGTCACATATTGAAAATGTAAATTCCATTACCTATAAAACTGATCCGGAAATAAATCCTGATCCATGCTATTGTTTTCTTTTTATAGCAAGCTTGCGGGTTGAACTACGCTACTTTATGAAATACAGTAGAATTGGTTTGCATTTTATTGTGTTACGCGAGTGCAGGTCCTTAATTCTGTCTGGAAAATCTGGTACCAATAAAATGTAAAACCGGTAGCCGTAGCAATGCAATGAATTTTATCTCATTAATTTGATTTTATTACTTTGCTTTTCAGTGATGGTTCAGTTCAGTGTGCTTGGAAAAAGAAAGTATCCTGTAGGTGTAATTTCTAAATTTTTTCGTCCATTTTCCTAGTTTAACATTTTTTTCGCTTATAAAGGAAATATATATAAATATTATGCAACAAGTGTGGTAAATGGCATTTGAGTCAAGAGTTTATTTGGCATAAGCGGAGCGAGTGTTTAATAAACGAGTGACTTAAAAAAAGTTTACCAAACGTGTTGCATAGTATACTTTTTCTACGACCCTAAATTTTTGGGTACATTTTCGCAAAACAACACGAATACATTCACTGACATTACCGTCAGAATTGACTCCGCCTGGGGTCTCTAAGGGGTGGATTGAGTAACTCTAAAGAGACCACTGCCGGTCCCAAGCCCGGATAAAGGAGGAGGGTTGGGGCGATAGGCCAGCTCCCTATCATCCTTAAAAAACCTGTAAAATGCTAAAAAACCTAACCAAAGCCTCGGAATCGGACGGAAAAACCAAAAAAGACTTAAGCAACGAAAAAGGACAATGAACTATGGGACATGGAATGTTCAAGGACTAACCCGGAAAATGAATGAAGTAATCTCAGAAATAAAAACTCTTAAATTAGATATTGCGGTAATTACAGAGACGAAGAGAAAGGGACAAGGATCGGAAAGCATGGGATATTACGATCACTTCTATAGTGGAGTTACGAAAGACCGGAGAGCACAACAAGGAATATCCATACTGATAAAAAGAAAGCTGAGGAGGTACATACACTCTTGGGAAGCTATCAGTGAACGAATGATTAAGATGAATTTAACTATATATAGGTACAGAGTAACTATTTTTGGTGTGTATGGAGTAAATGACGACTCTCTAGTGAATACAAAAGACCAATTCTTCGAGGACCTAAACCAGGAAATAACAAAAGTAGGGAAAACGAGAGAAATTATTATACTTGGAGACTTGAACTGCAGAGTGGGCAAAAATAGAGACAGCCAAGTAGTAGGACCATATGGAGAAGAGAAAAAAAATGATAACGGAAATCGATTGATAACTTTATGTGAACAAAATGATCTTAAAATAATGAATGGATTCTACCAACATCGGGACATTCATAAATACACGTGGACACAATCTACAAGAAACCTAAAATCAATTATTGATCACACAATTATGAGACAAGAAACGAAATTGACCGTACAAGATGTCAGGGTCCTTAGGGGAGTCACATGTGGTAGCGACCATCACTTACTCAGAAGCACAATTGTACATAACACAAAAAGAGACAAACACGAAGTAGAAAAGCCGAAAATACAAACAACTACAAAAAGATATAATTTAGATGGGCTCGACCATGAAGGTACAAGGGAAACGTCTAGATCAGAAGTTAACAAAAACGAGATTCCAAATTCCTGAAGAATATCATGAATATATCAAAACGTGCATCCACTCGGCTGCATATGAAGCATTAGGAACATATGAGACTACAAAAACTAAAAAACCGTATTGGTGGGACCCAGATATAGAAAACGACATAAAAGAGAAAAGAGAGAAATATCAGAAATACCTAAACAAAAAAAATGACGGCGACAAAACGGAATATAAGAAAGCTCAAGCTCGCGTTCGAAGAAAGATAACTGAGAAGAAAAATCAATCCTGCGAAAGAAACTGCTCCAAAATAAATACATATCTAGGTGGCACAAAAAGTACGGAGAGCTGGCGATTAATAAATCAATTAAGGCAAAACCAAAAGAAGGACATAATATCAACAATAACAATGGACAAATGGGAAACACATTTCAAAACATTACTTACAGAAAACCGAACAGAATTTAAAACAAATAATGAAATATCACAAGTAACAATAATAGCATCTCCGTTAAGAATAACGACGAAAGAAGTTAAAGAAATATGTAAAAACCTAAAAAACCGAAAGTCCGCTGGTCCAGGAGAAATACCAGGAGAACTAATAAAATACGGGACGGAGAATTTATATCGCCATCTAACAAAATTGTTTCAGATGTGCATAGACGGGGCTGATATACCAAGTGACTGGAAAGGCTCTTATATCACAACTATTTTTAAGAAAGGAAGTAGGGACAGTTGCTCAAACTATAGAGGACTAGCAGTAACGAGCACACTAAGTAGAGTATATGGTAAAATATTGAAAAAGAAAATTGAAGCTGAATATAAGGAGATAGAAATAGAGGAACAAGCGGGATTTAGAGCTGGGAGATCAACAGTAGACCATTTGTATACAGTAACACAGGTCTTAGAGAAAAAAACAGCCAAAGATCAGGAGGTACATCTCCTCTACATAGACCTTCAAAAGGCTTATGACAGCATACCTCTAGAGAAACTATGGGAGGCTTTAGAAAAAACGAACATTAATTCAAATGCGATAAAAGCGGTCAAAAATCTATATAAAGATATAACAGCTAAAGTCAAAATACAGGACACTTTTTCTGAGCCCATACCAATTACAAAGGGCCTCAAACAAGGATGCTGCCTGTCTCCTGTATTATTCAAAATATACCTACAACAAGCCTTACAAAAATGGATGAACAAATGCAGAGGAATGGGAATCCCACTATTAAATGAAACAACATTATATACCCTTTTCTTTGCGGATGATCAAATACTCTTAGCACAAGATCATGATGATCTAGAATATATGGCACGAAAGTTAGTAGAAGAGTATGGAAAATGGGGATTAGAAGTTAACATCACAAAAACTGAAAGTATGACTGTAGGAGGAACATCTGGAAATATAACATTGGAAGACGGAAGCCTAATAAAAGACTGCCAGGAGTATAAATATCTAGGACTAAAAATAACGCAGGACGGAAGACTAGATGAGGGAATAAAAGAAAGAATAATACAAGGAAGAAAAGCAATAGCCATGCTGAATGGGATCTTGTGGGACCAAAGTATATCCAAAACTAATAAAAAAACCATATATAATACAATAATAAAAAGTATCATCACATACGGAAGTGAGGTATGGCAGCTAAAGAACAAAACAGAAAATATGTTACTAGCAACCGAAATGGACTTCTGGAGGAGATCGGCTGGAAGATCAAAAAAAGAAAAATTAACAAATAAAAAGATAAGAGAGATCATGGGAATAAAACATACAATAGTAGACGACATAAAAACAAAACAACTTATATGGTTTGGACACGTACAGCGCATGCCCGAAAACCGAATCCCGAAACAAATACTATTGTGGACACCGCAAGGGAAAAATAAAAGGGGAAGGCCTAGAAAAAGTTGGAAGGAGGGAATAGAAAAGGAACTAATAGAAAGAGAATTACCAGACCAGCTATGGTTAAATAGAGAAGAGTGGAGGTTAGGTGTCGGAAAACGGCGTAGAACGTTCTAGACCGACATATATATATATATATATATATATATATATATATATATATATATATATATATATATATATATATATATATATATATATATATATATATATATATATATATATATATATATATTGACAGACGTCACCATTCAACGCGTTGCTCCCAAACCGGTGCGGTAAGTTTTTATGTAAAGTTTTGCAAAACAACACGAATACATTCACTTATTTGATCGTCAGAATTGACAAACGTCAAATTTCCGAAACTATCCGATTGCTCCCAAACACGTGCGGTAATATTCCGGAAATGTCCGAAGTAGCTCGAAGTATTTAACAATCGGAAAAACAAGAAAATTCCCTTATACTACTTACAAACTAGTTTTGAAGATTTCATTCAGCAACATAATTATTGATTTTTACACTACACCAAAAAATATTGTCTGTTTTGTATAGATTTGTTTTTGGTTGGAAGTTGAATTTTCAAGCTATTTTTTATAAATTTTTCAAAGAAACTTCCAGAGGCTACCGTAATGCTTTTTACAAAACTTCTGGATTCCTCCTGCGTCGTTTTTTGCTGACATTTCGCCAATCATCCTGTTGGCTTCTTCAGAGCTTTACTTACTTTACTTTTGCGCCTTAGATTTTTTTAATATTTTTTTATGGGTTGTGAGATAAGTTGTGTTTTATTTTTTTTAGACTTCTGTTATTTAAAAACAAGCAATTTATAAAAAAAGCAGTCACTAAAATACCTAACTGCGATTGTGGATTGCATTTTAATAATTTGCTTAGTTTGAACGTTTTCCTATCTAGCGTTCCGAAAATATATTTTAAAAGTTGAACACCCTATATCCCGAAATTTATACTATTTTTTTTGCTAATTTTAAACATACTTCTTGTACCGACAGTCCCGCAACAATACCGGAGATAAACAAATTGAATAAATTTGAAATTTTAGTTATAAAAGAATTGAATAGAATTTCCGTTTTTACTATAATTGGGAAATATTGACAGTTTGTTGGTTTGTATCTAGTATCCGGAGTATTTGTGGTAGTTTAAAGAACATTGTATTATTATAAAAGAGATCAAATTGCTTATTTATGGCGAGTAGTACTTGGTTGGAGCATCATTTGAAAAATTAAAATCATCAAGAATTGAAAACAATTATATTTTAAGTGAAATGTCACGAAAGTGCAAGAAAAATGTTGACAAAATACGGTTTCAATTCAATATCAAATACATCAACATCTGTAAGAAGCTGACTTTCAAGACAGGCTTGGAGTAAATGTTTGAGTTGAGGTTTTAAGCAATCGGTTTATTGGAGCAACTTTTTTCGAATTATCGCAGAAAAGGAAGAAAATGTTATGCCTTTTGTTGAAAATTTATCTCTCTATTTTCTGGATGTTATATAGATATCTAGATGGAAACTAGATTAGAATTTTTACTGGAGCCGCATTCAAAAAAAGAGGTATATAACGCCACCTGAGGCCGATCCTATAAATCAAATTAATGAGGTCTTAAGAATAATCACTAGCTATTATGTAATATTATCTCATCAGTCAGATGGATATTGTTTTTGTGTTATTATTTGTTTGTTTCGATTGTTTTTTATTCCAAATTGAACAGAGAATAATAAAAATAATACTTTTGGAAGTTGTTGCAGAAAACTGCAACAAAGTCCAACTTTCAGTCCGGTCAAAGCGAAAGTATGTTTTTTTTTTTCACATTTATTAAATGGTATTCTATAAAAAATGCTGTTATATTTTTTTTTTCAGTTAAAATATGATCTTTTTTACATGAACTGAGGAAAAATGATATAATGAAATTTTTTAACCTAAAACTATTAGAGCCATCGAAAAAAGTTAAAGAACATTTCCTACTCGGCTTTTCCCGTAGAATATATAAAAATGGAAAAATATACAGGGTGTTTCATTTAAAACAAAGGCAAAATCAGAAGTGCTATTCAATTGCTTTTTATGTCAGGGTGTTTAGTTATAGGATTTTTAAATGTAAATTTATATATATTTTTTTACAGAGCTAATAATTTCATTGACACGCGGTATACTACCAGGTATATAAAGTACGTTTGAGAGTTCCAGTTTCAGCCTTTTCTGCAGGACATAGAGATTGGCGAAACGTCAGCAATTTCGACTAAGCAAAAGCCGACGCAGGAGGAATCCAGAAGTTCTGTATGTTTTATAATATTGATAGAAACAGAAGTTTGTGATTTTTTGAAAAATAGCACATATTCTTTTATTTTTCTTTTATGCAAAAAATTAACTCAACGTGAAGTTTCTTATCTTAATTGCAATAAAATTTTTTTTGTAGATTTTGCTAAAAAACAATTTAAAAACAGGGCGAGAAAATATCTGAAAACTTGATTTGTTTCGGGTTTTTGGTTAAGTTCAGAGCGACTCTATTAGGAAAATAAGCATGTCACTCACTGCCTTAAACCATTGAGGACAGCAAACATAAATACAGCTGTTGGAGAATCGATAATAAACTTTTAGGAAAGCTTGCTTAGTACCAAGGGATTTCGCTTGATATATGCGAAAAGTATGTGATTCGTGAAATGTTATGCGATTACATGGCAACGTTGTGCAAAATTCGTCTATTTTCAGAATTCTCTTACAATCAAAAACTGTGAAAATTATTTTCGACTACTATATGACATAATTTCTATATTATGCATTAAGTTTGATAAATGTCATTTTAGTCACGAATTTAATTTAGCAGTACTGGAGCACAGCGGAGCGAGCGCCTAATAAACTAGTGACTGATGAGGTTTATCCACGTTTTGCATATTGTAACTTTTTCTACGACCATTATTTTTTGGGTACATTTTTGCAAAATAGCACGAATACGCTTAGTAATGTATGACGCGACCATCAGAATTGACAAGCATCAAAACACTAACTTGCACTTTGCGCCATTTTCTTTCCAAACAGCGATTTCCGCACACAATACTATCGTAAAAAAGCCGCATCTAAACTTATTGACGATCTGTCAGCATCCAGTAAATGCAAACACTTAATTAATTAACACATAATAAATGTGCTTTTTTAGACGAAGTAGGATCGCTCTCTCTCTCTGTCTCTCTCTTCTGCATATGAATATGTGGAGAATCGGATAGTAATGTTTATTGGTAAAAAGCAGATGTTTTAGTTTGAAAATGTAGTTATATAAAAACGTAAAATCATTTCGTACCTTAAGATGAGTCATTTATCTTTCTTCAAAAATCTCATAAATCCTTCCGTCAGGCAAATTTGTATATGATTTCGTTAACCCGTCGACGGGTTCGTTTACTACTTTACATTGTTTAGAACTTTTATCATAACGAAAATAAGGTTAACCTTAAAATAATCCAAATATTTATCACGAAAACCGATGTTTCTAGGAAAAAGGAATTTCAGAGCCTTCATCTTTCTTGTACACAGCATAAATATTTCTGCAATAAATCACTCTAGGGAATGCCACCCAAAAAGTTTCCAATTGTTGCTCTAGAATTAGTAAGTTCAAGTTAGCAACTTTCGAAGCTTTTTATGCACCAAATGCAAGAATTTTGTATCCGTAGCAGTAGAAAAAAAGGTGTTAGTGCATTTTTCAGAGATCTATTTAACAAAAAACAAATCAATATTGAACCATAAACAAAGATTTTACAAGGGTGTAGGGTATCTATAATTAAATATAATTCATTTTACTTGTTATAATAAAATTTCCTTTATTTTCGAATAATAATTTTTTAAAAAGCAAATTAAAACGTGTTTGAGGTGATCAAATTGTTTCAATCTTAAGGACCCCCATGTCCTACATCCAATATACTTTCTCTTGGACCGGTAGTTTTCGGGTACATTTTTTCAAAACAACACGAATACATTCACTGAGTGACGTGTGACATGACTGTCAGAATTGACAAAGGTCAAAGTTCAAATCGTGGGTAATATCTCAGAAAACATCCGATAGCTCCCAAACCTGTGGTTAATACTCCGATCTACATTATTTATGATCATTATTTTGGAAGGAATAACGATGGACAAATTGCCTAAATTGTCCTAAAACCAAGTGGTCCTACTTTTATTTGAAAAATGGAAGAAATTTTAATGATATATTGTTCAATTCCCATTATTTATTTTTTGGTCGCCCTCTCATCCTTTTGCATTTATAACTCGGAATTTAAAAATGTAAAGTTGGTTGCCAGTTTGTAAGAACTGTTAAAAATTTGATGACATTAATTATAATACTAATAATTCTAATTTCTTGTGTTTATCTGAGGACGTGTTATAATGTAGCTCTGAAACTCGTCTCTAAAAACATGTTGGATCACAAATAATTTAATTTAATAACTATGTCGGTTGTAGAACTGCTTGATGGTCGTGTTGGTTACTGAAATACAATGCTTCCACACTTGCGGTTAATGTTTTGCCAAAATCAGGTAGGTCTTTGTTATGGAAATTTGGCAACTAAAGCCAGATGAATATTTCAACATTGTTATTGTTTAAAATATTATAAAGTTTCTGATAAATTGCTCTCTGTTTTAGTTCGAACTCCTGGACAAATTTCTCTAGGCCATTAAATTTCTATCGTGCGCCTGCAATAGCTGTCGCTTTAAGGATTAAAAGGGTTTGAGTAAGGATAAAGGGGAATGCCACTTCCATCCACTGAGCTTGATTTTTGTTTGGGGTTTGTGGAAAAAAGTTTTTGTTTAAATCCCCGAACGGAATTGCCAAAAACGTGTAGGTAGATATTTAAAACATGTCACATATATTTTATATAATGGGTATGTAGATTTATGAAGATTTACATTGTGATATCAAGTATTAGTCCTAGCACTTGTTAAAGATAGTTTTGGATTTTGCTTTCATTTCGTGTAGAATATTGCAATGAGTGATATAGAGTGATCGAACAGACAATCGTTAAAAGACATCTAAAACAAGTTGGTGAAGTTATAAGTGAAAAATTGCTATGGAAAAATTTAGGTTATGTATGTATGTATAGGTATATTGAGGTGTAGTTGTGATATTGTATGAAGAGTGAAATAAATATGTAATAGAATCTCAAAAAAAACTTTAAATATTAAATAAACTGACTTAGATACATAGTGGCCTCAAAATTCTCAATTCGATCAAATTGTAATTGGTGGATCTAAAATAGTCTGATAACTCGGTATGCTTGTAATTTAAACATATTAGTAGATGATATCTTGAAAAAACAGTAGGCATTTTCTATAAATCTCTGTGACTTAAAAGTAACGTAATTTTATGCAGAAAACATTTTAGTCGATTTTGTTATTGAGTAGTTTAAAGATTAAAATTTTAAAGGGGTGGACATATTGAGAGCACAGGAGTGATAGAGAGAAAGAGAGACATACAGTGAGAGAGAGAGAGAGAGAGAGAGAGAGAGAGAGAGAGAGAGAGAGGTTAAAAAAAAAGAGATGTCTAAAATATAGGGGTTTACCGGATAAGGTGATTAGTGATTCTGGACAAATCTATGCTACTACTTTTCATTTTAATTGTATTTTGATTTTTTGCTATATCAATTAAGTATATCACGTATACTCCCCAACTGAACCCTGAGTATTATTAAAGTATTATTTGTTTTAGACTATATAATCACCTTTTTACGCAGTACAAGGTCATTATTGTCGCTATAATTCATTGGACAATATTTTTTACCGAAATTATTAAGTAAAATTCATAGCTTAAATTGAGTTTCTACCATATGTTCTAATTTGCAATTCTCAATGATTTTGACCGTTTCATTATGCAAAATGGCGGCATTGAGTAGTTAATAGATCATTATTTTCACGTGCATGTTTTTCCCGAAACGCTCCCCAAAACCAATCACACGAAAAAGATATCGCAACGGATTAAATTAGAATTACTTTGAATTCACGTAAAAGCGGTATTCGGAAGCCGTGATTCGGTCAAAATATTTAGACCGGATTTTTTATTGTGGACAAGCAATTTTTCAAGTTCGAGTTTAGACAAATCTGGCGCCAGCGCCGAAACGCCTATCGGCTGAAAATTCGCGCGTTCCTTTCTGCATCACTTCAGCGCTTCAGTATCGCTACGTTTGCGCTTTGCTGAAAAGGCAACGCACTTGTGTCTTCGAACGCGCGCTATACGCGTATTAGATGCGAAAGGATTTAAAACTTTTTGGAAGGTGAAATTTTGGAACTTTTGCGACAAATCGACTTGGAATAGGTAGTTGAAGTATAGAAGAGGTAAGTTGTGTACCGTTCAAATGCAATTTTGCTGATTACCAAACCATAAGTTATATAATAATTTAATTTAATATATTTTTGTGTTTCTCGGGATTCTGTCAAAAACTATTTAGAAAACGTGTTTTAATTATTTGATATCAACCTTACAATTAACTAATAAGTTGCGGTAAATAAGTTATAGGCATAGGCAACTAATAAGAGAGTTTTTAATGTTGTTTTTCTCAGTTGCTAACTATATTTAAATTTCTTTTGATTTTTATATTTGACTCTGATTTCAAAATTTTTGTGATGATAGACTGTAAAAAGTTTAGTGTATATATGCTTGATACTATATACATTATTTTATGGCATTTGCCAAACATTTTTTTTAATTCCAAATAAATTGTGTCCTTTGCGAGAAATCTGAATATTGTAATTTTTGAATTATAGTTGTTATCGTTCTTTTTTTTGTTATTTTTCATGGTTTTTGGGTATTTCTGCTATCAAGGCGCGATTCTTCAAAATACATTTTCAACTTGAAAAAGTTGCCATAAATTTTTTATTTCTAATAACTAGGAATTTTCTGAATGGAAAAATTTCGGTAGAAAGTGGTACATTAAGTAGTCTGTTAATAAAAGCATAAAAGGCGGACATTTCTTCTGCCTTAAAGGGGCGTATACAAATAAAAGTTCGGATTCTAACTATGCCATTCATTTAAATTCAGAAATGCACAACTTTGACGATAATTTTGATATTTTACAAAAAGCAAAAAACTAAATTTGTTGGAAGCTACGGAGATTAACAAAATGAGATATTCGAATTTATTACTTAATACCAATTGGATTTAAATGCTTCTCCGTTGTTAAATTTACATTTATAACCCCACAAACTACCTGTTTTTTTATATAGGTGTTGGAATATGGAATTTTTTAATAAACTAATAATCAAGACATTCGATTACACAAATTAAATTACAACAAAAAATGTTCAGATTTTCACAGTTTTTAATGCTTTTTGACAGCTATTTGTCCTTTATCAAATACAATATATATATATATATATATATATATATATATATATATATATATATATATATATATATATATATATATATATATATATATATATATATATATATATATATATATATATATATATATATATATATATATATATATATATATATATATATATATATATATTCTCACGTATTGATTCACGGATGGAAAAATGTGATGGCACGAGTTGACTTATCAAGTTCACTAATCATTTTTCGATATATACGCCAGGAAATACTCCAACATCAAAAAACAACTCTAAGTGTTTTTGTTCGGGCTTAATGGTCGTCGTTGAGTGGAATTTCTTCCTGACGTTTCGCTAGCACGGGCACGTTCTGTTATGGTTGTAATGATTCCTCTTAACAGAACGTGCCCGGAGGATGTGTGATCCACAACACCTGGAAGTAGAACTATATCATCTCAAAGAAGGCTATGAGGCCCAGGACTGCCTCACGACAAGACCCGGGTGAACAACTAACGGTTACGAGTGCTATCTACCTTTTATTCCTCAAGTGACATACAGGGTCGGAAAAATATTGAAAAAGCATAATATTAACACAATATTTAAATCAACAAGGAAAATACAACAAACGCTAAGATCAGCCAAGGACAAGAGAGATCCACTGTCATCCGCCGGAGTCTACCCCATACCATACACGTGTGGAAAGGTGTATGTTGGAACGACAAAAAGATCTGTCGCAACCAGGATAAAGGAACATCAGAGAAACTGCAGACTGGGACAAACGGACAAATCGGCAGTAGCGGAACACGCGCTCAGTGAAGGGGATCACAACATTCTTTTTGGGAAGCCAGGATTACGAGAAGCAATAGAAATCCATAAACATACAAATAATTTCAATAGAAAAGAAGAGACACTGCAGCTCAAACAAATTTGGAACCCCATCTTAAGGAACACAAGGACAGCCCCAGTAGTCACAACCACTCATACGTTAAAATGCCCCGCCCCCTCCCCATTTTTTTTTGTTAAGATTAATTAAAAAATTATTTGGTAATATTGATTTTCTATGAGAGGCTTGAACATATGTCTTATTTTATCTAGTAATTTGTAAAATATGTGATAAATAATGTGTTGCCCTGTAAATTAAATGCAAACCATACTTTTAGGAGGCGTAAATCTGGTCTTGCCAACTTCAAACGTTTAAACAAATTTAAAGAATTCAGTGGAGTACTAAAATTGCGTATTTGAAGGAAATTCTGAGAAACTATATTTATTTCTCGCTGATGTAGACGATTTTACTATATCTACTCTACATCTATTGACGTTTGATTTAAATATATTTGCCCGCCGTATTTGAAATATGTTAAAAAAAGTAAAAGTTAAAAATACTTTCAAAAAATAAATTTCTTTTGTTGAGGAAGATCGAAGTGCGCACTGTCCGAGAACATGAATGGCATTTCGCTAAAACATTCACTTTCACATATATTAACCAATATATATAACAAATTTATTTTGCTTAATTTTTAAACAAATCTACACTCGGTTTCGCAAGTAACAGTGAAAATTAATCATTTCCAGACACGAAGTCGTTTTTTATGAAAATAACGTTTACTGCCATGTGTTCTTGATCATCAAAATCCAGGAACAGAAGTAATTTATGACGGGCAATTAACATCATTTCCAATATTAAAGACACGCACCGTTGTCGTCGGAAAATGAAACGTCCTTCGTCATCAAATTGTGGTTGAGACATTTGTCGTGTTATAGATGATTCCAGATGATGAAATATATCCTCAATAAATTGTTATTACGTTGGGGAGATAATCAACGCGGATGAGACGTCAGTTCTTTGCGAGTGCGAATAACATAAGTAGAAACACCGGTTTATTTCTTGTGTTAGACAATGTTTGAGCGAAAAATAGGCCGTCGTTAAAATGTGAATTTTATTAAATCTTTGAATAAAACTTTAAAACGCTCTGCCTAGCCTGCTATTTGTTAAACTAGTGTTTTTGTTGTGTGGGGTTTTTGAAAACGGAGTAGTATATTATGCAACAAGTGCGGTAAACGGCATTTGACTCACGAGTTTATTTGACACGAGCGGAGGGATAAAATAAAAATAAATAAAATGAGACATATGTTCAAGCCTCTCATAGAAAATCAATATACCAAATAGTTTTTTCTAACGTTAATCTTAACAAAAAAAAATGGATAGGAATTAACTACTCGGGACGACCGTTGCCTTTTTTAAAAACTTTATTTAAAGTTACAACCGTTTAAAATGGTCTGTTGCAATAACATATCTAGACAGAACTCCCGTCGACGCCGTTAAACTACGTTTTCATATGTAGAAATTGGACTCTGCTGAGTCAGCATTCTTGGATCTTCGCTAGTGAGATAACTTCTCCCCCGTAAGCTTCAACTATACCGTCAAGAGGGGTAGATGAACACATTTTGGATCTTTAGGTTCTTCGACTTCTTGCTGCTGTTTCCTGTTGTATTTGGTGCATCTTGGCTGTAACAATCTTCTATAGCATGTATACAAGGATGGTCCATATGCTCGGATACTTGTAAAACTCCGAGAAATTCAGAAGTGGGTAATTTAACTGAATTTCATTCCTTAAAAGGTTTAGTTCATCTAACTTAACTTCATTTAATTTGACTGGATCTGGCAGATCAGGAAATAATATTGGCTGAGTACTAAGGTTGATTGATCTGACATCACTAATTATTGTGTGATGATCAATTTTGACGAGGCATCCTCTTGGAATTTTAGCTTGCTATGTCCCATGAAGACTGAATCTCATCCTGAGCGTTGCATTTAAGTTTAACGCTCTGTACATCTGGGACAACTAAAATCCATTGATTTGAATTTTCTAGTTGATTAACTATTAGCTGGGTGATTTTAAGTTGTGTTTTGTGGCAATTTGTGATTTGTGCTCAACAGGGCTATTTCGCAAAGACTGCTGTTATCGTTATTCTTGATTTCTTGTTGGGTGCAGACGAATAGACCTTTAGTAGCCCCCTTGCAGGGCCCATTATAGTATGCATGTTGCAATTCACTTTTTATTAAATATTTTGCACGCGGTAAAACAACCCTAAACCAACTCTCGTGTCTTATGGGGATTGAGTAGAGATGAAAGTAATCGAAAATTATTGGATTAGTCATTGGTATTCTCAAAAGGTAATTGATTTTATTATTCAAAATAAAACAGTCAATAGTAATTAATTTCTCAAAAATAAAAGTGTTTTCTAACGTTACAGGTATAATCATTTGGTTTTTTCCAACTTTGGTTTGCAAAATAAGAAGTTCTTTAAATAAGTCGTTAATCTTAATTATACTTGGGTGAATAATTTTCAATTTCGAGAAAGTTATTGAATTTTCTAAGCCTTGTAAAATTGATAAAATTACTTCATAGGTGTTGATCATTTGTACCAAAATATCTTTAATCATCAGTGCGTTCTCCCTATAGGCTGACTTTTGAACAATAAGAGCTATTTAATTGATCTTTGAGTATTTGTCATTTTGACACATTTTCTGTAAAGTCTGATTAAATTTTATAAGAATGTTAAGGGATAAAGAATTTTGTTTTAGAATGCCTTCGGCTAACTCATTTCGGTTGCGCTGCAAGTTTTTAATAAGCTGTTCAGAATGCTCGACGTCAGATGCGTCAAGATTTCCTGTAATAGCCCTAAAAACAGATCCGAGTGCATTTATTTCAATCCTAGATTCCAAAATGTTTAGAAGTTTAAGATAATTTTGACTATCATTGTAATATCCCGGGTGGCTGGATATTATTTTTGAGACATTTTCCTTTTTTAAATATAATTTATTAGTTTCCAATATTATTGGATTTAAATCAAAATAATGGATTAAAGTGTAAGTGTATTCGATTGATTTTGCATTTCCCAATTTTACTGGCATAATTCGGGGGTTGTTGTCCAATTTTCTTAAAGTTATTTCATCATAAAGGCCACAAGTGAGGCCGGCAAGCCTGAAATGTAAAATCTAGTGTTAACGGAATTTAATCAAAACTGTACGTGTTTCTAAGAGTTTTTTTTATGTAATTTTGCTTGCGTACCTGTTGCTACCGTACGTCGCTCTGGGTTCGCGGATATAATTTCAGAGGATTTTGAGAATTTATATCCAAGTTTTTTGCGTTCATGTTTTCGTATATACACCTGTTGGTTGGCTTGAAACATGTCCGGACTGTCACGGGTTTCGTTTCGTTTTTCAATTATTTTTGTTTTATTTTCGATTAGATCTTGATTGATTTTTAATTTTTCTTTATGTTCACTTACGTAATTACTTAATAGTAACTGGTCCAGTTTTTGATCAAAGGGGTCATCAGAAGTTATATGAGCATTTATTATGTCAATGGGTTTTAATTTGGTAACGGAGTGGACAGAATGATTGTAGGCTAATATAGCATATATCATTTTACAATATATCGGGGATTTTTGAAAGCCTTGACTATTTAATAATCGAATGTGCTCGGCTAAAGTAAAATGAAGTCGCTCGACATTGACGTTTGATTGCGGATGGTGGTACGAGCAAAAATGAATTTTTATTTTATGTAAGCTTAGTAACTCTGTAATAACTGTATTTTTAAACTCGGTACCATTATCAACAATTATTTGTTTTGGTATACTGTGGTGAGAGAAAAAGTTTATTAAGTTATCAGCTATCTCGGTAGCTGTGGCAGATTTTAAACAATAGGTTTGCGCATATTTTGAAAAGCTATCACATAAAGTTAAGAATTTAGTTTGTTCTAAAGCGTATGTATCTAAAAATATGGTTTCAAAAGGACGAGAGGCGGTCGGCTTTTGATGTTTACTGGATGCCTTTCATATTTGGTTCTTTGGCAAATTTCGCATTGATTGATATAGGTTTGTATTGATTTTTTGAGATTTGGCCAATAATATTGTGCTTTGATTTTTATTTCAGTTTCGTCTATACCGCGATGATTAGTTTTGCTCTCGTGATAATTTTTTATTATTTCAGGAATGTGAATGGAATGAATGGAATTTGTGTAGTATTTTTGCGGGGGTCTATAAAATGGCCTAATATCAATTGGACCGGTGCTGATGCTGATGTTGCTGATGTCTAAAACGATTTGAGTTATGCCCATTAAATCGCATATTTTCTTTGGAAAGAAAATTTTGGAAATGCTGGTTATTATGTTTTAAATTCTGAGGTGGCTGATTTTGAACTACTTTGGTCATATTTTGAAAATATTGCGTGTTACTTTCTTGCATTACAAATGTTAATGCTTTCGACATGCTATCAGGTTGCATACATCTAATGGTTGTACCAATAGGTTCTTTTAAGCCAGACAAAAATGTTTTCAAAGCAAGGTGGTTATAGAGTTTACGTTTTATTTGTTTTGCTTCATTAGTCGTTTCATGCGTATCAATAAATGAACAAATCAAATTTAGGATATGCAAAACTCGATCGTAAAATTGAGTCGGTTTTTCATTTGGCTGTTGGCGGAGCATCACTAAATCTCTGTTAAGACATGATTCGTTTCTTTGGTCCGCGAAATTTCTATACAAAATATTTTTTAAATCATTCCAAGTACTGGATGTTTGAAGATTGATCACGACTTTTGTGTTTCCTTTCAATTTACTAATTAGACAATTCAACAAGTAAATATTTTCAAAAGAGTTAGGTTCTCTAACATTATAAAATTTATCAATAAAAGTTTGACAAATAGTTAGGTATCTAGATAAATCGTTTGGGTTCCCATCGAATTCTGGGACGCAGTTGAGATATTCAGATTTAAAAGCAGCCATACTTATAAGAGATTCACTAAATTGACTGTCTGATTCTAAATTATGTTTTTCAAAAATAGTTTCCAAATTTGTTGCGAAATAATTTTTCTGACCTGAGCTGGTTGAAGGTGTATTATTACTTAAATCGATAACTAACGTTTCAATATTATCAATTATTTTATCATGTTTCGACATTAACAAATAATTGCAACTTACAGTACTAGATAGGGCGCGGTTCTGGTCATCCCTTCTATAAGAACAAGACTTCGATCGGCGATATTGGTCTTCACAAAAATTCTTGTCCTTGCGAAACTAGACGATATGGTTTCTAGTTTCCGATGAACGTGTTCTGTACAGGTCTTCGATAGACTGGGGTTTTCGATTTTCAGAAATCCACTCTGTCAAACACCAATAGGTCCGATTTCCAATTAATCGATGATACGAAAAATCGACGTCGCGACGCGGTGCGCTAGTCAATTTCTGCAAATCCTACTGCGACTGCGCCAATTAACTACTCGGGACGACCGTTGCCTTTTTTAAAAACTTTATTTAAATTTAAAACCGTTTAAAATGGTCTGTTACAATAACCTACCTAGACAGAACTCCCGTCGACACCGTTAAACTACGTTTTCATATGTAGAAATAGGACTCTGCTGGGTCAGCATTCTTGGATCTTCGCTAGTGAGATAGCTAAGGAAATCTTTTTTTTATTTTCTAAGCGGGTGGAAAGCTTGTTTCGACATTTGGTGTAGTCAATATCACTCAATAATAATTTAGCTATTATTCATAATAGTCTGATTGCACACCATTTGCGACAATTGTAAACTTTTATGAATTAAAACTTCTGCCAAATTAAGAGGTATTTTAGCTCAAACTGAAAAAGTTAAAAAAATATACGTAAGTCCAAAGTCAACTGGACTATCAAAAAATTATGATTTCCCTTTCCCCGCAACTATCTGACTCAGTTTGAGCAACCATTTTTGATGATTGTAAAATATTTAATTTGTTTTTTGTTGTTGGCGTATTTCCTAAAGTATATATCGAAAAATGATTAGTGAACTTGATAAGCCAACTTGTTTCGGAGCTATTTTACGGTGTGATTCGCAAAAGTGTGCAATTTGGAAAAACCCTTCACATTTTTATTTCTGAAAATGGAGAATTTTGTGAAGGTGAAGGACTTTTAGGATTTTTTAGTGATTCCACCTACAATTAGTTTTCAAGTTACAACACAGCTTGCTATGGCAATTTTTTAATACCTTAAACTTTTCATTAACTAATAATCAAGACATTCGATTACACAAATTAAGAGTGAGTTTAAAAGTTTACCGATCGTGTTGCATACTATACTTTTTCTACGACCGTTAGTTTTTGCGTACATTTTCGCAAAACACGAATACATTCACTGACATGACTGTCAGAATTGACAAACGTCAAAATTCAAAGCGTGGGAAATATCTCCGAAAACATCCGATTGCTCCCAAACCCGTACGGTAAAATCCCGGAAATGTCCGAAGTGGCTCGGATTCGTGGGAAACGAAACTGACGTGGTAAAGTGACGCTTCCCGCACGCTAGATCGGTGAGTAATTAGGTATTTTACAGACGGGAGTAGAAAAATATTTTTAATGTACTTATGCAAGATGGATTTATTTTCAAAAAGTCACACGAAGGCGCTTACATTGGAGCTCATGTTATTAAAAACTTGCTTCTAAATTGTGCGTGGAATAGCGGTCACTTCAAGCATATTAGTCTTTAACTTAGGAATCGCGGTTAGTTTATTGCAATACACTCTATCCGGGGATAGAGTTGGCCGCTATTTCACACGCAGAGCAGAGAGTTTTTAATAATGCGAGCTCGAATGTAAGCCCCATCGTGTTATTCTTAGAATTTTTGAATTGCTCAAAGATTTTTGTCCCACGTAGCTTTGCCCCGAAGCTAAACAAAATATGACACATTCTGCATCACCATGTGAAACTTAATTTGCTCACAAATTTTTGCTTATGACAAATTTTCCGAGGTTAGGGACAAACAAATTCCAATTTTTTATTTGTTTTTTTAAAGCTATTCAAATTTCCAATTCTAATTTATATATCACGTACCTAGCATGGCAGCGAAACGTATGAAAATCCTGAGAGTGCAGTTTTCGCAGTTTGCGAAAGCACTTTGGATAACGCCTCAGGTGACGAATTCCAAAACTCAGTCCGTGAGCCATATTTGTTAAAGCGATGTTAAAAAGGTCACCCTCAAAGCTGTTTAAAATTCTATAGAGCAAAACGCGATCACTTCCAAGATTTTTGCATGGAAAGGATGGTAGGTCGGTAAGATTTAATCGCGCTGGAGTTGCGACACGTTTTCTCAAAGAAACTGGTCACGCAAAAACTGAATACCCCGCTTCAACCGGGAAGCGTCAAAGTGTTAAATTTTCTATTAGAAATAAATGAAAACTGACGGAAAATTGGAGACTGTCTATATGAAAAACCTTAGGTTTATGGAAACAAGGCGATTTATTAAGACAATTATCATTAGGCGTTCTTAGATGCAAATTTTGCGAAAAACGGATTGGCGATTTTTTTTCTCGAAAATCTGACATTGCGTATTTTTTCACTCTTTAAAACTCCCAAATTCGCAATGCATTAATTTTATGTCTTTCGATAAAATATCCAAACTCGGAAATTTTATTTCAAACTCAATTATCTCGTTGGAAACAGAATACCATAAACAAGGATACTTCGCACCCTCGTCCGTCTGCGAAGGCTGCTTTTCCTCGTAAAGCAGCTTGGAATCTGAGCCGTAACTTTATAAAGCTGGTTTCCCGCTTTTGCTTGTTCTATCACACTCCTGCGAACTATGATACTCCTTTCGCAAATAATTAACATTTCTATTTGGGTAGGTATTTTAAATTATAAGCAGCTAATCTGAAAGTCCATACAGCTTATTTTCAAAGTTAAATAGTATTTATCTCGTATCAGGTAAAAAAAACACTGCAAATAAGTGACTGATCTTCATATTTTTCTGACCAATCTCTGCCTTCCATGGCTTATTCAAGTCATACTGAAAAATTAACTCTAGGTCTTCCTCTCTTTTTCTTTTGCTTTCATTCTTTTTTCTATTCGATTCCTAATCAAAGGTCATCCGCATTTCAGAGGAAATCATGCCGGTGACTCCCTGGCCACCGGCATGAACTTTAGAGCATCAGAACCTCTGTTGGTCTGGCGAGGTCAGTCATTAAAGAACTCAGAAAAGAAAATTGATGAAAAAGAAAACTGACGAGAAAGCGAAAGAATCTGACTACATTCAGGAAAAAACTGTGCACGAGCACGGACCATTGTTTACTTAACAAACATCAAAACACACACACATATTCTGTGCCAATGTTCTAACCTCTTTAGGCGGGAAGTCATGCTGCATGCGTCCTCTATGGCAGGGGTCGGCAACCTTTTTCGAGCAAGCCATTTTCAAAAGTGCTTTTATATCTTATAAGAAATATCAATACAAAATTATAAGAAATAAATATAGAGAATTTTGTTTTTAATTGACAAGTTTCGGCTGTCCGCACAAAAAGTAGCAATGGGACGAGGGTTGCCGACTCCTGTTCTATGGCCTTAGTCACCTGGTGGACTTTAGGGTTCACGATTCGAAAATTTATCTAAAATGTTGACTGGCTTTATCATATCAATGTAAGCAGATAATATTTATTTATAATTGTAGAAATATAGCCGCGGGGGGTTCACCGGCATCAGCTATGAGAAAAAAAGTCTACGGTAATCAGAGAGAAAACTATTGGCGATATCATCGCATATATGGAGTCATTAGGTCTGATGTTCCAAGAAGAAGCACAATGCGCCGCAGAGGCCGAAGTGGCGTGGTGTATATTTACAAATATAGATCATGATCTTTGTTCAGGTTTCCTAGATTTTTAAGCAATTTGAATCCTCGAAAAAATCTTAATAGTTCTGTGCTTTAATTGAATAGATAGCCTAACTTTTGTTGGCAGTTCCTGGAAGGGCTCAGGCATTCATTTCTGGTATATCATTTTAGAAGGAACTTGAAGTTCTAGTACATAACACATAAAACGAAAATTAAATGAAAAAGGTTCATAACGTCTATGTGCGAAACTCTTTAAAATGACGGTGTTCATAAGAATTATGAAAAGTATGTTTTATTTCAAAGACGGCTGTGTGTTTCATTTAAAATGGTATTCAAGGAAAATGCCCGAATCCTTCCAGGAACTGTTTGCGAAATTTCGGTTTCCTGTTTAATTAAAGCACCGAACTCTTAAGATTTCTTCAGATCATTCACAGTCACGCATAGATCCAGTATCACCCTGTTATGGGCTTCGTAATTATTCGTTTCCTTTGAAATATTTCCACTTCTACTTAATAGAAAACTAGCTGTTATTCTAACAATATAAGAAACAAAAATTTCTAATATAATCGTCTTGAATAACACTTTAAGCAAATTTGAAAAATATGCATTAAAATAAATTTTCTATGTGCTGGGGAAAGTCGGGTATCATTTTCCAGATCAAGTCATAACGCATCAGCATCAACGTCGACAAATGAAACGGAAAATGAAAATATTCCAGTTTCTTCTGTATATAAAAATTGGGCAATCGATTGTGGCGAAAACCCATTCGAAGACGGCAAAAAGTTTGGAATTCGTTCCGTAAATCTAAATTATCACGTTGCATCTATAACAAAATTATTCTTTAAATAATTTTAGCGTATCCGATTGCGATGCTGGATCAATATGCAAAGTGACCCCGCCAATAACCAATATTCCTTTAATTGTTTTTCTTTGACAGATCCATAAAAAACATATAATTCCATATTATTTCTAAATGTAACTGTTTTGAAACAATTAAGATTTTAGTTAATATGCAATTGGAAATTTTGGTTACCTACTGTACACTTTTCTCAGGTTATTTTGTACCTATCGTCTGCAATTCACAACTACTAACTAGCTAGCTAGCTTCAGTTATTATCTTTAATTTTTATAATTAATTTGACAGTGATCTCTGCAAGGGATAGTGAAATACTGCCCAAAGAAATTCAAATAATCGATTTGATTAGGTACACTATAATAATTAAACTGAGTCCAAAAAGGGATCATATTATCGTTCGCGAAACCATTTCGTACGTTGTCAAATAGATTATGGGAGTGGAGAAATTCAGTTAAGCGTCCAGGGGATTTTTCGCTGACAAAATATTTTCGCTTTCATTAATATACAGCAGACTGACGTAATCGGTGGGATAACTTGGGTAAATAAAGGCTTGTGGAGAAAGTACATTAACGCCTCATACGGGAGGGGATTATTCGTACAGATCAGATATTTATAGATTCGACTTTATAGATCCTTGCCTCTGAGATCGACTGAACAATCCTCGTTCTGCTAGATTTCTATGAATGTTAGAAAATACTCTCCGATGCGGCTGTCGTCTTTGTTGAAACGTTTTTCGTACCCCCATTCAGCGGCACACATGTTTCCATTGCAATATCCGTAAATAAAAAATCAAAT
This sequence comes from Cylas formicarius, assembly GCF_029955315.1. Taxonomy (NCBI): domain Eukaryota; kingdom Metazoa; phylum Arthropoda; class Insecta; order Coleoptera; family Brentidae; genus Cylas; species Cylas formicarius. The sequence continues at coordinate 38,557,001 of NW_026844214.1, read as the reverse complement.
TAAAAAAAAACTTCACAATGTGAACAAAAAACACGATAAATGTCAAACGAACAACAAAATAACAATCTTATCAATTTTGTTTTTTTGTTTGTTTGAAAAATAATGTTTTCAGCTAATTAATTGATTAATGAAGATAATTGATAATTATTGATACCAAATACAACTGTTTCACAGCAGCGAAATAAATTACACAAGCTAACAATTTTAAAACTTTTGAAAATTGATTTCGATCTGACATTTGATTCTGCATAATTTAGACTTCCTAAATTTAAATCTGCATTTTCTCGTATCACTTAGGGTGTTTAACATTAAACATTAAAAGAATTAAATGAAAATCTCGATTGATTTAAATACTTTTTTTATTAGTATTGAGTTAGTTTTGATTAGTTTAAGACCAAGACCAAACATCGAATTAAAAAATCTTAATCAAATAACAAAATCCTAAAGAATAGATAAGTTCATTTATTTTTGGAAGATCTTTCCCTTTTCGCGAAAAAACTTGGTTTAGTGGATTTTCTTGCATATTCATTGTTTTCTTGCATATTCAATTCAATGTCAATTTTTTTGCATATTCAATTCAATGTTCATTGCAACGTTCCATCGACCTTGATACTACGTTGCATTTTATATCTTGGTGGAACCTCCCACCTTGCTCCTCAATCACGACACCAAGATGTATTTTATAATGTCTTTGTAATTTGGATACTTGTTATTTGTTGTTTGTTGTCCAGATTCGAGAGAATTCACAAAGCCTTGATCTTCAATTAATCGCCTTATTTGAGGACCTACAAAAATTCCTTTTTTTAATTTTGTATCTTTATTTGACGTACCGCATCATCAGTCCGAATTTAATATGCAACGGTGATAATAGAGAGAATTCGTGGATCAATAAGACTGTCATGAAAAATATTTTTTGGTCCGGGAGTTAAATTAACCCTTTTTGATCAATTCCTTTTCACTCAATGTTCTGATTGAAAAAATAACTGTGGTTGTTGAAAAACACTCCACATATCAGCCACATCATTAAGGGTATTTTTATTTATTTCAGGTTTGCAAAAACTGGTGATATCTTATGCTAAATGAAGACTAGAGGTTCGGATAAACAAATTTTTTAGTATTATATCCACGAAATAGCAATCATGGTGGTAATTTGTTGGCTCTTTCCATATAATTAAATTAAATTTATTTACCACAAAAGAACTACACACATAGCAATACGTAGCTGGAATATTTTTACAAAGTGTTGGATTCATTATTCCGCAGTCTTGGATAGCGTGAGTGTCTACACCAATTCAGATGTCATGATCTGTGGTGATTTTAATATAACTGGTGCAATCTAGGTTAACTCTAATGACAAATTGTGAGTTCAGAGTGCAGAAGCAATTACATCAGCCAATTTATTGTGTTCATGTTGCAATTATCTCAGTCTTATACAAATGAATCATTTATCTAATGGGTATGGTGTATCTTTGGATTTAAGTTTTTCGAGCATGTGTGACACTAGAGTTTCTTATGCCTATGAAAATTTGTCAACTAACGTAGGTGCATGAAATTAGTGTTCTTGATTCGGGTCTTAAATATGCTATTTTTTAATATGATTTTAAAAATTGTAATCTTGTTGCAATTAACGATTATTTAGTTACCGTGTCTTGGAATGATGTTCTTGATTCTATGTTGATCGAACTGTAGATTTTTTATACAGTATTCAGTACTCTGCTCTTGAACTGTTTGTTCCCGATAAATGACTTAGATCTCGAAACTTTCCATCCTGGTTTAGTAGAGAACTGTAGCAATTAATTTTGCACAAAAAATAACTCGTTCTAATATAAGCAATGAGGTGACATTGATGATTATGCAATGTTTTCGTTTGTATAGAGATAGGTGTAAAGTTTTGCGCGAAGATTGTTATAACTTATTTTCAAATAGAGTAAAGACCGAAGTCATACAAGTCCTAGTCAGTTTTGGAAACATATACATACGATGCGTAAGTCTCAATTTGGAGAATGAGATTCCTGGCAATGCGTAACTTATTTAGGAAACAGTTTTCATTTATATACAAAAAACACAAAGGGAATGTTCCTGACTATAAATTTGACTATTTTTTTGGACTTAAAAAATCATAAAATCATTAAATATTGGCGGTCAAACTAAATAATCACATGGCCCAGACGGTGTTGCATTTATTTTATTTAAAAAATGTGTGTGTAAATTGAATTCACCTCTCCACCATATTCTTAAAGATTCTCTATTTTCTGGTGTTCTTTTTGATTACTTTAAAAAAGAGAAGCAATGTTAGTAACTATAGAAGTATATGCATGCAATCTGTCTTTCCCGAATTTTTTGATACCCTATTCTGCAAGCATTTTTCCTGGCATTGTAAAAAATAAAAAAAATTGTGTGACAAGCAGCATGAGTTTTTTCAGGGTGAGTCTGTGATTAACATGCTTAATTTTCACTAGGTTTTTTTCAAAGTTACTTGACAGAGTTAGTCATGAGCATTTTGTTCGTAAATCTCTGGATTGGGTGGTACTTTGGTTGAATTTTTTCACAGCTTTTTAACAGGGCGCATACAGCCGGTCCGAATCAACAATTATATTTCCAGAGAATGGTGCACTCGGGCGTCGCTCGGGGTTCACATATAGGTCCAGTTTTCCTTAATTTGTTTATAGGACGTCTGAGTAATGTGATTTTGTATTCTGAACATCCTCCCTTTGCAGATCATTTTAAATTTTATAAAACAATTGAATCATTTATTAATCCTCGGCTTCTTCAGAGTGACCTTAATAATGTCAGTTTGTGGTGCAAAGAAAATGATCTGGATCTAAAGGTTGAAAAGTGTTTTAGAATTACTTGCTCTTGCGTAACTCACAATTTTTCAAAATAAATATACTATTAACAGCACAACGATAGGGTATGTCACCAAAGTTAGGGACCACATTTGACAGTAAACTGGCCGTTTGGTTTGGAAGACACCCGTAATAGTACACTGTTCCCACCCTATTGTTTTATTGTTATTGCTCCTTAGTTAGATCTCCACTTGAGTATGCATAGGTAGTCTCGACTCCACATTAAATATCTCACATGGATAGATTTAGACTCTGCAAAGGACAGTTCTGGGATCCCCAGTATATAAATCCGGTATAAATGTCTGCAGCAACTATCACATAAATTAGGATCTGCTATTTGAGCTTTTATGATACATGGTCTAGAAATTAGAACTCCTGCGATATCTTGACGTTTTATAAAATTTTGAACGGTCCGGCTCTCTTCCAGTCCATTGGTTTTATAATCTATCAAAGATTTCAGACCTTCCCAATGTTTGGTATTCCATTCAACGCGAATCTTGAGATCATTTAACAACTGGTGTCTTGAAGCCTTTCCTGACGGTCCTCGCCTATTTAAAACAAAATTAAAGTACAGTAATACTTTTTTTTCTGTCTCTTTTTTGTTTTTATATTTTTTATATATTTATTTTAAAACAAGTTTTTTAGTTAAGTTGATGTTTTGTCATGTTACTATTTTTATTTATATTGCATTTTTTTAATTCTCTTGTCGGTTGAAATAAATAAATAAGTGTAAATGACAATTTTTTCCAATTCATTTTCCCGTTTCTCAGAGAGAGAAAAGGTAGAGTAGATAGAGGAAACCTATTCCCTGAAGTTTAAGTTTAATTTCATCTCAAATTAGTCTATTGGCGAATACATTCCGTTTATTTGGAAACCTTCAGAGATACAATTTCACATCTACGATAGCATTACATTAATTTGCAAATAATTTAGATGGTAGTTTTTTTTAAATGTAGAACTAGCAATTGTAATTATTAATACAAATAAAATCAAATTATTTTCTATTGTTGCACGAGGTGTGAATGTATATTTTTAAAGCTGAAATAAACACGCCACACATATAAGTAGTAGCTTAGGCTCATAGAATCACCAACGGCCAAGTATTAAGACACCTGAAAGAAAGCTGGCATTCATTAAGATAAGGAAAACTTATATAGAACATAGAACTGTAGGACATAATGCAGGAAGAGAAACTTGAAAAAAATGTCGAATTGTTTACTGGTAAAATTGAGAGAGGCATTTAAATCAGTGGAGTATTTAATTAGTCAGGGAAATCAATTTTTTTATCCTACAATTTTCTTCTATGTAATTCCAATCGATATATATCCACCTACTTTCAGCACAGTGAGGGTGTCAGGAAGTACGTCAAATAATAATGCTTCTAGAATAATAGAAACCTTCAATCGGCTTTTACGATGTGTCTTTTAATAGAGGCAGCTTTCTTTGTCTATGCATTTTAAATTGGAAAGTATAGTGCGGTTCATTCCAGTGGTGTAGCTGAATATTTCAGCCGCTCTCAAATTTAGGCCGTACAAAATTTTTATATATTCTAAACATGAATTGAATTTATGATTGTGTAGGCTTTAATACAAAGCGTTAGGAACAAATTTTAAATGTACTTTCATATAATGTACAACAAATACAAAAGTGGTAAGCGATTGCATTAAGGAGATATACGTAATAACCAATTAAAATTTCATCGGGCGTCTCCACTAAACCCCATTTTAATTGCTACAGAATATTATACCGAAAGATTGCTGCGCAATTTTGCATATTGTTTACGTTTCCGAAGTAAACGACGCCATTGAAATCGAGAGAATCGGTTACGTTATGCACTTAATCGCATTTAAGGTTGTCGCTCGATTTTCTTTAATCGCCTAATCGATTTTCCTTATTCGTCGCTATTCTTCTCCCCAACCGAAGTTTGAAAACAATCCCATTACAAATTTGGTGTAAAACAGCTGGCAGATCTTGACACCTCTTTTATCGCTCTATTCATTCGCTGACACCTTTAATTTTCTTGTCAAATTCAGTTGAGGATCGAGGTCGTTTATACCCCGGATAAATGTTTTCCATTGGATGAAGGAACAGCTTTCTTTTTAACGATACATATCGTGATGTTAAGGTGTCAAGTTCATGGTAGTAGGAATAATAACACAGGTCTACAGCGATTTTGATGTTTAGAAGATGTTTGCTAATTGGTACATTTTGGGGGCCCCTTTTCCAAAAAACGCCATATTTTTGCTCTATTATTATTGGAAAGAAGACATTGTGTGCAATCCAAATAACTTTTGTTATATCTGTGATAGCTATGTCGTAGTAAAGCAAATTCAAACTATAACTTGTGTGGTTGTGGTAACTGGTTTGTGGTGTAAAAATTGGCGACCAAGACAAGTCCTGAGCTTTTCATACCGTTTGTTCCGTTTGCGTTGAAGTATTAAGAAACTGGCAAAAAGGTAGGAACAAATGTTTTTTTTATACTCCCGTTTGTAAAATACCTAATTACCAACCGATCTAGCGTTCAGGAAGCGCCACTTTACCCCGTCAGTTTCGTTTTCCACGAATGTGAATCACTTCGGACATTTGCGGATTTTACCGCACGGATTTGGGAGCAATCGGATGTTTTCGGAGATATTTCCCACGCTTTGAATTTTGACGTTTGTCAATTCTGACGGTCATGTCAGTGAATGTTGTGTAACGGTCGTAGAAAAAGTATAGTATGCAACACGTTCGGTAAACTTGTTAACTCTTTTTTAATAATAAATATTTCTTCTATTAAATGTGGCCGTTTCTTCTGAAAATGCTTGCTTGCTGGCACCACGTTCAATGAGAGTCAAATAAACATTGTTTATAACTTCGTTAGTATCAATAGAATAGTGTTTTCTACCTTTGGGCGGGAGCATCTCCTGAGATACACTATTTTGCATAATTCGCACACGATTCAACACACGCTGTATTTCACACGAAATAAGAATGATTACTAATAAACTTAAAACTAAGTAGTATAGCAAAAATTATTTTCCATTACGGACCACAATTTTACCTGAATTTAAATTCCGAAACTTTAGGTAAAAATCTTGTTGCATTTTTTGTTAATGACCACCCTTGGATAATCCCACTCAAAAGCAATTGATCACTTTCTTATATCTATGAACAGACCATACCTGGTAGCAAAAATGTGTTAAGATATAGTTGACCAAGAAAAATTTTTACTACCTCCTCTTCATATCAAACTTGACTTAATGAAGCAGTTTGTTAAAGCCCTATACAAAAATCGACAGTGTAGTATCGTTTTTATTCCTTTAATATTTGCAAAAAATCTTACGTTATACAAATAAATGCATATAATTTTTGAAATTACTTTTCAAAATAAAAACATCTGTCAAAAAGTTTAATTTTGTAGATCTGTGTAATTAATACATTAAAATTTTAATATTATCGACATCAACCATGTCGAATGATTTTGTTTGATTGAAACTATCACATTTTTATCGTTATTTCGACATGGTGGATGTATGTTGACTTAGGTTGAATTCGAAAACAAAAACTCTCTTAGACCCGCGACCTGTTACGCAAGCTCTATGCAATTCCTAACCAGAATATATTTTACATGTAATTTTTCAAGGCAACAGGATGATTGGCGAAACGTCAGCAAGATCGACTCAGCAAAAACCGATGCCGGAGGAATGTTGAAATTTGGTAAAAAGTATATTTTACACCTTGAAATTTTTCATAACGCAACTTGACATTTGATAATGCCCATTGGCATCAACAGCAATATTATTCACACTTTTGAGATCTTTTACTGAATGTATGAATATTTTATTTTAAAATTTGTGTGCCCTTATACCTTAGTCTCGAGTTTGTTTACGCTGAGCGGAGGCAAGCGTAACGAGAATAAGTTTATAAACAGACGTTTAAAATCTACAGAAAACATTACTCCCGACCTGTGATTAAAGTACCCGAATCGCTCGAAGTGACTGCGACAGGGTTTAATCAAGCTGATATATTAAAGTGACACCTTGCGCACACCTGATCAATGCGTAATTGCGTATTGTGGAGTAGGGAAACTGATCTTATAAAAGCTGATAATTTTATTTGTACTGATCATGCACGGATGTTGCTATATTTTCACTATGTTTTACAGTTTTCACTTCTGAGTCGATTGAGATAAAATGAAAATAATTTATCTTCAAAAAGTTTTGTTGTCTGTCTATGTCTATACAATATTTCACAAAAGAAGTATTCTTACGTAGCCTCAGTATTTATAAGAAGTACAAAAATGACAAAAAACAACATGCTTTAAATGATCTGCAGATATTATATTATTTTGCTATTCTTCAATAACACATCAAAATTTAAAAAAAAATCGAAAATTGTAAATTCTGGTTGCCGAAGGAATTCCAAGGTGTGTCCACGATATTTGCTCAATTTGGTGTAAATTTTGTTGGCGATGCAATTCTCTATAACGATTAAGTGCAGTTGTCATTTTTTACCACTCTTTGCCACCAACAAACGCAACGAAATGCAAAACAGGTAGAGGAGTTGGAAGCGTTAGAGGCATTTTGCACGTCGTATGTTCAACGAACAGTTTTCATATGTTGTTTTTTTTAATATTTGTGATATTTGTAACGAATTTGCCTATATTACTAAGCTGCTATAATCGAGAATCGGAGCTGTCTAGCGATATTTATATTACAAAAAAATGTATATAAATTCCTATAATAGATCCGGAATATGAGATGCAGCTACTAGAGCACAAGGTGGAAAGAGTTAAGAAATAACTACTAATAAGGTACTTGTGACAATTAAGAGCACAATTAGCTAACCTACAAGGGACATTTGAAAGATTCGCAACTATCTGGTATTCTTAAGTATTTTTGAGAACTAAAAATAGTGTCAAATGTAGTAGGAATTTTCAATGGTGCGTACCATTTTCAAAAATTAATAATATGTTTATAAAATATTTCTACAATAATTTAATATCTTTTCAACATGTGGCCAACCGATCATACGTTTCTGTTATGGCCTTATTTTGAATACATAACTTTCAATACAGGAAAAGTTATTTCTAAAAATCATCCAATATTGGGTCATATACTGACAAAAACTGTTTCTATATACCCTTCAATAACTCTTAGTACTGCGGAATATTTAAAATAATAATTTTTTCACGAAAATATTATTGATTTTAATCGGTCAAAAATTTACTTCCCCCCAAAGCGACCCTAGCGTCATCACGGGTAAAACTTTGAAATTACAACTCATGTGTTGCTTAACCATTTAAAATATGAATTCACCTTTGATATCGTGCCAGCCATTTTATCAGAATAACTACGTGCAAAGACAGTAAGAATAATGGTAGGTCTACTAACAGGGCACTGCCGGCTTAAGCGGCATCGAATCCTAACGGAAGTGGAAGAGGAGGAATGAGTCAAATAGGTACTATGCCAATATAAATTCCTATCGAGAATTCCTTTTCCTTTGCTGGGTGTAACCAAATACATAAAATTTCTAAATGTGCTAATACGAGTTTAGTAAATTCGACTGTATGAATTATAACAAAATGTTGAGTCGAAAAGAAAAAATAAAAATTCCTGCGTGTCGGTTAGATGAAATCATGAACGGAAAATACGTGACATCGCGTGTTGCGATTAGTTGACGACCCAACAGTGAGTTAAACAACTCTCCAAGAAGCCACTATCGAAGCTTTCAAGCCTAATCAGAGAGACCAACCTTGATAAAACTCTATAGTTATGGAGAGTCATGATATATCCTTTCGTTCGTAGTAACAGACAGACCAATAGTCAACTCTTATTTGAATATTGAATCTTGAAGCAATGCGCAAGGCCTTAATAGGCAGAACCACCTTATATTACCTAGTAGAAGTAAAATAGCTATAATAACATTTGACTTCGTGGTCCACATAATTCTCAGCTCTTTCTTCTCATTATCATCATCAGCGTGTCTTATGCTTCATCTTCACTGCTTTCAGAGGATAAAGACGAATCAGTTAACTAATTCATTAGTTGGATGCCCATCCCCAGCACAAATATTATATTTTTCGTGAGCTATAGGATAGGTTAGTTGCATGCATTAATCGACTTTTTTATATGAAACCGAAAATGTGTGGTAAAATTTTTAAACCAAATTACTATATAATTCTAAACTATTTCTTTATCAGAAAAAGCTAACTTTTTTGATTTAATGTAATCTTGTAATCTTCACAATAAAGTAAAAGATGCAACAAGAAACTAGAATGATTGTTCATCTATTCTTGATTTAAAAATTTGATGTTTTTTGTTCTGCTTTCATATGGTACTTAACAAAAATTTTCCTTTAAAAACACGTTCTAGCGAACGTATAAGAAAATTAAATAGTTCGATCAAAAAAAGCTGCATTTTCGTTTGAAAAAAGTAAACATAAAATAATAAATTTAACAAGAAAAAGTTACTTTGAGCAAAAAATGTTATAGTCAGATAATCAAAATAAAACTGTTTGTTCTATTGTGTCTGAGATAAGTGGAAGGAATAAACGGTCAAAGAATTTTGACATTAAGAACAATGATAATATTATTAAGGAACCCATAGACTAGCCAATTTTATGAACAACTTTTTTATAGAACCTCCAAATAAAATTGTTGACAAAATGAAGAAGTCATCTAAAACGAACAAAAATTCATTTCTAGATGTAATTGCAAGCATGCACATTCGGAAGGAAAAAAAGAAGAAATATCGATTAAAATAAACAACAAAAATTCTTATGACGCCGACTAGCGTTTGCCCCCTAGTGTTTTGACTGAAAAAAAAACAATTCTAATTAATTTCAAAGTACATAATACTATTAAATGTTCGAATGTGAGGTTTAGTAAATTCGGGTACATAAATAATAATAAAACTTCCAATGGTCAAAAAAATCCAGCATGTCGAATAGATGAAATGATATATTTAATCACTGTGTCGATCTGCCAATCAAATTATGCACGGAAAATGTGTGACATCGCGTGTCGCGATTAGTTAACGGCCCAACAGCGATTCGTTAAATTTTTTCCCGTCTCTCTTGTAAATACAGTCGGTCATCGTTTTCTGCCTTGTTAACTCAAAATGATAAAAACCAGCCAGCGCAGAGGTCATCAATTTGCTACTACGAAAATAAGCATTTTTGTTGCAAATGAGACGGTTGATGTTGGGCACAGCTGAAAACGTATTTTTTGCGTTATTAATAGCCCAGAGAGATGTCTGCCGCATTATATGGACTATCATTTTTTTTTATCATCAGTTTCTCTTGGGCGTCGTTTGAATCTGATATTGCAGTAGATAAATCGAGATGGATGCGTTAACGTAAGTTAAATTTCATATTCACACTTCACAGAAGTTATTATAAAGGAAAAGAGTAACACTTGTAAAATTATTTGTCGATATATTGGAGAGTGAGTTTAAATTATATTATATTTCACAATTAAGAGATTTGCTTTCCGGTCTAAGCTAGCAAATAATTTATTCGTCCGATTGGTGACATGTCTAAGACCAAGCAACTTTTTAATGAAGTTTGTATTCCTTGAAAAACCTTTATTGTTCTTAAGCCAACTTTCTGCTATAAATAAATTAGACTTTTCTGACAGTTTTTATTCTTTGACGAAATACTTTGGCGCTTAGGGGTATCCTTTTGGGTTAATTCGATTAGTGAATTGATGCTCCTTCAAAAAATTAAAAAAAATTATGAGCCCTCCAATAACAAATTATTAAGTAAATTTAAGGCTTCTTTGATTTCTGTTGATTGATTAATTGGACTAATTTTTATTACCTTTTTTCCTTTCTTTATTCAATTTGGTGAATCCAGTATTTAAACTTATGCAGGTCACTCATAATTACTTTGGTGGCAAATTTTTGTTCGCGGTTCTGCATACAGCCTCGTGTGAAAGAGCTCTTTCGAAAAAGTAAATGTTAATGACAAGCATAATATTCAGAAAATTTAACTTAAGCATAACAACTAACAAATAATTGAAATGGATGGACCTTATGGGAAATATTATTGATAATCATATTTTGAATAGGACCAAAACTAGAGGAAAAAAGGAGATTTTAAAAATTCGCCATGTCTTTCTTAATGTGGAATTTGAAATAAAATGACTCACTTAAAATTTAAATTGAAAGTTGTTTTTTTTAGTGCCGTTGCCAGCTTTAGGATTTTAAGTACAGACTTGCTTTGTAATGTTTTTTTATTAATCTATTACTTTTGACAAATGCTTCATTAGATATTTGGGATGTAAAAATCTTTTTTTACGTATATGAATTTTAGTAAGTTAATACGAATAATCCTGCGAAATTCTAAAATGGATTTGTTACTTGTTGTTTCACATAGTCTTAGTAGATAGCTCAACGGTATGTAATGAAGTAAAATGTTTTCCTTTAACATTGATTGGAAGTTAGCAACAAATATTCTATATTCAATATGTTAGTTTTGACGTCCTCTACCGCCAAAACTTGTCACAGTAGAACACAGTAATGCATAGTAACAAGAAATGAGTATTACTAAGGTATTATAGATATTTCATTCAGACGAAATAAGTATTGTTTAGCAAACTTATGATAATGGCCAATTAATTGTTCGCTTTATAGGCAGATGAAGCAGAACAAGTAAGTATCGTCAACCAATAGGTATTTAGCTGCAAAAGTTAGTTAAATTAGAACTGTTTCAAGTGATAACCTGTTCATTTGATAGTCTATAAACTAAAATGTGTAATGTAAGAACTATAAGATGTTATGAGAGACACAGTCGAGTTAAATAGATATCTGCCTAGATAAATTGACTTGTAACATGGAGAACAAGAGGATGAAAAAACCGATTTTAAACTAGGCTATATGCGTTATCCACAGCTCAGCATTGACTTACATAAGTTTTGATAGGATAACATTTCACCAACAAGACTCGTTGAAAGACAGTTGGCTTAAAATCTCTCTAATATATTCTATGCACAGGAACATTTGGTCGTCTTTAGAAATCGCATTTCTCTCGAGGTTCTCATAGCAGCGCATCCTGATCCGCCGTGCCTGTGTGGAATTTAAATAAGTAATGAGTTCACTGCGTACAACCTCTATTTATGCGGCATTCTGAGCTGCCCCAAGTGCCTGCGTTTTTAACACAAAATTAATTTCCATAAAATTCATTAATCATGCCAACACAAGGGCTAACAATCGTTTCAATGGTTGCATAAGCTAATATAAAATACATCAAACGATGGAAGGCATTTTTCCGCCCTAAAAATAAATCGGCGCTGAGCGGAAAGTGAGATTAATCGCTTCGCTTTAGTTTTTGTAAAGGCTCCATATTTAACATTTATGAAACTCGAACTGCTTATATTAGGTCAAGTAAGCTTTCCGTGACAAGGCGATGGTTTGACACTCCTCAGATCTCTCAAATATTAGCTCGTACAAAATCGTTGGGCGTAAAACTAGATAATATGAATAGTAAAGACTTCAAAAACGAATGTTGAAATATACAAAAAAAAAACTTTGCTTTTGGGATATATTTTAGCATTTATTGATCACAACTATATCGAGCTCCTATAATTAGAAATACATAACAAAATCATCTTAATGATATATATTGATACCAATACTTAATCCAATCCAATAAAAAACAATAGCAATCAATACTTTAAACTGATCTTTAAACTAATACATTTAATTATAACAACAATTATATAACTTATTATTATAACAAATAATTATAACCTATTATGCAATAACAATAATTTAACACATGCAGGGGTCCATTCATAAGCCCTTAATTCAGTATAAAGCAACCAATGACTTTTACTTCCCACATCATTTCTTTGGGACATACTTCGCAATAAATCTTAAGAGTAGAAAGAAGTTGGCCAACTATAGGTAGGCCAGAAACACACTTTGGTTTCGTTTTCTCGATAAGGATATTCTTACACCATTTCGCCGCTGACAAATTACCCCGATTCTAGACATTCATTATCTGGGGATTTCGTTGTAATTAATCTTACTACAATTCCTGGGCGGTTCAATCAAAAAATGTAATACTTTTTTGCATTCCATAATATCCACCGCGTTTCATTGATTTTTCGTCGGAATAATCATCAGGCTCGGTGGCTTGAAAGTAATGTCGAATTAGTTTTTTTTTACCATTACTTCAGATATCGACTTGAAATCTATGTTCTTATAATACATTGTGAAACGTTCATTATTGATGTTTATTTTAAATTTTGACACTTCACTTTTCGGGTTAATATTAACCTCTTGAAAAACATTTGCGAATATTGGATGATTGTGTAAAATCAGTTGGTCGCGTCACGTCCAAGAAGAGGAACCCACAACTGTAGAAAATTTTTTCTACAAAGAAAACAAAATGTACCTATGTCATTTAAAATTGTGCTGAAAATATGCCTAGTTTCATATTGGAAATTGTTTGAACCTAGCTTAAAATGTTTAATGCCTAATTATTCCTAAACATTTAAAAGTAAACGATTTCTTAAGTTTTTTATTCATTAAGGAACAAAAAGATGATAACGTAGGAACTTTTGACGTTTGTAGGAAAACCCTTTTTTTTTAAGACAAATATATGTATAAAATAACGTAAGGGTATAATTAACAGGAGTTTTCATTAATTTTCCTCTTTGTTTCTCGTATGGTGCAGAAACATATCAAAGAGGCAGGTAATAAACGTCTCATCGAAAATTTCGGTTTTGTTGGCGCTTCCACTTATTCGTAATAAGATTAATAAACTTAAAATATCGTTTAACATTATCAAACGATCAGTTTGCAGTTGTCATAGTTACAGCTACTTACAGCGAATTCTTAATAAACGGGATACCTACATAGAAAACAAAGAAAATTATATTGTGACAAATAATCGGATCGAATGGGGTTTAAAAAGGCAAAGGTGAAATCTCTTACTGTCTCTTACTGTTTTGATTACTTTGTGGAATAATAAACACACCAAGTAAGATAATTTTACAGCAAATAAAGTCAATATAAAATTTGTTTGTAGAACTGAGCTAGAACGCAGTTACCGACGATTGAATTAGCTTGTAAACTTATAGTCTTAAGTCTGTATCTTTATCCTAAAATTGCTATTGTTTAGTGGTCCTGTACTATGTGTCGGTTAGTCTTTAAGTATTACCATTAATGTCACTGTATAGTTGAAGGGCAAACTTAGAGTGTACGATGTACATGTGTTGTCCTTGTAATATTATATTAAACATTTCAAAATTATGCCCAGAAGCTTGCCTGGGGAGACTTTTGGTTAGTTTGTCATTGTTACCCTCTCACAAATTACTTAAGGGAAATATCCTTTACTGCTTGTGATAAATATTAAAATGTTTATGTTACCCGTCCCTTAATTAATTCAAACACGCCAAACTACTTCATGTTATGAAATTAGTACAACGACGTGGGTATATTCCACTTAGTTTGGTGGGTGTTTTTTTTGCAGCGAATAAGCGCCCTCTTTTCAAAAAGCTGAACCAACCAACCATATCAACCATATTATATTATACAAATAGTGATTGTAAATGTTGTAGCTTGTTTTTAATGCGAGAGAGTAATAAAATGTAAATTTGCTATTACAGGGATTATTCAATAGGGTGGACAACTTATATTGTAATCATTCCTAAGTTAGTCTCAAATCGAGTAAATGAAAACTTACATAGAAGTAAGAATAATATAAAAATGGATTATAAATTGTAATAAATATTGTTATTTAAAAAAAATCATAACACAACTTAATTTGTAGATTTTAGTGCTTTAGTAGAACCAATTTCATCCTGTGGTATATATGTTTGGGGTGCTGAAGAAAAGCAAACTATATCCTTGTAAGGAATTGTTTACTGAAGCGAGAGTATCAACATAATCTACATTAAAACAGTTATCAAGCCATTAAGTTTTAACAAAATTCGTAAAGGAACAATTAGCCATTCAGTAAAAACCAGATTTGATCAAGTCAGGCCATGCCAGTACCGATTGTAAAATTTACTTCAGCGCAGAAAGCCTTCTATTTGGGGCGCCCTTCCAATATATATGGAATATATAAAAATTAAAAGGCTTGTTGACTCCTGGTTAGTTCAGTGTTGACTATGACATTTTGGAAGTGTTAAATTAACTGTGAATAAAATTTAGTGGGTGACAAATTTATTAATAATGTGATTTAATTTAATTTAATTTAATTTCAAATATTTCTTTTAAATATTAATATGAATGTAGCCATAACTAGTAAGTTAAGTTGCATTAGACTGAGATGCACGGAAAAATTTCTCGAATTCATTATGCATTTGATATATTTTTGAATGTATTATCTACTTGCTGAAATAAATGTTTACTTTTAAATTGGCATCAGTGTGTCCATGATAGTCTCTAGGCCGTTTTGATGGAAATTCTAGTAAGCCACCACCGACAAATCCATTTTTTCTTTTATTCCAGTCTACTATCTCGAGCTTTTTAAGTTTTTTATTCTGGCGGGCAAAAATTGCAAGTTAAGCTCAATTTCTCAGTCTGCACTTAACAGTATTGAATATACGCTACTTAATCACAATCGAATTTGAAAAATGCTACATATTTTAATGTTTTTTTATCTACGGATAGACCTTCGGGAAGATATTAAAAAAAAATAGTAGGTTGTTTAATTCTAAGTTTCTTAGCTCCTCCGGGAGACAAAATATTAGTCAAAAAATGTCAATTTTTTCAAAAAATTGTCCATAGTTTATAGACGTTTTCAAAAAATTAATTACAAATTCGAATTTCTCGTCCTCGAAAACCCCCTATGCAGAATTTTATCCACGCTTGAGAAATAACCTCAAAATCTCATTTTGCGCTGAAAAATCGGCCCGAAAATCGGTGGTTAATATTGACAGTTTTATATTTCACTTATTTATAATTTTGAGAATTTTAACAGTATACGTTATATACTTTGGTCCTTTCTCTATCTGACAACATCAAAAAGTCTTATCCAAGTTTGCCGCCGGGAACGGTTTTTGTGGGACGCTGCAAATTTTTAAAAAATGCTTAATTACAATTAAATGGATCTGGCCGGGGAGAACTTTATGGTATTGGCGGGAAGACATCATTAACCTCCACCTTCCAAAAAAAAAAAGTTTTGTCCAGATAATAGATATTAATGTTTTCCCTTAGAAACTGTCTAACTGCCCTCAAATTTCGTCGTCACTAGCAGATAGTTTCGTTTTTCTCTATTAAAAGTGATTTTCTGTTTTGAGTTTTTTCGTAAAGAAAATTCACTTCCTTCATAGTTTTCCACAATTTCTAGAGTTCTAGAGCGAGTTCTTCTTCTTCTTCCCGTTCCTCTTTGTTACAGTTTTCTTCTTTCTTTGTTGACTCGATGGCGAATAATAATTCACGTATTTTTAGAAAGTCCAGTTTTAGTAATCTGTTTTGCAGTAACAAATTTATAAACACAAGGATTTTCAAAAACGAACTTGACCAACAATTCCAATTTTAGGCACTAAAGCACAGGTATGTTCTTATACTTATCACTCTCGGGATCCTTGACAATCCACGATAGGTATAATACTACGCGTATGGCTAAGTTTTACAGTTCAATAATGATTTATAACTCTCTCGCATTAGGAAACAGAATAAAGTTTTCTTGTTGTTACTTGTGTAATTGCCGTAAGCCTGTGAAAGTGAAATATTTGTTCATTCCTGCATATGTCAAAATTTAACTAAAGGTAAAATTAAAAAATCGCAGTTGTCTTCGGTTCTCGATATGATATATATCCAATTGAATATTCGGGCTAATCAAAGCCATAAAAATCCGCAATTGGGTTTCTTGCCCTTACTAGGAAAAAAGCCGAGTCAGCGAGGGAACTCGCTTCCAAGTCGTTGCGAAAAAGTGTATTTTGAACCTACAAAGCGATATAAAAGATATATATAAAGATATAAAAGAAGGGCAAAGAGAATATAGCGATGAGCGGTATGAATTTCGGTACTATGAAATTAATATGAGAATAAAATTTTGTTTTACTTGTAAACTAACCGGTCATATGGATCACCTGGGAGATTTATTCCATGTGCAAAACTGCAGAAAAATAATATACACTTACATTGAAGCAGAAACATCATTCATTTTTATTTCGTACTACTGTGTTTTGTGTTTATTAACAAATTGTCCGGCTTTACTCTTTGAGACTGAACTTAATTTCTTGCATAGTGTTCTTGAAAATTCCACTAAAAATTCAGAAAAATATACAGATTGTTGCATATATGCAATATACAAATTTTTCATTTTGAATTCAATGTAATACATTCGACGATATATTTATTTCTTATTCTTGAACTTTTTCACTACAAATGAATACGCACAATAATCAGCGAATAACACGATATCAATAAATAGCGTCAATAGAGTATATAATATTTAAATCCCGCTAATTACTTTTTTGCTTTGTTTCTCTTTTTGCAATAAAAATAGATTTTTTTCAATGAAAAGTGTCCTTTTCCGACAATAAAAATATTTTCGTCTTTCTCTATTTTTATACAAACTATTTGCAATTAAAGTGAAAAATTTAAGCAATTGCAGAACCGGAAAATAATTCATTTACAAGTGATAGAGTGCCGGAAAAATTTTAACCTTTCGTGTAATTTGCAAGCATCGAGAGTTGGAAAAACATATTGAAAAATGAACGGAATTTAATAGAAAGGCACGTTTGTAACTAGTAAAATACTTGAAACATGCGCTCAGAGATATTGAAACGGACATCATTGTAAGAGCGGGAGTTAACTTATCGATTCTGTGTTAATACCCTTGTCTGTGGAAATGACGGAATCAATTGATGATGCTCAAATCGGTGGTGAACATTTTGAAACTACGAACTGTGAAAACGTCGAATCATTAAATGTTAGTAACCAAAATTGAGGTCAAGAAAATATAAATCCGGCCCTTACAAATAACGCGTTAAATGCAACATAAGGCTTATTAGGCTATTTGACCGTAGAATAATACATAAAGACTATTTATCCATTCTGACTAGAGATGTGATTAAAAAAAGTTGTAGGATTTCTCAGGGTGCTAAGAAATTTTGCCATTTACTAAAGTTCACATAAAGTTTAGAAGTATTCAGCAAGATTTATGTATTGATTTGGTAGAAAATTAATTAAAAACTGCAGAATATACTTTAAAAAAAATGCTTTTTAAATGCTTATAAAAAAATTATACCATTCCAGATTGCATGGAAAGTAATTTTCTATTGGAATCATCCTTGTGTTTTTGGTCCTGTAAGTACCTATTTGTTTTTTTGTGATATTTTATAAGAAAAGGTTTTTTTTGTGGTATATACTAACTCAAAACTAAGCAGGAACTGAAAATAAAGAAGGAATGATTGATAATTTAAACTCAACTGAAAATAATCTATATGGTAAAATATGGTAATAAAGAACAATTCCGATTATAATGTTTTGTGATAGTACGAGTATCTACAATAACATTTAGTTTGAGAAAAAGCTAAAAAGAAATGAAAATGTATTCATTCATTCTGATAATGATAATCTGATTAAGGATGTATGATTCGTTTAACAAATATTGTTGTGATACGATGTGTTTATTCTATCTCTTGAAAATAATATGATCAGAATCTTTGTAAATTTGCAATAAATAAATAAAACAAATTGACTTTATTTACCATTCATTATTGCTTACATACATTTATATACGAGGTGTGTTCAAAAAGTAAGGTGACTTTTTAGTTCAAAGGGTATAATATACTTGTGCCAACATTTTTTCCGATCCTCGAAGCACTTCTGGTAAGCACTTGCCTTGAATTCTTGCAGCGATTCCTCAATCATTCCAAACCTCCTTCCTTTTGTGGGTTTCTTGAGTTTGAGGAACAGGAAAAGGTCCTACGGGGCCGTATCCGGTGAATATAGTGGCTGACGCATGATTGTTGTTTTGTTTTTTGCCAAAAAATTACACGCAAACAAGGATGAGTGAGCAGGTTACATTATCGTGAATTGTTTTCCCACAACTCAGGACATTTTCCTTGTAGTGCTTATCGCAAACGGCGCATAACTTCAAGATAATTCTCCTTATTGACCCTACGACCTTGTGGTAAGAACTTTTAATGTATTAAGCCACAATAATAAAAAAAACAGTAACCAAAACCTTCATATTTGATCAAACTTGACGTGCTTTGGCCTTGGCAATTCGGGGTTTTTTCATTGGGACGACTGGGGTTTGGTTTTGACGTCATAATCATATACCTATGATTCGTCACCAGTGATTTTTTCGAATATATTGACGCTCTTGAGCGATGCTCTATCGACAGTTCTTTTGTTCAAAATTAAGCAGTTGCTGACGGCTTCAGCCACTTCTCTAATAATAATAATTTTTCAACACCAAGTGTTTCATTTCTTCAACGCTTTCATCAATTATTGACGTGCTCGGGCGTTCTGACAGAGGTTCGTCATCGGCGTCTTCTCGGCCATCTTGGAACAGCTTGTACCACTTATAAACATTTTTTTGCTCAACGTAGATTCATCATATGCCGTTGTTAATATTTCAAGGGTTTTGAAGCACTCTATTCAATTTTTTAAAGAAAATTTTATGCAAATTCTTTGTTCCATCTTTTTTGACAGCAGAAGAGCACCGAGCACACAAAATACGTCTAACGGTTCTGTCTCACAAAAAAAGTAAACATGCAAACTGAATGAAACTGTGAACAGATGTTAGGAATAAGTGTACCAACATAACAAAAAAAAGAAGATCGAATGTACGTAGCCCGCCCAATTAAAAAGTCGCCTTACTTTTTGAACATACCTCGTATAGATCGAATATTTCGTAGTATATTTTACCACTGGGGTGCACTAGAACCCCAATGACCTAAGGAATACTCAGCAGAGGAACAGGTCGACTTTCCGATAGCTCGGAGGCGATCGTCATTCTTCTTTAAACTCATTTGTTTCTTGACTTAACTGATTAGGTATTCTATAGGGGTTGTTACTCTCTCTATATCGCGGCGGACCATATTCGATCGTTTAAATATTTTCTACCTATTTTAAAAAGACTGAATTAGCGAATTAGTTAAAACAAACTGATATGTTGATTTTACGCGTCGAATTGTTGCTTTAGGGTAAATAATTGTCGTTTAACGTAGTTTATTGCCAATAAATTCCCATAACGTTTGATATAAAATTGTAAATACTATCAGCGTGGAATTCGGTCAATATTTATATTAGGGAAACCAACCCAGCGAGAAAATTAAAACAAAGGAAGACTAAACTAACTTTATTATTTTGATTATAAAATTTTGCTCGCCTAGAGGTGCTTTATTGTTATCCGGTCATGTGTAGTTGGCAATCTATTTAGTTGTTTGGGTCTACAGAAAAAAGAGCATCAATAACCGCGGCGCTAGGATAGATTTTGAAATTCTTTAGGAAATTAAATGGGATGAAATATGTGCCATGACTTGTAAAGGTTAGGTACCTAATTCAATGTACACCGAGTTCTAAATCAAACTATCCACTATACGATCTGAAAATCCATAGGAGATATGAAAAAAAAGTTTCTTGGACTCTCCTGAAGATTTAAAATTAAAATAAAAAATAATTTTGTTGATACAGGGTGTCAAAAAAGTGTTCCTCCGACATCATCCTTGTTATTTCAAATCGAACACCCAGTATATTTCGCAATTTTTTGAATCCTTGGTTAAAATAAAGGTCATTTTTTTAAAAAGGTCCTATTCGAATTTTGCATAGTTTTTTTTTCATATTTTGCGTGCCTCATATAAAATTGTGTTGTGACGCTACTGATCCACATATTGCGACGAAAATTTAATCACAGTTTGACAGATGCCCCTTAGCTTATACAGGTTGTCCCAAATAGGTGGTGCCGTTTTGGCGAATTCAATTAACAAAATCTCAAGATTTTCAGATATCAATTCTAGGACAAAAGATTACGTAAGTTTGTAATTTATCTTACATTTAAATTTTACTTACTTTTTGAGATATTCGAGGTTTAAGATAACACACGTATAAATCGTTGTTGAATTTAAAGCTGCCCACATTAGGTCACTTGTTGGCAATATTAAGTATTTTTTAAATAGAAAATACATGATACTACCTCTTTTAAACATACAATAGTCCAGATATACGAATAAAACCTATTGCTAACAATACAGGGTGTCCATTAATACGTGAACTCTATACTAAACACTTTAACAGATTTAATAAAACTTCAGAATTCATATTAAAAGAAATAGTTAATGCTTAATTATCCAGCATAATTGAAAATGCCTAATAACAAAAACAAATAATTTAAGAAATTTTTGTACGAAACTCTTTTTCGTATTTCCTATGGGTTTCCAGAACATATAGTGGATCGTTTTATTTGGCACACGGTGTACAATTTTACAGAAAACAAATTATCAGAAAATTTTAAAAGCTAAATTTTGAAGTGTTCAAGAAATATAGAAGAATGTAGAAAAATCGAAATTCTATTACTAATAAATTTTTAAATTAGTATTAAGTAAACCAATACTACGATCATCTTTAACATTATTATTATATAATTTCATGCATCGCATAAGAAGAGAATTAGAATAATAATATAATAATAATTATAATATGCTTATTCTGTAGACGGCAAATTTAAAACAAAAATAATACATCACATTTTGTACATCTACAAAATAAACAAATGAGAATTCTCCCTAAAACCCGATTCGATCCACGTAATTCTGGGCTCCAAACTGTTGACGAATACTCCAAAACACCATATTGCAAAATGATCTAATTAAAGAAGCTTAGTTCTCAGAATAAGTGTTAAATTGCCCCATGCTTACCCATGGGACTATATGAGACTCGAACAACAGTTTAGTTAAGAGAAACCTATAAATCTAAAACCACATTAACACGTTTTAATTGTCAATTGTGAGAGGATCAGTTTAGAAAGAAACATGTGCCAATTATCAACATTTAGGTGGGGTCGATTCAGGGCGTGGTCCGCTTACAAATCTGCTTTGTCTAAAGACAAATAAACGACTATAGGAATCTTTAGATCATACGACGAATACGCACTGCGAGAGTCCAGAAACTAAGTTCCTATATCACATAAAGATAACACAAAGAGCAAGAGACGTAAGTATGACAGCAGCGGAACACCAGAAGTTACATCCGATATCTTATTCCAATTAAAGAACTCCTTTTTTCTACTCCCGTCTGTAAAATACCTAATTACTCACCGATCTAGCATGCGGGAAGTGCCACTTTACCACGTCAGTTTCGTTTTCAATGAAATCCGAGCCACTTCGGACATTTCCGGGATTTTACCGTACGGATTTGGGAGCAATCGGATGTTTTCGGAGATATTCCCAACGCTTTGAATTTTGACGTTTGTCAATTCTGACGGGCATGTCAGTGTGTTGTTTTGCGAAAAAGAACCCAAAAACTAACGGTCGTAGAAAAAGTATATTATGCAACACGTTCGGTAAACTTTTTAACTCACTCGTTTATTAAAAAACTCGCTCCGCTCATGTCAAATAAACTCGTAAGTCAAATGCCATTTACCGGACTTGTTGCATAATATACTATTTCTACTCGCTCGTGTAAAAGTACCTAATTATACACCGATCTAGCGTGCGGTAAGCGTCACTTTACCACGTGAGTTTCTTGTTTCATGGATCCGAACCATTTCGGACAGTTCCGGGATATTACCGCACGGATTTGGGAGCAATCGGATGTTTTCGGAGAAACTAACGGTCGTAGAAAAAGTATAGTAACCAACACGTGACCGTTTACCGTACTTGTTGCATAATATATTATTACCAGCCAACGTGAGGTGATGAACCTTGTCAAATTCTTTGGAAAAGTCGGTTTCCTTTTGCTTCATAGACTGTCCGAACGAAAGGGACGAGATTGATCAAAACAGATCATGTTGATTGCTGAAAATATTAAAAACAAACAACTCCAACCAAACAAACTCAAAAACTTTTCCAATTTGACATAGCAGGGAAATTGGCCGGTAATTCACAACATTTCTTTTGTTTCTGCCGGAATAATCTGGACAAATTTATTTATTTATTTTTTCAGAAAATTTTCTGGAGACAGACTCTGATTCAATAATATGTACACTGGTTTATTTACGCTAGAAGAATAACTCAAAAACATAGAAGGGATCTCGTCGGGGTCTTGAACGAAAAGGGACAAGACACCGCAAAGTATGTTCAATAGTCAAGTACATATGGATCACAATAAACCAAATAATAATAATAATAAATCAAACCCCTTCATAGCCACCTTACACTAACTGAAGCTATATGGCAACAGCATATTATTTGTATTTAAAAGGAAATATTTCAAAAAGAAAAAATATTATACATATATACATATACAACATTATACAAAATTGCCTTAATTTTTAATGCTAAATATGACAAGATTATAAAAATACGTAGTTTCCATTAAAGAAAAGGTTTTTGGCAGATTTTTTTAATTTTATTTTTAATCTTATTTTTCGCGTACCCCGTATTAATATATACCGGAATTTCTCATGAAATCTATTATTCGAGTCCTTTGTCTACAAACAGAACTTACTCAAGTGAAACATTAAATGCTTTCGAATGAAGAAACTGGCAGATATTTTACGTTTTAAAAACGTCATTTTTAGCATAAAAAATTAAAAATGTTTAAAACGGTTAGATTTAGGCATAGGACATTATCCACAAAATATGTCTAGAATTTTGTATAGAATTCAAAAAGAAAGAAAAGAAAGATATTCGCTAATGAAAAATTAAACAACACGTATATACAAAATTTAAATAAATTAAAGGTTAGTTATAGTTTCGGATATATGAGGGTGTCCCAAAATAAAAGGCCCATCCAATACATGTTACATACAGTCTGTCTCTTGTTGTTTAGCTCTCGTTTTGGTGAAGGCACTTCTTAAAGTCGCTTCTAATATGGAAAATCTTTTGATGTTTTATTTTATTTATATTGTTATATGTCCGTGTCTTCGACAGATGAGTGTAGTGTCCCAAGATAAGCGGCCCACCCTATACCTTGTGAATGCAGTGAGTCGTATATTGGATAGATCAAACGTCCCCTAAATGTAGGAATCGAAGGACACAAAAAACATACAACTATTAAACCTTTTTAGTTTCAGCTCAGATCAGGTCACACAATCAGATACTAAATGATTATTAAAGACCGTAGAATTGATTTGCGATTGATGAGCTTAAAAACTACAGACCAACGTAAAATTATATCAATTAATTTAAGTACCCACTTTTATTTCTTGTTTGCGTATTCGTAATACACTTCGAAAAAACATCAACAGTCGCGATTTTAGATTTCGCCTGGGTCCAAAAATATTCTGTTCTTCTCGGGCGTGGGTGTAGTGGCGCAGCCGAGGGTGGAGACAGGAATTAATTGTTAGCGTCTCAATATTCACCGAACGGCCTTGACTCGTTTATTTGTTCGAAGCTTAACAAGGTTTATTAAAAAGATTACCTGGCGCATGGGCGGACGACGATGTTTGAAAAGAATACCTAAAAATTGTTTGAACTTGATCCCTTTTAACGGGTGATTTAATAAGAGTTTCCCCATTACAATCTGAAATATTTTTGAAACGCCACTGTATTTGTTTATTATCATATGAGATTTCTAACCTCAAAACATAAACAAAATTAGTCAAGGAGCAATATACGACTGAACAACGTGTAAAAATTGTGCAAGCCTATTATGAAAATGGTCGATCAAGAAAAAATGCATTTCGGGCTTTACTTGAATTTTTCGGCGCGCAAAATCGACCTTCTGAGAGGACAATTTGGAATGTGGTTCAAAAATTTGAGCAAACTGGATCTCTAACTAACCTCAAAGTCCCTCAACGTGCTCGTGCAGGTCGGTCAGATCAAAATATTGCCATTGTTCGCGAAAGTGTTGCCGAAGATCCAAACACATCGATTCGTCATCGATCGCAGCAAGTGGGCCTTACGTATTCAACCACACAACCAATTTTAACAAAAGACTTGCATCCACACCCATATGAAGTCCAAATAACTCAGGAGTTGAAACCTCGAAATCATCAACAGCGCCGCGTGTTTGCAAAATGGATACGAGAACAAGGAGTTCATTTTTCAACAAAAATCATCTTTAGCGATGAGGCACATTTTCACATTGGTGACTTTGTAAACAAACACAATGCTCGTATTTGGGGATTATAAAATCCAAGAGAGATTGTTCAAAAAGCAATGCAACCTCAAAAAGTGACTGTTTGGTGCGGAGGAATAATTGGCCCTTTTTTTTCGAGGAAAATTCGGAGAACGCTCTTACGGTTAATAGTGTTCGCTATCGAAACATGACATCTGATTTTTTCTGGGAGCAGTTGGAAGGTATGGACATTGAACATTTGTGGTTTCCAACAGGATGGAGCCACTTGTCACATATCCAGAGAAACGATGCAATTGCTCCGAGGTCGGATTATCTCACGTAACGGTGATATCAATTGGCCTCCGCGATCATGTGATCTTACTCCCCTAGATTTTTTTTTTGGGGTATCTAAAAAGCAGAGTGTATAGAAATAAACCAAACACTATACCAGAGCTGAAACAGGAGATTAGACGCGAAATAGCCGGCATAGAACCTGAATTGTGTCAAAAAGTGATAGAAAATTTCAATAAACGAATTACGTCATGCCACATGAGTCGCGGGGGTCATTTGAATGACATCATCTTTCGTACCTAATTGTAATACACTATATATATATTGTATATTTTTATATTCTTCCGAGTTTTTTTATTATTTTAATGTGGAAACCCTTATTGAATCACCCTCTATAACTGACACAAATATACGACTTTATTGACTTAGCTGAGCATGGTACATATGAAATGTATAGTACTCTGAAATATTTGCTACTACAACCAGAACTTTATGGTATCCCAACAAACGATCAAAATATATAACTACAAAAATTTTATAATTAAAAAAAAACAAAAATGGTTACTTCATTTGAAGTTGAGGGCAGGAAACATCAGGAAACAGTAAGGGCATCGGGATACGGTATTAAATGCTGGAAACTCTTTTCGAGTTTCTGAAATGGCCACCAGGATGCGCAATTGCATTATCGACCCGGTTTCTGCAAAAATTTCATATATTACCCATAATTTAAGTGCCTAGTTTCAAAGCGAAATATATATTTTTTTAATGCTCGTTGCCTCTATCTCTGAAAACAAAGTGGTTCGGTTGTTCGAACACTTTCGGAAATAAATGTCAATAATCCATATAGGCGTAAGGAATTTTAATAAACCCAGAGTCGTCAAAAGAGGTTTTTTGCAGGCTTTGTCCTCACGATGTCTAGTGATAATTTATATTACATAACTTTTTTACACACACACACACACACACACACACACACACACACACACACACACACACACACACACAAAATTATACCCTGCAGCTGATATTACCGCTTTTTACATGCTTGCCCGTTGTCAAATATTTTGTAATATCACGTGTGTTTAATATTACAAATTAAAAATTGTTAAAGAAATAATAAAATATGGTTACAAAATTTAAAAAAATAGCAACTAGAAATGGATATGTAACTCATATACTCATCCTTTGTAAAAGTAGTAAAAAATGAACTAAAACCTATATTCCAAGAAATGTCGTTCACGGCTCTTTCATCGAACTAAGAGTGACCCTACGTTGTCATGTTCATGTTTAGTAATAATAAGTAATGACGTGAAACGTAGCTATGCTATCTCCTTATTCTCCCAATATAATTCAGGTTGACACTTCATGTATGGGATAATTGATGTTTTACGAGAGGGCTAAAAGAGAGCTGGAGACTGGAAGACGAATCTTGCTATAAATAGCCGATGCGCGATTCCGGAGCCAGAGGGCGCCGCCGCCAGTGGTGGCTGAAGTATGCGAGCAAAGTGGGTTTAAGATGGATAAAACGCGGAACTCTTTATAATTGAATTCGGTTGACTTGGCGTTTTTGTTTACAAAAGATTAACCATGTGTATGTAAATGCGCCTTTTATTTTCCATACCGGATGATGTTAGAAAACCACCGACGAAAAAAGAACTTAGAAAACATTAATTTACTAACCTATTTGCAACGTTCAGACGAATAAGACAATAAAAACGTATTTGGGCGTTGCATTTAACAATACAAACATTCTTAAATACTTCCACAAAAAGATCAAGTACTCCACCGAAGTCTTCAAAACCTACGTAAAAAATCAGAAACCAGGACTGTATTTTATTACCAAGTTTATTTTCTATCGGGTTTTGCTGCCGGATTTACAGTGTCTTCAAGAATTATTTTTAAAAAGTGCGATATTTTACACAAATTTGGAGGCTACCTATTTTAAGAGTAGGGAGTAGAAAAATAACTTATGCTATCATTCGTTACATTTTTTTGGGGCCAGAATACCTCGAGTGATACATAAATTTCAAAGCTTACGAAGCGGACAACCGAATATTTACGACCACCAGAAATTATGTAAGTGAATTTTCGTTGGTGCCTAAAAAGGTTTCGGCCGGCATTTTAATGTATAATGTGTTTTAGTCGGACTTTATGAGGAGACTAAAAAATATCAGCGTCGACAATATATAAAGACAAGATATAGAGTCAAAAGAACTACCGAAATTGCTGTACGAAGGGACTGGCAACTTTTCCTCTTCTTTTTTGTTATTACGACGTTAATGTGAATATCAAGCGTAAATAGATAAGGCGGCGTCGAGGGAGCTGAGATTTATTTGATTTCTGGATGATCGAATTCCGTGCGAGAGACGTGTTGATATTTTTTGGGGGTTTAGAAATTGTCTCGGTCCTCTTACAATTCGTTGATATAAGACTGAGTGAGATGTCACTCAGGTTGACCGATCTCTGCTTTTCTTTGGATGGACTAAGCCGAACGGGTGAAGGCGATAACGTTTTCGAAACACAAAAAACAAAAAAAGTAAAGACAATATAGTACTAATCGAGAGTTGTGTAAGGGCAACAAACAAACTATTGACCAGTGAACAAGTTGCCTTCCTTTATTTGTGAAGAGAATAAATTAGTTCAGTTATGATGATCCGTAAATGGAAAGCAACACTAATACGTCGATTAATAAGGATCTTCAAGGGTTGTTTCATTTTCAAATAAGCAGAAGATTGGGAAAAATAATTAAACAGTTGAAATCGTGGGTATGGACATGGGGATAGGATCGGGAAGTCATTAAGTCATCGTTCGCCCACATAAGAAATAAATATTTTCCTCTCAAATATTACAGAAATGGGAATCGTACAGACGATTTACCAAAATTATATTACCAACTAACATCTATAAATGTCATATTAATATCAAACGTTTATTAGGAACTATATGTAAAAAGCAAGCACTTATTTGTATTTTTGTAAGTTTTCTAAAAAGTTATTTACCGCTTATTTAAAGAGAAATTTCAGATGGCAGATTTTCATGTTAGCTTTGTTTTTGACATCGTACGACTTAAAAAATTTGTCGTTTTCGGACACCTCATCTGTTTTTTACTGCTGGTTAATTAAACCAAAGGATATATTTTTTTACACACATTCGTCTTGTTTTAGGTTTTTAAATAACTGATTTATTGATAGATGTTTGTATATGGTTTCATCTTTCATGTACAAGCCCTTTTTTATTTTAGATTTTATTTACTACCGCTTTAGTTCGGAGAAAACGAAAATTAATGCTTATAGAAAGTTTCAATTTTTTGTTGAATTGCTTTGCTACCATACCATACCATATTTAATTTGATTTCTTTAAACTCGATTTAAACTGAATTTGCGGGACAAATTCTATTTAGGGGAAGGAACGAGGAAGACGAAGGGATTGGGGATATACATCTGTCAATTTTTTTGCTTGCTTTTTGTTTGGTTAAATAATAATAATAATAATAATAAATTGAAATAAATAATAATAACGGCTAATTTGTGAAATTATTTCAATCGTTTGTTCTTCCTTAATTGTTTTTCTTTGAAATTTTTTTACAATTTTGTAAGTAAAATACCCACTAATTATATAATTCTAGTTTTAATTATTAAACATTTTTTTAAAATAGTAAATTCTTGTTGCATACGCTTGCAGTACTATATCCGACAAAATAAAATATTCTCTTTTTGGGTAAGTGTATCTCATAACTATCCACATATTGACAACTCCATAAAGACACCCCACCACAAACAGGGTTTATAATTATTAACAGATGTCAATCATGCTTTACTGAACAAGCGGAAAGTCGGCTATTTCAGGTGCAGGCTACTGGTGAAATTTAAAGGTATGCGCGAAAGCTCATTCCCATCTCCACGAAAATATCACAGCCGCTGGACGCGCATCACTTTTTGACATATTAGGGCCACTATATTATTTAATAGCTACATGGATTTTGTTTTATAAATATATGACAAATCTCCGAGTCATTATATAAATAACATAATATATATAATATATAAATGTAATATATATTAAAATCATTTAAAAAAACACACACAAATGTTTTTATTTGTGTAATATTTGTGCGTATTATTTAAAAGTAAATAAATCAGAATTTCAAACGACCGCACATGCGCATATTCAATGGCCCATCTCAGTTAAACTCTGAAGAAGCCAACAGAATAATTGGCGAAACGTCAGCAAGTTCATTTCATAAGTGACTGAAGTTAGATTTGGATTTGGATTTGGATTCGGATATGCAAATATCACCGTCGGGAAGATAAAAAACTACCCCAATAATGAAATACCCAAAAGTTCTTTATATTTATATCGCAATTTCAAAAAATCTGACGTCCCAGATATTCAAGTAGACCAATGAAGAGTCAATTAGGATACCTTCAAAATGATGTATTGCTCAACCACCTTGAAACCGTCGGAAAGATATAAAACTACCCTCAATAATGAATCCAATTGATAAAATTGATGCAATTGCCATCTCAGATTCCTCAGATAGTGCGCTTAGCATGGAGCCATTTTCACATGCCTCGCCCCACAGAATTTTCACCTAAATAACGGCCTTTTTTTTGGTCAAAGCTATTATTTACAAAATTCAGTACAAAACGAATTTTTCCTAGCGCTTTACACTTTAAAAAGGTACACAGTTATATTATCTAGTAAATCATTTCTAAGTCTACAATCAATTTATGTACTAGAAGAACCAGGAAGCGTTACAAAATGGCTAACTGACGACTGTATTGATTGTGCGGCATTCTCGTTATTAAAAGGAAATTCTAATATAACTTATACAAATACAATTTCTTCTCAAATAATTTTTTTTAACGCCTACAAAGATTATACATGGAAGACTAACCTATTGAAACCTCTCTCAGATATTCTGGTTATTCCTGTTGATCAAAATAATCACTGGTACCTTTTAGCAAGAGATATGGAAATAAAAACTGAACTGAACTGAACTCAGCACTAATCTCAAAAGTCTCAGTTTCTCATATTGAGGAAGTCATATCCAATTTCTTCCGCTTCCGCAACAAACACATGACTTGAATATTAACACACGGAGAGGAAATAAAAAACATTTCAAAACAAAAAGGCAGCTAAATTGTGGGGTTTTTGGGCATTTCATTATTCGAGTAATTTTATATCTTCCCCATGGTTTCAAGGTGGTTGAGCAATACATCATTCTGAAGCCCTCCTAAGTCGCTCTTCAATGGTGTTGTTGAATCTCTGGGACAAAGTTATATTTTTTTGAGATTGCGAAATAGTAATTAAATTAATTTATTTTTTTGAGTGATGCGAGAGGTTATTTTCTGTACAGCAACATTAGATATTTGTAAATCCGAATCTAAATCCAAATCTAGCTTCAGCTACATTCATTTAATCAATAACCGACGCAGGAGGAGTCCAGAAGATTTATAAACAGTATTACACTAGCTTGTGGAAGTTTCTTTGAAAAATCAGTATTTTGGTATTCGTTCATTTCTATTGATTCAGTGCTGACAAAAATATAAATAGGTAATGTAATTTTTTAAGCTAAATACATATTTATTTTAATTTTATTTTAAAGAATGCTCCTGAAAAATACATACGTAAAATTTTTTAAAAACTTTAGAAATATTTAAGATTTCTAAGTATATCAATTTGTATGGGTATTGTTTATTACGTTTCTTAAATTTTGATCAAATCTAATTTGTAAATATGACACTTTCATCAAGTGACAATAAAAACCTTACAATATCTCAGAAGTTAGAACTTAGGGGGATTTTCACCTATCAAGACGTTGGGCAAAAAGCGTACCCTGCGTGAAGGAAAAACTTAATTACGCGCACAGCTATCCTAAATTTAATGTTCCAAGTTTTGTCTGGTAACGGATATAATTACCTTTGACCCACTCGTTTGCGGTACAAAATGTGTATTATTACAATAGGATGTGGGTACGTTTGTTAAACAGAAATTATTCTTTGTACGCACACTAATAATATTTAGCATTTATTGTTTACGAGCAGCCAACCAAATATTTATCTTTCGGTTTACCTACGTTTAAAACGTTCCGGCGAGATGGTGGATTATTTATGCTTTCCATTCTCTTTTGAACCGCGATGCCTACTTTGATCTTAAGGAAAAAATTTGTTACGTCAGACAGAAATAGCGTGATGTGTGTTCATATAAAGTGTGCGCCCTTTGCTTTTTCTGCTTTTTTTAATGATTTACACCTAATTATTTGAAACGCGTTCCCATATCCTATTAATGCAAATACAATTTATAAACAGTCTATTTAAGGGAAAATAGAATCTAGAATAGAAAGAAATAACGGGATATAAAAATAAATAATTTAATAAATAATATAATGTATCATACAGTCGCCAAAATACAAGGTTGAAAAAAAAATAGTTTCGCGATTTGTAAAGTGCTATTGTGGGTTATATCCCAGGCCAGCAGACGAAGCGCATAGCTAAGTGAAGATAACACCTAGCTAACTTCGCGCTAAAAGCATTATATACTCGCTTGTTACATTGTAATAGCGCTCTTAATTATTCCAACAATTGTACATTCTAGTGCAAAAAAACTTTATTTCGCTTTCTGTGAAAATAAATGTTTTTAAAAACTCTCTCCCAAATTCGAAACATTTAAGTGGTACAGTCGGTGGATCTCTAAGTGGTGGACAATCAACCAGAATATTCTGGGAGTTTCTGTGAATTCGCCAATAGTGGAAAGTACGAATCCTTCAGCACACATAACCAACATCAAGCAGAATGACAGTTGATCCCTACAGGAGAGGGAAACATACGAATACGATGCCTCCGTATAAGGTAACTTAAAGAGATAGTTTAACGCTCGCATTGCCCGCGATTAAGTTGGGAAAGCAAATCAACCAATCAATTGAAAATCTCGAGAAACAATTCAAATTTAAAGTTAGAGAACAAAACCAAAACAAATACAATACAATAACCCAAAATGGATGCCCAGGTAGTACGACTAGTGCGGAACCTAGATTTAATTGGAATTATTGGAGAGCTAAGTAAATGGTAGGAAATTAACACAAATTTAAAAAAAGCAACTCTTAGCAGTTGTTTACAGCTGCAAATATTATATACAGTAAATCATTTTTAAAATCAAATAATATTAACAATAAAAGATGTAGAATGGGTGGCAAATGTTATACTGATCATAAAGGATTACTTTAAACCAAAATCTACTTACGCAATATACTTTCAAGTACAAAATTTAATTAGAATTTACGCTGCAACATTTGTCAAAGACTTTTAAAAATTTAGCATTTAAAATAATTCACTATAATGTAATTCTCGAAGACATCGGAACGCAAGATGACCAACAAAAAAATTAGCATCGTGGGATTCACTTTTCAGAAATTATTATTGGTCCAAAACAGAGGTAGTTGGAAATCATTTTAATTTTACAACGCATCATGGATCACCACTGAAAATAACCTCAGATCACGAAACAGAATTTAAAAACAAGACCTCGAAGACTTTTGTAAGTTATACCGAATAGAACTCTTACGACACCACAAAATAGTAATTCAGACTCCCCTGTGGAATGAATTCATTCTACTATTATTGGATGTTATAGATATCTAAAAGAAGAAAATAAAGATCTAAGTACAGACCAACTAATAAAGAGAGCCGCAATGAGATGCCAGAACTCTATACACAAAGTGACAAAGTTTACACCTTTTGAAGTCTTAAATCGATCATTTCTTCTTATGTTCAATCGCATAAAGAAAAGTCAATTAAATTGTATGAAAAAATAAAAGAATTAAATGGAAAAACAACATAGGGCATTATTTTAAAGAGAAATGAAAATCGGCAGGAACTACCAGATTTTAGTGTTCAAAAATATGCTCTCCTTAAAACAAAATATTAGAAGTAAAGAACTTATTAAATTTAAAACTATTTAAAAAATAAACTCAACACAAAGTAAATTACTAACGCCTAAGACAAGCTATCAAAAAAATAGCGAAACCAATAAAGATCAAAATGGTGACTCTCTACTCGTAGTAGTTTTAACCGAATGAATA
This sequence comes from Cylas formicarius, assembly GCF_029955315.1. Lineage (NCBI taxonomy): Eukaryota > Metazoa > Arthropoda > Insecta > Coleoptera > Brentidae > Cylas > Cylas formicarius. The sequence goes on along the minus strand of NW_026844214.1, from coordinate 38,523,666 downwards.
GTAACGACAGACGTACCGTGCGTTCAATATATCTCGATAAGATTTTAATTAGCTGTAACCGTTTTGTTTTTAGAGATATCAAAGTAAACAAAAAAACGAAATGGGGGGTTAGTATCCAAGTTTTTTTCCAAGTGACTATCAATTTTCTGAAATATCAGCCTACATCATACTTTTTTAAATCTACCCTGTATATTATATATGTGTTTAATTGAATATCTTATTCCGATTACAATGATGTTACACAGTTTATATTTTAGTCCACTTGTTTTTGACAAATCGGCAAAAATACGAAATTTTTATATAATTTTACAGAGTGCCGTGACTGACTGCAATAAAAGTAGAACAAAAACACTATAAATGACAAGTCACTCTAAAGTAAAAAATTCTTTAACTATTCTGAATACTGCTGTATTTTTTCCTGAAACAAATTTCTCATACACTCTAATTGTATGATGTCTTGCATTTAGTACTATTTCCGGAATGTCTCTTAACTGATTGATTGACTCTGAAATCCTTTGCCGAAATTATTACAAGGAGTTCTGTGCAAGTGATTTTTTAGGTATCCCCAAAAGGAAAAATCCATTAAAGTTAAGTCGGGGCTGTACCGGCCTGCTGCCATATAATCAGCGCTGACATAGGGGTAAATCTTCTATATTTGGTGCTCTAAGAGCTGCAAATAATGATCTCCAGTTAACTTTTGATCTATAAATATCGGACCCAAAATATGCCCATCTATGACACCATACCATACATTAATTGATTGGTGCCCCTGGGTTTATATATCGTTTATTTGTTATTTAAAGACCACTATCGCGTATTTTGTATATTACAACCCTTTCTTGTAGTGAACGAGCTTTCATCAGTTCATAAAATGTTTTTCAAAAAATTATTATTCCCATTATGTCTATTTAAAAAATCCAACCAAAACAGGATCCTCCTTTGACAGTGTTCTGCACTTACTTTTTGAGTTTTACAAAATTTAAATACATTAGATTTATATTCTTTTAAAACTAAGTGGATTGATCCCCGAGAAATACCTGCCGCTTTATATACTCTAGTAATAGGGGAAACTGGATGTGCTTCGTAGAATCCTGATATTTTTGCCTCATTTTCTTCATTATGATTCCGGCATATCTTTTTAGTATTTAAAACGTTGCCGTTTTCTGCAAATTTCTTTACCAGCCTTGAAGATATCTCATTTAAAGGAATTCGGCGCTCTGGATAAAGTCTAATATACTGACGACGAGCTGCGGTTGCACTTTTATTATTCAGAAAGTATACTTGAAGCATGGATGCTAAATTCGCGAAAAACCATTTTAACAACAATGACTTGGTCAATTCAACGCTCAACGTTGTTTACAAATATGTCAAACATAAACATATTTTCATTTGTCAGTCAGGACCCTTTTGGAAATTAAAGATTGTCAAAAACGAGTGCACTAAAATATAAAGTGTGTTACATATATTTAAATATATTCAAATAAACAAATATATAATATACATGGTGTTCCATTTAAAAATATATGATGTAGGCTTATATGGCAGGCAATTGATAGTGTTTTGTTTTATAAGTCACTTAGAAAAAAACTTGGCTACTAACCCTACATTTTGTTTTTTTGTTTACCTTGATGTCTATACAAAAAAGTTACAGCCAACTAAAATGTTATCAAGACAAACTGAACGCACCAAAATAGTAAATCCTATCGAGATAGGTAACGCTAGGTTAATTTATAACAAACACACATTTATTTATTACGTAGATTTAAGTCAAATAATTAGTCACTTAGAAAGCCGAAAATTTATTCTTAAGAACTTAATATAAATATTAATATAAATTACAGTGCGCAAAATAAATAAATGGCTATATGGAAATCGATGCTGACGACAGAAATTATTATAAGGCAGCAATTCATACACTCGAGCAAACTCAACTATAATGAAACAATTGCTAAATTAAATGAAAACCAACGAAAAGTTCAAACTGGTTCAAAAATATTCCAGAGTGCTGATGATGATAAATTCTTTACAAGAATATCTCAGTTTTGACGAGATTATAAAGCTGCAAAAATAGTACTTTAACGAAACTGACGTGTGTCATTAGGTATTTTACAGTTTTACAGACGGGAGTAGAAAAGAGTATTTTATTTTTCTATCAAATTTTGGGAACCGTATAAATTTCTATAGATTTAAAAGTGATCTTTGCACCTACTTTAAGATTCGAAATATTTCTTTTACCACTTTTTTTTCCAATAATGTCAAATCAATCGATTTTCATACCCCAATATCCTTACATGACACAAGCGGAAAAGAGAAGACAGTTAACCGCAGGAAATGCCCCGTCATAGAAGGAATTTACTTTTGTAAATAAGAAACTCATCAAACGCAATCATCAATATAACCCCGATCGATACATACAAATTGAATTACCAGTACTGATTAACAGACCAGAAAACTGTCACATAGGTAAAAAAAACGAAAAAAAATTTTCAATGATATAAAACTTCAATACAGAAAACCTCACGTTTTACCGAAAATCTAGCTGTATTGTAAAAGCGCTCCTTATTATTACAACCTTTGTAGAGGCAAATAAACCTTTATTTCGCTTTCTGTGTTAATAAATGTTTTTAAAAACGTTCTCTTAATTGCGGAACATTTAGGTTGGGCTAACTTTTTAAAATTACTTTCGTACATAACAAACTGTTTTAAAAGCTTTAAAAGGATCGAAGTAATATTGGAATTCCCTATATATTATAGCATTTTTGGATTCTACCACCAAAATTAACATTTGATTCAGAAATGTTTTTTATTTATTACGTTTTTTTTATACAATTTCAATTTTATGTATGGAAGCGAAATCTAAAGTTATAAAAACCTACCCATTTTTTTTTATTTGATTTGATTTGATTTGATTAATTTATATGGAATACCAGATATTTTAACTTATATTCCAGAGAATGTACTTTTTAATTCTCAATAAAATGATTTAATTGTAATAATTTATTCACCTAGTCAATTTGGTCTGGTTTTTCTGTGTGTGTATAGATATTTTATGACTGCATTGATAACTTTCCCTGACATTTTTTTAAAAATGTTATGAAAGTTGGAAAGGTATGTTTAGGCTATAAAGATAATTAACTAATGAAAAGTAATTAAAAATTAAATAAAAATTAAGAAATATTAATATTATCTGGTGATGTTGCAAGCATGTTGGAAATGGTTCCTTTTATGTATCCCCATAAAAATAAATCTAGTGGTGTCAAGTCTGGGGATCTGCGGGATCAATTTTGAAAATCATGCATTTCAATCTACCAAAACAGGCACCTAAAAATTACCAAACAGATCATTGTTCGAATGTTTAAAGAAAACCTTCTAATAACACAAGAAGTTTACATTACAAAAAATTCTACCCCCATATCGAAATGAGACAAAACTTCGCCAGCCTTATTAAATTATGTGTCATTTCTAAATAACTTCAAAAACCATAATTTCCTGTATTCTGAAAAGCACACTCCCTGGTAAATAAAAAAATATGGTATTCCATTTAAATTAATCAAATTATAGTCACTTAAAGATGTTATTAGATTGGGATATATTTTTGACCACAAATTGTTACAATATACTATAAATTTCGCTGATATATCTTAATTATCTCTTATGAATTTGAGAAATTGAAGTTGATTACATTTTGACAGAATTCAAATTACGAAATAAACGTAAAGATTTAAATTTCAAAACCCTCTTTTAAACGGACTCTTATTTTGATCGTAGAATAAAAAAATATATATTAGTATGAAAGTAATTATTAAAATTAGCCGTAATAGGACTTCACATATTCCAGAAGTAAAATCTTTTTGAAAATCTTGTATTTTGCTGAAAATATTCTGCGTCGTATGGCGTGAATAATTTTGCAACAGACATAATTTATTAATTTATTGATTAAAAATAATTTTAAAACAGCCACAAAACTCCCACTATTCGACTTTTTTTATTTATTTAGTCCAAGTTTAAAGAACGAATAAATTAGGTCGTTAAAATGCCATGCATTTACTTAATGTTAATTAACAACTCGTTGAGAATTAAAACGAAAATACTGAAAGAAATACTTTTGGTATTTTATTGATTTTTCTTAAATCACAAAACATAATGAATTAGACAGTTCATAATTGGATATTTTTAATTTCAGAGTACTGCTTTTTTCCCATTGTCAATTAACTCTTCGTTTTACGTTTCGGAGAACAGAGTTTTTCAAAATAGCTTTCGTTCTTATTGTTCGACGGTTACGTATCAAAGCTCATTTAAAATCATTTTGAGAGAGTTGAAGTAGCAACTTATACGTGACCTATATGTATAAATGTGTATTAGAGCAGTCTATGTACCTAATTGAAGTGCTTTTTTGCGAGTGTTATAATTTTAGCACTGACCATGATTTGTTAGTATATATAAGAGATAAGCTATTATGTACTTCAATAAAGCTATGAATTTCGGTTTAAAAACACGTGTTAAAAATATTATTTCTAAAATAAATGTTCAAAAACCTTTTTTATCCTTTTCTTATTTCATTTTTGTTATTATCTTTCTTATATTATTTTTCTTCTTTTTAAATTTTGTTCATTTTAGAGGTCTGCAGTAAAAGGGTTACCTTAGCTCTTAAATAAGTAATGTTGCAATATGTTGCAGTATGTCCACTGATAGAGACGACAAGTGGACCAAAAAAATGAAAGCTATATAAAAGATGTCGCTGGCTTGCCGCATTGCCGAGAGTTTGCTTTATTGCACATCAAACACAAAAAAAAAGATTCAATTTTCTCTAACTCCACATTTTTTTTTAAGCTGAACCAGTACAGTTTAAAGACCTAACTGTTTAATTTAATATAATTGTGACTGCCGGCTTTTTCATTTCATCTATAATAATAGCTTTCTTGGTCCTGGTGGGACAGCCTGTATAACCTAATTTTCGAGGAACAAGCGCGTGTTCAACACTACAACATTTTCAGCGTGTCGTCCATATATTTGTCATCGTTTCACACAAGAACCCCACGTCTAAACATTTTTCATATGAGTAGGAACCGCATATTCATATTTATCAGTTCGACAGCTGTGACACGTTAGATAGGAGGCCTAGGACTCAGGCAATATAAATGCGGCATTTTAAAATTTACCTACGTAAAGCACACATCGTGAAGCAACCCAAACCAATCGAATATCCTCTTCCAATATAGCGTGTCCGATGGAGATCTGTTATGGAAAAACTATAAGTAGCAAAAATTTGAAAATTTGGATTTAAAATTTAAAATGTTAGTAGGGATCATCGACGCATAATATTTTCAAGATGGCAGCAATATAATTTTGAATTTTTGAACTCTATGGAAAATTTTAGTCATATTTTCTGGATAACATACCTAAGTGTGAGATATTTCACATTTATGTGTCAATTAACTTATCCGGAAAATAACGGTCTGCTATGGAAATATAGTTAGTAACTCCGATTATGAATTATTAATACAGAATGTTAGGAAAAATACAATTAAAATAAAATAAAAATAAAACTGGCGAAAATCATTTGTCCAAAATTTAAACCACCTCTTTTTGTAATACTTATTTAGAATTAAATATTAGGATAACTTTGTATTAGATTGTATATTCCGAATATTTATAGTTTCAATAAATTTAAGTTACCATGACTATCATAGCCATATAAAAAATAGTATCCATTTGAAAAAAGTGATTTTTGATAATCTAAATTACTCACCAAATTTACACAATACAATACCACGTAACAAACGTCAACAAATACAATAGACGACTACTGACCTAGACATAACTTCTAGAGTATTTGGTGAATCAACACAAATATTGCACTTCCAGTTTCCACTTCCAAAAACTAACGGTCGCAAGAAAACTCATTTATCAAGCACTTATGTTAAACAAAAAATGCAGTAACTCTACTTGATGTGCGTTACATAAGAAAAATTTCGTACTGCCGCTTTTATGGGACAAAGAGCGGTTCGTTTGCAATGGTTGCATATGTTTCACGGTTGGTAATGCATTCACGAAACCTCAGTATCATCAGTTAAAGGTAAACATAAACGCTTTTTTCGGCTGTTTTTAATTGAATAATAAGACCTATTTATATAACTACAGTATTCTTTCCTAACCTTATCACTGACGTAATGCCACTCGACACACGCACTGGTGAATACGAATTTGTGATGTTAGAGCCTTCGGTCAAAATGAACGAAACTTTCAACAATCTTTTGAGGCTTCTCCCAGGTCCACCCTTAAATGAGCAAATATGCAAATATTAAGAAAGGAAGAGACAAAGCCAGCCTGAAAGAAATTCTCCAAATATTTTTTATTTCCGGCAAATGCTACTTTATTACAAGCACTTCAGGTGAATCCTGAGGTTTTTGGGCGCAATATCAATAGAGCAAAAAAAATACAGACAATTTTTAGCAAACTACTAGATTAGAGTGTTCGTCAACTTTTGAAGCAAACGTTAACCTTCCGGATAGGTCGGAAGATACTAAAGTTCTAGCTGATATAGCCAAGTTGGTGACGGTTTTATGGCCTAATTACTCATAGACGGTTTTTACTGTCACCAAGACTCATACATTCTGTGCGAAAAGTAGCCCAGAACTGTTCGGTTGACACGTCTTTTATTTGAAAATATTTATATTTCAAGTCAAGTCAAGTGAGTAACTTAAGTTTAAAAAAAACAACCAACCTAAAAGGTACATCGAGTAGTGGGCAAATTGTAATAGTTCGTTTATCTTAAATGCTGTTAAGGATTTTAAAATATAATTATTTTTACACTAAAGACGAGAAAACAAATAGAGAATCTAAGGTACTTTCTTCATATTAATCATACAATATTGCGCAAGGTTATAATTGAATTACTGCATAAAGAGGCATTAATTATATGTAAAAAAGAAGAACCAGAGTTTTTATTCCTTTTTTTCTTATTCGTCGATGTCCTGACGGGTCTAAAACAAAGAATTTATAAAACCTCATCAGTTTAAGTTAGGAGACTAACGAATGGCTAAGCAATTAGTTTTCACATAAAACCCGACTTTCAATTATTATTATTACAGGGTTATTGCGGATTCAGGTTAACTCTGTTACTTACAAATTCTCATGTCTTCGTTTTGGTAGGAATATAGCGCCATACATTATTTACCAGTCTTAAAAAACGTAATCACTCATTTAATACTTCAAGGTGCACTGAAAATTATATACCTTGTCGACATTCTTATTTTAGACGAATTTTTAAAAAATGTTAATCTCTCAAAAAAATTGTTGCTAACATTAGGGTTTGTCATTAATCTTCAAAAAAGTCAAACTACGCCTACTCAGAAGTGGTGATATTTAGGTATTATTTTTAATTCCAGCGAATGGATGTTGTCTTTAACAGTGGATAAAACCATTAAAACTCTAAAAGTCTCTTATTACAAATTAGGGCCACTGGCGAATTAGAGACTCTCCAACACAATTGTCCGGCCGCACCGTTTAGCAATTTATACACGAAGTCGTTTAAAAGATACAAATGCCTTTGTTTGAAGAAGAAAGGCAACAGACAAAATTAACACTTTAACTGCCCCATTTTATATTTTCAACAGACAGATTTTGTCATTGAAATATTGTCTGACGGTTTCTCAACGGGTTGGTGAGCATTTGCTAAGTGAGCAAAGCACACGATTTTTGGTCATAGTCTAAATCTAAAAAGCACATAAAAGTGCCTAATATTTTCTCTTTCAACATGCGCATGTTCTAGGAAAACGAGTTAAGTGTGGAGAAATCGCTATTTGAAATCAAATGGCACAAAAACGCAGGTTAGTGGATGAAATGCGACGAAAATCCTTCCCTTCTCAGCGAAAATATCAATGCCCCCTGCTGTGCATCGATTTTTACCGTAGTAGAGGCACCGTATTATCTAATACACAACAATAATGTCAAACATGAACTGAATGAGAAGAGTAAAATATGAACAGCTACATCATATTACCACTATGATTTGAAACTAGTACGAAAACCGTAATAATTATATCTTCGCTTTTCTCACATTAATACACATGATAATGTTGAAGCTGATCAGGAGTCTCGCTTCATAGACATTAAAACTGAATTTGGAATTGACTTCGGTTGCTTTCAATAGAATTGTTAAAACCTTTGGACTGTTTTGCTCCTAAACTAACGCTAAATGTTTAAGGTAAGGTTTAAGGTGTCGCAACAAAACGATCCTGACTTGGTCACTTAATTCTCAATATCAAGGAGACATTGTTTCTTTTACACTTATATCCCCTTTGCTTTAATACCACGCCGTATTACTTTTAGGAGATTACGTGTTTCTGAAAAGTTTTTCTGAAGCCTTCAAGCTTCTTATACTAGCTTAAATATACATCAGTCAACACTAGCTCTCCTGCTTTAGCTAACCAATGAAAAAAAATTACTAATTGAACGGTTTTCAAACAAAGCCAGTTTTCTGAAAGTACAAATACACCTAGGAGCCTACTAATGTTTTCACGCGTTTAAATGACAAAAATATGCAAAAATATAGACGCGTTATCATAGGCCGAATTTTCAGGACAGCAACTCTCCTTACTCTCACTTCGGCGCACAGAGTTCAAACTTTAGTGAAAATAAACTTGAACAATCACACATCACATCCCAAAAATAATCAACCTCTTCTCTCATTTTGTTTTTTCACCGAGAAATCGTAGCTATCTATACTTTCTACATTGTTGGGTTATCTTGAAATTATAAAGACTTTTCGATCGGAACATACCAAACGGTTGCTTTTAACTTTTTAAAAATGAACTCGTTCTACCTCATCGCAAACTATGACATCCGCAGCCGATCATGGGAGCATGAATCTTGTTTGTTTTGTGTTTTTTTTCTTCTGGTTCTTATACAATACTTGCGTTTTGGTTTGTGTGTTTTGGTTGCAAAAAAAATGTGTTTTATATTGGACACAAAAAGTGAAATTAAGACTTAAACGACTTACCTTAAAGAAGTTCAATATTTGGTTTCCAATAAATAACTTCCCGCCCATATCTCTAAACAAAACATTTTTTTTACGCAGATCAGAAAAATAAAAATGTTTAAACGTTGTTTAAACTATCACTGACGTGTATGTTATATATTGTAAACCAAATGTTCATATAATTGGGATTGAACTTCTTTAAAGTAAATCGTTTAATCCTTGAATTGTTTAAAATTCGAGGCATTAATTTTTGAACACTCTGTATAAGTCAGAGTAATAAAATTGAGAGAGTGTGTAGTTCGACTAGCATAAGACAATCACGAGAATTCTATAAATTTAAACTCGTAGTATGGGAATTAATTTAAGAAGTTTCGTGTTTTTTTTTAAGCTAATTTTTAAAAATGGCCAATTTCTGATGTTTGATGATTCTCCTATTCATCATAACCAAGGGTACCCAATGCCTATACTTTCCAATAGGTATTATTTCTTTAGTAATCAATTTACTAAATCTAATAAATTATCGTTCTACGTAAAGCTGGTTTTTCTTATGAAACCATCCATTGTTAGAACGAGATAAATGCAGGGATTTATTCGTATTTGCGTTCACTTCGAAAATAACTTTAGGGGAAATATTTTGAAATACCCGGTGCTCTATGCCGCATCAAAATATACAATCTATTTTTCATCCATAGTTATCGTCGACGACGACGAGGCACTAAAATAGCGGACCACAAGGCATATACAAAGAGACCGCACGGCATTGAGTTCGATCAAATTATTTATCAATTCACAGATATTGAGAATATTTGTGAATATTTATGCCCCAGTTCGTGTTGCAGTTAATTAAATGACAACGACAGATAAAGGTAGTGCGTATATAAAACACGTGAAAATCCAAACAACAAACAAAACTTGCGGCTGTCGAAATTATTGATTTGAAAAAAAGCACAGGCGGTCTTTTTTGAACTTTTAATGACTATAGTGTTACGATTACGTGGTATCACCGAAGCGGTATGTATTATTATCCGAACCAACTTAGGTGCAGTTTATTTTCAACGGGACGTCGCGAATATCTTCAATAATATATCCTTGATGTCCACGGTTGGAAAAGAAAAGAAGATAAATGTACTTAAAACTGAAAGATATGGAAAATATTATATCATGCAACAAGTGTGGTAAACGGCATTTGAGTCACAAGTTTATTTGGCACAAGCGGAGCGCAGCGGAGCGAGTGCTTAATAAACGAGTGTCTTAAAAAGTTTACCAAACATGTTGCATACCATACTTCTCTGCGACCTTTAGGTACAGAATTGACAAACTTCAAAATTCAAGTCGATTGCTCCCAAATCAGTGCGGTTACATCCGCACGCTAAAAAAATTCTTCATCAAATCTTTAAAAATACCATTCGCAATACCGAGAGTTTGTTTTATTGTCTAGGGTAACGCAAAAATACAAAAATGGTAAATTTGCTAGAGAGTAAACTCTTTTTTGCAAATGTAATGTAAAATATCAAATATCAAAGTATAATAATGTTTTACACTTTACAGATTTTCAACCAAAATTTCGAAATTTTAAAATTTTATTACATTTTATTTCTTATTTAACTTTTCGACAAAGTTAATACTTTTAATAAATGTCCTTTTGTCTACTATATCCATGGATTTACTGTATATTTACCTAGCGGTTAAGTATTCCTTAGTCATTATGATTATTCGGTTAGTTTGTCCTAGGCATCATTATGTTTTGCCTAAAGAGTTCATTAATTTATTACGAACATTAGCTGGCAAGCACCATCTCGCTCGTGCCAAATCAAACTCAAAACTAAAACGTTGTTTATTCCCATAAATTATAAAATAAAAAAACTATGTTCTATTTAAAATACCATGTTCCAGATTTCCAATAAACGAATTACATAGATATCCTTTATTAATTACAGTACATAAATAAAAACATTTATATAATCATCTTAGGCTTTTTTTACCTCTAACATATATTATGCAAGAAATATATTTTTTTAATTTAAAATATGTGGTGCTAATGATGTGGGGTGATTCAAATTGAGCGCGCCCTATTAAAAGTTCGGGAAAACTAACAAAGGGATTTTTTAGAAATTTGGTATGGGCGAAAATCCATATATTAGAAATGCATATATTGACGATGTTGCCAGATGTAGGCAAACAGAACAAATGGTATATTGTACAAGTGTGATAAACAGCATTTTAAACAAATGACTGAAAAAACATATCAACGTGTCGTTTGTTATACTTTTTCTATGACCATTACTTTTTCGGTGCATTTGTAATTGCTATATCATAGTTTTCAATTCATATGATATTTATTTCAATTAAATTTGTGAATGAAGATATAGAAATAATCAGTTGTTTTTAGGTTAAGTTTCGGATAATAGAAACTTAATCTAGACACGGATTAAAGTTCATGATTGTTATCGTTTTAAACTAATGGCCAAATGGTCGGCGGGAAGGATGTGGTTTTACTTAGGCGAGCGCATTTTCATCCTCACTTTAATAATATCAAAGGTTGTTTGACTATTTTCACTTACTCTGTTTGTGTTTAACATTTTTTTGTATTCCAGCTGGAAATTGGAAACTTCTCTAAAGGCTCTTGGGAATGAGCACGGGTAAATTATATGTTACGAACACTCACGTCGAAATGTCTTGCAAAAGAAGCGGGATTTATTTGAAATCACTCACGGTGAGTCCTCGGATTCTTCAAACCCGGCTGGGGTTAATTTCTTTTCAAAAGCGGACAAAACAGACACCCCCACAACTTTCTGCTCCATTTGTTTGATTCCCTTTCGTTTCGAGGGTGTAACTACATGGAAATACATTTCAATATAGAGAAATCAATTCTCAATATATACAATTCCGACGAAAGTCGCAATATGTAACGCGTGACTACGCATTTTTTGCATACTATTTTGGATGACGCTAATACTGTTTTTGGACATTAGCGTTTTCTTTATTTTTCGTTTATAATTGACTTTTCCTATCAAGCGTCATTTAAACATATAATTAGTTATAATAAATATTCTATAATGGTAATAAAACACTTCCAATTGCTTAATAATTTAGCCAAAGGTTAAAATTTGTCTGATACTCTTTAGTGTAGATCACTGTAGATATGTGTGCCCCAACAGGGTGTATGTCAACTTCTAATTAATTTTCGGATGTTTTTCAAACTGCACATTCAGTCATCAACCATTGTTAAACATTAAAAAACTACTGCATTCGCAAAAATCACCACACAATATCATACCATATCCACCAAATCTATTAAAGTGCCAAATTCAAACAATATATATAAAAACAAAACTACAAACTTGCATATTAATTGTCCAATTTTTGCGTACCCGAAACCACAAACACACTTAATGCAATTTTTTGTATGAAAAGAATGCAACAACTATTTAGAACCTTTGGTAATGAAATTTATTCTGTTTGGGCAGGCACGTTTTATTAGTTTTGTGGAAAGGAAATCGTGACAAACTTTTTAATTAAAATTCGAATTTAAGCACAGTATATGCAACACAAATGTCAGCTAAAGAATTCGCAATCCCTAGCATGTGTTTCAAATTACTGAAGCAAGAGAAATTTTAATTATCAGACAGCCCTATTTGCATTCCATTTTAAAGTGACGCTGTGGTATTGTCAAGTTTTTGATTACAGTAATAATGTTATTCAATAAGATATACTTTGATAATTTCTAGTTTTTCGTATTGTTTAAATTGTGGGCCTCTATGCTTGTCATAGAAAGGAACCGTTTCTCGAAATTGGATATTCGAAATTATAATTTAGTTTGTAACAATTTAAATAAAATAATGATCTGATAATTTAACATAAATTAAATTAAATCTTGCTAAAACCATATTTAATGCACAGAATACATTTTGTTCCGACTACCGAAAAGTAAGTACAGTACAGTAAGTAAATCTAGTACAAATTTCAAATGGAATGAATATTTTGAACACTGAGTTTGAAGTTCCAATTCAATATTCAAATTTTGCACCCCAAATCTAAGCTCCGGATTTCCTCCTTTAATGATAATCTTTGTTAGTTGAGACGTATTCTTAACTTAATCGCAACCTTAGTATATTTTATTATTAATTTTGTTATGATATACATCACAATTAACGATTTCTGTTTTCGACCATTTAAAAAATATTAACCCGTAGTATCTTATCTATTGGCGTGTCAAAGCGAAGATAAATGATTTCTGGCAAAAATGGTATTCCACTGTACTCGTTAATTACGTTAAACCGCTTATTCATAGGTGTCATTTTATTAATGGCGCGAGTGACCATTAGTGTAATAAATGGATTATCAATAGCATGTTAAAGTCATTTATATTTTCGTTATTCTAAAATCGCGTTTCTAAATAAAGTGTGTCATTCGGAAAAAATGTGTTTCTCTACTCCCTTCTCTAAAATACCCAATCACATACCGATCTCTACGACGTTAGTTTCGTTACCCACGGAGCCACTTTGCATATTTCCGAGAAACGATTTTGAGAGCAATCGGCTGTATTTGGAAATATTACCCACAGCTTGAATTTTGATGTATTCGTATTGCTTTGCAAAAATTTGCCCAAAAACTAATGATTGTAGAAAAAGTATAGTACGCAACGCGTTTGGTAAACTTTTTAAGTCACTCGTTTATTAAGCAATCGCTCGGCTGCAGCCCGCTCGTGCCAAATAAAATATTCTGTGGTTGGTTTATTCTCTGGAGCCAATTTATATTCTAGGGCGATTAGGACCTATACATACAAAGCTACATAGGTGAATTAACAAATACAATATTAACATTTACTTATTAAATAAATTAAAAATTTTTAATGCCCAAGCACCTCGACGGATTTTGAATTGAAAAAAAGGAAAAAATCCGCAAATAGCGTTTGGAGAGCCTGAATGCAAGTAGACTTAATGTGATGCGTAAAAGAAAGTTTAGAGTTCTTTAAAATGAGTGGTCAAATGAAATAGTCTTTAAAATAGGTTCATCTAACAATATGCGTGTTAACCAAATTTAATTTTATTTCCTAAAGCTCGATATGCTTTAGTAACCCTAAATAATAATATAGCAGAACATGCACAATGTTATCAATGATCTGCTTCAAAAATCATTTAAAGAAAATTCATAAGAGAAAGCCTTGTTCACGTTTAAAAATATAAAACGAATATTTTCATTTTCTGTCGTAGAATCTTCTTTCCAGAAACCCTCGATTTGTACACGTCACATATCTAAATTGGGTCGGTGCTGGGGTATTTCTTAGACGAGAATCAATTGGAAAATCGTCCCTCCGGAGATTTAAATTAGATTACGAAGGAAAAGAATTTCCGACAATATTTAATTCGCTAAAAATTATTAGGATTCAAACATTTCAAGTAAACTGAAACCGTTTTTTAGGAAACATGTAAAAAAGGGAAACAGTTTTTGTTTCAGCACTGTACAAGTCACCTATTGAGTATATCTTTTTAACGAAATATCCGAATCATTTAGTTTGCAGGTTGTCCAATCAACCATATAAAGTACAGTCCTCGGATATTTAATTCCTATACCGTAACAATGCCGCAAATATCATTTACCATACGTGACTAATACATCAAATGTTTGACAGGGCCTAATTCAATATGGCGTGTTTTGCTTTCGCTTTCCCGATCAACATTCGTACGGATACAAATAACTCAATTCGTCATCGCTACTTGCCGCCATCAATTTTCCTTTGATAGCCCGCAAATTTTTCTGTTTTGCTTTTAAAAATGTCGTATATCTCTGGGTTTGTCAAGTATGTATCGACGAGACCGATGTCATAACCGTTTTGATTTGGCGGGCACAAGTACAAATCTATACCTGCATGGCCCAAACGAATGTGTTGTAAATAATTCACATATTCGATTTATTTTATCGTAATTTAAAAAATTAATGAATTTATCAATTAAGGAGATAGAGATAAACAATTTTCATTGTGATAATAATCTTGCAAATTAAACTATTTGTCACGCCTTTATACCTAGATGGCGAAACCGCCCCTTTATTTTGGAAGGAAATGAAAATGTTATTAATTATCTTATTATTCAGATCGTTTCGCGTGTAATCTCGAATCATTTATTATCAATTCGAAAGTATTCATATTTCCGTTAGGGTTCCCTATATTACACGCATGTAAACAAAGCATAAAAACTTTACGGCACTTCTAAAGCTCTAACTTTTTCACAACGCCAACGGCTTATCCTGTGGAAGTTCATTCTTCACGTTTTCGAACTATTTTTTGTTGAATTCTGCGAGCTGTTTACGCAATAAAGCGGGGGCTATAAAATTGGCGCTGTAACACTTTTTGTCGATGTTTCACACATAAATTTACTTTGCGGGGTCGCATACATTATTTTCGTTTGAAGAATGTGTTTTTGAATGCGCGTCAAAAGCTGCTCAGTTGTAAAACCAATAACGACTGGTAAACGCGTGGAAAATAGAACATTATTTACCTATTTTCTCTAATAACGTGTGGAAGAATGATATTCTATTCGAAATTATACCTATTTGTAATTCTACAATTTCGTTTATCTTTATCTAGTACGTGTCAAAAGTTGATGTCTGTTTCAATTTTTTCCTAATTACACTTTGATTAATGAGAAGAGACCGATCCGTCAAGTAGGAGTAAATCAAAATTTGGTTTATCCAATAAAGTGAACAGATCTTCTGTATTCCTCCTGCATCGGGTATTTATAAATCAAACTTGCTGACGAAATCTAACTAAAGTTAAACATATTACAATGGTATAGCGTGTCACTATATATAGTATAAGTTATGCCAATACTTTAATAAATTTCCCGTGACTAAGGTATTGGAAAAGCCAGAAGTGACTAACCATAGTGTTTAACGAAACTGAAGTATTTAGAATGACATCTTATCTGATGAGTGACGCATAACTGGCTACATTAGAGTGGGGAGTAGAAAAAAAAACATTACAGCTAAGATGTGAACAATAATTATAGGCACTAAGTGTTAAGTGATTGATGATACACAATTCCTTTGACGTTATTAAAAGTGTGTCTGTTCAATGAGCGGCAATTGTTTAGAACCTTTCACGATAACTCTCCGAAACATATAGTCTCACCCGACGGTCGATAGTTTATCCTGTTCATTCAACCGCTAAATAAATGGCTCGTGAAACTTTATGTCAAGTGGCAACATGGGAGTTCTATTAACTAACGTTCGTGCGGTAGTCAAAAATTATTCCTGTAGGAAACGGGAAAAACAGTGCGTGTCTCGCATGAAAAGTAGGTATCTAGAACCTGGAATTACTTGAGGTACTAGTTATTCCTTATTCATCATTACTTTTAAGAAATGTTAATGTTTTATTGTTGGAGCTTATATTAATATGTTCCATGATAGCAGATACTTTTTGCAGAAGGAATATGTAATTTTCTACAG
This sequence comes from Cylas formicarius, assembly GCF_029955315.1. NCBI lineage: Eukaryota > Metazoa > Arthropoda > Insecta > Coleoptera > Brentidae > Cylas > Cylas formicarius. The sequence goes on along the minus strand of NW_026844214.1, from coordinate 38,507,240 downwards.
TTATAAAAATAGAATTTTTACAGTAAATCTCGGAGATTATATAAATATTATGGACATCATACATATTTTGGTATATTTACAAAAGCATTTATTCTGTACGTATGTACATAGTGGCCGGCCTTTTCTCGAAATCTATAAGTGTTATAAGAAAGTTTGTTTAGTAACACAGTAACACACTATATTAGGCCTTTCACGCGAAGTCAGCAAGGTGTTATCTTCGCTTAGCTTTGCTTAGCTTGTTTTTTCCAAAAAGCTTCAAAATTTTCATCTTGGTAGGTTTCTTTTGGTCTAGATGCGGCTTTCTTCGATTTTCGTCCCTATTTCAAGAAGAGTTTCTCCATGATGCAAACTAAAAATAAAAACTAAAAACTATGATTATTCCGAAAACAATAACAATTATGTATTTGGAATGAATTTGTTTCTTCCATTCCATGGGAATTATTCTTTCTGCTAAGTCTTTTAACTTGTATATTTCGTAGATATTTATTTTTGAAAGACTGGGAGTATTCAGGACTTTCATTGCGTTCATTTTCCGTAACTGGATTTTTGGTAAAACGAGGGGTTTTCCGTAATGGATTTTTACATCATTGGCATATTAATCAGTACTAGTACTTCAATGGGCATAAATCGGTCGGTGTTACATTTGATGACCAGTTATCAAGCTTATGTTTCTAACTAAATCTTGGGTGATCTGTTCTACAATTGCTTCTGACAGGTTCGTTTTCGTAATAGGGCAATTTTCTATTACAATGTGGTCAAATAAGTTCTCCACATATACGTCAAGTATCTTTTTTAAAAAACTTGATTTCTTCAATGACAGGGCACGTTTCCACGGTGAATTGTCGCTTCTTCTACGCTTGTGTCATATTATTGAGGTATAAAAATCGATGCATCGAATTGGTGCATGGACTCATGTGTATAAAATTTACCTGCGTTCCCAAATTTTCATAAAAAGATAAACTACTTTTAAATTGTGGAATTTGATTTTCTTTATAAATTGATTCTAGATATTTAAGCATTTTATTCAATTATGAAGTCGGTAAAATACTATTAAGATGCGCATTGACTTTCCCAAAAATAATAGCGTCTAACTAAGATAGAATTTATCGTAGTCAATACTGCACTTTGGAATGTTTTAAAATCAGTTTGAAGTTTTCCTTTAGTTTTCATTTAGTTTCCCAATTGCTTTATTATAGTTATTAATTATGCCCTTTTATAAAGATACTTGTAGTACTTTCTAATCCTTTAGCTAAATCAATTTGATTTTTCTCCAGTGTATTTATTGCTGCTTTATAATGATTTCCGTCATCAGCGTCAACAGTTCCAAATAGTCATTTATTTATTTTACCACCCGCGTTAATTTTCCGCAAGCGTTCCTTACATATGGACGTAAATATTCAGTTCCTAAAAGCAAATTTTCGGCAAGTCCATAATAAGAAATATGATTAGTTATATTTTCAACATTAAACTTATCTTTAATTATGCTTTCTAAATGATTAATTATTCGACTTAAATCTATATAGTGAATAAATGTTTGTTTGTTATAAATTAACCTTGCGTTGCCTATCTGGATAGGAAGTATAGGATTTATTAGTTTGGTAACTTGTACGTCTGTCATTATTATTCGTTCGGTTAGAACTGCTACGAGTAGAAGAGTCAACATTTTCATCTTCATTGGTTTCCTGAAAGAATAGATTTTTATTAGCCTTTGGCCTCCCTGCGCTACTTTTATGATAGCTCGTATTGGGTATTTTCCGTTTGGGTTGTTACTTCTAAATTTTATGTTATTGTAAGCAAATCTTTGATCATTAAAATCTGATGGTTCTTCACGATTTTCGTTTCTCTATAAAATAATGTCCTATTTTGTTTTTTCTTTTAATTCCTTTATTTGTTGGTACAATTTACTTGAGTTTTCTTTATGGGATTGATCATAAGACGAAATGATCGCGTTATCATTTAGATCAAATGGGTTTTGGGGATTTAAATGACCATTTATTACTTCAAAAGATGTAAATTTTGTCAATGTGTGTATAGAGTTGTTGTATCCCATTACTGCTCTCTTTATGAGTTGATCTGTACTTAGGTCTTTGTTTTCCTCTTTAAGACATCTAATACTTGAATGAAATTTCTCCACGGGATAGTTTGAATTACTATTTTGTTGTATCGTAAAATGAATTTTGATTCGGAATAACTTACTAGGTCTCCTGTTTTTAAATCCTGTTATAGGCTTCATAGTTCCTCCTAAAGGTATCAACATGAATATGTTCAAATGGTGTTGGTGCTGTTGGCGTTAAGTTGATTCTAATCACTGGTGGTTTTCGATCATACTTATTCTTTTGGCATATGTCACAATTGTGAACATAACTTACATTTCATTTATTCCACGATGGCATGTTTTGGTTGTATGGTACAGACTTAGTTTTTCTTGTTGGTCATTTTACGTTTCGATGTCTTCGAGAACTATGTAACAACGAATTATTTTAAATGCTGAATTTATGAAGGTGTTTTGCAATGTTACAGCAAAAAGTCCAACTAAATTTTCTGCTTCAAAGTAAATTGCATAAGTAGTTTTTGGTTTGAAGTATTCTGGTTGACGGTATTGGTAAAGTAAAATCAATTATTATTAAACACATTTTACTTTCTTATTAGGAATTTTCCTTCATCTCCTATTGTTAATATTAGTTCATTTTTAAAATGTCCTTTAAATCTTTTAAATTGATTAAATGGGGGTTTAATTTGAATGTTCGATAAAATTTTAATTTTTGGTTCTTCCTGTTTAAATAGAATTTCATTTCAATTCGTCAATATCGTGCAATAAAAAGTCACCCATAATTTCGCCCGTGTCCCCTAAGTTGTTAAATATCGAGTCAGTTTCAGTAGCCTTCATATCTATTGGATATCGTGATAAAGCGTCGTCCGCTTGGTTTTTACCTTTTTTGTATTTGATTTCGTACTCCTCACGTTTAAGTCTTCATCTAACGAGTTGTGAATCTGGCTCTTTTAATGACATTAGCCACTGTAGGAGTTTTTAATTCGTGAAAATAATTTTTGTCCGAATAAATAGGGTCTATAATATACAGCTGCTTACAGTTGCTAAGAGTATTGATGCGTAACATATTGGCATAAAATTCTTGAGAGTTAATTCAAACTTTTTTGTAAAATCCGGATAAGATAATACTGTCTCCGAAATTAAGACATTTTTGCACGTGTTGAAAGAATCAATAAATTCTTTTGTATGTTAGACTGTGCTTTCCTGTTTCAAGTATTGTGTCATTGTTTTGGTTATCGCGTAATTTTTTGAAGAATGATTTATTGTCCCGATGTGTTTTCGGCAAAAGGATATTTTTTGATTGCGATTGTTCATAAGACGAAATGATCGGTTTTGGTTAGTTAAATGACCATTTATTACTTCAAAAAGTGTAAATTTTAATTGCTGAATTCAATTTTCTTTTGATTTGGTTTTATACCATTTGGTTAGGATTCTACTCTATCTAAAATGTAAAACTTGTTTACTTGTATCTTCAGGTCAACTTCTCTTAATTTTTAAAATATTAATCTCAGATTTTGAATAGGTTCCATTAGTCCTATGCTCCATAAAGACTACACATATTTTATTTTGATCGTCTCAAAACTTCGTTCATAACCCGTTGGAAGGTTGATGGTGCACTCTTAAGTACAAATGACATTTTGTATCTAGAATATCCGTTATGTTCGGGATCTTCTTATAGTCTATGACTATTCTCCATTTCTGAGTTCCCGATGACTCCATTTTCTTCGGCACTACCCATCCATAGCTTGACCATGGGCTACTTGATTTTCTTATCATTCCTTTTTGGAGAATTTCATCTATTTGTAGCCTTACTTCTTCTTTGTGGACGCATGGATATCTATATGACTTCGTATGCACTGGTATTTTATCCGTTGTCCTAATCTCGTGCTTAATTTTCGAAGTAAATGGTAATTTGTCTCTTGAATTTTAGAAAATATACGAAAATTCTTGAGTTTTTTCTTCCGAATTCATCTGTTGGGTACGGATTACTCCTTTTAAGCCCTCATTTTGAGGTTTCATACGTAGTTTTACATTATCAGCGGTGAGGTTATAATTATAAAATTCGTATTGGTCAGCGTTAAATCGTTCAACCGTTAAAGGTTGTGTTAATTTCAATTAAAACGAAACTATTTTTTACATATGTAATAGCAGACTGTATTTCTAGATTTTGTAGTTTTTGATTTTTTATAAAAATATCGCCTACGATCCCACTTACTGCTATTTTCTTTTCTTGGGGATTTACAATTAGAATAAATTTTACGTCTGATTTCATTGTAGAATCCACTAACTTTTTACTTATTAAATCGATGTTCAGATTCAAGTTAATTAAATCAGTTAAACCTATTACTCCATAGAAAGAAGTCATGAAAATCAAATAAGATAAACTCAATTCGATATTTGATATTAAATTCAGAAAATGCTTCTATGCTTGCAATCTAATATTTTGACTTCATACGGCTGTCTTTATTTCATTATTTTTGTGATAAATACAATTTGGAAAATATTTCTTAAAGATAGTTGCACGTAATATCGAGCGTGAACTACCCGTGTCTATTAGTAGTTTAATATTTGGTTTACGTATTTGAATATACGGCAAAGCGTTGTTAGAAGAAATATTAATCTCTACTAGGGTTGGTTGTTTGTTTTGTTTGGTATTGTTTGGCTGAGTTCGTGAAAATTTTTGTTATTTCGATTTTGTGTTTCAGCGTTTTGCTCGATATGTAATGTATCTTGATATTCGTTTTGTTCGTAATTTTTTTCAAATTCGTTGTAATCATTAGACTCGATTGATTGATTAACAGAATAATCAATGTTTTCATCGCATTCTTGGTTAAATAATTCTTCCGCCATAAAATTCTGGGATTGCTTGTTGTTGGTAAAGTAATTTTGTTGATTGGGTGATATTTGATTTGGTTTTAAGACATTTCGTAGGGTTCCGAAAACATAATAGGTTGAGATGGAAATTGTGGTTTTTGGAATTGATTTTGGTATTGGGTTGCATTTGAAAAATTGTGCAAATTTTTTGGCAAGAAATTTGTGTTAAGGTTTATTCCGTGTTAAAATCTGCTTAGATTCGGCTTCTTTTTGGATAATTCAAATATTTGACAGTGTTGTTCGGTGTTGAATTGATGAAGCAATGGCTTCCTCTAAAGAACCCGGTTGTTTTAAATGCATATTATTTTTAACTATCGGTTGCCTACCATTAACTCTGCTTTTCCTACTAGTTTGTCTATGATACAATCGAAGATATAGCTATTTAGTTCTGTATCTCCCAGACTGACATAGGAATTTATTAATCCTTCGCATTTAGCAATAAAGTTATTTAAGTATTGCAAAATCCACGTAGCCTAATGTCCAAAAGTTTCGAACTTATCAGGATTGACGATTTCACATAAACTCCCAGAATATTGTGGTTGATTGTCCACGACTTAGATCTCCTAGCGACTGCGCCACTTAAATGTTTCGAATTTGGGAGAGAGTTTTTGAAAACACTTATTAACGCAAAATGCGAAATAAAGTTTTATTTGGACTAGCCGATACAGAGGCTGGAATAATTAAGATCGTTTTTATAATGCAACAATCGAATATATAAGGCTTTTAGCGCGAAGTCAGCGAGGTGTTATCTTCGTTTAGCTTTGAGCTTCGCCTGCTGTTCGGGGTGATTTCTATTTTTTTGTCACTTAAGTATATACAGGGTGGTCTAATAAAGTTACTTTATTTAAATGGAGCACCCTATATTTCAATACATTTTTAAATACTCCTTTGAAAGACAAATCCATAGATATATATAAATATCTACATATCGGTCTCTAATGCACCGTTATTAGAGAATATCATCGGGATTTAGGTTATTTTGGAAAGGTGTTTGTTACGTTAACATTTTAACTTTTTAACTTTTAAAATATTTTTCTGCGTAACCTATTTTAGAAAATAATACTTTGCCTCAGACAATATTCAAAATTGAAATATTTTTGCCAAATGCGCTTCTTGGCGATGTTTCGCAAAATGTGACTTCTCTCAATTCTTGTAAATAAAACATCCTGTATATATTTGCATTTTCGAATAGCCTTTTAAAAGGCGAATCTAACGACGCGCCGTACTGAATTGATTGACAATTGATTTGGAAGCGTTTCTAATATTTTTTTTATGAAATAATTATTTCATTTAATCATTTTAATTTAATTTAATTAATTTTAATTTAATCATAAATCATTAGTTACATCATTAACATCAGGCTCCTATTCGGAAAACTATGAATAAATCTGATATCAGTAAATTTTTAAATAGAAATGGAAAAAGGAGCCCGGATTTAAATCCCTGGACTTTTTGTGCCTTAGCCTATAGAAGTTTTTGCATTACAACAACAAATTCGGGATGCAGTTTACCAATTAAATGTGAACAATTAGATATTAAAAGTTATATATCATTTGGAGGTAATATAACTTGCATTATTCAAAATGGTGGACATGTGGAAAAAGTAAAATAATATAATTATTAATTTTATTTTAGAACAATTTTAAAAATAAAATAATCTATAATTTGTACAGTATTTTCAATAAATGATTATCGATACAGCACTTTCATAAAAAATATTGTTCGGAGTTCATAAAAATTATCAATAAATTCAAAACAGTGCATCCCAGAGCAATGTTAATATATATCATACGATTATGCACAAATATACAGATGTTTGATTTAAAAAATTGAATGAACAAAAAAATATTTCAGTTTAACTTATGGCTTTCTTGTGAGTCCTAAATATAAAATAAAGTGCTACCTTTATATTTCAAAGATATCGATTTAATTAATATCCTGTTCACTTAAAAGTACGTTTTTGTTACTACCAAATTGTGTTGGATAATAGTACATTATGCAACAAGTGCGTTAAACGGCATTTGACTCACGAGTTTAATTGACACGAGCACAGCGCAGCGGAGCAAGTGTTTAATAAACGAGTGACTTAAAAAGTTTACCGAACGCGTTGCATACTATTACTTTTTCTACAACCGTTAGTTTTTGGGCAACTTTTCGCAAAACAACACGAATACATTCACTGACAAAATTCAAAGCGCGAGAAATATCTCCGAAAACATCCTATTGCTCCCAAATCGTTTCGGGGCGTTCGGGGCTCGTTCGAGGCAACCCGGGACGGTTTCATCGATAGAGAATAATCATTTGTTTACATTACAATGTTTGTTTTTAAAATATATATATTTGATAATATTTACAGTGACACAGCTTAAAAGTTTCAGTTGCATTTTTGTTAATCAAAGAGCCAAACCTATCATAAATGTATTTGCTTAAAGGTTAAACTTGTATTTAGGTACCTTTTCCTGGGAAAATTGCATACGGCGATTATCACGAATCGCGAAAAGTTAATAAAAACGTGTGCCTAATTGTTCCCACAGCTAAAATTATTGATGATTGTTAAATTTATTCAATATGCAATATGATTTATCAATATTATTATCCATTACTTCAGCTGCTACTATTTTGAGGAATGGTTGTCAATTAAAACATTTTGGATTAAGCAAAAAATTAACCAGCTACCTAGCATACCCAAGAATCAAAAAGTAAAACCTAAGTAGCTATCAGAATAAAAAGGTTGAAAAAATTGTAATTGCATTAAAGCGTATGTCTTCGCTAAACCTCTCTTTATTTGGATAAATGTTTCGGCCGTTTTCGGGTGTTCGTCACCAGTGCCTCGGGTGATTTGCACAAATGCACATTTGTGGTTTTCCCAAACTCGTGCAGTAAAATCCAGGAAATGTCCGAAGTGGCTCGGATCCTCACCCTAGATCGGTGTGTATTTAGGTATTTTACAGACGGGAGTAGAAAAACAAATATTTAAATCTGATTATTTCTTGTTTCTAACGAAAGCCATTTAAGATAAGTATTCCTTAGTAATTCGAAATTTAGTACATATATACCCTGAAGTAATAAAAAAAAAACTTAAAATGCTTACTTGAAAAATACGACTAAGTAACTAGCTTTTTCGATGCATAGTTCGAATTCAAATTTCGACACATTTCTACATTATAATTCCTATACAAAAATTAAACATGACTTTTCTAACGAGAAACCGCAAGTCGTTAAGTTAAAGTTAAGAAAACTTTATTTTTCTAAATTACAAAAATTTGTGATTTACCATATGAGCGTGTTCAACTAGCTAACTAACATATAAACAGTTTTATGTGGTTAAAAACTAGGCATCTCGTAACTATAGATTTAGGAATGGCTAGTGACATAATTCCTCCCTTCTCAGATTAAACTTCAAGGGTTAACGTGGGTTAACATTGGCTAGCTCAATAACTGTTTTGTCTCTCAAAGTTGAGAAACAACAGCAAGTTTTTAATTTTTAAATGGAACACCCTATATATTATGACGAAAGATCCTTTTCTCCTGATTTCAAAAATATTTAGATTGTTGATATTTGGATAAGCCGTTCTTGAATTATTTAAGTTTAAATTTTTGAGTAACTAAAGAGATGTTAATCAAGTTGGCCAGGTGTTCCACAAATTGAAACCTTCAATTAGGAAAATGGGTTACTCAGATTAAGAAAAGGTTTATGCAGCTTGTCTTTTTTATTTCAATAAGTATTAATTAACCAATAATACTAAAAATTCTAAAGAACCTAATAGCAATAATGAAAATATAATTTGAAGTAAATGGCTATATGTATGTATATTGTTATAGTTATATATGTATATTGTGTATAGTGTATAATTGTTGAATTCTTTGACTTATCGCCCTATATTTTGAGATCTGTCATTGTATACTCGATTTTTGAAAAATCCCCATAGGAAAATGTCAAGTGGGTTTATGTATGGTAGAACTTGAAGGCCTTCCGAATAATTTTCAATGTTATTTTGAATTAAAGCTAAATACCGTTTGGCAGTCAGATATCCAACAAGGAAAATCGGTCCAATTATTTGCTTGCCACACCACACAATTTGCGCAATAATGTTTATTTTTCCAATTAAATATACCTGCCGTCGTGAGGTAAAAATAATTTTTCCCAAAAAATCTGGATCTTCTATTATATGCCTCCACATTTCTTGGCAATATTTTACCAGTTGAATTTAATTTCCTTCAGGTAAGCCTTCAACTGGATTAAATTTTAAATTAATTTTTTTAAAGTGGACCAAATCTTGTAAAATGACATTCCCAATTGCGGCAGCAATTGAAATTGTTGAAATTTATATGTAATTAATTTTATTTTTCATTATTATGCATAAAAGCATATCCTGCCTTCAAAAAAAAGCAAAATACTTATGTCGTCATCTTCATTTCTAACAACGGTTTTCTTTTTTCGACTGATAATTTTGGTTCCATTAAATTGCGGAATAATACGTTTGATTGTGTCAGCAGAAGGTACCCGTCACCTAGGATTAATATGACGATATTGCCGTTGAACTTGAGCTATTCTATAGTTATTGGATTAAAAAAGACGAATTACTTTGAAGCATTTCTTCCTCTAAGTTACCCATTTTCCTAACTAAATGTTTCTAAAGCGACACAATATCTCACACTTAATGCCTGGCCAACTAGATAGTTAAGTAATTCAATAAATATCAACAACCTATATATTTTTTAAATCAGGAGAAAAAGATCTTTCATCGTAACAGAAAATTTATAGGGTGTTCCATTTTAAAATAAAAAACTTATTACTGTTTCTCAATTTCACAATGCGTATTTGTTATCTTTTATAAGTCTAAACGATAATACTGCAAAAATTATAGAAGTTTTGTATTAAAAGTTTTTCTCGGTAAAGTCCGTTAACCTCTGCAAGTGGATACGCAAATATAAAAAATGACCCTGTAAAACTGCGTTAATTATTTCATTTCATTAATTGATTCAAGTAATTGATGATAAAGAGTGTATTAATTTTATTTTCCAAGATTTTTTCGTTAGTAGCTATTTTGCGAATTGCGTTAAATTTTGTTATCAAATTAGCAGAAACCGATTTTAGATGAGCTATACTAATTCTCAATTTTTCTTGGTTTTTCTCAAGGATTTTAGTAATGGAGTCATAACGTTCGCCGTCAGAAGCATCTAAATTACCACTAACTGACTTAAAGATTGATCCTAGACCGTTAATCTTTTGAACCTTTTATATCGGGCACTATTTCTTTTAATTTTGTTTCTACTTTTTCTTGTGTCAAAGAAAGGAGTTTAAAATGACTAAAACTTGCATTTTTATATTCAAAGTTTGACTCTGTATTTTTCGATAAAATAGTCGACTTAATATTTAACTTATCTTACTTTTAAAACAATTTGTTTAAGATAGTAATAATATATTAAATTAAAAGCCAAAACTTCATTTTTTGCAGGCCCCAGTTTTACAAAAATCATACCGGGGTTAGTATTCAAGTTTCTTCTGCAATGTGGCTACTTTCTTGGAAGCACGTGGCAATTGCTGGGAATCTAAAATAATACTTAACTACTAAAGTTGTAATTTTTCTTTCTGGGACGTTTTAAGTTATTCATATGAATTCTTTCTTCCGTTCCCGTGGAAACTGTTTTATTTTATGCAAGTTTAGCATTTATTATTATCTACAATTATCTGTTTAGGGACTAAGTGATGAGAACAGAATTTTACTAAACAATCTGCAACTTCAACGGATTCTGCCGATTCGATTGGACAGGCTTGTGCGTACTTTGAAATGCTGTCAATGATGGTTACAAGTTTTGACCTTTCGTCAGTAAAAACGTCCATAATTTGGAAAGGTAGGGGTAATATTTATTTTTACTTTGACTGGATGCCCCTCGTACTTTGTTGAGTTTTTTAAATAGGGCCAATAATATTTACTTTTAATGTTTGGGATTCCCTTTCGTAATAGATTTTAATTATGACTTGTATGTCGTCTTTATTGGTAATGTCGTCAAGTTTTGATATACAGCATTTTAATTTTAAAGATAGCCATTTAAAATATTTCCGGAATACTTCTGTAAAAGTAAAAGTTGAGGTGGTCTTGAACGTCGGGGTTGCCGTAGTCTTTGATGAATTCTAAGACATCTTTCTCGAAATTATTAAGATATTTGGACTGGAACACTTTTTTGCTACCAATTTTATAGGCACAATCCAAATAGGGGACGGCTAATTTATTTTTTGATTAAGGATTTTTTATTTTGACACCCAACTTTTTATGTACATATATGTATATGTTTCGTCCGATGTTCGAATTTCGTGCTTTACTTTATTCGTGAACGTTAACGGGGTGTTTTCATTGTAGAAAATATTAAAATATTCCTTACATAGTTTCAATATTTCCGACTTTTCTTTATTACTCCCATGATCAGAGATCAGATATCGACTTTAGTGCATAAATAACCATTAGCAAAATCAAGAGTGTTTTTTTAAAATTCAAGGTTGTCTACGCCAATTAAGCTATCAGATACGTCATGAAATTTAAACAAAAAGAATTTGAAAAGAATATTTAAACGCTTATTGCGGTGAGATAAATAATCATGATGAATCAAATCAATGAGAAACTTAAGCACGGGGTACGGGTAGTACGATATAAATTAATTGTTAAGGCAAAATACACGAGCGTCTAAGGATTGTTGTCTTGTAAAGGCGGTTTCGAAAAATTTTGTTCAATTTCAAAATTGTTGTCTTGGTCAAATAAAATGTCTGCGTCAGGTGGTTTTCGGTTTCTTGTTCTAAGTAGTCACAAAATTCATCAGAAATTTCATCATGTCATATTGTTCAGTGTTATGGAATTCTACTAAAGTTTAGTTTCTAGGTTGCTGCGGTAGATATTTAAAATAGTGTGTTTTTGAATTAGAGGGTGGGTTAAAGTTATTTGATGGGTTTCTAAAACTATTGCTAGTATTTTTTGTGATGATTCTATTGGCGTAGGTTTTGGCAAGAGTTTGTTTTGATTAGAGCGCAAAGCATTTTGATTTTGGGGTTTGCTGAATACTGAGTTTGTAAAGTACTTGGGTTGCTGCGGGTTAGGTCTTGTTTTATGGGTATTGGTTGTGAGGGAAAATAATTTTGACTTCTAAAAAGGTTATTGGACTATTAAAATTATATAGAACGATTGACCAAAAATTTGGTCTTACAAAAGAATCTTGTAGTATTTGGTTTAAAGGCCTTGCATGTTCGGCATAGGTGCCTTAGAGTACTTTTGGATGTATTGATTATTGTATTCGTCATTAACACACTCCACAGCTTCAGCAAGACTTAACTGGTGCATACAACTCTAGGTATGAATCCTAGAGTCTCTGTTAGTTCCGATAAAAATGTGTTTAAAGCAACATCTATATCTACATTTATTTTAAGAACTTTCGTAACGTTGGTCGGTTCATGGTTACCAACAAACGAACAAAAAAAATTAGAATGTATAATACTTTGTCATAAAATTGGTTGGGTGATGTGTTAGGTTGCTGCCGTAGCCTAACTAAAACACGGTTGTAGCAGGCCTCATCACGTTGATCAGCGAATTTTCTTACAGGAGTGGTTCAGGATCTTCCCAAGTCGTTACATTTTGGATATTTAAGACAATTAATTAGATAGATATTTTCAAATTTATTTTGATTAGATTACTAATATTATGTGAGTCAGTTGAAACGAATCTTAAATTGCACTTGCACCACATACATTTTTATAAGGAACAGACTCTCAGGTTGGTGATGTGGTCCTACCAAATTTCTGTCTCCTTGCGAAAACGGCACGATTTGAGAATTTCCAATCAGCTGCTGATGGAATGTTTCCCACAGATTTTCGATAAAACTTCTCAAATACCCTCACCAGTCACCCAATAAGTTCCGATATTCCGATAAATTGTAGATACGAAAAGTCCAATCGATTCGACAAACTTCGGAATATCCTACCGACTGCGTCACTTTTCTAACTGGAAAGTGTTTTTCAAGAAAACTTTATTTTTCAAAATTGAAAAATTAGTACTTTATTTATGTGACTAACTAACAAAAAAGCAAAACAATAGTTTTATGTGGTTAAAAACTGTCGCGGCAAAGTCTAACTAGGCATCTTCTTCCTATGGGTATGGAGACTCGTGACATAATTCATGTAAATGTACCACTTTATTTTCTGTTCGATCGGAATCTTCCTTTCCCGCCAAAAGTGGTGAAATAATTACCTTGGAGCTTTTCTACTATTCTATGGATTTGACTATATGTATAAAAGTCCATTTTTAATAATATAAAGGCACCAGATTGGAAGATCAGATATAGTATATTATGCAATCGGTGTGGTAAATGGCATTTGAGGCATGAGTTTATTTGGCACGAGCGGAGCGAGTGCTTAATAAACGAGTGACTTAAAAAAAATTTACCACACGTGTTGAATACTATACTTTTTCTACGATCGTTAGTTTTTGGTACATTTTTGCAAACAACACGACTACATTCACTGATATGGCCATCCGAATTGACAAACGTCAAAATTCAAGCCGTGCGGTAATATCTCCGAAAACATCCGATTGCTCCCAAACCCGTACGGTTATATCCCGGAAATATCCGAAGTGACTCGAAACGAAACTGACGTAGTAAAACGACACTTTCCCCACACTAGATCGGCGTTTAATTAGGTATTTTACACAATGGTGTAGTAAAACATGTTTTTTGAAATATTTCACGGCATTTAAAACGTTTCTCTAATTTTTTTTTAATTAGGCAATATATGCTACTATTGCCCCATCCTGTACAGTAATCTATTAATTTTGTAACTATGAATTGAAATATCATAAATAAATATATTAAGCACGTAAATTTCATTTTTTGTTGCTGCGACATGATTTTCCTTATTTTTCCATGATTTGCTTCACTCGCTGTTGACGCATTCTCATGTGAACCAACTGAACGAAAATGCGTGTTTAAAATATCGTCGTGCCAATTCATCGTTCTATTCCATTCGGGATTCGAAAAACAATTTGAAATTAACTATAACTCCCGAGACGGATGAAACGAACGCGATGAAGAAAATTTGAGAATTTGTCGCAATAAGTTGGAAAACAAGACATAATAGAAGTCTCGAAACTTTTAATTCAATTTAACTAGCTGATAATTGATAAAGTTTTAGGGAAGGTCGATTTCGTTGAACGAAATGGTCTAAATGTCGGAACTTCGCAAATCTACAATTGAATTTTTCGATGATGGTTAGATTCATAACTGCGAATGACTCGGTTGTGTTTGTCTTCGTAGAAGTAGTGCGAATAAAACGAAAAACGATACTGTTTTATAAGAACTAATTTCAAAACTGAAGAGTACAATTTAAGTGCTAATATGCTTTAGACTAACCCGCAAAACCCGGAAAAAAGATCCGAGAGAGACCTTTTCTGCTGTAAAATTATCGTTTGCTCCGCACTAAGATTAAAATTAAAATTAAGATGAATATTGCATTTTCCTCATTTTTCATGATTTACGAGACACGGACTTACTTGTTGTTCTCTTGCCCCTTCACTTGTTACATAAGACAAAACGAACGATAAATCCTCATTCGTTGAAAACGCAGAAAAGTATATTAACAGAGAAAAATCAATATACCTTAGCCGTAAAAAAAAACGATACTAAAAATTGACCCCAGTTTCAAAGGTGACTATCGATTGGTTGCATATTGAGTACAGATTTAATATTTGTTGAAAGATATTCTCCATGTTCTCGTATTAATACAAGAATATTCGGAGTAAGTGAGTATTGAACGAGTGGTTCGGGCAGGCTGTAATAATGATCTCAATCCAATTGAGCATATCTGATTCAATTTCGTAAACGCATTCGTTGCCGACCTGCTTTACCACCCGAGATGCTTCATGATCTGTGACTTGCACTTCGGAATGAATTTGATGCCGTTCCAAGAATGTATTACAGACCTTAAAAAGGTTTTTTTATTATATCGGTATGTTTTTTAAAATTTTCTAATTAAACTTGCGGTTTGATGTTTATTTGTTGCGTTTTCACAGCTCAATCTGAGGCGTTCGTTTGTGAAACAGTATATCTTCAATAAAACAGGGATAATGGATAATTAAAAACAAAATTTCGGATGAAATGCCAGTTGACAGCAGGTGCATTCTACAGGGTATTCCAAATTTCAGTGAAAACTTTCTTTGAGTGGTGCATCCTGTGTGTGACCCAAATGAAAATATATGGAATAAAAATTTATAACGTAGCATAAAAAAAAACAAAATCGAACGAGCATTTCCTTTGCCACTGTCGTCATAAGGACGGGGTTCCCCTGCGTCCAATCGTAAGCGCCTTTAACTCACCATTATGTAAGCTGGAAAAACATCTGGCCAGTGCACTTCAGCCCATAGTGTAAAAGGCAGATTCCTATGTTAAAAACTCAAAACATTTCACTCAAATTTTAGGTTCTCTCAGGATTGACAACAAGTTTCGATGTCAAATCCCTCTACCCGAGCATTGCTTATAGAAGAAAACGAAGATCTTCCGCCATAGATAATGGATCTGTCAAGACATTGCCTGAAAAACGCTTACTTTATGTCCAACGGGAAAATTTACCGACAAGTAGATGGAGCAGCAATGGGATCATCTCTCTCACCTGTGATTGCCAACCTCTTCATGATTTACTTCGAAAAGAAAGCAATAGAGAAGGCAAATCTGAAGCCAAAACTATGGACAAGATACGTAGATGACATATTTGTTGTATGGCCTTTTGGCAAGGAGGAGCTTTTGAAATTCCTAGATCATCTGAATTCCATTCACCCAAGGATTCAATTTACAATAGAACTTAAAGCGGATAACAGTCTGCCCTTTTTAGATGTGCACATCACAAGGACCGAAGATGGACACTTGGAACACACTGTCTATAGAAAACCAACACACACTAATAGATATCTGAATGCTAAATCTCATCACCACCCATCACAGATACAGGCAGTGGCAAATACATTAATTGCTCGGTCCTTCAGGCTCACAAACGAGAGGAACAGAGATGAAGAACTGAAGAAAATTAGTACCTGTCTTCGACAAAACCTATACCAAAGGCGCATCATCAGCAAGGCAATCAGTAAACAACAACAGCCGCAGCAGAGAGTGCAGGACGAGACCCAACAAAGATCGATCACTGTCCTGCCATACATCAAGGGGGTTACTGACAGAATCGGCCGAATATTGCGGAAACACGACATATCGACGGCATACAAACCTGATCATACCATCGGAGCAATACTAAGAAACCCAAAACAAAAAATTACTCTGGAAAACCAAGGAGTATACAGTGTAGCATGCGGATCGTGCAGCCTGACGTATGTGGGACAGAGCAACAGAAGAATTTCAGCCAGGCTCGAAGAACATCGTTTAGCCATAAGAAACAAACAAACAACATCTGCTTTGTTTCAGTACCAACATCAGACAGGCCATAAAATTGATTTCAGTACTTGCAAACAAATAGCTAATATTCCAGATTTTAGGACTAGGATTATACGAGAGGCCATCGAGATAGAAAAGTCCGGACACCTGAATACGAGAGACGACGCTCTGCATCTATCCAATACGTGGAGAACGATAATCAAACAGCAGAGCGATACGCAGCAGCCAACGGGGACATCTATATGTATATATATATATATATATATATATATATATATATATATATATATATATATATATATATATATATATATATATATATATATATATATATATATATATATATATATATATATATATATATATATATATATATATATATATATATATATATATGTATATATATATATTAAATAAAACGTGTAATAGAGGTGTATCATGAGATGAACTTGGAACCTTTCACCGAGGTCACAATCTCTTGGGGTCAAAATTAAATTAAATAAAATCTGAGGAAGCACAAATGATATAATTCATTTGGATTTAAATAATACTAGCGAATTTTCAGAAGATATTGATTTATCCTTAAAAGTGTTTTATTCGTATATAATTGCATTGAGCTTTGTTTAAGCTAGCAATCGATTTTTAGGCATTTATGTTATGTTCATTTTTACCGCATTAGTGACGGGTAGGAAATTTGTACATAAGTTGGAAGTAGTGACAGTGAAAAATTCAAAAAATAGTGGTAGGGCCTTTCAGACAAAAGTTACGAGATGTTTTTTTTTTTTTTAATTTAAGAATGTTAATTATTGAACGTATTTTGGTAATTACTTTTTTATCAGTAATAAACAAGTTAGTGTTTGTGACGTAAATTGTGGGATAAGTTTTTAGGTACATTTTTGGAAAACGTTACGACGGCATGCATTGAGTGACGTGTGACATGTTAGTCAGAACTGACTAATATACCGAAAACATCTGATCGCTTCCCGTGACTAAAGTACCGGAAACGCTCGAAGTGACTCGCAATAGTAATTAATAAAGCTGAAGTGTCACTTTGCGTACGCCTGATCAGTGCATAATTGGGTACAATTATGGGGTCTACGTTTTTCGTCGTTACTTGGACTCACTACTTTGTTGATGTCAATTGTCAAGCCAATTTTTTGGAAGTCAATATGACTATTTAAAATTTCTTAGTATTTGAGTAACTCAACGCGTTGTCTTTCGTTGATAATGCAATTTATACAATTCGGGCAAATCGCTGATTTACTTTTCACACATTTACACGACTTTTCAACATCCTGTTATTATTCAGGAAAATAACTTTTAACATATGGCGGTCAATCACTCAGCCCATAAAATATTAATTGTTTAAGGAGTTACGCGGTTTGTTGATGTTCGACGTAGTGTTTATTTGACTTAGTCAGGTTTTGAAGAAAAAAACTTATAAAAAAATGTAGTAGCAATTTATCAAATAATGAGGAGTTGCTTATAGTCAATCAACGCCAGTGGTTAATACGAGATGGTTTTGTTAATTCAATAAATTATCGGTAGGTTCGTTGAATTTTACCTTATAAAATGGATTGGGCCAATATATCATTTTGAATTCGGACTTGAAACACAAATAAATCCGGTTGGGAGGTTTCTATTTTTTTTTTTGGTTAATCTCTCTGTCGTTTTGATAAATAAACATTCCACTTACCAAAAACTATGCGCTTATTGTTCTATGGGGCGGAAATACCAACATAAAGTGTGTTTTTTAATAAGTGTCCGATATATCAGAGGGCGGCCAGTAAGTTCAAGTTTTTGATATACTGGGTGTTCAAATTTCGAAGGAAACGGAGTATCATTTTTTTCCAAATTATTCTTATTAATCATGTTTAACATTAAATTTAAATTGTCGGGAGGACATTTTTCAGTAATTGGTTTTGGTTTAACCGAAAATACAATATCAAGATTTTTATCCATTTCGTCAGTCTTGAAAATTGTTTTAATTTTTTCACGTGAACGCTTTGCTCAAAAGCAGTTATAAAATGTACCTCTTTGTTTTAAAAAATGAATCTGTTACGGATCTCATTTGGAACTTTTCTTCAAAATACTTGGCATTAAAAAATGCCCTTTGATGCTTTGAAAATATGTACCTAATTTAAATCTTTAAATCTTAAGCATTATTAAAATTATGATATGAAACAATTACTACTGCAACTAACAAAAGCAATTTTTTTCTTCGGATGTGTAAATCAATTTTTTTAAGTAGGTACTTGAAATAGTCCTTTGAAATGTGGAACACTTACTAAAAAAACATCCTGTATACTTGGGATGTCACAAAGTCAGTGGCCTATTTAATTTTTTTAAGACCATTAGAGAAATTAATTTACAATAAATTTGTTTTAAACGAAAACACTAAGTATCTTCATGTTTCATGTTCAATCATTTTTTTCATTTCTTCAAAAATCGTTTCAGTTTTATACCGTATAATTTGTGGGCGCATAACACCACTTTCATCATTTAGGATTTGAATTTTTTAATATTTAGGAAGTAAATATATAAAAGATATTTTTTCTTTATTTTACATATTACACTACAAATAAGTTCTGCAATAATGAAAGCAGAAGCGAAATATAGCCAATACTGCCAACTAAAGTAAGAGCAGTAAACTAAGTGAGTACTAGGAGAACTGAGTCAAGAAGTAAACTGCACTAGTAAAACAATTAAAAAGAGAAAATATATATAAATTATTACATGAAACGACTAACCGGTTTCATATATAGGCTTTCGAAATATGTTTTACTAATTCATAATATAGGATTTTTTGGATGTTGGTTTCGCAAAAAAGTATGTTTTCAGTTTTTAAAGCTGAAATTATTTATTTAGAACGTACCAGCGAACAATTAAAAAAAATAAGACGTTTTATATTATAAGTACATTCTGGAAGAATTTAGGAAGTTCAACTTCTTAACCTAGCGGCGGTTATGTTAAAAATGATGTGGCGAAGAAAAACCAATTTCCACAATATTTTTATTCACGAACAATATCTAGTTTTCTTTTTCATTTTTAATGGTTTTTGTTCCAGAATACAAATTTTTGAACAAACAAGCAAGTAGATATTAAAGGTTCGACTTTAATATGGATACCAGCATCTGAGTGTTTATTTCTCGAATTGATGAAATTTATGGGTATCTGTATAGCTTTTGGCACCGCACTGTTTTATAGTTTTATTTTCGTGTTTGAGATATCGATAATTAAACAATGTAGTGCAAACAATGCGCAATTTGGGTAGATGAAATGCGATGCTTTATATTTAAAGTTTATCATAGAGTTATGATTCAGAAAATGTAATTGTTTTTCGCGTACCAAGAAAAATGTTTTCCAAAACATTTTTTTCACTTTGATCCATATATATATATATATATATATATATATATATATATATATATATATATATATATATATATATATATATATATATATATATATATATATATATATATATATATATATATATATATATATATATATATATATATATATATATATATATATATATATATATATATATATATATATATGACGGTCATGTCAGTGAATGTATTCGTGTTTTGCGAAAATGTACCCCAAAAACTAACGGTCGTAGAAAAAGTATAGGATGCAACACGTTCGGTAAACTTTTTAACTGACTCGTTTATTAAAAACTTGCTCCGCTGCGCTCCACTCGTGTCAAATAAACTCGTGAGTCAAATGCAATTTGCCGCACTTGTCGCATACTATTCTATTTTCTACTCCCTTCTGTAAAATACCTAATTATACACTGATCTAGCGTGCGGAAAGCGTCACTTTACTACGTGAGTTTTTTTTTCCCACGGATCCCAGCCCCTTCGGACTTTTCCGGGATATTACCGCACGGGTTTGGGAGCAATTGGATATTTTCGGATATATTACCACACAGCTTGAATTTTGACGTTTGTCAATTCTGACGGTCATGTCATTTTGTATTCGTGGTTCTTTGCAAAAATGTAAGCAGATGCTAACGGTCTTAGAAAACTATAGTATGCAACACGTTTGATCAACTTTTTACTTAATATACCGCGAATTTCAAAATTAATTTAAATTTTTAGAAATTGGCGACATCATGATTTCAATTTAAATAAACCTCTTTGAACGTAATTTTGCAAGTGAAAATAATGCTATTACTCTAAAATGTCCAATTATGCACTAACCGGGAGTCATTTACAGTAACAGCACTTGTGCTAGAGAGAAAATGCGCAACAGCACGCCTTCTAGAAACTTCCTTCTTTCTTTGGTTAAGTGTGTTTTGTCGTGTTTGTTTTTGAGTTTTATATACATACTATTGCGTAAAAATATAAATATGGATGAGGAAAAACTTCTTATGTCGTTTAAGACTAAAATAATTAGTGATAAGATTCTAAGGCAAGGAAAGACAAAAAGACAAAGCCGATGTTGAGGTAAGTACTTTATATTAAATTTGTTTCCCAACCTTAAAATAACGGATCAGTTACTGGATAAAGTGTTTTGCTTCTTGGTTGTCTGGTATATTCAGGGTTGTCAATGCTTTGAAATAGTTAATCGCCCAAGGGGAATCGACCCTTAAATTTTAGATTATACTGGGTGTCTCAAGAAAGTATCATACCCAAAACTAATTTTTTTTAATGAGACCCTATATAGCATTGCATTTTGATTTGAAATTTGGTACAGAGGTAGCATTTAGGAAGGGGAATTTTTAAAAAATTTGAGAGCTACTACAAGCAACGTCTGTTAGACTTAATTATGAGCCGAATCACAAAAAGCATTTTAAATCGGTACGTTACATCTAGTAAAAATGTAAATGACAACGAGATTCATGAAATAAATAAATTTGAATATACCGTCCGTAGCAGCGGTAATAATACAATTACTTACTTAGTGGATATGCTTATGGGAAAATGTTCTTGCCCTGTTGGGTTTAACGGAAAGCATTGCAAACATCAAGCTGCTGTATTGCTGAAGTATAATTTAAATTTTAGCATTAATACTTTAACTTTAAGTACAAAACTTCAATTATATGAGGTAGCGAGTGGCCAATGTGCTAACAGGGAAATGTTTTTACAATTACAGCGTACTGTCAGTGAGCAGGAGATGGAGATGGATCCAATTACTGTAGAGAATTCGTATAACAAAAGCAAAATGGAAAGCAATGAAGGTTCCAACAACATCGACATAAATTCAGAATTTATTAAAAATATGCCCTCCCCACAGGAAACTGCAGTCCTTAAAAATGAATGGCAAAGTTTTTTCACTGACATTTTAGATAAGATTGACCAAGATCCTATTACTTTTTATCCAGCTGTAAAGCAATGTCTGGTTAATAAAAACAAGTATGCTAATAGTGACAATAATTTGAGTAGCGGTTTATACCACTGTTTTAAATATAGTGGTGTTCGTAGCGTAAGGAGACAAATTAATTTGCGTCATGGCAAAAAATTCCCGTGCAGCCAACTACCATTTCAAGAAGAAAGTCATTGTTGTGTGGAAGAAGAGCTCAAACAGCAGGGAGAAGTACTAATAGGCTTTCAAATAGCAAAACAAAAAATCCGCATTCGTTTGCCAAATGTTTCAGAGAAAATAAGGGTCTTTGAGGAAATAAATTTAAAAAGTAATTAACACCTTTTTCTTTATAAGATAGACATAGGTCGCAATAATGTTTAAAATATACTTCATTTGTTTTTTTTTACGTCAAGTAACAAAAATGCAATTCTTCTATCTAAAAAAATCAATTTCAGTTACATTTTTGTAAGTATTTTTATGCTACCTTGATAAGAATGTATTCTTTCTACTGTTCTGTTTTTTTTTCAATTATAACACTGCTTCTATGTGTATTGGTATGTGTTTTAGTTTTGTTGATCTATACTTATCTATAGAAAAAGTGCTGTTTTGATTATCGCTCGTGCATGAGCGCTATTACTATAGCCAACATTTTAGTAACATTTTCTAGCCCGCGTGTTATTACTGGTCACTGCTGTTAGCGCGAGTGTTGTTACTAGCCACGGCTTCGGAAAAACATATTTTCTAGCCCGCGTGCTGTTACTGTAAATGCAACCGGGAGCATGCCAACTATCACTTTGAAACGTCAGCTTCATTAAACACTGTCGAGAATCTCTCTCTGCGAGACTCTCTGGTACTTTCGTGACGAATTGGTTAGTTCACTGTTATGTTTCTGGTCGGTTTAAAACACTGACAGTATTTTGATGTAGGTCAGTGCTGATGGTCACATCAAATCTCACTCAGTGAATGCTGTTTTTCAAAAGCCTCTCGAGATGAAAAATCGGAAATAAAAAAAAACAGAAACCTTGCCATTTTGATATTGTAATACAATAATCCTACCAGTTCTCTGTATTTAACAAATGAATTTTGTATGTCGTAATGGTATCCGTTTAATATATTGATTGTGTGATAATTCCATTGTATGTGAACTTATCGATTTGTTCTGGCCTTGCTACTGCGAACTGACGAACTGCGAGCGCCAATTTTGTTTATAAATGTAGCTTTCCAGGTTCCCAGTTGCCAAAATCATATGAAGGCTCCTACTAAATATAACCAGAAAAGAGTGGCAGGTATGCGATCGGAATCGGAATCGGAACATGCTGGTTAGAAGTAATGAATTGATGTAGGTAGAGTGCGAATGTTGTTTTATACCTTCAAAGAGCCTTCCATCAGCAAATTAAATTGATTTTGAATATTTCCTTTTAAACCATATTGGATGCACATACTCATATATAACATTTTTTAGTTTTTAATGTGATTTGATTTTTTTAAATTATGTAAATTAGTTATTCCATTAATTAGACATGATTAGATATTATTAAAAACAATATGTGAAAACTGTAAAACAATAATTCAAATTGCGTCAACACTTTTTATCTGGATTTAAAGGTAGAAATGTAACGCAAATAGTCTACATATCGGTTATGCGCAATTTTCGTGGTTTTTCCATTTCGACCAATTCCAGGCAAATACTTACGATATAATCGGATACAGAAAAAATAAAGCGGAAAATCTTGCAAATTTCCTTTCCCTTTTCTGTTACCGAAATCAAAGAAAAACTTTTGATCTTCGACCGCAAACTCAAATATTACTTTTAAAACAATTTTAGGGGTGAAAGTGTGTGAGTAATTGGCCTCGATGCGTGGATGTCAGCTTGAGCAAAAAAGTTTTAAAACAAACGCATGGTAGGAATAAATCATTTGTGACTTTTAAAGACAAGAGCGCTGTCGGCGCGAGTCGGGAGTTTTACTGCAAACGTCATTAACTATTTCCGCACGTTTTCGTTTTAATTCGACTTTTGCAAAGTTTCGAACGTTGAAGCGGATTTTTGAAGTACTTAATTGGATTTAAATCTTCTCGTTGAAAGTTTGCTATTTTAGGTTTCAAATATTTTGTAAAGTACTTTTACGGGGAATTTACGCGGTATTTGTAATTAAATTTGCTAAAGATGCAAAAAGTAGTATCTGACGAAATGCTAGAAAAGAAAATTCGATCAAATTATCCGTTTAAGAAAACGTTGGCGCTGTTTGAATTTCTATTGCTTCTCTATTCTGCAACCTGCATCTGTGGTCTGGGCTTCGTTCTTCTTCTTTTCATTACTTCTAATGACCACGTCTACGTAAGGTTATTCGGCCAGCTACCTAGGCTCCGTGTTCTTGACTTTTTTTAATTATGGCATTACTTGCCTCTCAAAAGTATGACTTTTCCGTAACCCGTTGTGACCAATATATTTCTCTGTGACCCCTTACTTGTAACCAAACTGCTGGACACTCCAAAGTGATAAGGAAAACTGGTTTTGGAAGTTCATAACTGGTCTCCGTCAAATTTGAAATTTTGCGAACATTTTAAAAAGTTGATGTTTCACTCCTATTACCAAAAGTCACTCTTCTGCTCTCCCACATTTGCCTGGTGCACGACCTATTTAAAATATTGCACACCTCCCTTGTGAAAGTTATGAGCTTCTAAAATTTAAAAATTTTCCCCAACTCAGCGACATTAAAACATTCTTGTACCATTAGAATTTTTTAATTTTTCAAAATTTTGACCAACGATTCAAAATGCTGCCCACTTTCCTGTGGAAAAATATGATGTTCCAAAAATTGAAAATAATCCCCCTTTGAAACCTTTGAATTTGGTTCCCAACCAAATTCAAAGATTTCGCAGCTTCGTAGTTCTGACCTTTCAAAATTTTAAAAAATTACTGATTTATTAATAGTGTAAAAGTCATAAGAGCATTTTCTTTTTGGTGACATCAAATATACATCGGAGGAAAACTTGACGAAGCCAAAAAATTCCGTATCAGTTTCATTTTTGAATATTTCAATAACATAACACTTTTATTATTTTAATTTTTTATTTACATTTCTAAGATTAATTACATTAATTGGCCGTTATGTAGTTATTATGCTAGCTAACCTAGCTAGAAATTTTCATATTTGCAAATATTTCTGAACCTAAGTTACCATTAGACTACCATTGATGAATAGTTCACAAATCTGATATCTTATAACCAGAACTAAAGAGACGTATATGTATAAATAATAAACTTTCATTCCCAACATAATCTCAAATTTTACCGATAATATTGAAAGTTGTATTTGCAGCAATGAAAGCTAATTGTTACACTCAATAACGAAATGAACCAAATCAAACGATTAAAATAATACTTCTAGGAAGACTAACCAAAACTACGTGAACACGATTTTATAATTTAAAATAATATTTTATATTTAATACTACTTTGATATTAGGTCCCGCATGTATATCGTTTACGTACAAATTCATATTTCGGCACGTGGGGTTTACAGGAAATTCAAGACTAAGGCAATGAGAATCCTTTTATCAATTATACCAGTTTTCATAAATACTACTCAAATACCCATATTATTATAATATTAAACCGACTGTCAGACAATTTGTTTCAGAAATTGCTGCTCAATAGAATTTCCATATTCTTATATTTGCAATAAATTTCTGCCACTGGCCCAAAAGTAAATTTACCCGCGGGAACTAAATTAGAGCGAATCGAACTAAAATCTCATTTACGTGCTTTCCGAAATAATGGAATATTTTGGTTGTTTGTGCCTTTTCAGGAATCCTGGAGATTTAACAATAATAGGTTCATGTTCATGCTGTTTGCGCTGTATTACTTATTCGATCTCGACTCGGCCTTGTTATTCAGATACACAAATGAATAATTAATCTTCCCGGAATAACCGAAAAAATATAAATTCTTTAAGAAATTTATATTATTTCTTCCTCCACAGTAATAGAAATTTGCTTCAGATTTAATTTTTAGAAAAAACATTAAATAAATTACTTTTATTTTTTCTGAAAATCAGAAATAATATATTGGTTTAAGGTTGGTTGGTTAACATGTGCAACATTCTGGTTGGTTTAGTTCGTATTGAAAATAAAGCAAAGTCTGGCCGTCGATTTATTTTCATTGAGAAAATTTTAAGACGATACCAGAACTTGCCAGAACAATAATTATTAATATGTGCAATAAAGGAAATAGACTACATTTGGAACTTGTATAATGATAATAGAAAGAATGACAAACCTAGATTAGAGGTAAAATTTCTGACCGCTGCTCGAATCAGGATTCTGGTTTAATTAAATTGATTGTAGCCAAGAAAATCCTCTTCGGCAATGTCCGTATTATTTGATAGCATTTCTTCTGGTCAACTAAGTCAGACAGGGAAGGCAAGTGTTCGAAATTAATGATGCTTTTTGTTACAGGGGGCGGTTCAGGTCTAAAGATGAATTATACCTTCCAAAATTCCAGCGAGGGTTTTTTTCTCTCAACCGCTACATTTTACAATTCAGGAAACAGCTTGGATAATATATACAATAAGCTGAGAGATGATTTGAGGAACGACGAGTTTGTTGTCATAGGAATCTACGTTCCCGTATTTCTTCTTGCTCTGATAGCTAACGTTTTGTTAATCGTCATCGTAATCAAAGATCGTTACATGCAAAAGTAAGTATCGCTTTTGGAATATTTTGTGTGCATTTAATAAACTGGTTTAAATGGTTAAATAAAATGTTACTTTAGACTATAAAAGGTAAAACAATCTGTAAGTGTTTTTTAAAGAAAATGTTTCAAAATGTTTTTACAAATTTTGGTTAGTTTTATAGATTAAACAAAATAAAAGTCCAAAATTCTGTCAAAACTTTTCCCATTTAACCATTTTTGTAACTTTAATTATTTTTGCGAAGCTAGTCACAAAAATGGCTTACGCTGTATAGATCGTAATGTCCGCACCGGATGGTGGAACTAATGTAAAACGAAACATAGAAGCAAATAAAGTTATATACCCCACACATTATATATTCGAAAAACCACTTGTTCAGTGAAGTTAATGGAAAAGATAAAAATAGCATGAATTGCCAACACAAAAAGAGCCTAAATAAACAGATAAGGCACGTGCAGACTTTAGGAAAATATCCCCAATATTTTTATTTGATTTGCTTCGAATGACAGCAATGAAAACGTAGTTGTGAATTATGGTTTATAAAAAGTTTAAGTTCTTCGAGAGGTCTTGAAAATCAAAAATTACAATCTGGATTCTGTATCTGGACCGGCACCTCTCTTAAAATAACCCAATATAAAAGAATTTTTGATTCTTTGTTGTACGTGGTGGTTTGGTTATTGTGGGATAATACCTTATCTTTGTAACGAATATAAAAAAAAACGTAAAGGCAAATGTTGTAATTTTAGAATATTATACCGACACAGGAGGAATCCAGAAATTTTGTAAATAGGATTATATTATTATATATACATCCTGTGAATTCAGGTATTTTTGAATTCCCCTAAACTTTCTATGTATATTCATATATAATAAGCTAGAACTAAGACTTACCGTTTCCAGTATAGTTGAATTTTATATCAAAAGTGACGTTCCCACGTCTCAATACATCTATCAATTTCTCTGATTTGTGATATATGTGGAGTAAAATTTCTGTCCTTAACTAACACTGACTAATACATAAACAAAAAATGCCCTATATTTCCACCTTTTTTCATCACAGATACCAACAAATCTATACTTCTGAAAAGAACTCGATCATATAGCTCATATGCCGACTGGCAGTTCTAATTGCAAATTCTGACGTTGGCCCCATTAGACCTTGCGGCTTTCAACAAGCAACTTAAGCCATGTAGATACAATGCATTTTCTACATGTATTTTTTCATGTAAACAATTTTCTCCGATTTTTTTATGCTTGCACATCGGCGCAAAGCGTTAGTTTTCATAAACTCATAGGTTTAACTTCTATTGAAAATGTAAACAAAGTCAAAATCACTAAAGATAGCTGTTAAATGTCTAAATTCACTTTGAGATGCTAGATATCGCACAAGAAACATCTAAGTGAAAAAAATGTTCAAGAAGCAGCTCCTATGGACAGCACTGCAAGTCTAGTAAATATATAATTATGAAAAGTGCCAATGGACCATTGGTTTAAAAAATTGTAGGTATTGGAAAATTTTTTATATATATTAGAATATTTTATTTAGCTCTTCAAAGAAACATTGTCATTTCTCTCGTTTCTAGTATTTTGATTATGGATGTTTCTTATACACCCACAAAACATATGCATGTTAAAAACATTTTTGCCGAAAGTTTAGCCACACAATTACAAAAACAAGTTTTAAAAACGAAATAAGCAAGAGACGCATTTTGCCAACCAAAACATTGTCAGTTAAAAGTTGTTATCTGCTTTAAAAAAAACATGCAATGCAAACACAAGTTTTCCAGTGCGTGGACATTTTTATCATAAAACACGACAAAGGTACGGAGATATTGACATCAAAAATGAAAACCACAATGGCACAGGACAGAGACTGTTCCGTGACAATAGTAATTACTTAGGTCGGCGTTGCCAATTATATTCGGATTGATGTTGCGTTGTTATAAAAATTAATCAATTTTCCAGAAAAATTAAGGCAATGTGACCACTCAGTCAGTTGGGCCGCATTAATTTTTTCCATAGTAGGACCACTATATTATCTTATATGGACTCGACATCATTTTTTTAAGACTATAGCCAACTATGATTGCCATAAAATAAGAAAGTTGTATTCATTTATGAAAAAATGGAGAACTGTAGAAAAAATCTGAGTAAGCCATGCATTTGCCTTAACAAATGCCCCAATATTGTTTTTATCCGAATCCAAAAGAGCCGAAAATTAAAAAATCGAGCTCTTAACATCTAAGTCGATTTTGTTCTATCTAGCTCAGAAATAGGATTTTCCTTTTAAAACACTCCAATTGCGACCACCTTGCATATGTGATGACTTAATGCAAATTGCATAAATATTTAGGTTCTTAAATTTTTGGTATTTCATATATTTTTTTTATTTCCGGGTTTTTTTTGGGATTGCAAAAAATAATTCAAAAAATGTAAGAGGATGTAATTGACAAATAAAATGTGTGGTGCAAAAGATTTGACCATCTAGTTGCTCCTCCATTTGCACTAATTTATTGCATAAAAAAAGCCCCCCACCGAACCACAAATAAATTTATTAAATTATCATCACATGTTAATAACAAGGAAATAATCTTCTCTTTAAATAGCTATTATCGTGAGGTTTTGCTTTCAATGCCATCTCTATTCCACCCCTCGTGTTGTGGTGGTGTTAAGAATCTGATATCAAAAGTGGTTTTTCTCCAAGTAATGGTAGAAACTGTCATGCCGATCCAGAGATTGATGAGTTTCGTTCACAGACGACTGAAATATATGCGTTAAAAGAGATAACAAATTTTCTAGGGAACAAAAAATAATACGCCTGAGAGGAATCGGAGCGTTAACCCCTTGAGTCATACTTCGAACTACAGAATTCAATCTCGACTGAAATTTAATAAAGATGGATTGTATAATAAAAAAAGTAAGCAACTCGTTATTTTCACAATAACTTGACATTTGCAGATCTTTGTTTAAGAGAATATAATGTATTGTATTTAATGTATGTCATAGTGCCTCGGTTGTTTCTAAGAAAACTCGCTGACATATCCCCAATCGTCCAGTGAACTTTTTCAAAGTTTAACTGAAACTGAACTCGGATAACTAACTCTGTGAAAGTTAAAGGATGTGAGTCGCGGTAAAGATTGTTTGCTTGCTTATAGATTTCTATAGGTTCTTGAATTTTTCTTTGGTAGAAGAATTGATTACATGGAAGAATTTTAGTTTTATCCATTAAGATTTGATGGCCGGTTTCATGTTTGTATTAGGCAACTGATGATATCGTAGTCTTAAGTCCCTTTGATGTTCTTTGAGTGTTTTTGTTTTTTTTACACTGTCTCTCCAATGTATTCTTTGCCGCATATGCATGGAATACTGTAAACGCCTGGCATCTCCTGAAATTTCGTCGTTGACGGATCGAAGACGTTGAGAGATTTTTGGACAAGTAGTAAATCCGGTTTTAACTTGATGTTTTGAATGTGAGGAAGGACAACAATGGCAAGTGTGTGGATGGTTGTGACGAAGTGCATTTTGTGATGGAACGCTTAATATCTCTAATGTCCAAATTATTAGAGAGAATACTAGAAGTAATGTGTAGTGTAAGATTCGGTGACTCCGTTTGATACAGTTTTAAAGGCCCTGTCAACAAGGGAGTTTGTAACCGATGAATTTGTATCGGATGGTGATGTGCCAGTGCATTAAGATATCAGTTTGTGTGCGTAGGTCTGTCTTCTGTTAATAAAAATATCTAAGAATGGGAAATAATTATTAGTTTCTTGACCATAATTATCCATAATTTTAATTTTGGATGAAAGGTGTCGAGGGCTTTCTTCTCAAATATATTCGCGATCATAATGGAAAACCCATACCTGTTTCTGACGTTTCTTCACAAATTTTGATATATCTGAAATAATGTTGAGTGTTTCGGGAATAGGGAATTTTTGTTTACAGAAAACATACGCACACGAACCGATACCTTAACGCATTGTCACATCATTAATAAAACTATATCAACCCACGTCACTGAACCAAAAATTAGAACACCTTACATCCGTTCTTTTCTCTAATAATTTCTACATTAAACATATTAAGCCTTCGATCGCAAAATACACTTCACCACAACCTTCCAAAAAAATGAGTCCGAGAGCAAGAAATATAACGTTGACACCAGATATACCACTTGTCCAAAAATATCTCATCCTCGAACCGTCAAAGACAAAATTTCAGGCATATGCGGAGAGACAGGACGAATACTATCAACTAGCCTCAAAGAACATGACGGCACCATAACACTCAGCTAATACATACATTTTGATATAAACAACCAAGATTTTTTTCTACTCCCGTCTGTAAAGTGCCTAATTACACACCGATCTAGCGCGCGGGAAGCGTCACTTAACTACGTCAATTTCGTTTCCCACGAATCCGAGATACTTCGGACATTTCCGGGATTATACCACACGGGTTTGAAAGCAATCAGATGTTTTCGGAGATATTTCCCACGCCTTGAATTTTGACCTTTGTCAATTGTGAGAATCATGTCAGTGAATGTATTCGTGTTGTTTTGCGAAAATGTACCCAAAAACTAACGGTTGTTGAAGAAGTATAGTATGCAAGACGTTGCGCAAACTTTTTAAGTAGCTCGTTTATTAAACACTCGCTCCGAAGCGTTCCGGTCGTGTCACATAAACTCGTGAGTCAAATGCCGTTTATCACACTTGTTGCCTAATATGTTATTAACAGTTAACGGTAATACAAATAAATTCAAAATTTTGAACAGGAGAGTCGTTACATTTAAAATAATGAATACGAGTAGTTTCAAATGTTAGTCCATTATCGTGTTTGTGGTACTTTATGGTACTTGCGGGTTTACAATGGTTTGAGACTTCATCTATCCAGCGGATTGAGACCCTGCAAAACTTTTGTCACAGTAATTGTAGTGACGCGAGTATCGCATTTAGCTAATATAATGCGAATATTATTCGTCGTGATTTTTTGGAGTCATCCTATACGAAAATTTGTTAATAATTTTTAAAATTTTATTCCGAAAAACTCACCCGATTTGGCCTGACAATTTGGTCAGTCCTCCCCGTAATAAAATAAACATACGTGCGCTCCAACACCAATATTAGAACCTTCCTGCCATCTTGCAAATGGAAAAGGACGTCCACTATTCTGAAACAATTTGTACGGAAATCGACGCGACGCGGTCGGAAACGAGAAATTTTCGGATCAAGTTTTATTACATCCCTTGGGATTTAATATAAGACCTATACTGACGGCAATTTATCTAAAGTGCCCTTCTCGTTGCCGAACCGATACATAAGTAAATCATCATTAGACCCAACGACCACGAAGAAAATTTTCGCTTGAACGTCCTTCCTTCAGTTTCTGCATGACTAGCTAAACACAACAAGCTAAAACAAAAACTGGATATAATTGCCACAGTATATGAAGTTCAACATATTCTCATCTCCCATGCACTCCATCATGGTCCGCAAGAGACATTTTGTTCATCTAGTGTTTGAGGTTTGGTCTGTTCATCCATAACAGGGTCGCAATTATGGGTTTCTTGGTCTTCTAGTTTGGTCTGCTCTTCCTTTAGTGATTTAATGGAAGCCAAACAATATTTTTGTCTCTACTATTACTCGCTGTACCCTATGAATTAAAGCCTTACAAGGTATATTTATTTTATTTTAAGAACGAATTGAACTGGTATGGTTATACTTTATTCACCGCAATCAATCAAATGGTTAAAATATATCTAACACAAAGGATATAACAGCCAATTAACTCGAAAATTTTCATCGGCAGCTGTTTATAATGTTTATTGAAATATTTTATGACTTAATAAATAAATAAAGTTATTTCTTTCGTTTTGGAAAACCTCGATATTTGTTCAACAAACCTTAACTTTAACTTGCGTAATGCTTTTATCCTTTATTCTTGGTGGCAAAAACAAACACTTGATTAAATTTGTTTGATTTAAAAGAAAACAATAAAACCTTCCCATTTAATATAGTTTAGGATTTCTTTTTTCAGTTTTTGGAATCAAAATTTCATTATATTAATTATTCTTATTTTTAGATAAGCGTATCTACCGTATCTACATATTTTTTGAATCAATAGTAGAATTTTCTTTTCTACGATTTGAATTCTTATTCCAATCACGTTTCCCGCTTCACACTCCTAAAATTACAAATTTAACTTCAAAAAGATGATTTAATCAGATAGTTTACGGAAATAAAAACTGTTTGTTACTACTTCATCACAGTATACCAGAAAAAAATATGTAAAATATGAATTAATTCTTTCTATCATTTTTATTATATGAACTAATTGATTTTCATTTTCTCTTTTAAACATCTCATTTAATCAATTTTGATTTCTATATTTGAAGTTAATAATACCACATGACAAAAAAATATGCTTTTCGCTAATGCGCAACAAATTCCCTTATTTTATATTATTATGGATTTACAAACCATGCAGAGGTTTTAATCAAGAATATCTTTTGTGAAATCTAAGACCGAATATATGACAAACTCTGCCTTCATTTGTGAAAAACTTTTTGTGACGCACTGGATTTAACGTAGGCTGAAACACACATCCAACTGCTAAAAAACACACCATAACACGTCTTTTTCCGAAAAATACCTGTTGTAACAACATGTGCGTCGGTGCTGAATTTTTCATCTAAAAAAATAATTCTAAGCCAATTTTAGTCACGTGGAAATATGGAATATTCGGAACATTTTGATTTTTGTTTCTTCGAAGCTTTTATCTAAAACGCCTTGTTCATCACTGTCCCTACTTAATTTATTGAACTTTAAACGCCGAAATTCCTCAGTCGGAAGCTTAATAAATCAGACGAACAAGTGGATAAACCGACAAAGGATATTCCAGATTTCCATAAATGTAAATGAAGGTAAATCGATGAAAAAAAATGCACAGTTCCGTCTTAAAGAATCGACACCGTTCTTTTTAGTAAAAGTTTTACAATAGAACGCGGGGATAATTTATCACTTCTAACAACAAGGCCGCGTCTATATCATTTTCTCATGAGAGTTTTCAGAGATATGCTTAATTGAATTCTATGCACAGATTTTCGTGTTTATCCAACGGAATTACGAAGTGAAACTTGACGTACTATTAATTATATGCGTGTCTTGCATAGCGAAGTCGACTTATAATAGCAGAAAAAACAAAGTAGCTGTCAAAATTTGGGGTCAACCCCTTTCGAAACAAATACAATATAAGGTGTGTTGCAACTAAAGCGACATAATTAAAAGTATTTTTTCTATCACCATCGCTAATTCATAAGCTACACAATCGATTTGGTTTTAAAAAATCTTTAAGCTCAAGAAGTTTATCAAACAGCACGAATACATTCACTGAGTGACATACGAGGGCAGCGCCAAAATTTCCCGGCCTGAATATGAAAGAAAGAAAGTAGAGTAACATTTTTTTATTATTTTTCAATATAATTCCCCCTAACTTCAATACACTTATTACATCTCTTTATTAACAACTCAATCCCTTTAAAAAAATATTCTTTTGGTTTGTCTGCAAAATAAGCTAAAACAGCCTCTTTTAACTCAACTTCGTCGTTAAACCGCCGTCCACGTAAGTCCTTTTTCAAATATCCAAACAAATAATAGTCGTTGGGGACCATATCTGGACTATAGGGAGGATGATCTATCTGTTGGAACCCATGCAACACCAGCAGTATGGACAGGTGCATTATCGTACAAAAGACGCAGGCATCTGGTCAGTTTTCCTCGACGTTTCACACGTATGTAGTCTCGGAATTTATATAATAATCGTGGCCATCACCTTTTTTGTTGACTGGCAGACTCTGAATTTTCTTGGAGGTGCTTTACGCTTACGTTGCTACTCCATTGATTCTTTTTTCGATAGAGGGACATAATAGAGAGCCATAGTTTCATCACCCGTCACAATAGTTTCTATCACAGGCTTCGATTTCGACCCACAGAGTTCCAAAAAAGACCGCGCACACTGGACACGGCGTTGTTTTTGAATAGCCGAAAGGTTTTTAGGAACCCATCTTGCACTAACCTTATGCATGCCTAAATGATCATGCAGGATTCGACGAACACTTGTATCAGAAACCTTAGTAATTTCCGAAATTTCCTTGACCTTTAAACGTCGATCACTCAATACACAATCGCAACAATATTTTCCGTTATGACCTCCACTGGTCGACCAGTTCTTAAATCATCTTCAAGGGACTCTTGCCCCATTCGAAAACGTTTTGCCCATTCTTTCACTACAGAATGCGAAGGAGAACTTTGGCCGTACACACCATCCAGCCTTTCTTTAATAATTTTAGGTGCTAACCCTTCTTTTGTCAAAAACTTTATGACTGCCCTATACTCAATTTGCGTTATTTGCGACATTTTTTCGGACACGTCTTGTTTAAAATGCTGTCAATAAAAATCTATTTCACGTAAAACTTCTTTTTTTTTTCGCAGCCTACTAAGATATCTATTTAAAAGAAGACAAAGTTGTATCGTGATACTGGAGCTGCATCAATGTCAGGCCGGGAACATTTGGCGCTAACCTCGTATAACGTACCATGACTAAAATATACCGAAAACATCCGATCGCTCCAAAACCAATGACTAAAGAACTGGAAACTCCCGGGATAATATTTAACGGAGTCTTGACCAACGCATAATTGAATATTTGAGAGTAAGGAACGGAAAAAATTATTTATTATTATTATCAACAAAGTCAAGACGTTTTTACGAGCTTTCATGGGTAACGACACTGACGTCTTAAAGATATTGAAAAATAAATAAGTATATGCCAAGTGTTTGCGAGATTGAACTTTAATTAGAACGAAAACAAAAATTATATTCTAAAAAAATTTATTAGTATATGCACCTACCGCAGGCGAAGACGAAACACACGACGTAAACGGTTTGTTTAATGCAAATGCGTTTCAAAGAGGTAGTGAAAATTATGGGGTAAGATGTTCTTGTGGGGCGTGTGATTTCATACGTAACTTATGTAATATATAATAAATAACTAATACACGGTTACTCACGCCATATGGCACAGAATATTGAAGCCAAAATTCAAGGTTTTCGAAAAGTAAAGTCCATTTATAATTATTCTCTAAAATTGCTTTCATATTTATATACATATAATTAATATTTTTTATATAGAACTTCCTTTACGTTAAAGGTTCTTTTACATTATTTGATTTTTGTCAAAATGTTATCTAATTTTAATTTCTCAAATACATAAGAAATGTTTAAATAATGCGAGCGAAATTTACAGTGGAGTGTAAAAATAAACCATATTGTATATCCCAACTATAAAAAAGTTCCCATCTTCTACAGAACGACCAAAAATTTGTCCTAATCTAATAACAATTTTAAATGGCTAAAAACATCATAACTCATCATGACTTTGATATATTGTAGCTCGTTCGTATGAAATTTCGAAATGTCATGTAATTTGTTAAGGCTGTCAGTTTTATCTTATTTAGCTATAGGGCCATTATTTTTTGTAATACAACTTCCTGTATTGTTAAACATTAGATCATGGATAGCTTCAAGTAGATATAGCTCCGTCTCATTATTATCGCGAAGTTCCACAATTGTTATATGCCAATTTTGAAAATTGGCCCCAAATCTCCAGACATAACACCACTAGACTTACTAGACTTCTTTTTATGGGGGGATACATAAAATGAATTGCCTACAACACGCTTTCAACCACACGAAATTGCGTATGAGTGAAGCTTTTAACACAGTAACGCCGCAAATATGGTCCAGAGTTAGCTACAGCTTCAAGAATAGAACATATAAGTGTTTGGAATTTTATTGTAAACATATGCCTATATTTTTAATTTACCTTTAGTTAGTTGTCATTATAGTTTAAATAATCAAATTTTTCAAGTTTCATAATTTTTAAAAAATCTTATACATTATAATTGTTATTAACCCCGTTACTGTTTTTAGTACCTACCTAGTTATTACAGGCGTTGAATTTTAAACATTCCACAAATTGTAACTCTTACCAGTGTAATTATTAATAATAAAATTTAAACCAAGTCGTGATAAAGTATGGAAGAAAGTGATGAATGCAGTCATATCTAAATTAATAGACCATAAAATAACTAAATACCATAGGTACCTAGATACAATAAAACATTTATTTGGATTACATCAAAAACATAAATTCATTCATTCAAGATTATTCAAAATGAACTATTCGATAGGTAATTAAAAATCATATTCCTTGGCATATTAAAAAAATATGGGCGTTCTATTTAATTAAAACTTATAGCCATATAAAGTTGTTAGTTTAGAATATATTTTTCAGAGCTTAACAGAAATTGGTGAAAGGCCTGAGTCGCGGTTAACATTGTTTGGTTAATTAGAGATTTCTATGGATTCCCGGATTTTTTTTTGGTAGAAGAATAGATTACATGCATGAAATTTAATTTTATCGAATAAGAATTGATGACCGGTTTTATAATTGTGTTTGGCAGCTGCAATCCTTCAAAAATTATATAATAATGCAACTGAAGAGTATTAAATGGGCTGTAATCTTGACGAATTGAATCACATTAACATTAGAAATTAAAAGGGGTCGCACACAGGCGAATTTGATCAAAATGCTGGCCAATATTATTTATCTTAAAAAAATATCTAAAAATGATGAATAATGAATTTATTTAAGAAAAGTATAAATTTTAATGATAATACGTTACTTTACACTATTGTTCCGTTACACGTAAAAATATACAGTGTGGTCGAAAAATCGTACCTAAATTAAATACTGATTAATATATTTTTTTTAGAATGACGTTAGAACATTTTTAATTTAGTTTCTTACTTGCTCACATTTTTACGTAATTCATTTATTTTTCAGTGACAGTTATTAAAACTTATTTTAACAACACCAACAATGTGTATTATTGAAAAAAACATAAAACAGTTCTAATTTTAACCTTGAATTATGATAATGTATATGTAATTACAAAAACAATATTACAAAAAGATAATCATACATATTTTAGAGAAAAGGGGTAAAAACAAAGATGAGATATTTATATTTGAGCACTTTGAGTATTAAGCATTTCGCAAGCATAATCTTATTATTTAGGGCAATAAACAAGCAGAACTTTTTATCACAAATCTTTTTATGGACTATTGAAATCTGTACAGTTGCGTCTATGAAAATCTAGTAAAAAAACATATCTCATAATTCCTGGTCTATTATAAAAAAAAAATCTGATAGATACCTAATAACTTTCTGTGTCACAAATTTTTAAAATGACAGGTTTTAGACTGTCATGTATGCTATATGTCATCCATTCGTCAAAAAACACTTAATAGTCTAGGATATAAATATTTCTTCCCAAAAAGCTGTAAATCTGACAATATTGCCATTAGCATTTTCGAATTTTGCATGTTCAAAAACCCTACAATAGTAAATTTTACCAAAATTAAAAATATATACCAGCACAAAGAGCACTTCTTAAAAAATAGATACCCATTAAGATCGCAAATTATCGCGTAAATAAGAAAATATGTCTTTTTAAGGACATATTAAATAAGAGTTCTTTGCTAATTTGAAGATGGGAAAACGCGGGGAAATGTACGTTTTGTCCAAAGAAAACGAAACATTTATGTATTTTAAAAAGGGACGCCATTGTGATATTAAAACAATTCATAGATGATAATAATTGCATAGATAATAATAATTATATGCTTGTACTTACCACTAGCAATAGGCTCCACACTATAATTTTATTATTTTTCAATTACCAACTTTCAAAAAAATGGTTAAATACACACCGATGCACTCTGATTAAATGAATACAAATTAATAAACTTTGAAGTTTCACTAACAGTATCAGAATCAGAACAAAAGTTTGTTTATTTATAATAGCCAGGTAACTAGATCACTGAAATGTAGTGCATTTAGCTCAAGATTTTTAAGTTGGAGTTTCTGACTTTTAGCCAGCTTATGAGGAAAATTCGTCTGTGTGGGTCGGGTTCTTCTCACATGGGAGGCCCAGACACCACTTGGAACTCACTCTTGCATGCGAAAGAAAGACAAAACTTGCTCGCAGAGGATCGATATTGAAAATGTCTAAAATAGTCGGCTCCTTGCCGTTCGTACCGCATTTTAAGACTAACATCATACAGTGTATTTCCTACAACACTATTAAGAGATTTTGTTATGATAGTAATAATTTGCTTCTTTTCAAGTATATAGCAGCCCTTATTTCTTATGTAGTTGCCTAAAAGCTTTTCCTAATTTTTCTAAAGAAGGGAGATTATACTGAACCTTCAATGGAGAATTCGCAAGAAAATAATCTCACTTCAAAGAAACTTCCGCAGGCTACTGTAATACTATTTACGAATTTTCTGAATTCCTCCTGCGTCAGTTTATAAATCAAACATGCTGAAGTTTCACCAATCCTCCTGTGGGCTTTTTCAGAACTTAACTGACACTGTTTCAGTTTCTGTTTCAGTTAAGCCTTGAGGAAGCCAACGCGATAAAGCAAGTTCGATTTATAAACAACCGACGCAGGAAAATTTGTAAATGGTATTGCGGTAGCATGTTTCTTTGAAAAATTAATAATCTCAATTACTAGAATAAATGCACCTGCTAGTAGAAACACTTTTCATTTACTTCCGAAACTTCCGACAACAGCACGAAATTTATCACAAAAAAAAAGAAAAATATCTAAAGCTTTTTACAAAACTTCTGGATTCCTCCTGCGTCGGTTTTTGCTTAGTCGAAATTGCTGACGTTTCACCAATCATCCTGTTGGCTTCTTCAGAGCTTGATTGAAACTGGCCAACAGGATGATTGGCGAAACGTCAGCAATTTCGACTAAGCAAAAACCGACGCAGGAGGAATCCAGAAGTTTTGTAAAAAGCATTACAGTAGCCTGTGGAAGTTTCTTTGGAAAAAAAAATCAAAACATTATTCCGTATTTTTAATTACATTGGTGACAGTAACTCCTTTTTAATATCAGTGTTAAAAGTTAGTAACGTTTAATAATGGTGTCTAAAAATAAGAATTTGTTTAATAAACACAGACTTATCTAACACATACGAGTGGTGGTGGAATTTTACTAGACGAAACTTGGTAAATGCGAATCTTGTTTTGTGCAGCGAAGCGCGTTTATCAAGTTTCTAGTATAATATACTATTTGTGGTACTACTTTTTCACATCTACTAATTATTTATGTTACTCAAGAAATCTAAAGTTTAAATAATACAAAACGTCACAAAGCATGTTTCTGAAAAAAAATTCCTCAGACTACTGTAACTGTAAAGTATTAGTGTACGATTGTGAGGAACTTATTTTTATTCGCTGCTGTAAAAAATGTTAAAAATAACTGTTACGCATAGTAATCTGTTACGTAAGTATCGTTTAATGATTTATTGAGTAATTATTAAAAAATTTATTCACCGAGCCTTCAACGAAAACTTTTAATTTGCGTCAGAAATGTTAATTTGATTTTATGAAAGCTGTTCTCAACGATCACACCCCATTAGATCCAGCCAGCTAAGGATTTAATTAAATTTCTTTGACCAAAAAAAAAACAGAGAGAGGGTAAAATTCGGCGAAAAATTCGAATTGAGTTTATATTTACCCCAGTATATGTTTCAATCGCTGTTTCATTTTGAATTCCGTCAAGGCCAAAAAATGTTTATATGCATTTTAGTTCTGCATTTATTCTAATTCTGTTCAAATTTCTTAAGGCGACATTGTAAACGCACAAAATTTATTCGCTTCATTCAGGACGAACGATTAACTACAATAGGAGCGTAGACCTATTTCGTGACACTTATTCGCACTCAGATAAATCATATAACATACTGACCCACAAGCAATATCCGAGCTATGAATAATATCTTATCGGTAAGCTAACAGCTAACAAATGAGATCATGTTGTCCATTTAGCGCTTATGAATAAGTATCTGGCCAGTGAAACTGAAGTTATTTGCGAAGTTTTGTAGCGGATTACATTGCAAGCCCCTTTTAGAATATTGGAACCACATTGTCTAATATTTGGTGATGATTAAAAAATATACTCAATAACTTAGTATGACGTGGACACTGTGTGTATGGTCTAGATTTAAATGTCCAAAAATGCTATAGTATGTCGTTCAGTAATATTATAATATTAATAACACCGAATTGAGGATGTTACAATTATTAAAGACTTAGGTGTATCTTTTGATTTTGTCGACCATTTTACATCAATTATAAATAGAGAAATACATTCCAAAACTTGATTTTATAATACACATCAGCAATCAACTTACTTCGCTTTAAGCTGGCTTACTTTCTGGACTTGAGAATGCCATGGGTGGTTATTATCCATACTATGCCTGAGACATAAATAACAACGAAGCTGTTCAGAGCGCATGTTTAAGATCTTTGTCTTGGATGATTATCATATTGATTACAATATGATTAGCTGCCCTATACAAATTCCAAATGCAATCGCATGATTGCCCAGCTCTTTTAAATAGCATAGAACTCAATGTTTGACATTCTTTTCCATTATACTAATTACGGGTTGTAAGTAGATATGAGGTTGTTGAAACTTTGCTCTTTTAAATGTAATATGTAAAAACAAAAGTTTCTATATAGGAAGGTTTTTTGTTATATGTTTTGTTGTTACATTTTTAAGAGCAGTTCCATGAAGTTTACTTTTTACTTTAATAAATAAATAAAAGAACAATAAATTAAACATTTATTTAATTTTATTTCCAAGATTATGTTTTTGAGACATATTTTTTTATATTACATTAAACAAAACACTAAAGGTAAACAATATTCATTTATTTTTGTTATTAATATTTATTTAAACGAAACACAAATTCACGGGAGGTGTCAGCATAGTACCTTAGACGACAAGTTTTCTTTACGTTATCATAGCTCAAGTGAAATTTTCCATCTTTTCTTTACTTACCCAGTCGATTACGAAATCGGCTTACAACCCCTCGCTGCGTTAATTATAAGAAATTACCACCGTATAGTTAATTATTCCGTGACCTTCTATCGTCGTCCACAATCTAAATTACTCAGTGTTCGGATCGATTTTCCCTTACGCAAAAATTTGAGGTATACTTGAAATTGAAATTTGATAAATTAATTCTCCCACTTAGCAAAACACACTGTATTTAACACTCGAAACACGGACGCCGCTGCCGTGGATATTTTTCTGAAGGTTCTAGGGCGGTCAGTTGAAATGACCATTTACCGCGTTGCGGATTCGGAGAAAATTGTGACTTTTGCCATTTTGTGTTTTCTTTAATATTAAATTAATTTATATCGGATCGCACAAAAATAAAATACATTTTAAAACATTTATAAAAATTTATAATTATTGTAGGTTTATATATAGAGTGTCCCCTGAGCCATAGACCAATCGAAATAACAGATAAATGAAGTGTCAAATGTTAGTCCTTAGAAAGATACACGAGATTGAAAATTAAAAAATTACATTTACAAATTCATATTGTTGGACTTTGTGAAAGACTCGGCAATAAGGCTAACAGTGCG
Organism: Cylas formicarius; assembly: GCF_029955315.1. Taxonomy (NCBI): domain Eukaryota; kingdom Metazoa; phylum Arthropoda; class Insecta; order Coleoptera; family Brentidae; genus Cylas; species Cylas formicarius. The sequence goes on along the minus strand of NW_026844214.1, from coordinate 38,465,318 downwards.
AAGCTAGCGCGACGAGAAGCGAGAGAGCTTTGAGAGATGTCGACGGAGACGGTCGGAAGAAAGGAGCGAGACGGAGCGAGGGCGAGAAAGTCGTGAAGAACAAAGCGAGCAATCACAGAATTTTGTTATTAAGTTTTCTTCGTTTCTAAGTGTTTTTTAAAAAAAAAAAAAGTAATTACAATCCACACCAATTGTCGTCAATCTCGTCCCTGGAAACAGGGTGGTCCTTCGTCAGCAACCCCAACATTTTGTCCAGTCGAGCCCCATTCTATGAAGATTCGCAGCCAATTCAAACAGACATAGGATCGGAAGGAAAGAAAACAACCTTTGGAACTCTAGAAACACGAAACGAATCGGAAAAACACGGTGAGCTCGTTCTATGCTTCCTATCTTTTCCCTCTACGCTTTCCCCTCCACGTAGTTGTACCAGTTTCTATCCTACGCAAACGTAGTTAGAAATGTGCATGTTTTAATCACGCATCGGAAAGTTCACATTCTCGAATCGCATCGAAAAGTCGTTCATGGAAAAAGCAAATTTCTCGGAAAACAACACGAAACCAAAGCATTGTTGATTTAACGCTTCTCGAATCGAAACAAAAAGAAAATTCTCGAAACAATCACGTCATTTATCTCATTTTCAACCAAAATGCCCTCGAAAGGAAAATCGGAAACAACACGCGAAATTTTGTAATTGAACCATACTCGACACGTAATTTGCGAAAGGTTATCTCGATTCTCGACATTTTTGAGTTCGCAATGCGATGACATTTTTTAAATCGAAGCCCGTTTGAAAAATATCGAGGAGGATGTCTCAGATGTAGACAATATTCAAACTCGGCTAGAATATCTCGTTAAAAATGAAAACGCGGTGCGTTTAGATAAAGAATCCGAATTTTACAAGGCAAAATGGTTAATCGCAAATAAAACAAATCACAATTTTCAAAGGAACCGACACCGGTCGCAGTAACAAGTCAAAACGTACCGAACGCTGTTGCCAAACTTCCAGATCTCGGTTTACCAAGTTTTCACGAAAAATACGGAACATGGTACAGGTTTAAAGACATATTCGAATCGGTGGTTCACAACAGAACAGATTTAACGGAAATTAACAAATTTCTATATCTCAAAATTTGTTGTAAAGACACCATGCATTAAATCTAATCAATTCGATCGACGTAAAAGCGGTAAACTATTCCATAGCTTTTGATTTATTAAAAAAGCGCTATGACGAACAAGCGCGCAATAATAAACTTTCACGTAAACAATCTTCTTTTCAATTTACCGAATGTATCATGGGAATCAGCACCACATTTACGAAAGCTACTGGATATAGTGCATCAGCATCTCTCTGCTTTAAAAAAGTTTTCTTTACCAATTGATCAATGGGACACACTACTCATACCTCTCATTTTACATAAATTGGACGATCGAACAACGCGAGAGCGGAAAAATAAACAATCAGATCAAAATTTATGAAAGTTGCAAGAATTAATCGATCTTTTAATAAAAAAGTGTTTTACTCTAAGCAAACCCAAGTAAAATCAATTTTCATCAAAATTCGTCAAATTCTAAAAAAGAATCAAAAAATTTTGCAACGCAAAAGGTTACTAACGCTGCAACAACAAATTCATCGGAAAACAAATGTAGCATTTGTCAAGAAAATCATTTAATTTATCATTGCCCGAAATTCCTAAAAATTATCGATTGCCGAAAAATACGACGAAATTAGAAAAAACAAATTGTGTAGCAACTGTTTAAGGTCAGGACAAAGTATCAGTGCAAATCAGGAGGATGTAAAAAGTGCAAGTTCAAACATAATACAACCCTGCTCGCAAATACTCAAATTCAAAACAAATCTGTAAAAAAAAATAAGGACAACGCAACGCATAAGGCATAACCCGTATAGCGAGGAAAACACGCGCGACGAACAAAACACGCTCGCAAATCCTAACCCTACATTTCTTTAAATTTGAATTACGACACGCAAGTTTATTCAACAATGAACACAGATCAAATTGTATTGTCGACAGCATTAATTTTTATTCAAGACCACAAAGGAAATTGGCATAAATGGCAATGGCAATGCATTATTGGATTCTTTCAGTCAGTCTAATTTAATAAGTCAATCCTTGTGACAAAAATAAATGTACCTTTAACAGGTGTAAGTCAAATCGTGACACTATAAATCAATTTCAGAACATGTACAAAAATCAAGTCTCGGTTCAATATTTAATAAAAAAATTAAATCCAATTAACGAAAATCATGTCATAAAACGCTCAATACTCTCGACAGTCGCGCATATATATATATATATATATATATATATATATATATATATATATATATATATATATATATATATATATATATATATATATATATATATATATATATATATATATATATATATATGATGACACTATATTCCGGGATATCATCCGTTCGCTTGTTGAACTCCGACTGGAATCCTGCAGACTGCAGACGTTTCGCCAAAATCTCACTTGGCATCTTCAATGCTCGCGCTCCGAATGTTCGAAGTGTATTCGGAGCGCGAGCATTGAAGATGCCAAGTGAGATTTTGGCGAAACGTCTGCAGGATTCCAGTCGGAGTTCAACAAGCGAACGGATGATATCCCGGAATATAGTATCACCACATTTCTCCATCCGTGAATCAATACGTGAATATATATATATATATATATATATATATATATAATATATATATATATATATATATATATATATATATATATATATATATATATATATATATATATATATATATATATATATATATATATATAGCTTTTGATTCTTGGGTTATAGGTCTTTATATTAAAAGCGATTAAAATTTTTGTCCATATATTGACGTTTCGGTCTTCTATGACCTTCTTCAGAAAGGGATACAGTCTAAAATTATATTATAGTACAGGTCTTTTTTTTTAATATATACATATACATAAACGGAATTACAGAGAACCTTACCAAAAAGAGACAAACATAAATCTTAAAATTGAAGAGGTAGCATCATATGGGCGTTTGGTTTTGTCATAGTGCCTAGAAATATTATTAATGTTTTGGTTTTTTCCAACTATGAGAATAAAAAAATCATACCCTTGATAAAAGATAAAAGTCCAACAAAAAATGATTTGTATACGGCACTCACACACATAATACACACAAAGTTAACGAAACAGGTAAAATATATATAAGGGTTTGGAAAAAATAATACCGATACGCGAGGTGTGCTCGCGTTGACGTTACTGTAAAAACATCGTACAATTTTATTTCTGTCCGTAAAACTTGTATTTTTAAAAACGATTTTTTATTCAATACGAGCGTTTACAGGCAGCGTTACGACAAGAAGCGACTTAAGAGACTAAATAAGCACATGCACAATACTTATATTTATAGTATATAAAAGCTGAATAAGCTTATGTTTATCGAATGCGTTCTTATTATTATATGGGTCATCATAAATAGATATATAACTCCTCCCTCCTCAAGTCTGAGAAAATCGGGGTTGATTTTCGAGGGTTTTCAGTTCTATATCTACTTTTACATTTTGTTGTCTTTTCTTATAGTAACAATATATCCAAATTATTATACCTATGATTATAATAACAATTAATAATATTAAAGTAAATGGAACACCTGATTTTACAAAGTCCAAACGTTTTAGTGGGTAGGTTGCTAGATTTTGGGCATTTACTATATCCTCCTTTATATTTTCGATATTAATTTCTCTTAATTGCAAAGGTTCGACATTTTGAACCAATTTCTCATAATAATTGATGGAAGTTTTAGTCTTAAATTAATTATGTCTATTTTTTGAGAATCATAATTATTATCCTGAATTTTAACATCACAGTTTAAAGGGAGAATTAAAGAAACTTTCTTTATTATTTCAATACTTTGTTGATTTGGGCATTGGAAATATGCTTTTTCCTGTGAAGAGGGGATTACTAAAATTGAATTGTCTTTTAATTGAGTAACTGAGGTTTCTAAGTATTTTATTTTTTATTTATTATTTAGTTAAATTAATTGTTTTTGGAACGCAGGGTTCATTTTTATTAAGTAAGTTTCGTGGGCATAACGATATTTCTTCAACTTTTTTCCTTTAGGTTGAAGAAATCATCCATGGATTTTAATAGATATGGGTTATTTATAACAGGTATATTATTATTTACAGGTATCGGGTAGATACGATAGAGAGTAAATGGTTTATTTAATATTAAAGGTACTGCCATATAGAATATAATAAGTTCATTCTTAATTATGACGTCTGTATGTATCACCTCATAATATTTAATAATATTATCAAAGGGAATTCGTGTTTTCGGGTCAAGTTTAGCGATGACGTTCTTAAGTTCTTTATACTTAAAAATGCTGTGATGCATTACATTTATTTCTGCGAAGTTAATAGCAGTCTGTACGTTACTACGGATTTCATTAATAACGCGGAGATTGTTCTCTTAATTATCAAGTAAGATAATAAAATATGATGTCGTCGTTAGCGTCTGTGTCATTTTTGCTAAATAGTTAATCTGAGTTAGTATTTCTTGTTGATTATTTTTTATATTGTTCAATTGGGAGGCTATGTCTTTTGTTAGTCGTTTAACAATCGTTTGAGTCGAGGATATATCTTGATGAAGAATTTCTTGATTTTCATGTAGTGTTTTAATATATTGATCATAACGTTTACCATCGTCTACGTCTAAAGTACCAAATAAATACTTTTGAGCTTTTCCCCAGAAATTAAAGAGTCCTCTTTTTATTCTTTTATGTAAAGTAGTATAATGATTAATAAAAGTTTGAATAGATTCTGCTTGGTCTATAAGATCTAAAGTTCGGGTTATCAATAAGTGGCCTATAGGTGTATTTAAATTGTTTAAAGTCGAATTAATACTTAAAAGCGTTGACTTTGTTGCTTTTATACTATCTTGTAAATTAGTTAGATTAACATGATAGTAGACGTGATGGAAGTTCTCCTTCGTGGACTGGTAATAGAGGATTTTCTATTTCTTCTATTTTATATTGCGCACTCACAAGCATTGGCAGTAGGAGTACAGTAGCCTTCATTCTTATACCTGAAATTACAAACGTCTTTTAACATCTTTAGGGTGTCTTTGATTTTTAAATTCTATCAACTTATATTTGGGTTGTAGTTTTTGAGCTAGTTTTTGAGGTATATTTATTAATTGATTTGCACCTTCGGGTATTTCAGGGTCATTTTCACGTTTTTCGTTTAATTTAGCTAAGACATTCGCTTTCTTGGCATTAAGTTTCATATTTATTTTTTCATTAAGTTCGTCGAAAGTACGTGCGAGGTCATATATATAATCGGTTTGCAGTTGATTCAAGTTTTTCTCGAAATTTAGTTGGTAATTAAGATTTCCTTTTAGAATTTGGAAAGGAGTATATTCATGGGAAGAATGTATACTATTATTATAATTTAGAATTACAATATCCATTAGTTCTTGAATCGTTTTGGTACGGTGATCATTTCTAAGGGCAACAAGACTTTCCTTAATAGTTGAATGTAATCTTTCGACTGGTGAATTCGAGTTTGGGTTATATGGTGTAGTAAAGTGTAATTCTATTTTATATGTTTTACACAAATCCTCTAGTAATTTACTTTTAAATGTCTGCGCGTTGTCAGTTGTGATTTTACTTGGCGTACCATGGTGTGAAAATAATTTAATTAGGTTTTGGCATATTTCGAGAGATGTTTCGTTGATAGGGTATGCCGCTGCAAATTTAGAAAAGTTGTCCAATATTGTAAGATATTTTTGTCCTGAAATTGAATATATGTCCATATATATGTGTTCTAAAGGTTTAGATCCAATTGGCGTTGGTTTATAAATGATGTTGTAAGGATGTCTATCATATTTAGTTTTCTGGCATACTTCGCATAAATTAACAAAGTTAATTACGTCTCTTTCAAGACTTGGCCAATAATACTTTTGTTTAATATTTTTGATATTTTCCGTCATTCCTCGGTGAGATGTTTTTGTAGTATGATATCTGTTTACTATTTCCTTTTGTTGGTCCTGGTCGGTTACGTCTTCAAGCAAGGTGTTAGAGATAACTAATTTAAATGCATTACTTTTAAATGTTTCCTGGAAGGTTCTTATAATTACCGGTTCTAATTCTTTTTTCCAAAAGTATAAGCAGTAAGTATCTGGTGGTAAGTTGTCTCGTAATAATATTTGAATTCTTTCCATTATTGGGTTTTCATTTATGTACATCATTATTCTCTTCTTAGTTTCAAATAGTTTTTCTATTCGAACGTGGGTTGCTTTGTTAACGTATGGTGCTCCTATGATTGGGTTTTCCATAGATGAATGTATAGTTTCCTTATCAGAGTTGCTTTTTTCGTTTTGGGTTACTTGCTCACTTATTGATGGTTGAGGGTTGTTTTCTTCGTTCGGTTGTGATATCTGATATTTTATTTTATTCGGAGGTTTTATTTGGATATCTGAGATTATGTTAATTTTGGGGTTCTTTACGATGTCGCTTTGATTTGGTAGCTGGCATACAAGAATTTCTATATTTTCATTCTTAAATATATAGTCGATCATTGCTTTTACTTTTTGCCAATCTAGTTGGTCTAATCCGCAACCTATTTTAGGGATTGCTATTTTTACTATATTATTTTCTTTAGCATGAGTTTTCATTTTATTTAGGCTTTCCATAATGTGAAATAAGTAGGTTTTTTATTGGACTTTTCCTTAGTAATTAGGTAATAAATAAATCTATTATTTTTGTCATCAAATAGCATAGCTATTCCTCCTGGTTTTGGATTTTGGTCTAGAAGATATTTTACATTTTTGAATTTATTTTTAAAGTCTACGGCGATGCCTTGTTCCATTCTAAGGTCAGCTGCAACACAATGTGCTAGCGAGTAGTTATTCTGTTCAAATAAATCACCTTTAACTTCCTTAATTATATTTGAATGTTCAATGGGTTTCCAATTGTCTTCGAATTTTTTAAATTGAGCAGATTCATTATCAGTCATTATTTTCTGTGGTTGTCCGAACAAATTTTCCTGTAATTCAAAAAAGTGTTTAATTTTTTCATGCCAAATGTATTGATCATCTTTTTCTTCATTTTTTTCGCATACGGCGGACATGTGTGTTAATGGTGGTTTTATTAGATCTACAGGGTGAATTTCCTTAGGAGGACGCGAAAGGGCATCTGCAGTTGTATTCTGTTTACCTTTTTTATATTGAACAATGTAGTCGAATTCCTGTAATTTTAATTTCCACCTGACTAATTTCGAGTTAGGTTCCTTAAGAGAGAAGAGCCATTGTAACGGCTTGTGATCCGTTATTATCGTAAATTTCCTACCAAACAGATATGGTCTAAAATACTTAGTAGCCCACACGATAGCGAGAAGTTCTTTTTCTGTCGTAGAATAATGGCATTCTGGAGAGTTGAGTGTTCGGCTGGCGTATGCTATTGGTAGATCCGATCCGATAGGTCCTTGCGAAAGTATTGCACCAATTGCATAGTCCGAAGCATCCGTTGTTAAGACAAAAGTTTTATTAAAATCCGGGTATTGTAGTATGGGGTCATTGGTCAATATATTCTTGCAAAGATTAAAAGCTAAGACGAATGCTTTATCGTGGGTTATTTTAACGTTTTTCTTTAGGCAATGTGTCAATGGTTTTGTCATTTTTGCGAAGTCTTTAATGAACTTCCTATAGTATCCAACGAGGCCCAAAAATGATTTAATTTCTTTTGGAGTACTAGGGATTTTAAAATTCTTAATAGCCTCAATTTTCTTCGGGTTTGGTTTAACTCCATCCGGGGTTACTACATGTCCTAAGAATTCTACTGTCTTCTTATGGAAGGACGAGAGTCGTTCAAAGACTAATTTCAATGAGTTTAGATGTTCCTGCAGACTAGTTGAAAATATTATTATATCATCCATGTATACAAGATATATTTTACCCAATAGTCCACGCAATATATTATCCATCGCACGCTGGAATGTAGATGGTGCGTTCTTCAGTCCGAAGGGCATACGTGTGTATTCATAGTGTCCGTGTTCTACGTTAAACGCTGTTTTCGGAATACTTTCAGGATCCATTTCTATTTGATGGAATCCGCTAGCAAGATCTATTGTTGTGAAATACTGGCATCTTCCTAGTTTATCAAGTATATCGGCGATATTCGGTATTGGATATTTATCGTCTATTGTTTTTTCATTTAATTTCCTATAGTCTATCACGAATCTCCATTTCCTACATCCGGATGCGTCTACCTTTTTGGGTACTATCCAGACTGGTGAACTCCAGGGAGAACTTGCTGGTCGAATTATTCCTCCTTGTAGCATTTCTTCTATCTGTCTATTCACTTCTTGTTTATGGATATACAGGTATCGATAGCTTTTCGCATGTACGGGAATTTCATCACTCGTTCTAATAATATGTTTAACTTGGTTTGTAAAGGTTAAAGTGTCTCCGAGTTTATGTAAAATTTGTTCGAATTTTTTAATAAATCTAAAGGGCTGTTCCTTTTCTTCTAGATTTAGGTGTTCATGCCGTATTAAATTTTTTATATCGATTTTCCCAGTGATTTCTTTTTTATTGTCGGGTTATTAAAGGCCGTTGTTTCGAAATTAAAGATTTCAAAATTATTAAGTTCAAAGGGTTCTAAGGGTAAGTTATTATTAATACTACCTTCGAGGGCTATTGATTTTTCCGAATGATTATATATATATATATATATATATATATATATATATATATATATATATATATATATATATATATATATATATATATATATATCAATTGTATAAGTTTTATTTGTAATTGTTACAAGGGTTGGTTGTATTTCAATTGCGTTGTCACGATAATATGGCATTAACCATGTATTATCAGGCAGATTAGTTTTAAGTGTTGCTTTTTGTATAGTTTTTGGGGGAATCTCTACTACATAGTCATCAAAATTTTGTCTATATTGGAAAGGAATTTCAATGTATTGGTTTTTTAACTTGGTATTTTTTAAGTCAATGTTTAGATTTAATTTACAAATGTCTTTTATTCCTAAGATACCATCAAAATATTCGTGGAAGGGATGTAAAATAAATTCAATGGGTTCGGTTATACCAAAACATGTAAAAAGTGGAATAGTTGCCTTATGTGTAGCTTTCTTTGAACCCGCATAAGGTTTGATTAGTTCTGGAAAATAAGCTTCGGCTAACGAAGGTCTAAGAAGTGACGCATGGGAACCTGTATCTATAAGTAGTCGAATTTTATAATTAAGGATTTCAATATATGGTAACTGGTTTATTTGAAAACTATTTAAAGTTAGGCAGGGTTGATTTCGTCCGAGGCCGTTAATTGAAAATTTTCTAATTGTTCGATTATATCATTTTCTTGTTCAAAGCATTCTTCTTCATCAAAGTCGGGGTAATAGTTACTTTCATTAGAGCTAGTCGAGTCTGTTTGTGGTTCGTTAATTTCGTAATTATTGTTAGAGTTTTCTACGTGTGTTAATTCCTGAAATGTAAAGTTTGGTTTACCTGTTGATTGAAAATAATTTTGTTGTTGTCTCATTTGCGGAAACGATCTTTTAGGTTGTATGCTCACGCCTGACATAGGTTGGGGTATTGATTTTTTGAATTTTGGGGATTAGTTTAATTAGAAGTTTGCGGTTGTTGCATCGGATGTTTAAAAAATTGGTTTTCTGGCTTGAAAATTTGGTTTTGAGGTTTAAAGAATTGATTTTGTGGCTTGAAAAATTGATTTTGAGGTTTAAAGAATTGATTTTGTGGCATTTGATGGGGATGTCCAAATGGTAAATTTTGCTGTCTAAAGGGTTGATTTGGCTGTCTAATAGATTGATTTATCAGATTACTCAATATTTGATTATTATAATTTAATGGTTTCTGCATATTATGTCGTGTAGACGTACTATTTTGGAGATAAGTATTTTTAAAATGTGTTTGACTTGTTAATATTTCATAATTATTAATAGTATCTATAGCTTCATCCAAATTCTGAGGATTGCGAACTATAAGTAACGTTCTCAATTCATTAGGAATGTTTGCTAAAAGATTTTGTGTAGCGGTTAATTCATTTTGAGAAATTAATATCGATCTAGCTTCAGCGTTTTCGATTTCTGAACATATCTTAGTATTAATTTTAGTGACTAAGGCTTTGAGTTTTTGAATGTAGTCTTGAATAGAATCATTTTTCCTCGATGAGAATATTAATTGTTGTTGAAGGTTAGTACGAGTGATCGGATCACTAAATTTCTGAATTAAAGCTGATTTTATCTCAGGCCAGGTTCTAAGGTCTGGTCGAGTTAAAAGAAAATCTTCGGCTGTACCTAAAATTTTTGATTTTATTGCCAAGAAAACATATTCCTGCTGTGATTGATCATTATTAAAATATCTTACATAGAAGGTATCAATTTGGTTAAGGAAAAATTCTAAACGTGACGGCGTACCATCGAAGTTTTTTAATAGAGAAACAGTTGATCTCAAAGCGTCGGCCATATTGTTAATTTCACTAATAGTTAAATCTAAGCTAGTTTCTAAAGTATCCGTAAGAGTAGAATTATTTTCTTCACTTACATAATGCAACAAAGAAATACCGGAATATAATTCGTCTATTTGATTACTACGTGATTGATTATTTTCCGCACTATTTATTCTTCTAGGATAAGTAATATCGCTTATCCTATTTTTAAATTTCCTCATGAAATATCATAAAATCTTTTACAAATTCTTAACTAACAGGAGTCACAACTATAAGGAACAGTTTAGTAAACGCACTTACAATTATATATTCCTAGTCTCGTTCCTGTATCAAATGGTCACGTCCAGTTGAGAAGCTGCACTTTCCCAAGAACGATGCCGTTTGTAGTGGACGCTGGCTCAGGCTAGTTCGTCCTACTGGCTATCGAAATGGCGTACCAATGATCGATGTTGCCAGGAGCCCCAAGTGCCCCGTGTAACGATGATGTTTTGAAATCCTTTTCTTAACTGTTGAAACAGAAGTGTGTCACTATCCCTTTTGCGATGCACTGATGATCCAAACTGGCGTTTCAGCACACTAATCGCGAAGAAACTTTCGAGAAGTACAATGCACTGACAATCCAAAAACGGTAATCCAGCGCACTAATATCGAGTAAATTTTCGAAAACACACCGAAAAGGATCCTACCGACTGCGCCAATTTTATTTCTGTCCGTAAAACTTGTATTTTTAAAAACGATTTTTTATTCAATACGAGCGTTTACAGGCAGCGTTACGACAAGAAGCGACTTAAGAGACTAAATAAGCACATGCACACACAATACTTGTATTTATAGTATATAAAAGCTGAATAAGCTTATCCTTATCGAATGCGTTCTTATTATTATATGGGTCATCATAAATAGATATATAACTGTACGATGCACGATTGTTTTGGTGCAAGGTTCAGAGGATATACAGAGTGTTTTTGTTAATTTATGATTTTTTTCTTTTATTTATTTTTAATTATTTTTATATATTATAATTTTATATTAATATATTCTTATGTTGTATCTTTCATTGTTGTTCCATTTCAGAATGTTGCAATATAACTTACTGAGATTGTTGGTGTCTTTTTTCGAATTTATAGAGTTCTTATTTTTTTGGATCTCAACCATTTCCAGAATTTCCCTTTTTTTGTATTATTTTCGGTTTTTAGAATTTTTACTTTCCCAAAGTTGAAAGAATGCTTGGTTTCCGCGCAATGACTCTTCAGGGCAGTCGTATTTTTTTTGTCGTATTTGTGACCATTTATTCTGTTTTTAAGGTACTGGCTTGTTTGACCGATGTACACACCCTCACAATCGTTGCAAGGTATCTCGTAAATGACGTGGCTCTTCTTTTCGTCGGTATATTGTCTTTTAATTTACTGAAAATGTTTTTTACGAAATTGTATCCTTTGTGAGCAATAGTAATGTGTGATTCATAAAAATTTTGCTAAAATTTTCGGACATACTGGGTATATAAGGAAGCGAAAGATAATTATTTTTTTGTTTTTGTTGGGTGTTGCTTTTTTGTTTAGTTTGGTTATAGAATAGGTGTATACGTTTTTTGAAAATGGTGTTAATTAATCGTTCCCGATATTTGTTTAGTTTTAATGCTTGTTTTGCTTTAGTAATCGATTTTTCTCTGAAATCCGGATCAGAGAGTTTAATTGCACGGTCAGCCAAGCCAATAATTACGGATTTTTTTTGCCATATAGGGTGCTGGGAGTTAAAATTAACGTATCTGGAAGACCAGGTCTCTTTAGTGTACCACTCGGTTTTAATTCCTTTTTTTAAATTATGAAGGGTTAGATCTAAAAAGTTAATTTTACTTTGGGACTCTATTTCTATTGTAAATTGTAATTTCTGATGGTAGCTGTTGAAGAGTTGAAGAATTTCGTGTTATTTGTTTTTTGGTATTGCCGTGATGCAATCGTCTACGTATCTGTAGAAAAAAGGTATGTCAAAAAGGGCATTGCTAAGGACGGACTCCTCCAAATCTTCCAGTACAATTTGTGCGATGGCGCTAGAAATTGAAACTCCCATGGCGCATCCGTCGATTTGTTGATAAAAAACTTTGTTGTATGCAAAATAGGTTGATTTTAGTGTTATTTCGACTGCTTCTAAAAAGTCACCGAGCGGAATATCGGTAAAGGTTTTAATGTTATCCCATTTTTTGATGATTACTTGCCTAGCAATATTTATTGGAATGTTGGTGTATAGAGAAACAACATCTAATGAAACTAGGATGTAATCGTTGGGTAGAGAAATATTTTTAATTTTGTTTTTGAAATCAAAAGAGTCTTTAATATAGTATCTATTTTTATGTATAACGTTTTGTAAGATGTAATTTAAAAATTTTGAGAGTTTTTCAAATGGTGATTGGATACATGATACTATTGGTCTTAGAGGGATGGATTTTCTTATGAAGCTTGGGTAATCCATAAATTCTGGGTGGCTGAGAATTAACAATTTTTAAACTTTGCACTGTGCTATGGGAAATGTATAACTTTTTTCCCCAGGAGGACACTAAGTCGCTGTTCTTTCTCTGAAAAATAGCTGTTGGGTTGTTTTTCATTTCTCTGTAGGTGGTATTGTCTTTTAGTAAATCTAGCATTTTTTTGTCATACTGAGCGTCCGTCATAATAACTGTTTTATTTGTTTTATCTGGTATCAAAATTTTGAGTTCTTTATGTTGTTTCAGGAAACGTTTTGTTTTTTTAATTTTAGCGCATAGTTTTGAATTTTGTTTGTTTTGATCTGTTTTTTTTTGGGTTTTTGTTAAACTTATTTTTGTAATTAGTTCTTATATTGCAACATTCCGATCGCACCTCGTCCCTAGTTTGAGTGTTATATGTTGCAATATAATAACTAATTACAAAAATAAGTTTAACACAAACCCAAAAAAAACAGATCAAAACAAACAAAATTCAATTTTATTTATTTCAATTTTAGCAAAATTTTTATGAATCACACATTACTATTGCTCACAAAGGATACAATTTGGTAAAAAACATTTTCAGTAAATTAAAAGACAAGATACCGGACGAAAAGAAGAGCCACGTCATTTACGAGATACCTTGCAACGATTGTGAGGGTGTGTACATCGGTCAAACAAGCCAGTACCTTAAAAACAGAATTAATGGTCACAAATACGACAAAAAAAATACGACTGCCCTGAAGAGTCATTGCGCGTAAACCAAGCATTCTTTCAACTTTGGGAAAGCAAAAATTCTAAAAACCGAAAATAATACAAAAAAAGGGAAATTCTGGAAATGGTTGAGATCCAAAAAAATAAGAACTCTATAAATTCGAAAACAGACACCAACAATCTCAGTAAGTTATATTGCAACATTCTGAAATGGAACAACAAGGAAAGATACAACATAAGAATATATTAATATAAAATTATAATATATAAAAATAATTAAAAATAAATAAAAGAAAAAAAAAACATAAATGAACTAAAACACTCTGTATATCCTCTGAACCTTGCACCAAAACAATCGTGCATCGTACGATGTTTTTACAGTAACGTCAACGCGAGCAAACCTCGCGTATCGGTATTATTTTTTCCAAACCCTTATATATTATATTTTACCTATTTCGTTAACTTTGTGTGTATTATGTGTGTGTGTGCCGTATACAAATCATTTTTTGTTGGACTTTTATCTTTTATCAAGGGTATGATTTTTTTATTCTCATAGTTGGAAAAAACCAAAACATTAATAATATTTCTAGGCACTATGACAAAACCAAACGCTTTTAAAGTATAGAACTTCCATATGATGCTACCTCTACAATTTTAAGATTTATGTTTGTCTCTTTTTGGTAAGGTTCTTTGTAATTCGGTTTATGTATATATATTAAAAAAAAGACCTGTACTATAACATAATTTTAGACTGTATCCCTTTCTGAAGAAGGTCATAGAAGACCGAAACGTCAATATATGGACAAAAATTTTAATCGCTTTTAATATAAAGACCTATAACCCAAGAACCAAAAGCTAAACATAAATATAGAGAAGGTCTAAGAAAAAACAAAATATAAACTATATATATATATATATATATATATATATATATATATATATATATATATATATATATATATATATATATATATATATATATATATATATATATATATATATATATATATATATATATATATATATATATATATATATATATATATAACACTGTTTTCGAAGCGCGAGCATTGAAGATGCCAAGTGAGATTTTGGCGAAACGTCTGCAGGATTCCAGTCGGAGTTCAACAAGCGAACGGATGATATCCCGGAATATAGTGTCATCACATTTCTCCATCCGTGAATATATATATATATATATATATATATATATATATATATATATATATATATATATATATATATATATGCAAAGTTTCATCTCAGACGTGTATTAGATGAATCATCCTTATATTATGACGAAATGTACACCTTTCTAGTGCAAATAGAGTCATGTTTAAATTCGCGTCCCTTGACCGCAATTTCCAATGACGTTTATACATATACATCTTTAACCCCTCACATTTCCTCATAGGCGACTCACTCGTTAGTCCTCCTCAATTGGACGTAAAAAATGAAAAAAATTCTCGATTGTCGAGGTATCACAGACTACAGTAATTGTACCAACAGGTTTGGCAACGTTGGTCGAAGGAATATCTTGACAATCTTCAAGTACGATCTAAATGGCAAAGGGATTCAGCTGACAGCGTAAAGCCTGGTGCATTGGTCGTATTAGTTGAAGACAACGTACCCTCACTACGCTGGCCTATGGCTCGTGTTACTGAAGTCCATGGTAGTTCGGACGGTATAGTGAGAGTTTTGTCAGTGCGCTTACCGAATGGTACAATTTTAAAACCCTCAGTGGCAAGAGTATGTTTATTGCCTGTAAAAAACTGAGACAAAGTGTTAGCAAAATATTTTTAATTTTCACGCTCCCAATTTTCGCGTTCTATTTTTTTTTGAAAAGTAGAGACTTTTCAGCCGGGGCGCCATGTTGGACTTTGTCAAAGACTGGGCAATAAGGCTCACAGTGCGAAGCTAGCGCGACGAGAAGCGAGAGAGCTTTGAGAGACGTCAACGGAGACGGTCGGAAGAAAGAAGCGAGACGGAGCGAGGGCGAGAAAGTCGAGAAGAACAAAGCGAACCGCCACAGAATTTTGTTATTAAGATTTCTTCGTTTCTAAGTGTTTCTTAAAAAAAAAGTTATTAGAATCCACACCAATTGTCGTCAATTTCGTCCCTGGAAACAGGGTGGTCCTTCGTCAGCAACCCCGACACATATTTACTAATGCGTTGCATACTAGAGAGAGAAACATTCTTTGTGCGTAAAAAACTGTATTTAATCAATATCGATATCTCAAACATGTACAAATGTACAAATTTCACAAAGTGTGCCTTGAATGAATAATATAATCTAATCTAATATAATGAATAATATAATCTCACAGAAGTATAGAGGTAAGGCATTAATTAATTACATAATTTGTGGAAGTGAATAATTTAATACAGTAACTCATTGAGATTTCAATAAATCTTTGAATTCTTTAAAATCTTTTTTAAAAAATATGCGTAACGGAATTTAAAACTAACCAAAACTATACTATAATCAAACTGTGTTTCGTTATCATCATGAATGAGATAAATGAATTATAATGAAGGAAAAAGTAAACTTATTAATTAAATGTTCGCCATAACGCAGAGCATATTTTAAATATATTAGAAGTTACTGAGAAGTGACGTAATGATTTGTAATGATTTTAGCAACTTAACTTGCGCTTGATATGTTGATATATTAAAGTTCAATAATATTACATTTTTCTGGCTGTTCGTTCAACAAAAGTAGGTACAAAATATATTCAAGGTATAATATACTTAGAGCAAAACTTAGAGCAAAGCTTTTGCAAGGAAAAACGTTGCAAGGAATTTTTGTTTTTTTAACTACTAGGTGAACAAGTTTTAATAATAATTTATCAATAGCATTTTTTAAAATTTTATGATAAAACACACTTTAAAGCAGATCTTTACTTGAACCAGTAACTACGAACCTGCGTTCATTGTTAATCCTGGAGGTCCCAAGTTGTCGATAAATTGAACAATCCATCCCGAGATATCTTGAAGCTGCGGGCGAAAATTTGATTGCCTACGTTTCTGGAACAATCTGCGGGCTAGTTAAATACCACCCCCTCGATTCAGTCTATTAGGTAAACAACCTGGGCTGCTTCCAAATTGAATAATTTGCCAAATTAGACAGCGTGTGCGTACAATTAATCTTGATAACACCTTGATTCGCTTTACCTTTAGCTAAATAAAAAAACATGTATGATTTCTTATATGTAAACCAAAAGTACCAACGACAAATTTTCAAACGTATAAGCCTACTTCATATTTTTTATATCACAACGTGATTACGTAATATGTATTTTATATAATATCAAAGAGTGCCGTGGCTATATGGATGACAATTATAATCGCTTTGATAATAATAATAATATTAATAATAGTTTTTGCAACAGCGTCTTTCAAAATTGCAGTGATGCTCCTCCATGAGAAGGAATTCAAACAATTCTATGGCTTTAAGGGCTTTCTTTATACGTCAATATGTCAAATATAAAAATAACATCAATTGTCCGTCCCAGCACTCTCAAGGATTATAAAAATAGAAAAATTTCTATAGTGTTTTAACTTTAAAGGTTGCTTTAAAAATCTTACTGGGTGATTCGAAAAATGCAATTTACTTGTAGAAGAGCGAAATTTATGAAATTGAATATGATGGTTCGATAAAATTGGTTCGCAGTAATACAAATTTTAAACCAATTCGAATCAGAAGTTCGAACTAAAATTCACGTATTTTGTTGCGTATACATTCAATTTGATTATGACAACGATGTTTATAATTTATTATTATTATTATTATTATTATTATTATTATTATTATTATTATTATTATTATTATTCTGTTTCTGCGTATAAAATAAAATTTTGATGATAGCTGAATATCTTGAATCTCCTTTTGACTGGTTGCAACCAGAAATGT
The DNA here is from genome assembly GCF_029955315.1 of Cylas formicarius. Classification (NCBI taxonomy): domain Eukaryota; kingdom Metazoa; phylum Arthropoda; class Insecta; order Coleoptera; family Brentidae; genus Cylas; species Cylas formicarius. The sequence continues at coordinate 38,447,733 of NW_026844214.1, read as the reverse complement.
TTGGCTCGTTTCTGTTATCTTAATCTAGGTCCAAATTAGTGATTCTAAATAAGTTCAAAGCAGGTGTCGTTTAATGATATCATGTCTTCTTGTTTCAGTGTGACAAATTATTTTTTGGTGAATCTTTCGATCGCAGACCTTCTAGTGACGTTAATATGTATGCCGAATGCTGCCTGGAACGCTTACACCAAGTATTACGGATTTGGATCGCTTACATGCAAGATAACAGCCTACCTACAATGTGAGTAAAAATAATATGCAGTCTATCCCCGGTTCTCTCATTGAGCGTCAGTTGTAAAATACAAAAAAAAGCCCACAGTTTTTCTCTAAAGTTATTAAATTAAAACAAATATATTTACGATATCCAGTTAAATCTGCGCTTATACCATTGGACGAAGTGTACATGCAGCATATCTTGAGAACCATTCAAGATACATACTTTTAAGTTTGACTTTAGTGGACTACGTTTAATGACGCAGCTCATATTTCGATGTCTCCAAAACTTTGAAAGTGGTTAAATAAGAACAAACGTTGTTCAGATTTTCACATAAATATATTTAAATGACAGCTGTTTCGGCAATACTTAATGTGAGGTATTACATTGAGATTTAACAAGGGGGATCCATTTAAATCCAGTTGGTCATTAAGTAATACATTCGAACCTCTCATCTTATTAATCTCCATAGCTTCTAGTAAATTTAATAATCTACTTTTTGACACAGTGTGTAAAATATCGAAATTGTCGTCAAAATTGTGTTTTTCTAAATTTAAATGTATAGCGTAATTAGAATCTGAACTATTGTTTTTAAATGATCGTCGATGTTCGTTGATATGTTTTTTGAAAGATCTACCTGTTTGTCCAATATAAATCTTGGAACATGATCCGCAATTTAATCTATAGGCTCCATAATTCTGGGATCTATTAGATTTGAATGGATCCCCCTTGTTAAATCTCAATGTAATACCTCACATTAAGTAATTACTACCTGTTTTGTACTAACAAACATCGGTACCGTTTGATATTCGCATTTGATAAAGACACGGTGTTGTCGAAACAGCTGTCATTTAAATATATTTATGTGAAAATCTGAATAACGTTGGTTCTTATTTAACTATTTCACTTCAGTACAACTTTCGAAGTAATATGCCAGGTAATTTCAACGCAAATACAGCTTTAAGGGTACTTTATATCTCGTCATTGATTATATGTATTTGTTTTCAGCAAATTAGATATATATCTGCCGGCTGTAAATGAACTTACACCACTTTCAAAATTAGACAAATGTGAAAATCGTTTAATTTAAATTTAAAAAAATAATATAAAATATACTTCAATTTAATTAAATATTGTTTACAAATACTCATGACAAGACATAAAATTTAATTTTAGACACTAAATACATTGTTAAAATTACAAGATACTGATAGTGCATGTGGCAATGTTTCGAAATATGTATAATGCGCCGGAGGAGGGTAGTAACTGCTTCATGTCTATCTTTTTCGTAAATAGGCGCCAAGGTGATTTTTTGAAAATTTAGCGGTCTTCCAGGACGTGTACCTAATAAATTAATAGTTTTAAACTCTGGGTGTATATGGTGTACTGTGAAGAAACCTCAACCTCAACATATTTATAACCAATTGACCTGATCGCCATATACATATAAACTTTATTTTCCTGAAAATTGTGAAAGTCCTCGTTTAAAACATACATCTGTGGCTTGTAATAAGCGATTTAGACAGATAATTTCGGCTAAGGGAAGACTTTTAATAAATCCAAGGAGAAAGCAAAGTATGTATCAGGATTTTCTGATGCCAGATTTCAATCTTCTTGTAATCTTTTTCTTGCTAATTGAGCATTTTGCAAGTGATCATCATGTCTTTTTACAGGAATCGCTTTTTTCTTCGTCAACAGTTGTTGTCTTAATTTTCATGTTTAAGAAATCGCATTTCGCACAGGTATCTTTACGTGGCAAATGGAAGTGTAACTTGAAATCTCGTTTAAAGATTTTCCTAAATGTCCATTCTTTAACAGTGAAAGGTTATTTTCCTTGCACTTTTGCAAGTATAAAATTTTCTTATATTTGTGATCGAGAATAGTAACTTTCAAATTACGGAAAGCTGTTTATCACTGTATTCGTTAGTAGCTCTTTCGCATGTCTTTCGGAATATTCTCATGCAATTTAAGGAGGCGTTTAATGAAAAACTTCTTACATACTAATATGTTTCCACTGCGGCTATTGACAAAATCTCATAAAATACTACCATATAGAAACACATTTTGCTTATTAAAATCATCTATATTCCAGAACTCATCAAAAATGTCTTTACGTTGTGTTTCATTAATACGTTCACTACATGTCTTAGAGCAATTATAATTTTTAGATTCAAATTGTTTTGCTGGAATGAATTTTTCTTTAGTTGTGTAATACTTTTTTCCCCTATTTCGCCTTATTTTGTTTATTTCTTGTAAATAATTCTTTTGTTTATATTCGTGAGCTTTATGTCTGCGTGAATTTATTTATAATTAAGTAAAATAAATATTTTCAATTGTTATAAAATAATATTGATTTACCATTTTTTCTCACCAATATCACTATCTGATGCTAATATGAGGTTATCCATTTTAAGAAAAAAATAGAATAAGTAACCTAAATGAGCAGGATAATAAAACAAATGAGACATAATAGACTATTGATCGGTAACCATCTGTTAAGCCGCCTACCTCTGTTAATTGGACTTACAAACCACTTTTATAATCGATGATTATGCAATTTCATTTACCGACCGATTGTAAGTTGTACAAAACATAGAATTTTTGAAGACTGGTTACACCAATTTCAAAATTAAGAATCCATATATACATTAGATTTTTCTAAATTAAACGCATTAAACACCGTTTGCAACACTACACTAAAAATTTTCTTGTACGCCAATGACTTTTACGTAACACATCCCAATGCCCACCCAAAATACTTCGGTTTAATCCCTTTGATTTAGTGTGAGTAAATTAGAAAAATATTTTGTTATTCTGTGTCGAAAAATGCGAATATTTGGACACACTTTTCCATGTGATTCGTCAATGGCTCGGAACGAGTGCGCTTTCCACCTACATGCCATTATTCACCATTGCTTCACTGACTAACAATGGCCGTGCCCGGCGAGGCAAACGACAATTACTTTGTGGAGACAATTCCAAACCGCGCAAAAAATAATTGCAATTCGATACAGTCGGAGCCCAACAACTGTATCTAACGCAGCACATTATATGTGGCAAATACGATTTCAAAATAAAGGTGTAGAACATTAAAAACCAATAATAAATATGTTAGTTTCACTTTTATCTAAAAAAGGATTTTAACTGAAATTTTTATTTCTAGAATAAGTAATATCTGGGTATCATCACTTACCCACAAGAATTTAGCAAAAGGGAATGGTTTGGTAGTGAGAAAGATTAATATTTTGATGCAAAACGTTATGGGAGCTTTCGTACTTGTAAAGAGATCTTTCACAGAGGACAAAATACTACAAATAGTGATTTGATTGTAGGCTCAATATCCCCCTAAAACAGTTGCAAAATTTATTCATCAATTAAATTGATCGATATCCTCAATCGAACTTCCTACCTAAAAAAAGGTCTTACAAATTGTAAGAATGGGTTAAGTTACCGAAAATAGAAACTATTCGATCAGATTTATGAATAATGTGTTTCTTGGCTTCCATATAGTTTTAACACAGAAGATTCGAAAACTCAATTAAGCTATAAGAGTCATGCCACACCGACTATCTTTTACCAGATATTTGCACGAGGCAACCCTTTCATTCAAGTGCGCAAATGATTCATAAGTTTTATAGGCATGACCACTAGACTATTGGTCACAATGGACAATTTAAGACTAGGTCTTGTTTACATTAGTTTGGAATTTTGAAGTGACTCACGTATCAATCGTTTTTTTTTTAATATTGATTGGACAAGGGGTTGAAGATCAAGATAAGCACCTAGAAGATCCTACGAGCCTGTTTCATATCTCTTTCCATTTTTAGGTATAGCTGTTGCATCAAGCATTTTTACTATAACTGCGATGGCGATTGACAGGTATCTTGCAATAATAAGACCGTTTAGTTTGAGATACCGCTGCTTCAAGAAAACAACTACAGTTATAGTTATACTGGCACTTTGGATGTTTTCGCTGTTGTTGTTTTGCCCGAACTTATGGAACGTTGAATTGCAAAAGCTGTTTCCGGGCACTCCAATCGACATATATATGTGCACCGTCGTGTTTTCCGATTTTCCCATAAACCAAGACGTTCTTGGAATTGTATGGTTTATTTTCATGTTCGCGATTCCAGGTGAGTATTGTTACTTTTTTAAAACAAAAACATCGTTTGGGTTTGTCTAAAACAACAATGAAATTTAAACTTTAACTAAACTAGAAATTCATTAAGTACTCTTAATTTTTGTACACTGTTTTTAGTGATTTCTATAAATTGTCGTATTCTTCATTCATATTTTATACAAAGTGCAAACACTTAAGGAAAAAGGTCACACAAGTCATGTTTTCACTAATTTCTTAATAATAAGTATTAATTATGTTTAAGAGGCCCACAACTATCTTCTTTTAATTGTTGAACTAGACTTTGATGAAAGACGTCTTGTTTGGCACACATAGGCAATACTTTTTTCTCACTTGCACTAAAAATGGAAAATTCAAAATGAGTAGAGAAAATTAATTCATATCGGAACGAAAGCGTATATTTATTTTACTGTAAAACTAATTAAATAAGTTTCATCTGTTTTTAATTAAAACTGTATTAGATCCATGTTCCGTGTGCTTAAATCAAATGCTGCAAAATGTTTAAACAGAATTTCCGCACTAGAATGGATACTCGTTAACCGCAACTTTATACGTCAATATTCATTAACTTCTCCATAAAATATTTTATGGTTACAGTATAATTCCGCTTTCGAGGATTTATACGACCGTTATTGTCATTTGTAGGTTCATGATACGCTCTTCTCAGAAATTTTTTGTGAACTGCCAAGAATTATTTTATGTATAACGCCCGCTTTCTTTTAATCTTAAAATCCCGAAAGATGAAATACGAGGTTATATTAATCATTTCAGTTTAAATTATTATTTAAATGAAAAATAAAAATCAACCTGCGTAGACATGAAAGATTGATAAGCAAATAAATAAGGTCTTAATTAAATAACCAAATTTTACATTATTAAGTTCACATTTTGCTGGCGAGATTCACCTCTTTGGGGTGGAGTCTATGAAAATTAAGTGAACCACTAGCACGATTATAAAAAGATAACATTAAAATTTTATAAATTTTTTTACTCCAGTACGAGGGTATCTTAATGAAAAAGGTCAATTTCGTTTGTAATAAATGGATAATTAATTAAGGATAATTTTATATTTAAAACAGGCAATCTTCAAACGCATTTAGTCCCAACTCGACACAGATGTAAAATTTAAAACAACCTATAATATAGGAAAATATCTTTTGGATGTTCATTTTTCTGTTTTCCCTAGACCTTTGATATTTAATATAACTTATGATTCAAATAAATTGTTATACATATACACCACCCACATTATCTATAGCCTTTGTTCATCAAAACCCGAATCGAATCAATATCGACTAATAGACGTTTCCATTTTATGGATAATGAGAAAAAACGTTTCCATACTAAGAACAAGTTTAACTAACAAGATAGGTGTGGAATTTAATTTAGTAAATTGAATACTCCTTACAAAATAAACATGCAAGTCTGTAGGGAGCATACCCTTCTTATACAATTAACCCAAAACACTTCCCGAAGTATTGAAAATTCCTGGCAATCTTAAAAATGCTACCTCGAACCATTTATTTTGAATATGGTGTTTTGCAATAATTTATTTTGTATGTGTGGCAAGTAGTTAACAAAGCAATTTTTAAAATTTTGAGATATTGAAAAAAAAAGACGTCAAACTCCACAGTATTTTATAGCTAAACGAAGTCAAACTTGTTTAAAATTGACTTTTTTTTCCAACGTGCTTGGTACTCATTAAATTAAAGTCATTTAGATCTCTTGAAAATACTTTAGGGTAAGAGCGAACTGTTGAAGGAATAATGAATGGGTTTTTATAGACAAAAATATAATACAATGCAATATATCTGGTAATTACGTATTTTTGCTTGAATTAAATCAAAAACTGCAACTGCAAACATATTCCGGTCATTTAATGATTTTTGTCTCGCTTTGTAGTGCTATTTCGACCCAACCTGTCTCTGTATATGGTTATAAATTTAGACCGTTATTCGAAAATGGATTAGTTTCTAAAGAACTCCGCTATATAATATAAAGCTTCAGAAATTTGTCAGACGGGGTTGATTAAATTTTTGGGACATAATATATGTTTTAACTTCACGAAATGAAAGCAGCTGTTTGAATAGTTTCGTAATTATTGTATTATTTTAAGTAGAAACTCTTGTTCATATTGATTAAATTTTAAAATTGCACATTATTTTACATTTTATATTTTTAATATTTAATTTTTTTTATTATTTGCTATGTCCAATGGGAAATCTTATCGATTATATCGAGTAATGCTTTTCTTAATTATTGAAACTTATTTAAATATTTTATAATCTTAATTATATGTATGGTTCTGGTGTTTTCCATTCGTTTAAAACTTCCCTAGTGTAATACAAATGAAACAATAAATGTCGTTGTAAACTGACACTGCATCAATTTTGAGTTTAATTAATGGTTGCCCTGACACACAATCGTGGGCAAATATTTGTAACCAATTTGTTCCGGCAAAATTGCGACATCCGAGCTATTTTTCGTTAACGTTGCCTATTTTTTTCTTTTTCAGGGTTGATCATGACTGTGGCGTATGCATTAATGGGTCGTACTCTATGTTCCAACATGCCTCCGTTTGACAGTAATGAGCCAACTTGTACACAACAGGTACGAAGGTCTTTATTCAAATGTTGAGTTAAATATATGTTTTCTATGATTGTGTTGAAGTTTGCAAAGTGGCTAGCGTAAAACGCGCATATTTTTTGTGTTAGTAATCGCTTATTCATTTCTTAATCCATTAATTTTTAATTCCTGGTGCTAATAGGTGCTTCAGAGTATTTTTGAAAGTATCCCGGGTAGGATTAATAAGTCCCGTCATAGAAACCAGTTTGTTATTCGTAGGCATAGAATCAACCTATATAGTAACAATTCGGATAATCTCGCTGAAGGTATATATCATTATCAATACTAAGGGAATATCTTCGAGTAATTCTGGAATGACTTCCTCAAGAATGTCTAGGTACCTACGTGCTGTAAGACCTCCTTCATAAATTCGGTACGCTATTCGTTGTCCCAAAATGAAACACGATATCCCAACCGCAAACCGTCATTAGTGGGCCCTCTCAAAAATTAAATGGTGGTCTGTCGATCCGTTCCTCATGTTATGGATATAAAAAATTCCAGAACTTGAAAAATAACATTCGCTGGACCATATTACAAGCCTCCCAAAAGAATCATTGATTCGTATTTGTTGCAAATAGCAGTGGCAAAACTGCATTCGAAATTCGAGCAGAATATGTCTAAATCTAATATTGTGAACTTAAAAAAGGCTTTAAAATATTATGGTCGTGATGTAGTTCTATCTTGCTACTTTTTAATTATTATTTCTATTTTTTTTTGTCAGTATTTGGAATACATATTTTCGTCGTATGGAAGAGTTCACATTTGCGAATATTTTATTTGTTTTTTTTATACCAAGAAATAACGTACTGTATTTGTGAAAATAAAGGCACTATTTATTTCTCTATAGACTGCACAAATAAATAAAAACAGTTTGATATCACAGCGCGAGTCGTCATGTCAGCTCTGTCAGACCACTTCTCCACTTGGTTTTTTGGGGGTGTTTTTTGAAAGCAACAAATTACCCGTCATTTTCTCCTCGTATTTGAGCGTACTGCTTTTACGCTGACCTCAAAGTCAACCTTAAAAAACTGTGTTGCGTATGACAAAAACTGAATGGTTTCAGAAATATTTTTTTTGTTGGGCAATTTTTATTTGGTTGTATCATAAAAAATGCCGTTTGCTCAGTAAGACATAACTAAAGTGAAACGAAGAACAAACCATCTTCTGAAGATCTTTTAGTGCAACAGGCGACCAATTTTTTTTGCTGGCAAAAGAACTATAGATGATACTGCATAAGGGGCTATCAGAAATTATATCGAATCGAATCTGTAGTTTTGAATGGAAGGATGAGAATGAAGTGGATCTTTCCGCTTTCCACCACCACCGATTAATATCGCGAATTTTTAATGTAATTTGACAAATTTTTATTTAAAATAATGGCCAGCACTTATTGATGTCAGTTAATAAAAAGTAAAATCAGAATTTTACGATGTTGTACACAATACTATATATTAATTAAATAATGACGAAATAAATTAAATAGACCAAATATCACTACAACAAACACTTCTTCACTTTACGCTTGGTCAAATATACCCGAGTCATCAGGATAACCAGGGAAATACGTACAATATGTATAATTACTTCTGTGCACAAAAATATTAGCAAATTAAAAAAAAATAAATTAAAAAAACTTCAACGTCTCATACAAAAGGATACAATATAGACAAGATATTTTTCTGTAAAATGTATGTAACCAATTAAACTAAACAAAACTAACCGATTAATTTAAAGTACATGTAACTATAAAATTCTGATAACACATAATTTAGGGAACCTTGCCTTGCTCAGTTGATACGAATATAAAAAGTTCTGACAGTCCGAAAAAATAATATCCGGGGTATTATAAACCACTTCATTTAATGCCTTCGTCAAAACCAAAAATTCTACAAAAGCGCTCTCAAAAATACATAAAGTAAGGATTCTTCCGTCATTCAAGAATCATATAGTCTTGTGATTGCTATAAATTCTTTTTGAATCATACTAAGAAACTTTCGTATTGTGCTCGACAAACAACTAAACAAATGTATTTTTTTCCATATTACCCAGTATCACCAGCTGGTCTGTTTTGGGATCGAAAATTTAATTACTGCGATAATTAATTACTAATTTGAGATAGAAGGGTAAATATTAAGGAAATTCAACGCAGTATTAATTTACACTAAATGGTGCTTCCCAGATTATGCCGAAACTCTAGAACTGACATCAATCATCCGATATAATTCGGTGTGGCGGACAATTAATTTTTGACGAATACCACTTCAAAATTTGTTTTAAAATAGTATTTCGTCAAGTAAGAAATTCGTTAATATCAGCCTAGGCAGGCCCCCCTTCACTCCAAAATATTTGGCCAATACACAACATAATTGTTTGATCAATCGAATAGATTCGTCTCTAAAAAAGACGAATAAAAAAAGGGTATTTCAAAAATCAAAAATAGTTTAAAAAGCTCCAGAGATGTTTTTACCCATAATCGTCACACCCTGTACATATTTGAAATAATTGTTTGAAATGGAGGTTATAGCCCTTGATCTTCCTCGTTTCTGGTGCGAAAATTTTTCTAAAATAGTAAACGGTTTTCGAGAAAATAAGTTTTTTCGAAAACCATGCAGTGCGCCGTAATAATCAATGACGTCATCGCGTCTTGACGTGAATAGTGATTTTCATATGGATTTTTTCAAATATCTCGAGCAATGAGTGGTAGACGAAAACCGCAAATACAAACATTGTAGCTCTTGATGCGGCCTATGACACTGTTTGAAGCGATTAGCCATATTTTTTACGATTTTTGCTTTGCGGTTAATAATTTACTCTGTAAAAGAACAATTTTCTAGGTCTTTTAGATTTTCGCCTATAACTTAAAAGCCCTGTATATAATCGAAAAATGCCTGAAATAAATGTTGTTGCACTGGATCTTCCGCGTCTGCTGGTTAAAGAATTTTGCCGATCGAGTGAACGAATATGGAGAAAAACATATTTTTCTGGAAGAAAAAATTACAAAAAAAAAATCAAAAATTTTTAAAAAAATACTTGGTAAAATTTGATTGCTCCAAATTTCTATTGTTTGAATGTGGACACGGACCTTTACTTCTCTGCTAAATTCTAAATTGATATCTTCGGACACTTAAAATTACTTCTTATTTAGCACCGAATATCGGGAACATCCTGTACAACAGGTGAAAACCTTAAATACAAAAGTTTTAGCTGTCTATGCGGGCATATCCCAATGCGCACGCGATTTTTTATTTTTTTAGAATACTTCCCGACCCCCCAGCCCCTCCATTTTCAACAGGTACCGTCACGGGGCAAAGATGCATATATGTGCCAAATATGAAGTTGATTGCTTTGAATTTGGGACACTTATTGTGTTTCATAGCGTAAAAAAGATGGATGCCGGAGTCGGATCGAGACCATTTCTTATAGGCTTATATATTTCGTGGAGAGTTAATAAGGAGGCCAATTTCAATTTTGTATCTCTAACGGTTCGAAAGTTATTCAGTAAAAACCAAAAGGCAAGAACGGAGAACGGACAGACAAAAAAAATTTTTTTCGACGCTGATCATTTCTGTATCAATCGCGATCCTATAGGACCTACCGTTACCGAAGTATAAAATTTTTATACAAGCGTAGATACTTTCGAGAAATAATAAATTGCAAGAGTTAGATATTGCAAATCCACCGACAGTGACTTTTTCAATGATATTCGAGAAATATATGGAAGTGAAACCGAACATTGTTTAAGAAGAAAATTTTACAAATATATACCGTGATAAATTCAATTTTTTAATAAATAATACAAAATAAAAAATTCTAAATTTATTAATTACCGAAACAACTAAAACTATAAATAATCAAATACAATATCAAACTTAATAAACAATGACTTTTTTACCTCGAACTATTTAAAATAATTTTTTACAATATGAAAAATTAAAACATGAAAAAAAAAAATTAACATTAAACATAGCAACCAAAATAATTTTTTTTAATTATTACTACAAAGGCCACAAGAAAACATATTTAAAAATTCAAATAAATGCTTAAAAAACATTTCAAATATTAAAATACCAAATGATGTTTCTGAAATTCTAGCACTTGGTGATAATTTTTCCTTTCTTATAAAAAAATGAAAATAAATTATTTATTTCAGACTATATTGCAAATATAGAAACTGTCATACAAGACAAACCAAATAAAATAAAAAAATCAATTAAAGCAAACATAGTTAATGTAATTACAAAGCATAAAACAAAAAATTAATCTTTCTAAACTTCATATTAAACTTACACAAATAAACTTAACAAATAAATGAAATACTCAATAATCCAACAACATCTTATCAAACTAAAAATAACGAATGTTATTAAAAAATTATTAATTAAAAATAAAGTTACGGATATAGATTCAAAAAAACTAATTATAACCAATGCACAATGCACCTACATTATACGAACTTCCAAAATTACACAATCCTAACATACCACTCAGACCTTGCATTCAATCTCAGTTTTTTAAATTATTTTTATAAAATAAAAAAATTATTTTTATAAAAATTATATTTTAATATATTTTTTTTAATGTTTTGTTGATGACTGTTAAAATCATGTTAATGATATTCTCAATGCTTTTAATAATTTTGATTCTGAATTACAATTTACTATTGAAATTAAAAAAAATAAATTTGTTTGACTTAACTTTAATAAGAAATTTTAATAATAATATCAAAACAAAATTATAATTCTAATCACCCAAAAAATTTAAAAAAGTGCTGTTATTCTTGGTTTATAAAACTAACATCGCCAGAGTATAGGACAGAAATTTTATCAAAAATTAAACAAATTTAAAATTGAAAATCGTTTCCCTAAAAATTATATTAATAAAATTTTTAACCAACGAACCTACATGTTTTATAATAAAAATGACATATCAAAAAAGAATACATATAATCAGAAATATGTCGCAATACCATATATCAATATTTTATATGAAAAAATAAAACATATTCTATCTACATATATCACAGTTTGCCACAAATCTTACATATTAATAAAATTAATTTTTACTCCACTAAAAATTGAGATTTCAGTTAAAAAGTCGATTGGTGTATATTCCATACCTTGTTTAAATGGCGCAAAAAAATATATTGGAATTACAAGGCAACTTTTGTAAAATCGTAACATAAATATACTAAAAAGCCATGAACTGCTTTACATAAACATAAAAATTTACCAAACTATGAATTTAATTTTAAAGAAACTGAAATTTGAATATAAGATAACAATTATCAAAAATTCGCTATAAAAGAAATGATTTATATTAAAAGAAGGCATAAATGCTTTAAACAAACAACTAAAAAATTCTAAGCAACTAATAATAAACTTTAAAGTCAAAATATAAGTGCCAATTATTAACGGATTCAACCTCTAGCGTCTAGCCGGCAACCGAAACATTGATCCCGAACATGAACCAGATGCGGTCGTCAAACCAAAACTAACCAAATTGAAAAAAATAAATCGCCTCTGCGGCGGACCGACTCCGCGACGGTTGGGCATCACAAAGGCGATTATCAAAACTAACCAAAACCAGACATAATTGAAAACGTTCATTTTCGGGATCAATGCTGCGGTTGCCGGCTAGACGCTAGAGGTCGAATCCACGTACCCTCCGCTTGTAATTTTGAATTAAATACTGTTTTATTTCCTCAATACATATTAAGTTTGAGTATTTAAGAAGTGTCAACTGACAACCACGGCTGTTTATTTAGAAACAGGTCAATAGTCCGTCGACTATTAATCACACGCACACAGATAATATGAAATTTGTTGATTTATGTTATTATATTATTTAGTAATGCTCCACTAAAATCTTCGTTTTTTTTAGAGGAATCGCTTATTGAGATCGAGAAAGAGGGTAGCTTGTATTCTTCTACTTCTGGCGTTCGTATTCGCTATATGTTGGCTGCCATATCACATCGCAAACCTCATTATGGATACGAATGTCTTGCCGGTTGAACAAAGAAAGCAAATTATTGCGATCAACCCGTACCTCTTACTTCTGGGACACGCAAATTCAGCATTAAATCCGATCATATATTGCATACTGTCTCGAAACTTTAGAAATTCTATAAAGAGTTTATTGAAGACGAAAATAAGATGCAAAAGAAGAGCTAGACCACCACCCGTAAGTATAGTTTATGTTTGTTATATATAATTTTAAAATTATGAATTTGATTTAGGTTTTCTCCACACACTAATATTCGAACTTCAAAGTTATTATCAAGTGTTGCTTAATTCCAATACTATGTCTTTCCGATAACTATATAAATATTCAGATATACAGGATGTCTCACGGATAACTTAAAGGGATGATTTCTTTTTCAAAATAAAATGTGGTTGGGCCAATCGTCAACCATCAGATTTCGCATATGTCCCTCCGAGCTGTTATGGGAAAACTCTTAGTAGCAAAAATTTGAAAATTTTTAATTATACTAATGTTGGTGGGGGCAATCCAGCTAAATTATTTTCCAGATCAGTGGTACATCGGGATATACCTGAAAAATTTGTCAATACTATTAAGTTGTATATTTCGAATATTTATAGTTTTCCAGATATTGCCGTTTAATTTTTTTCAATTAGTCTGCTCTTAATGTTCAGTTAATCTGAGTTGACCATTGTTTTTTTATAATAAAGATTTTCAATTTGCAATACTTATATTTTTATCATGTTCACTTTAACCGAATCTTTTTTCGACAAGTAATGTTTTAGGTTTTAATTTTTTATTTCAAAACCGTTAGTTTTATCAAAACACATGAAAAAAAAAAAGTTACTTTATTTGGGAAGCATAATAGCGGTAGTCTAATTCAATCTTCTCTAATCATTTCAGAACAAGGTGTTTTTATATTACCAAACAATTTTATTGTTCTTTTGACCTAAGGTAAACTTTCCGCAATTATTTTGAAGCACCTTGTATAGATATTACCTACGAAGATGAGATCTATCTAATATAATTCTGATTATTTTCATTTACCATTTACCTACCTGTAACGGGTTACGAGAAAGTACAAATACTTAAACTTAAAACATAACTTACAAGAAAGCTACAATTTAAAAATAGCGCTTTATGTACCGTACTGTTCATTAAAAACCAGTACACCTAATTTGAGATGGTGTAAGTTCTTTTATATTTTTGGCGTTTAATTTGTGTGCATGGTGTCAATTGTTGGTAGACGTCTAAAAGTTAAACATTTTAAAATGCCAAAAAACAAAAGTCCCAAAAGTTTCAAACTGCTTAAATAATACAAAAACTAATCATAAGATTTGTACGGGTTTCTTATGAACAGCACCGAACATTTCCCGTTCAGTCATCGCTTTGTTTTCTATACCTATACCCACTTGTACATATGCAAACCACCAAATATGTTTTCCGACCTGGGATGGATCACTTTATATGTTAATGGGTATCGGTTCATCAAAAGAAAATTATGTATATGCTAATCTTTTTCGACAAAAGGCTTAAGTATCCTAAGAATAATAAAATGTTTGGCCTATTGTGAGAGCTGATAAGGAGCTGAAAGGAATCCATCAGCGGGCAGTTTGCGCATCATGGTTCGTCTGAAATTTCGTGGTCGCTTCCTATGAATTTGTTAAGCAACAAAATGATTTCTCTAGATTCTGGATTAATTTCGTTCGTTGCCTTTTTTATTGATGACCATGCTTTTTTGGCTAGTTAGATGATTGTTCAACTGATTAGGTTGTTTAGAATTTTCCACTTGCGCTACTGGTAAATTAGCTACACCATTAAAGGTATAACCTTGTTTTGAACAATCACTCTTTAATTCTAGCATATGCCAGAGGCATCATTCAAATTGAAATATTTTGCAATTTCAAGTTCTGAACTGAGTGCATTAATAAAAATGCTACGAGTACAGGTATGCGGTGTCTGAAAGTATATCGTCTTGGCTTTTGACGGCTCCTCCCCAAAAAATCAATAAAACCTACCCAATCGATAAACACAACAATCAAAAATTTGTTCATAGATAAGTACCAAGACAGGGCCGAGTCAGGTAAATGTCAACCACGTGTCGTCTGATATCAGTGTCAGTATTGAATAACCTGTTTTGTTTCCAAAAAGCTTCTTACGACCATCAGTAACTTTTCCATTATGTCCCGTCGAAATCACTTGTCATTAGATACAAAACAACTTGTGAAAAATTATATTAATGTTTAATAAGTACAGGATTCGTTAAACAAGAAGATTTAAAACCTACTTACAAAAACGCCAATATCCTCAATAAAGGATATTGGTAACAGTGAATTATTGAATGATGGAGTGAATTGAATGACGAAGTGATTTTCAATTTTATCGGCAACAATTCGTCAAAATCAGATTATTCAAATCTGAGGGCAGATAATGTTTTAATTAATCATTACTTAACTTATTGAGGGCTGAAAAAATGCAGTGCAACACATTAATCTTAATGACGATTCTGAGAGTGATACAGAATTAGATTTTGAATAAAAATGTACTTATTTAGTTAATTATTGATAATTTGTATATGTCATCGTATTTTCTATTAGTGCTAATATAACTTTATTTTATGTAATTTCGATAATTGCTTTTAAAAATCAAGACTTGTCTTGGGTAGAGTATGCATGGTTTTTCATGCTTAAAAACACTCATTTTTATTTTAAAAAACTGACAATTAAAATGTAAATCTATTCTACCCGAATATTAACGCCAAACCTATCAAAGTTGTGTTTTATGGGAATGGAATATATAAATAATCTATACTAATTTTCGTTTCCATGATCAATGAAATATCTTGAAATTTACAAAAATGTCGTATCCATTTGAATGCTACCAAATGATGAAGTGTCCATATACACCATCTCTAAACCAAACACTCGTTTAATTTAAATGATTAAAATTTAACTGTCTATCAAATATTACCTATAGCCAACTCTTCATGTTTTTCCATACAATAAACTCGTTCATTATGTAAACTGATTTAAAAAATAGCTTAAATTATTAACAAAAATATAAATATTCTAGAAATAAATCTAAAACCTTCAGCAACATTTGTCAACATACGCGGGGTTACGGTTTCGAATGCTACTCTGTTTCGCTGCTTCGGATCATGTGGTGCTATCGGGGATATGTTGTAAACCATAGATAACAAACTAAAATGGGTGGCGTTAAATCAAGATCAAGCTTAAAATCCATTTCTTCCAAATTGACCGACTTTGGAATTATTTAAAACTTTTTTCGTACCATTCTTCAAAAAAGTAAGGACCAATGAAATATTGCCCCATTATTGCAACCCACACATTCACTAACCATCTGTTTTGATTATGAATAATTCAAAGTTGAGGTGGATTTAGATTGAGACGAAGTTTGTTCAGTTTATGTGTCACGCAAGTTTCTTTTTTGCAGTGGGTAGATAGTTCCGCTTCCGGGATTCAACCGCCGTCGAATAAAATGATTAAAGCAGTGCCGCTACTTCAACCGCCACACAACGACGCAGCGCTCAGCAGAAGACAGTCATCTCAGAAAACGACGAAAACTTGTGCCGTTTAGATAATACTAAGTCAGCGAAACCATTTGTACCTTCTTAAGATTTTTTATATCACACGTAATTCGCGTATTATGTAAACTAACTCTGCGAGATGACCGACGCAAAACGGGTCAATTCTTTTAATTTTTTATTCGTTACCACGTGCTTTTTACCCAGTCGTGGTATCAGCTAACTTGTTGAGGCGTCAGCAAATTTAAGCACACAGCCGCATTTTTATATAAGAATTTTATAAATCTACAGATTAGTGCGTAATACACAATTCGGTAAAATTACGAAAATTTAGGTGAAACAACGATTAAAGGTGCAATTTCGGTGGTGCTGCTCGAGCTGCGCTTCTAGAGACGCTGGCCGCGGCAGCTGAGATGTTTTCAGTGAACGCAGTTCTAGGCAGCAATTGACTGTGGACTTTAGCATTTTTGTCATTTTAAATTTCGCGGGGTTTATTAAAAATTATGGAGTACGACGATTTGATAACTAGTTTTATTTGAAGAAGATTAAGGTGAAGAAGAATTTTACCAAATGTTATCTGGAAAATGGTGTAAAGTAGATAAAATGTTTAAAAGGTGACGCAAGGAACGTTATTTTTGTTTATTAATAAATAATCATCTAAATGAAGATGAAAAAAGTTTAGGGAATTTTTCCGATTGAATCCCGATCAGTTCCGATTTTTCCAAATTTTGTTAAATATCCCATCATATCCGAAGAAAAATTGGCCCCGACATTAAGGTAAAAAAAAATAATTATGCAAGTAATTTTTTATTTTTAAAAAATAAATAAAAAAATACAAATGCTTATGACCTGCATGGTCAACATATTTTGCGGAAATAATATAATCACTCTAAATTAGTATTCATCCTCGCATTGATCCTCATCGTACTGTGGATCAAAAACCTGAAAATAATTATTTAATCGTGGTACCGAAGGTGATTAAGAGTTGGGATTAAAAAGACGTCATTGATTAAATGTTTTTGATGGTTGAGTGGGTCGTGACTTGAGTATTTTGACTTTGATGGAGTATTTCAGAATTTTGTGTAGGTGATTGTGGTGGTTGGGAGTTGTGAGTCAAAGAATGCAATTGGGGTTCTGGAAGAATAAACTTGATTGGGTGGATATTAGGTGCACGTGGTTGGGATGGTTGTGAGCTATAAGTGTCAGTATATAATTGAGAGTTCTGGACTGCTTCAATTTCAAATAATGCCTTTATTTATTAACGATAGTGGTAACTTTTTGACGGTTAAGGCAATACTCGATCTTTTTTCTGTTATAAATACCCTCCAACATGTTCATTCCTTTTTGTGATCTCTCTTCAAAAGCAATTGTTGATACACTTTTTATAGTTCTAGATTTGAACTTTCGATTTAGTGCCGGTGTCGAGCACTCTCTTTCAGTCGCTGAATCATCTAGACGTTGTGGACTCAAAATTGTCGTTGAAGTGTCTTGTTCACGAGAGATGTTTGAGCTTTCTATATATTCAACTTCCAGATTGGCACTATTTCTTGTAGATTCATCGCAATTAGAAGCAGAAGTCTTTGAAGCAGTAGCAGATCTTTGTGTCATCGTCACTTTTTAATGCTAATATATTTTTGGATTTGCGTTCATGTTTTACCTCGTCTAAAAATTAAAGTTGCCCAAACAGCATCCATTTTATTGGTTTGTCTTCAATTATAGGCAAAGAAAAAATTAATAGTGAGGTATTCTAAGAACCACAAAATATTCGATTACCCTCGAAATCATGCAAAAAATAGATAATTTGATTTTGTAAATGTATGATAATACATTTTAATTGACTGGAGGTTTATGGCAACTGGTGAAACGTTCAAATCCCTTGTATTTGCCTTTAGAATTTCACCTAGCTATATCAGCATAATTATTAATAAAACACTGGTTGCGATACGCAAGACTTTAATACCTATTTTTTTGTCGCCACCAACCAAAGAAGTTTTAAAAGAGAATGCTGAAGAATTTTGGAATCACTGGAATTTTCATAACTGCGTGGCAGCTATAAACGGCAAATATATCAGAATTTTTGCACCAGCAAAATCTACTTCTTTCCATTTTAATTATAAGGATTACTGTTCCGTAGTTCTTCTTGTAATGGTTAATACAAATTATTAATTTATTGCTTTGGATGTAGGAAGGCGTCAATGCAATTTCTAATAAGTCTGCTTTTGTTAAAATATATTGGTTAATGAAAACTTTTTTCCCTCTAATCAAAAATTGCCAAATTCAAACAGAGTTTTACCATACGTAATTATTGGTGACAAAACCTTTCGTTTGCACCAGAATATTATGACGCCTTTTAATAAAACTTGAGCAAATTCTGAAAAATCCAAAGCTATTTTTAATTATAGATTGATCCGTGCTCGAAGAGTCACCGAAAATGCGTTTAGTTTACTTTGTCAGGTTTTTAGAGTGTTTTATACATATATAATTGTAAAACCAAAGGTATGCGATGATTCAATTTTTTCCGCTTGTTGTTTTGCACAAGTTATGCATACTTGGAAAAAAATAATTTATCTCCGTATTACGAATATAACCCAAATGAACAAAATACGCAAATCATGCAAAATTTGAGGTTTTCAAGATTCTGATGGATTTCGCTTCAGATACGAGTATATGAACTTTTTCGTCTAGCAAGAAAAAATGATTTCCAAAGAAAAATATACCATAAATTAAAAATAATTTATACAACATATGTAGGTACTTAATTCAAATCTTGTTTTATTATAGCTAGATTATTTCTCGAATAAATAAGTCCATAGCAAATATTGGAAACTCAAAATATAAAAATATATAGGTATGACGTAGGAACCAAAAAAATGTTTGCTGTTTAAATAGCGCTTGTGAAATAATCTCTGGTTAACAAGATCTAATGAAATTTATATCGCACATGAAAGACGCTGATAGTTTGCAGACAATTCGGAGCGTTCCCGCCAGTTTTCTGGCAGGCGACAGACAGTTTTTATCGGATTTTAATTTATATGAGAGCAAGGGTAGTTATTCCGGTAGGTATGCGGTAGAAAAATTAACTAACAACTAATAACTACGCTATTAAAATTTACAAGTCATTTCGCCGAATTTAATGTAACCATTAAAATAGTATAAATTTGTTTACAATATGATCCAAATCTTATTTTTTAAATTATTTAGCCAGCTTCTTCCAACAATTTTCTTCAATAACAAATTTTTTGTAATTTTTGTCTTCATAATCATAAATTACAGGACATTTTTGTATTTCGTTGATTCAAATTTTATCGTCATTTCCCGGGCTGCCGTCGCTTTAATCGCGATGAGCAGCCAGCCGCAGCACTGAAATCGCACCTTAAAGCCTTCAATTTCTAAAGCGATATTTTGTTCCAAGAGTGGACGCTTTTACGACAAATAAAAATCGACTAGTGTTTGACAAGTGGAAAGTTTTCTATCATTTTATATTGACTAGCTGTTTATACTTGATTTACTGCAGTATATAAAATAATATTATAGTTATGGAGATTAAATAAATTTATTTCTCGTGTGCCTATTTGAAGACTGTTTTTCAGTATACTCCACTGCAAGATCAATTTTATTTTTCTATTTAAGACAAGAAAAATACATAATACAAATAAACATATCGTTGACTAAAATAATAAAAAGGAATCTCAAATGGTACCTAAAAAGAATATAGATAATATAGTGGGCCTACTACTATTTTCGTAAAAATGCAACATCCAAACCTATTGCCGAATTGTTAGCGGCTATGTTGGTTGTCGAATGCCGCAACGTGTTAAACTTTTCAAAGAAGAGATTTGTGTAATAAGGAAATATCGATGATATATTTTTGTAGAATTTGCGACAATTAGCTGTCCCTATGAAACTAAGCCTGATTTAATTTATGTTGCCTTTCCATAGAGTTTTGAAAAAAAAATGCGTTATTTGAATACCAAATAAGAAAAAATATTTGTGAACGGCACTGGTTTACTTTTTTTGTAAACTATTAAATGTTTAAAAATCTCAAGTACATTCCAGGAAAACAGATTCGCGTGTAATTGTGAAAACATAAATTTAAAATTAACATCCCATAATAACAACAAAACAAAACATTGTCACAAAACGGTATATCTCATTGCAGGCTTCGCAAACGTCACAAAACTACATATTTGTTAAATACATGAATGGATTATATAAGTTGAAAGCGAGATGGCACGCGCATAAAAAACCATAGTCTATTGATAAAAATAAATTTGTATGGTACGATGAATCCGTACAAAACAATACTGATCTGAATTTGAAATATCGATTATTGACTCAAATCCAAATCCATTCCAAATGTCGAATCTTTAAAACGTATAATCTAATTATGAAGAAAATGAATTTGCTAATATATACGCAAGATGAAACTTATTGTTGATAAATTGTATCATAACTTCAATAAGGGTCTCGACAAGAGTACCTACATGTTTCATGTTAATTTCAGATGACATGTCTTCCTTCCTTTAGGAGGTAATAAACTGTCGAATCGATTATTTGCTTAATAACTATTATCTATATGATATTCGATAGAAAATAAATTTTGTAACCCGAAACAACTAATCGTTGAAACGACTTTTTATAAATGTTTAACAATAGGATTCTAATGTAAACAAAGCACTGTTTCATCAGCAAACGGGGATCTGATTACGTTTATCGTAAATTCTGCTAGGCTATTATACAAGTAGGTAAATTTAGGAATGCGATTAACTCCACCAAGGAACCTGTACTGTACGAGTTCGGATAAATTGACGATCAAAATACATTTCAGAATGCTTAAAGTGCTATTAACTCTTAATTAATTAATTAAAATTAATTAATGACCTAAGTATAAACAATTGTGAAATGAGCTATCCCTATTACTTTCTAGGTAATGCTTAGTTTTCTAAAACTATTTAACTTATTAAACAGTTTTTGTCCTATAAGATAAAGGAATGTCGTTAAGACGTTTTTTTTTTAAGTTGTGAAGTAAATGACGCAGGTCTAACACAAATTCATCATTACTATTAGTGCAATTACAAAAAATAAAACAAAACAATAATAAATATTGCTAAAATAGTCCCCTCTTGAGCCAACAAGCGATCGTTATTTATCTGAACAGGCAACTCATTCACGCCACGAAAAGTAAATTTGAAATAATGTTGAATATCTAAATAGGTGTGTAACTTTTTTCAAAGTTGTTTGGTGTTGAAATTATTATTGCAGTTTTTATAGGTATAAATATTTATGCTTACGTACATGGGAATTAAATGTCTAGAATTATTAACACATTAGTGCCCGTTGACGTATTAATACGTTTTTTTCATCCAAAATCTTGTAGCCGTTGACGTAGTAATACGTCATTAATTGTGACAAATCTAGGTGCCGTGGACGTAGTGGTACGTTATTTTTGGTTGTAAATCTAGGCGCCGTTGACGTAGTAGTACGTTTTTTGTTGTCATAGTAAATGTCACATTATAACTGATAATTTAAGAGTTAGCTTGTGTTCTGCAATAATTAACTTACGAATTGACTGATTAATTAAGTAATTTATATATTAATTTAATTGTTTGCCCTGCGATATCATGGAAGAAGACGACTTTGAATTAATTAATAAATGTAATGAGGTATGTGCCGATATATTATCTGAGTTTGAAAATGATGAAGAATGTAACAGCGACGATACAGATTTAGCAGAAAGTAGCAGAAAAAGAAATGTTTTGCCAATTATAAGTGAATCTGAAAGCAGCGATTCAGAAGACACGATATTGGAAAACGAACAGAACTGTTCAACATCAAATTGGTCCCAAATCGATAACGATATTACAGTAAACCCATTTTTGGGAAATTCTGGGGTTAAAGTGTTCCCAAGAAATGCAGAAAATATTTCAGACGTGGTGGATTTGTTTATAGATGATGATTTTTTTCAATTATTAGTAACAGAGACAAATAGATATTATATGCAAAACATGCATAAATATAAACGTGTAAAAAGCACAAAGCAGTGGCGAGATACCACGATAACAGAAATCAAGAAATTTTTAGCTTTGAATATATTGATGGGACAAGTAAAAAAAAATAATGTTAACGATTATTGGACTACTGATCCGTACATGGAAACACCAATTTTTGGTAAAATCATGACTAGAAATAGATTCAGGCAAATACTACAATCACTACATTTTTGCGATAATAGTGCAATCCCTGATGACGCAAGTCGACTTGTTAAAGTAGAATCAATAATGCAATACTTTATAGAGAAGTTTGATAAAGTCTATAAACCAAAACAAAATCTATCGTTGGATGAAGCCATGATTCCTTGCAGAGGTAGAGTAAGTTTCCGAGTGTACAACCCAGGAAAGATTACAAAGTATGGGTTATTAGTGAGAATGTTGTGTGAATCCGACACTGGATATATATGCAAATTTAAATTATATAGTGGCAATGGAGAAACATTGCAAAACCTGGTCGTAAACCTTTTAGATGGTTATGGAAATATTTGGCACCATGTTTACATGGACAATTACTACAACAGTGTTCAGTTAGCACAGAAGTTACTCTACAAAAAGATAAGAATTTGTGGAACTATAAGAGAGAACCGCGGGCTACCACACGATCTAAAAAAAATTACTTTAAAACAAGGACAACACAACTTCCGTAGAAAAGGTGAAATTCTAATACATATTTGGAAAGATAAAAGAGTTGTAAGAATGATTTCAACAATACACCAGGCTCGAATGATACAAACCCAGAAAATAAATCGAAAAACTGGCGATCTGATACAAAAACCAGAAACAATTTTGGAATATAATAAGTACATGAAGGGAGTTGATATAGCAGACCAATACCTTGCTTATAATCCTATTATAAGAAAAACTGTGAAATGGACAAAGAAGGCTTTTATGTTCATATTAAATACTGCACTGTTCAATTCATTTGTTGTCTTCAAGGTTCTGAATCCAGGAAAAAAAATAAAATTTTCATCTTTTTTGAAAAATATTGCGCAAAACTGGATTGAAAAAGGATATGTTCATTCAGAGAGTCCAGGAAATGTATCCAAGAGAGTTTCTCGCGAAGATGCACCAATGAGACTTTCTGCAGACATGAGACAACATAAAATTGTGAAAATTACTAGTTCAGGCAATAAGAAGTTTCCTCAAAAGCGCTGCAGAGTTTGCAAAAAAAACGGAAAAAGGAAGGAAACCTGTTTCATGTGCTCATATTGTGTAATTCCTTTATGTATGGGAAAATGTTTTGAGGATTATCACACAAAAAAAAATTATTAAATCTAAATAATAAATCAATATATAATAAAAATAATTTTTGTTGGTATTTTTTTCTTGTTTTTTTTAAGATTAAATATTTTAAAATCTATTAATCGAAACACTGCACAGAACTATATTTCTATCCATCTTAGCAACCGAGTGAACTATTTTATCATACTACAAAAACCTAAAATTGAGAAATATGTAGCATTGAAATCAAATAGCCCTAATATTATATCCTACTTTAAAATAAAATATGCCGGCTCTCAGCTATAACAACATCACTGAGCATTTTTTTTGTGGGAGGCACTCCCTCCCTATGGGACCGACCTCGGATCCGACCGCGTCAGGCGAAAGCCCCGTCCTCCCTTTACTTAAAAAAAATTCGGCGCCCCTCCCGGTCCCATAGGGCGGGAGGGGGAATTTTTCGAAAGGGACGCCGCCGAAAAATTTTCAAAAATTTTTTTGAGGAGGGAGGAGGAGGGAGGTCGGGTACTTCCTCCCCCGACCTCCTCCAGAACTTTACCGAGTTGGGTCCCGATCGGAACGACGGTCTCGGAGATAGCAAACTTTTTGACCTTTGACCTCCTCAAAACCTCAACAAAAAAATTCGCCAATTGTCGATCTCGGGCTCGACGCGTGGCCTGAGTATAGGGCTTTCGGGGCGTCCGGGTCGGGTCCGCCCCCGACCTCAAATACTCAAAAATCCGACGCTACCTCAATATTGAGGAATTTTTGAGGAGGTAGGGCAAGGCGGCGCTCGACGCCCCTCCGCGACCTCACTCACGCCCCGAGGTCGGAATTTTCGATTTCCGATTTTGGGAAAGTGAAAAACGCGGTCCTTTTTTTTGATCCCCCCTTGTCGCCCCCCGTTTGGGAGGAGATCGGGGAGGAGGGTATCGTAAGAAAGGCCGTTCCTTCGACCACCTCCCGTATCGATCCGAACCCGGCCGGACCTAACGCGACCTTAATCGACGCGTTCAACGACAACATTGAAAAAGGTCATATTTTTGAGTTTTTGAGGTAGGAGATTTTTGAGGGCGGATCCGGCGTTTCCGACCCGAGAAACCCCCCCGTGCCGGTTTCGAAGCGATTCGGCCGGTAAACCTCGGAGATAGCAAACTTTTTGAACTTTGAGGAGGCGCCCTCAAAAAAAACTCCACAGACGGGTATAGGACATGGGCCTTCAGAACGACGCCCGGGTATAGGCGCGTCGACGTAGGTACTCGAATTTTCGATCCGTCCCATAGGAGACGAGACCCTCCCTAACCTCAATACCTCCTCAATTTTGAGGGGCGTCCTTTTTGAGGGTTCCGGTGCGCCTCGGGCCCCTCTACGCGAATATACCGTCCGCGCCCCGATCCGACCTCAAATAACTCCGAAAACCTCGAAAAACCGAAAAAGGGCTACCTCCTCAAAAGCGATTTTTTGAGGTCGCTTCCTCCTCGAGATTTTTTTCTGAATTCGATGGCGAGAACCCCGACCCCCCAGGTCGTACCGTTTCCGAGATAGCCCCCCCGACTTCGCCCCCCTGCCCCCCATCGAAAAAATAAAACCGGTTTTTTCAATTGAAATCAAATAGCCCTAATATTATATCCTACTTTAAAATAAAATATGCCGGCTCTCAGCTATAACAACATCACTGAGCATTGACGGTATTCGGTAGTTAGGTATCAGGACAATGTTTCGGCAAGCGCCGTACGTAATTAGGATTTCTAAACGGCCGGTATAGTGTTAAAATCTATTAGCACCTTGTAGATGTGTCTAGACCTAACTCCATTTTTATTAGTGACTATTTGGTAACTATTCGAAATATAAAGCGTTTGAAAAGCGCAAGATCAGCAGAAATGTAGCAGGTAACGAATAAGCTGCGGCACCTATTGTCACAAGAATTTGTTAGGATCCGATGGCAATATAGATTTTTGAAATAAACACACCTGAGGCGTTTTTTTTTTGTTCTCCTGCCACAGTAACTTGTGTTTGGACTCGTCACGTTAGAAACCGGCAGAAACAACAATCTGCAATGCTTCATTTTGACTTAAGAAACCGTGTTTGTATTGTAAATTGTATCAACCAATTGGATCCGTGAAATTGAGAAAATCAAAATGTTAGTAATTCCCGCGAAAAGTATGGGTTTTACGGCCGGCACATCTAACTGAATTAGCGTGATCGTGATTCGCACCACTTCCCGCTAAATGTTCCCAACCACAAATACAATAACCTCTAGGATTTGTTAAGAAGGATTCCTTCAAACACGCTACCGTGTTTGCGTCCGTGACGTCAGAACCGCAATCGAGAAAAGGTGTTTTGTGGGTTATGGTAACGAATCGAGCTCTGCCATGCATGTTGCTACTTTATAGACAACATATTCAGCTGACGTTCCTATAATTAGAGCCGATCTAATTCTAATCTAATTATGTAGTGTATATATTTTGTATTTTGTAAGCGTTTTTATTTAGTCTACATGCCAATAAAAATTCTTATATAAAGAGTTTTTCTTTAATGTTGAAAGGACGCAATAATTATATTCTAATCTAAATCATATTTAAAATATTATCAAAAGTTATGTACATTAGAGTGACAGATCTTTCTTCCAGCAGCACAGTGGTCTGCGTCATTTCCTACGTTCTAGCGCACCCTACTATGAAATCTTTTGATTTGCAAGCAAGCTTCTAAACTCCATGCTAAAGTGAGCACAGACATTGTAATCAATTTCACTTGATACGTAAATTTCTGTTACAGAACAATTTCATTATTTAATTTCATTTCTGGCCTCTGTAGTTTGTAGTTCTTATGACGTATTAAATAATCCTGGATTATAAATACATACCGCCAACGAACCATTGAGAAATATTACTAAGTTTCTAGGGGAATTTGCGACTTTATGTGTCGTTGGACACCCATAGTTCAATGTCATTTGTCAAACAAAAACATTGAAAAGTTATTGAAAAATTTTACAAAGAACAGTTCAAACATATTTTTTTAAAACTCTGTTAGTTAAAAAGCTACAACTTAAAATAAATTGATGCTTGTAGTGCTTTTTAAAGAAGTTTTTTGTGAATTCTAGGACTAGGCATAACCTTATATGACCTGTCAGACGAAAACTTATTTAATAAGCTGATTATATTATTACGACAAATTTAATTAAATCCTTAGCATAAATCCAGAGCTACGTTGCCGGTTCCGGTTTTTGTTATGTTTTTACACCTCACAAAATCAATTACTGAAAGTTCTCCTACCTTGCCATTTGTGTTTTATGTATATATTATAAAATGCCTGTAAATGTTTATTCATATTAAGGAAACCTTAAGATGTTCAATTCAGGGATTAAAGGAAATCAAAGGCAAGCAAAATTCTTTAATACATATCCTAATCTAAATGGCATATAAATAAACATTTTAGGTGTAATGGTGTTTTTGCATCACCCTCTGTTGATCTGTCCGTTGTAAATGATACGCCTCTTCACAATATTAGTTATAAATTCGTAAACAAATTAGATAATAAGGATTTGTACAGTGCTAGGAACTATGGAGACCAACCATTTATTAAAAGTCAACGCTATATTAAAAATTCAAATAACAATTTGTCTACCAAGGTGACTACCGATGTTGATCAAAATTGTGGAGATAAATCAGCTGTACACAGTATTATAGGTATGTTTGTCAAAGTTTCCAGAAAGTGATTTATGCAAACATTGCTGATATTTTGTAAATAAGCAATTCCACTTCTGAGTGGGGATCATTAATGAATGAAACAAGAAATATTCTTTCTAGGTTTAAGTGATTCAAAAACGCACAATTCGTCATTAGTACTAGAACATAAAATTAAGAGTGAAAAAACTAGATCTACACATCACGAAGCTTTGCAGAGGATAGAATGTGAAAAAGACATTATCAACCACTATCAACAACACTGGTTTAGTGTTAGCCTCGAGGTGCATATTAAAATTTAACTTTAAATTAAAAAATTAATAAATATATGGCTTGTGTGCTGCCCAAAAGATGACCATTTTTTAGGTTTTGTAATTATTTTTGTAGAAATTTAAACTGGAGGATAGGTCCCGGGAGGAACGTATTGAAATTACAAGGCATGAATTCTTAAGGCATATACAGCAGATTCAAAGAAGTAACATTGGAAAGCGTAATCGGATGCCTGATTGGATTGTAAAAAGAACAAAAAGGGCAGTTTCACATAAAAATAAAAACAGTTATAATTCTGGCCTTATTGCGCCAAAGTATTGTGAAGTAAGTACAATGAAAGCAACATATATTGTAATATAGGGCACATAAATTATGATATGGTAAAAATTCATTAAAATAACTTTTATTGCAGGTGGAAGAATGCAGTAAACCTGCTTTATCTTGTGCAAGACTTTGCTCTTTACATATAATGCTTGACACACGGCAGGTATTGTTTGAATATTGTACTGCCAAATTTGCAGACAACACGCAGTGTTCGATGCCAGTATTTGATATCAGCCATGAGTTACCTTTATGTGCCGAACATGCTAGGAAAAGGGTGAGATTAAAGTTTTTCTTTAAATTTTGTACCACTGTGGTACGCCATGTTGTTATCCTAACAACATTTTTTGCCAATATGTAATGTATATAGCATTTTATGGATCAGAAAAATTAGTTTTCAATGTCCTTTTAGCGAAATCAATTGATTGTCTTTAATTTTAGTAAAATTTGATGTGGATGCAAGTAGACTTGTTGAATTTTATTTTTATTTATTTTAAATAAGTCACCATAGCTCCATTCCCTACAATTTATTGTCACTGCAGTAACTTGTTTAACCTCATTTTTCTTGAAAACAGTTGGCCGTTGAAAGATATGATAAGAACATCTTTTTTGTGAAAATAAATTATAGAATTTTAATACAAACAGACAAAATATCAGAAATTAGTTCCAGAATATATGCCTCGGCATTGCTAAAAAGGGAAACTTGTAACTAAAATGTGTCATTCATTAACTAAATAGCTTAATTATTTTTAATTAAAAGGAATAGGCTAAACTAATATGGAGTCAAACATAATTTCAAAATTAACTTAACAATTCAAAATAGCTTAACATTTTTTTATCAAAATAGACCATGCTAAATTAAGAGATTCAATCAAATATGATTTCAAGAATGGTGTCTGCATCATGAAAACAAAACAACCCAGACTCATAGTCTATAAATTATCTGTAGTTTGATTTACTCAGTCTGATACACCCTGTGTATGATCAACTTTTCGTCAAACAAAACAACATTTTCAGCTTATTCTTCCACAATACACGCTTAAAAAATTATCGTCTAACGGAAACCCATTCCTTATGACGTCTGCAACTTGGCGCAAATTTTTGAAAATGCTTTCAGAACGCGCGACACATTTACCACTTTTTACAAAGTTACTTTTTAACTTCGATTATCTCGGGAACACTCTTAAACCTAACAAATATTAGCGCAAGCAAAAAAAAATTGAAAAATTTCATATTCTTGTCTGCAACTCATTATTTGACAGGGGTAATATCACCCAACAAACAAATTACCCTTTTGAAAGTTTTTTTTAATCTGTGTCACATCTTCATTAATTTGGATTTCGTTTTAAAATATACAATTAGACAATTATGATATTTCTTTAAACCAGGTTAATCGAATCTCACTGCCTTACCTAATTTTTAACTTTTGAAGTTGAAAACATGATTTCCACCACAGTTTTGCAAATTGCATATTATTACAGGACAATTATAGACTCTACCAAGAAGCTAAACCAAAGAAAATTAGGAAAAAAGTTAAACCGTCCGCGATGATACGACCACAAAAACGAAATAAGAAAAAGAAAAAATCCACCAAATCATCGGACTCGTCTTTGTGTAATACTGGAGTGGATAACACGCCATTTTCATCATCGGGTAATCAATTCTAAACATATACGAGGTTCAGTTTTAGAATTGTATATTCTTTCAGAATTAAGTAATGAAATGGTTCAAGCTGATTCTCCAGAACTTGAGGAAGATTTACAAATTGACCATGTACTAGCATTAAATGAAAACGGACTGGAACAAGCCCTTGTTACTCAGGGCCATCTACTTGAAGAGACTGATATTAGCAATGTCCTAAGCACCATACAAGTGGATGAATTCAGCGATTTCTTTAATGGTTAGTTGTTCAGCACTTAGCTAATTGAATTAGCATTTAAAAAATATTTTTATTTAGTTAACCGTAATGGTGAATATGAACCATCCCGAGAAGAAGCGGAAGAACTAGAAAAGGCTCTAGCAGCCGTCGACAATGATGTCAAATCTTTAGAAAAACTTAGTCAAACGCAAGGTTTGCTTGATTCGCTTCTAGACGAGCACACATTGGCCGAGACTTTAGTGCAGATACCCGATATGTTCCATAACGGTTACACACAATGTGGAGACAACATGGTTACACAGACTGCTTCATATTTGTTACCGGTTGAACCTCATTCACACTCTTAAAGTGATGGATATACTGATCTTGTATCAGTTGGTAGCTCTTTATGGAAGGTAATTTACGAGAAGGAACATAAAAACATTTACAACAGAGTGTCCGACAAGATAGGAATTCAAAATTGTTATCGCCTCCCACGATACTTCGAAAAAAACTGTATTAAATCAAGTTGCCTAAAAATCAGTACGTGTCACCTGACCATTAGAATGATGCTGAGTTAGTTCACTTAGGTTCAATGACAGGATGTAAAAAAAATTGAAAATATTTTCAGTTCTTTAAGATGGTTATATACCATTTTTGCAGTTATGTATATGTATTTTTAACACACTGTAATAAAAACAACAACATAAGAGATTGAATGAGAATAATAAATAAAATTTGTCGCGCCTCATAAAAAAATGCATGACGCCCACATTTTAATTTTTTGTATGTTTTTCGGAGAGTAAACAAATTTTTGTCTTTGGGCTTTTTGTCCTATCTCATTTCCTTGTAAAAATCAACAGTAAAAAAAATTACAATACCCTTTTACTATAAAAAAAACATTTTACATCAAGTAACACCAACAGCAGATACGAAAAAATTCAGGAGACAAAAGACGTCTAATGAAAAAAATATAAATAATTATTTTAATCTGAGGCTAAATTAGAGTTCATGTTATAAGCAAAGCATCTCCTGTCCCCACGTTTTTATAGTATTTTAATTAAAATTGCTCAATTTCTCACCTCTTGACGAGTGTTGTAAGCAGGAGACATGATGAAATTCATTTTGTGCTGTGGTATAATTACCTTGCAACGAAATTAATGACAAAATATTGAAAAAATATGTTCTCAATTTTTAAATAATTGCAACAGTTTTTATTTTGCAATATCTTCCTACCTCCAGGTAGGAAGGGACTCGTCGCACTTAAAAGAATAAAATTAGAAAAATTCCGTTTTGGACAAAAAATTTATTTAGAACTCTTAGATGATTGTGACTGCCCCATTTTAGTAACACATAAGATCTGATAGAAATATAAGTATACAAATATGAATGTTGAACCAGTTGCCTTTCCACTTTTTTGGCAATGCAATGTGGGGTCGGTTCTAGTTAATTCCGTAAAAATTGCAAAATCACCATCATATAAACCATAAATTCCCGACACAAAATACAACAAAATTTTATATTATGGATGTATAATATATACGTTAGAAGAAATTGTTTCAAAATGATGAATTTTAAAATGTGATCATCAAAATTGAGAATCCTATGGGTGCATCTTTTTTCTACTCTCATTTTAGGCATTAAAGAGTGGGCGAACGTGGACGTATTTATAACAGTTTTCCCGGCTAATCAAAAATTGTCAGTTCCGCGATTTTTTTACTGTTTACTGTTTAAGATTAAGGAAAACCTACTGAAGGGCTTAAATAAACATAAAGTATATTTTGAAAAAGGTTAATGTTGATAGATTGTTTTTCTTTTTAAATAACCATTCTAAAACTACATATTTTTAATAAAATCAAGTGACTGTCAATCACAAGAAACAACACTATGCAGGGACGTCCATTTAAATCTAATCAAGGATAATAGGTATATCCCGCATGCGTAAAAACATAATGAATATAATATCCTGTACAAGGGTTACTAAAAACTGGACATTTTAGCTTGGGCTAGTTATCAGCAATGAGGATTCTGATGAAGTAGGCGATGAAATGTATTCATTCGAATATGATATGGAAATATGAAACGTTATAGATTTCAGAAAATGGATGGCTTTAGCGGTCAAAGTCAGATTTCTTCCTTTACTTAGCTTAATGAGTACTGCATGCTTTCAGTTTCTTTCAGCGTATTCAAAGCACCCTGGCATGCAGCAAACTGTATTTAATAATCCTTTTTGATCCTTGTTAAGACAATACAATCCTTAAAAGCGCAATGGTTTACATAACTGGTATATAAATATATAATTGTTTCAATTGTTTAAGTAAAACTTTAGTTTGTATTGGTTACTGCTTCCTTTTGACTGTTAAATTCCACGGGATCGCTCCAATCAAAAATGATAATTTGTATATTTCTGGCTGTTAGTCATATACCGCGGAAGTCAGTATAATAGCACTTATCTATTGAGATTTAATTGCACGCTCCAAAGCATGAATTACCCGTTATGGAAATACATTTTTATTTTCACAAACAGTTTATCAACACTCTTTGCCAGTAAGGCTTCTTGTAAAGATGCTTAGCTTTGTCGTGTAACGCATATTTGTTCACCCAGTGCCAAACATTAGTTTTAAATTTCCTACAAATTATCGATCAATATTATAATTCGGGAATGTTTATGGCATTATGGTTTAATTAAAATTGTGTTTTCCCAGAAACGACATTACTGTTTACTTTGTGACTGCATTATTTTCTCCTTTCAACATTGACCTGTGGAACCTTTTATGTATTATAATTTCTCTAACTTTTTCAAAGCTTCAGATCGGCTTAATCAGATATCGTTTACCAAAAAAAGCGAAATACAGTCACGCAATTGGAATTAAATAAATTTTCATGCCACACAAAGAGTTATTTCTTTCGTTCTTATGGAAAGAAACATTTCATTTACTAATAAAAGGAAACGCAATATGGTTTTCCTAAAAGTAAATTAGTTTGTCCCTTTTAGAATTTAAGCAAATAAATTGATGTAGTATTGGTGTAAAAAAAAAACATTTCAATGGTATTGAGACAGTCACAACACTATAGCCTACTTATTTGTTGATGTATACTTTACAATTTTGTTTTGGTTAGTTTCCATTATTCGAGAAATTTATATGTCCTGTCGTTGCATCTTCATGACATAGGATGTACCTTAAATTTTGTAGTAAAAAGACTGATTAGTGATATATAGCAATTATTATATGTATATAGTACAATTTTTAGGTGAATTTTCAATTAAAAATACATATACCAGTTATGTACAGGGAAGGAAAAACTTCATTTTCTACTTTTTTAATCCAATTTTTAACTGTTAGCTAGGTTTGGAATTATTTCTAAATGTTTATTGTGATTTGACTTTGGTGGGTAGATACTGTAACAGTTAGCGTGTTGTAAAAACATTGCTCAGGAAAAATTTGGTGTTTAGGATATTGTATAAAATAAGTAGTAATTTGTAAAAACAACGCATATTGCTTGTGAAGCTCTAGATCTGTATATTGTTTTCAAACTTTTTTCTTGGCAACTTTTGGAAACTGTACTGCCTATACTATAATTTAATATTAATTTATCAACCTGTAGAAATAAATACAGGTAACTTTTCTTAGATATGACCAAGGAAGAAGTTTCAAAACTAAGAAAAACCGGCATTTACTGTAAAAATTTGCACTTTTACTGTTGTATAGGTTCATCAATAATTGTAATAATAAAGGTATTTATTTTTATATCCAAGTTCTTTATGGAAATTAAAAAATTACTCCTCAAATACTTGACCTCATAACTGATTGACTGAATATTAAATATAAACTTTTTTTTGCCCCACATTCTGATTTCATTTTAAAAAAATTCATACGTTACAGGAAAGACCAGTTTGTCCTATGTGCAGCCAGTTTAATGAAAGAACCGAATACTAATCAATCAGTTTTACAGGATAAAGAGGTTTGGTTTAGAAAAAACTAGTTTCTTTCAGATTTTGTCTGCACTGCACAACCACTAACCTGTGTATAGTCCAATTTTTTTTCTAATCTCTTCCTATGCAAAATTTTAAAAATGCGTTTAATTTAACATTAGATTGGGTTAAAAAAAAAGATAGGGATACCCACCACTCAACAACATATTTCCATCGCCAGCTTTTTATTTAGAAAAACAATTTTCTACAAAAATGTTTAAAAAAATTATATGACTTATTAAACACATATGATTTTTAAAAGCACAACGAACTTGCTGATGATAAAAATATTTTATAAACAGTTATCAAGATGGTAAAACAATACAAAACATATCCTTCCACATTTTTCAAAAAGAAAAAATATCTTTGTAAATTGTTAGGGAACCCAAACTGTTATTAAAATTTTTGAATCTGCTTTCATTTTCTTAAAATGAACCTTATATCTATCTGAACCTATCAAAGGATAATTGTACCACCTAATGCACGCTAGATTTGAAATTTTAATAAAAATCTAAAATTTGAAGCAATAAAACCATTGCGCGAATAAAATGACATTTATTACTCTGGAATCATTGATTGCCCCTTAATTTAGAAAAAGTAAAATTAAAATCCCCATTAAAAACACCTGGAGTGTTGGTTTTATTTGTCATCATATTTTACTTTTCTTAATGATCTTTTATCTTATTTCAAATTCCCAATCATTTCTATGGTACCATGATGTCACAAATCACTCCTTTACAACTGCAACTCTTGTGCAGTTGAAATGATGATCAAATAGGAATCTCCTGCCATCTGGTTTCCAATGCCATATTTCCTTTCTGCTGCTGGGAGTGGACTAAAATGGGTCAAATTGTTTCTTGGAGTTTGAGAAAATGTATGGAATTAGAGCACACTTCTTAATTCGCATCAATACATGCTAATGGAACCCATGGAAATTGGAATGCCTTGAGAACGGATAATGGAAATTAGTACCACTGGGTTACCTATAAAATAATAGTTTTCAGGTTTTTTTCTATAACTTATTTCACTTATTTGTTATACTTCTGTAATTTTTTAGTTATACATACACATATGACATTGGTAACTAACTCAATGGTTGTTTTACAACAATAAATTTGTTTTCACGCAATATCAATGTTGCATTCAAAACATGACACACCATTAACAAAATTATATTTGAATATTTTACATATTAAGATAAAATCACACCCAATTATTTATAAGAACAATAAAGCAAAAATATAATAAAATTAGGAAAAAAAAACTTACATAATCCCTTATTTGATTTATACTTAAAAACAATTTTCCCTAACCAGAGTTTTTGTAAATTTTACAACAAAAAAATTAAATTGAAATGTCAAAATACTTAAAATAAACAAACAATAAAAGGTAATTACCCATTTGTCTCTAAGTTTTGGACTCTGGCAACATTGGATTTGTCATTTTGTAAAGAATTTTCTCTTCATTGGGAGGGGAATTTGAGATGATGTGTCCTTCACTGACATGGGGAACAACCTTACGGAAAAGAATAGTGACCTTTGCTCGGAACTGGTTTGGAACTCGGGCTTCATTTTTTTAATGGAATAGAGAATGAACACCTACACAAACATTAAAAATTTAAATTGTATAACTGCCACTGTCAAGAAGCATATTTTTATTATTACAAATCCCAAATTTGACAAATAAAACAAATCTATATGAGAAGAGTTTGGCTAACTATATCTAAGCAGAACATTACTACTGGATTGTTTAAATGAAGTGAATAAACTGTACTGTATGTCTATCATGATAATATGACCACCAAAACATTAGCCAATAAAAAAAGGATTAAACATTTACATATCTAGCAGGAATAATTAAGAAAATAAGCATACAAATTTTTGCCAACTTGGCACAATTAAATCTCATATTGAGAATACAATTAGGTTCTGTCATTTGATCTAGATCTTGATTTTGACCTGTTGTCATCATTTTCCTTGGAACGTGACCTAGAACGTCCATTTCTTGATCTAGAACGGGACCTGGAAGTTGATTTCTTGGGTGAATTTGACCGTCTACCACTTTGTGAACGAGATCTGGATCTGTTTCTGGAATGGGATCTACTGCGTTTGGCAGCCTTACTAGCTTCAATGACTCGAATTCTTCTGCCATTTACTTCAGTGTCATCTAGTTTTTCTATAGCATTCTTCATATCATTATAACTGGCAAACTCTACCACGCCTTCATTTGGAGTTTGCTTATGAGCATCTGCGTAAGTTACTTCACCAGCTTTTCTCATATAATCTTTCAAATCCTGCCAACTGCAACGGCTCGATAGGTTCTCTATTACAACTCTATACTCTGTGCGGGTGGGAGGTCCGTATTTTTCTCTTCCCCTTGGCTCGCGATCACGATCACGATCCCTATCGCGGCCTCTTGGTGGACCTCCATAGCCTCCTCTATCCCTACTGTCGCGCCAACGGTCACTACCCCTCGGGGTTCCGCGTGCCCTTTCTACAGTAACCCTATCTCCCATAAGTTCCTTACCGTTCATTTCATAAACCGCATCTTCAGCATCACGATGATCTTCAAACTCTACAAAAGCATAGCCATTTTTCATCGAGACTTCCCTAATTCGGCCATATTTGCGAAAAAATTTTTCGATATCGCGTTCGCGGATTTTGTAAGTGAGACCACCCACAAAAACACGGGTACTCATTATGAACAATACCGAAATTTGCACTCTGTGTGAATGTTCAGCTATAAAATAATTAAAACCAGCAATTTCGATATCTCGAAACGCCGCGTAAACAGCACAACACAAAATGGAAGTGACAGTTCTTAAGAAAGAATGGCTAATCACAGAATAATAATGTTCATGGCTTATGGTGGTTTAAACGACGACGTGTTAAAAGTTGCAGTTTGCCACGGATAAGAGACCCTCTGCTGAAAAAATCATGGGAAAGCTTCCGATTTGCGTAAACGCAAAAATGAAAATAACGACTTCTGTGTCAACAAATTTAAAGTCTGCATCACGTTTGCTGCATATGTCGTTTGATAAGCAGTGGATATACAAACTTGTGGTCCGTGCTTAAATTATTTTTCCACGCGTTACCAATCACACGTAGCCGACTGGCTGGTTTTGTAACCTCTGTGTGCGTGTCATGTTTTTGAATGTCAAAAATGGGCCAGCAAGCCGGTTCGAAAAAAGGGATTGCTACAAAAATAAATAGCAAAACCGGAATTAGCAGTTTAATTATTTTTCTTGTATTACTTTTAGCATGGGTTGCTGGCTTTGCATCTCGTCTTTTTGCAGTCATTCGTTTTGAAAGTATTATACACGAATTTGATCCATGGTATGGTTGGTTTTTCTTCTAAATAAATTGAAAATTAATTTTTTTTCTTACAGGTTTAACTACAGGGCAACAGCGTATATGGTAAAACATGGGTATTATAGTTTTCTGAATTGGTTTGATGAAAGAGCATGGTATCCTTTAGGAAGAATTGTAGGGGGTACAGTGTACCCGGGGCTAATGATAACATCGGGGAGCATACATTATATTTTACATTTGCTCCACATAAATATTCATATTCGTGATATTTGCGTTTTCTTAGCTCCAATTTTTAGGTAAGTATATTATATAAAATTTACTTTTTTATCAATTTTTACTTCTCCAAGTTTTTGAACCCAGTTTGTAAAGAATAGAGATAAGATTACCCATTTGATCAACTCATTATTGACAAAATGATAAGGCATCACTCAAGTGTAATATCAATATATTTTTATTGTTATCACTGAGAGTTCCTACTAGCCCATAAAACCCAGTAAATTCAGGAGGTTTGGAGGTCAACCCCTCAGAGAACAACCTTAAATTAACTGTTTGAAAAGTCACAAAAAATCTAATTTAAAGGATCACTATACATCACTACATCAACCGTATCAATTGATACTAAAAAGAAGAAAACATTTGATTCATATTTTCTTCCAAAATCAAATTTTGTTTTGCACTTGAGTATCAATATTGACATGTTCTCAATATAAGTTAAAAACTCCTTTATATTTGCTCAAATATTTATTTTACCAATAGTCTGCTAGATTCAAGAAAAAAAAAATCAATTATCAGAATTTGTGTGACAAAATTCTTCTATTCAAAAGGTCAGGAAACCACTCAAAAAGGCATGGAATTTGCAAAGGCAGATGTGGTAGGAACCCTGTAATATTTTAGCAACGATTGTACATCCCAAAAAATGTGCTTACAATTGACTGTTCTAAATTATCAAGGTTTTGTTTTAATTTTTAAGTGGTTTAACGTCCATAGCAACATACTTTTTAACGAAAGAATTATGGTCAGCGGGTGCTGGTCTCTTTGCTGCTTGCTTCATCGCTATTGTACCTGGATACATCAGCCGGTCAGTAGCTGGCAGTTATGATAATGAAGGTATTGCCATATTTGCACTACAATTCACCTATTTTCTATGGATAAAATCTTTAAAGACTGGGTCTGTCTTTTGGGCTGTGGCTGCATCTCTGTCTTACTTTTATATGGTAAGTAGTTTTCGAAATGAATAATAGTAAACCATCCAGTGATGTCTAAACGCAATGCACTTGTAGGTTTCAGCATGGGGAGGATATGTGTTCATAATTAACTTGATACCATTACATGTTTTCGTACTTCTTCTCATGGGAAGATTTTCAAACAGGCTCTTTACAAGTTATACTACATTTTATATACTGGGCCTTATATATTCAATGCAAATACCATTTGTCGGATTTCAGCCAATACGTACTAGCGAACATATGGCTGCATCAGGTACTATTCCTGTTATTCGTTTATACTCAATTACCCCTATGCTTTTTAGGTGTTTTCGCGTTGTTATTTGCGGTTTCATTCCTTAGATATTTACAGACAGTAATGTCTAAATCTGAATTTAAATCTTTGGTGATATTTGGTGGGTTTATAGCAGCCGGGGTCGTATTTTTAACAGTGGTGTTGCTTACATATGCTGGATATATTGCACCATGGAGTGGAAGGTATTTATTTTTGTTTACACAGGGTGTATGTTTTTACATTAGAAAAAGTACTTGTTTCTAGTATAGACTTAAAACAGTCTAAACCCTTATTGAACATTACCAAAACATTTTTTTATTAAATCTCAAAGAGACTTCCAGTTTACCTCAAGGTTTAAAATGAATACCAAATTCGTTTGGAAAATGGAAAATTCAATATGTCTTTTTTTCTCAATATTTTTAGGG
Source organism: Cylas formicarius (assembly GCF_029955315.1). Classification (NCBI taxonomy): domain Eukaryota; kingdom Metazoa; phylum Arthropoda; class Insecta; order Coleoptera; family Brentidae; genus Cylas; species Cylas formicarius. The sequence goes on along the minus strand of NW_026844214.1, from coordinate 38,408,627 downwards.
AATTTTAAAATATTTATTGTGTTGAGATAATCTAATTAAGAAACCTACCAGGTTACCATAAATAATTAATATTTTTTAGATTTTACTCCCTTTGGGATACTGGTTATGCAAAAATTCATATACCCATCATAGCTTCAGTGTCTGAGCACCAACCGACCACGTGGTTTTCATTCTTCTTTGATTTACATGTTCTTATCCCAACATTTCCAGCAGGATTGTGGTATTGTATTAAGCACATAAATGACGAACGTGTTTTTGGTAAGTATTTTTGCCTCTTTTGTATACCTGGATTATCTAAGATTACTGATACATCCTCGTTTTTAAGTAACATGATTCTGTAATTATAAAAATTAATACGAAAGTGTTACTGTTTTCATTAAGAGTAATAACTAATCCAAAAAATTTGTGTTTATTTAATAAAATTATAAAAGACAATGTAGGACAGACTGAACCAGCAATTTAACTTTGATCAATTTTTGCGCTTGTCAAAGACTTGATGATTTTTGATTAAATATGGCATTATTTTTTTAGTTGTTTTGTATGCTTTGAGTGCTGTGTATTTTGCTGGTGTAATGGTTCGTCTTATGCTTACGTTGACGCCTGTCGTCTGCATGCTTAGTGGAATTGCTTTTTCTGGACTACTGGAGTTATTCCTTCGAGAAGACGATAGCGCTGGACCGCCGGAGAGTGAGGAGGAAGAACATTCCACTCCTAGCAAACGATTGTATGACAAGGCAAGTTGATGCAGTTTTTGTCATGTAGTTGTTAGTAATTTAAAAATATATGTTTTTAGGCCGGTAGAGTTCCCAAAATCAAACATGAACAATCCAAAGAGAGTGACGGCATTGGCCCAAATATAAGAAGTATCACTACTGTTGTCATTTTATTACTTTTAATGTTGTTTGCTGTCCATTGCACCTGGGTCACTAGTAATGCTTATTCAAGTCCTAGCATTGTGCTGGCTTCCTATGGCAGTGATGGAAGCAGACAGATCCTTGACGATTTTAGGGAAGCTTACTTTTGGCTTTCGCAGAATACCGCGGATGATGCAAGAGTGATGAGTTGGTAAGCAAGAAACTAGGTCCAATGTGATAAATGATAATCCCAATTAATTTTATAAAGTAACTGTCCTTATTTGTAATTTCTAGGTGGGATTATGGTTATCAAATAGCGGGCATGGCAAATCGTACAACCTTAGTGGACAACAATACATGGAACAATAGCCATATTGCCCTAGTTGGCAAGGCCATGTCTTCAAACGAAAGTGCCGCTTATGAAATTATGACTGCCTTGGATGTAGATTATGTTTTAGTGATCTTTGGAGGTGTTATTGGCTATTCTGGCGATGACATCAATAAATTCCTTTGGATGGTTCGAATAGCTGAAGGTGAACATCCGAAAGATATTAGGGTAAGTGTGAAGAAAACATATAAATGAGATAAAACGAGCATTCATTCCAGGAAAGTGATTATTTCACAGAGCAAGGAGAGTTCCGTGTGGATGCTGAAGGATCCCCGACACTTTTAAATTGTTTAATGTACAAACTTAGTTACTATAGATTTGGAGAATTGAAATTAGATTATCGTTCGCCAGGCGGTTATGATAGAACTAGGAATGCTGTCATAGGCAATAAAGATTTTCAACTAACTTATTTGGAAGAGGCATATACTACTGAACACTGGCTTGTTAGGATATACAGGTAGTTGGAAGGGAATGAATTAATTTTCAACTGGTGTATTTGGTTATTAAATTAACTTAAATATCAAAGTGCGCTATTATCAGTTATTTAATCATAATCATCATCTATCAATGTAAGGATACAGGGTCGATTAGTTTATATAGTTTTCCTTACTTAACTGAAAAGGAATTTTGTAATAATTTGTATAATTTGTTTTTGAATGTAACTGACCCTGTAGCTCTTGCAATTCCTAACATCCACATACATATCTATATTGCAATTGCAATAGATCTGAGGTAATGTCTTATTTTGTAGGGTGAAAAAACCAGATGAATTTAATCGGCCTAGAATACCAGTAGCAAACAGAGTCATAAAATCATCAAGCTTTGTTTCGAAGAAGGTATTAATTTGTAATTTATTAACTTTCTAGTCTGATGGTATTTAGTGACTTTAGCTCTTTCATACTGGAAATATCTGACCGTCTTTGACTCTACTCCATATGAATAATCATTTTTTAAATTATTTCTTGTATGAAAAACTTTATTGCAATCAGATGTTAAAAAAATTCTGACCTCAAATTTTTCCATTTTGGATGGAAAGTCAAAAAGCCCCTTTATTAATCATTTTTTTATATATCCTTAACCCCTTGCTTTTCAGTGTTTGAAATACAGAAAGGGTAAATCCGTTTTAAAGTCAAATGTCCCCGTGAAAAAATATTTCCTTTTCATTGTATTATATGTTTGAGTGTTATACTTTTTATTAATCTTAGTCTCATATATCTTTAACATATAATTTATTTTGCAGAGTTCGAAACGTAGAAAGGGTACAATAAAAAACAAACCTGTTTTAGTTAAAGGCAAACGTCCCCAAGCATCTAAGTAGTAAGAAAAAGTGAATGCTTCTAAGGAGCCTAGTTAAATCATATTCATTTTTGTTGTTCGTAAATCACTTTTTTTATCATAAATATAAACCGGGTTTATAATACACTTTTTAAATGTTATTACACTGTGTTCATATGTCCAATCTCTAAAATTTTACGTTTTTGGCAATAAAAGTTTATGTTAAAAAGATCACTATGTGATATTATGTGAAAATACAAGACTTTTGCACTGGTTTAGAAGTTATTTGAACTTAATCCTACAAAATATTGTCCTTAGCGTAGCAGCGCCAGATAACTCTTTTATTGTCAAAGATTAAAATCTAATAAAAAAAAATGTCTTAAGGGTCAATTTGAAACAAGTATATTTTTAATTTATTTTTTATATTCTTAATAAATTAAAATTTTGATTATATTTCTTAATTTAAATGTTGATCTATCAAACTCAAATTACTAATTATGAATGAATTTTATTCTTTTTTCATTATTCTTATTCTATTTGTTTTAAAAACGGAAAAAACAAATATATTATGATTATTAATAATTTTTTTAAAGAGGAGTACCAAGTACTACAAAAGGTAGATTGTAGATGAGGTTTGTTCATAAGGCACTAAAATTATATTGCATAAGGTAAATAATAAAGGTCGTATCATATCACCACCTTTATTAAAAAATACCGTCCTGTTTATATTTCAGCTTATAAATACATATTTCTATGTTTAAGGCATAATAGGAACAAGAAAATAACCAAAAACTCAAGTTCTATGAATTTTGCATCTTTTTTTGTATTATCCGTAAACCACTAACATTCTTGTTATAAACGAAGGTATCAAGAAAAAACATACTCTTCTAAGATAAATAAATAATATCAATGTTTCATTTCATTTGGAACAATAAGGATTTAACGTCTTGCGACAAAATAATTTACAGAAATGTAATGCAGCTTGGTGTTCCTTGAAAACATTGATAACTCCTAAAGTTACAACAGTGCTTTTAGTTTGTTTCGCGAAAAAAATATGTATCAACAAAAAAATTATCAAAATTTACCTTGCTTTAACAAAACAAAAAAACACTTTGTTTTTTGTTTTTAAACCTAATCCTTCCGTAACCACTCAGTTCCCTTTATTTTTTGTCAAACAATAAAAATTATATGCGCAATGGGAATTACAAAAATAATTAATCTACCAAACACCAGTACTTGTAACATAAGAAATGCAATGATATTGGACGGGCCAAATATGTTCGATTTTTCATTCGTGGTAATCATCAGCGACACGTATATTGATGTCTACAGGATCCTCAGCAATTTGAATAAATGGCTAACTTTTCTAGATTTTGATTGATTTGCTGGTCAAAATTGATTTTTCCATGTACCAAACAGTGAATCTGCGTTTCACAAAATAAAAAAATTAAAATGCTTTGAAAGGTAGGGGACCTATCTGGCTATTAAACAAATAGTACAGAATATTTAAAAAAAAAGAATTAAAACAAATTTCGTAAGCTTCAAATTAAATCATTTTTCTTATATTTGAAAACTGGAAACCAAGAATGTTTTATATATTTCTAGACTTCCACATTGCTGAGAAGCCTGTGTCTATAGGTGAACACGTTATATAGTTTCGCTTCCTGCAGATATGAAAACACATGGAAAATGTATTAGTTTTTTTTTAGCTGTCACCTGAATACTTCTGATGATGAAGAGAGCTTGTTAAAATCATAAGACACATCCAATTTGAGAGGCAAATTTTTGACTCTGAGAATGTTTGTTTAAAGCTTGTTTCAAATAATTTGAAAATTAATAGTATCTCCTGAAACACCTTTCCGCATAATAGCTACGCTTTTAAGAAGTACAACATAAAAATATCTATATAAAATAAAATCGTACATAGCTTATATGTATATAGTCCAATATCCAACATATAGTGCTATATAAAATTATACATCCTTGGTGCTTTTTTTTTTTTAGTTAACAGGTACTTGTTTTTAAAGTTAGTAAAATGAAACAATATTTTTTAATTTTAAATTTTATGGTGAGTTCAACACTTTAGCAACAATGTAAAATATAAATGTCTTATCTCAGCTAGGCGCAGCATTAAGTTAGGCCCATGGAAGGTAGGCCATTATGTTAGCTTACAAATAAATGTAGTTGGATTAATATTAAATGTATATGTAATTCTTGCAGTTTTATAATGACAACAGCTTCTTAATTGCAAGGTGACCACTATATTTTAATATCCAGATTAAACCACAAAAAGTCAATTATTAGCAATGATGCCAAAGTTGACTGTATCTATTAGATTTATTAGACTTATCTCAAATTTCTATAATTTAATGAATTTCGGTGAAACTGATGGTACATATAATTTTTGTAACACTATGCACTGGATTAAGAACTAATATATCATTTACATTACTAAAAATTAACATTTTAACCAGTCAAGGAACTGAATTAACACCATAACTACTAATTCCTGAAATCCTGGCTCTCCTGGCAGTCTCGCTTGAGATGACCCGGTTTGTGGCACTGGTAACACATCTTGGTGTTCTCAGGGCAGTTCCTCGAAATATGACCGGGTCGCTGGCAATTGTGACATGTGTCGTTGTTCATGCGGTCCCCGCCGCTTTCAGGGCAGCTGCGAGCGATATGACCTTGAAACAAAAAGCAATTAATTGAGAATACTTCTCATTTCAACTTCATAAAATTGTTTTTTTTTATATAAGGACGTTTTAGAATATTAAAATTACCAAGAATTAATTAACAGGTACAATTTAAACACTCCCTGGCAATGCTGATCTTGATATTTTTACAATGTTCCGGGTTTTAGAGTCCAGTTTCAGTCAAGCTGTGAAGAAGCCAACAGGATGATTGAAGAAACGTTAGCTAGTTCGACTTAACAAAAAAAGACGCAGGAGGAATCCAGAAGTTTTATAAAAACTATTACAGTAGCCTGTGGAAGTTTCTTTGAAAAATTAAAAGAGATACCATGTTAAATTTAGGCAATTCTATAAATCTCAAAGAGACTCCCATATGTACCAAAAATTTCAAAAAGTCTACATCTATATCAATCAATCTTAAATATCTAAAAATTGGCCCATCTTACAACAATTTTAAAGTTACTGGTACACAAATCAAGTAAACACTATGAAATGAAAAATACCTGGCTTCCTGCAATTGTAGCATGAAGGCATGTCAGGGCTCTGGTGGCAATCTTTAGCAAAGTGCCCCTCTCCATAGCATCGATAACATCTTGCCTGCTCCTCCTTGCAATCTCGAGCGTAATGCCCAATTTTGTTACATTTATGACACTTGTCGCGGTTGCGATTATAACCGCCGCCACCTCTACCACCTGCATCGCGACCTCCTCCTGGTTGTGCACATTCACGGGCGAAATGCCCAGGCTGGTTGCATTTATAGCACACACTTCCTCCAGAAGAGTTCATGTTATGTTATTCTAAAAGAATTTGATATAATTTACTTAAGAATTTAAGCTACATTGAAACACTTAGTTAATTAGGCTCTCCCATTTCATTTTTTTGGTTGTTCAGAGCAATGTGTATTACCCAATTTTGATATCAAATTAAAAAAAAAAAAAGAAAACACATTAAAAATATAGTGCTTAACGCATTGCTATGTATTCTAATTGAAATCTCTAGATATCAAGCATTATGCACATTTTCAAGTTGCAAAATCTTTAGGGATATATTAAAATAAAATGCATTTCGCCGTCTCACTGAACTGAATTTCGGTGAGTAGCTTTTATAGCGATTATGATCGCTAAACCATATTACATTTATTTAAGTTTTATAATTGACTTATTAATAATGGTAAGACCAATACATAATTTGATATGAACATGAAAATGTTGCAACCTAGTTTCCGGACTGCTTTGCCAGTAATATTTTTTGGTAACTACATTTATGTAGGATAAAAATGTTAATAACCTTCAACGTTGTATAAAAAAAACTTTCGTGAATTTTATAGAGCCCACAGCGGAAAATATGCTCGATTTGAATGTCGCAATCTCGCGACCACTATTATAAATAACAACGCTGCACGAAGTTTTTCAATAAACTTTTAGAATTGTACATCCGGAATTATATAAAGTTTTACAATCCAGTGAAGATGCACGATCATATTTTGTTAAAACAAAAAAAAACGCATAAAATTCTGTAATACTGGGATAAATCAGAAAAAGACACGTATTACACTTTCAAGTCCACGTGTTTGCAAGATTCCATTTTAATATGTTGAAAAGTATCAAGATAACAAAGGACAACTTTTATCCTACCTTTTATTGTAAATTTCAAGTTGTCAAATCACTTCCTATACTCCTGATAAAATTGATGAAGTAAAAGCGTACGCAACTCTGCCACATTCGCTTCGAATAATATTAAAAGACAGAAAAAATACTTGAAAAATATGTAACACTTACAAAAACCGGTACTCGGCACTACACGTTAAATGCCAAAGAATGTCAGTTTGGCGCATTTACCTCGCGCAACGACCTCTCTCCCAGTGCAAAATGTTTCCGTTTCCTTTTAAGGAAGCGCGGCAAAAATTTGAATAAAATATTTTTTATATATACATGATGTGGCAGAAAGAAACCAAGAAAAATATTGTTATCATATCTGTATTAATAAAAAGGCTAAGTTCTACACCAACTCGAGAAATTAATCCACACTAAATACAATGAATTGGTGAAAAAATCTACATTCCAAACTACTAAATCTATTCTGGACCACTTCCCTGTCCATTACAAACCCAAAACTAAAAAATGATATCAGTTTTTTTTAATTCTTGGATAGGTAGTTTTAATCTATTCCCATTTAAAACTGTGACTCATAAAAATTAGAGTGTATAGTTGGATATTACGATTGAAATAGCGATCAATTGTAAACAATCATATTTGTTTCAACTAGATAGATCCTAAAAACTTTTGCTTATCCGTATCCGTAACCGTATCATTTCGGCTTACCTTAAGCGGTAATCCTGCAGTTTACGTATATGCAGTACGGCAAATTTTAACTGTGGTCGTCAAATACTTCCAGATGCACAATGTTGCCCAACTGCTGTATATATTCTATTTAATCAGAAAATTATATAAAATAGTAAAATTGTGGTTATACAAAACTGCCTGTTTTATTTTTCATGAAAAATTCTATCTAAAATTAAAAAAAATCTGTCTATTATTCTTACGTTGACGCCTACTTGCTAGCCATTGAATTATTAAAAGGGGGTCATCACCAAGTCTCGTTTGAAGTATTCCAAATTTTATTTAAAATTATATATTATAAGTTCAAGGTCTTGAAAATTGTTTTGGAGTCGAAAATATTAACATTTTGCTAACAGAATGAACGTGAACAGGGAACATAACTTAAGAAATGATAATTAACTATTTGACAACAAGAATTATGGTTGCGCCAATTAACAAGTTTGATATCTATTTTGTCTAGAGTACTTGTTTATAAAAACACCACCACTAAGTCTCTACTGACTGATGAAAATTTCTAGTTATCCGTTTTCTTATGTAATAATTGAAGACTATTAATTTTAAGGAAAATTTTCTGCTTAACTAAATATGAAGCAAAAAGCCTGGTAGACAAGATGCAATTTCTATAAGTATTTCTGCATGCACTTTTAGCGGATAATTACTGTTAAACCAGTAATTTTGTCATGGTCCACAAAATGCAATTTTTTTGAGCAACACGAAGCTACTTTATTTTGGTGGAATTTTGTTTTTTAAGGGTTTTTAAAATTTTTAAACAATAAACGATACTTTTTAATGTTTGTTGTTGCTAAACTTTATGCAATTCCAATACCAAAAAGAGACATTTTAATTTATATATTCTCTAAAACTAATTTCTGTGCAATTATATGATATTTAGCGCCAATTTATTTTGCAAATTGTCCATTGGCATTTTCTATAATCATATTTGGGAGACGAAATTTTTATCTGCAAATATTTGGGATGAAGCAATGAGCCCTTTGTGTAGTACGTTTTACTGAACATTTTTTCCTCTTAAGATTTTGGCATTGAGATATTTAATACCCCATATAGTTTTATTTACACTTTTAAAAGTCATCTTTCGTGGTTTTGACTTTATTTATATTTTTCATAAACCTAGAGGTTTATGAAAAGAAACACTTTACGCTGATTTACACGCACAAATTCAGAAAAAAAAAATAGCGGATAATGTTATTTGCCAAGTTTCTTACAATTCAGCTAGTAGACACCTTGTATTGTGTCTGGTTTGCTTAACATGCAATCCATTATGACTTCCTTAAAGGAATGAAACTTTTTCTAATCCCATCTGTAAAATACCTAATTACACACCGATCTAGCGTGCGGGAAGAGTCACTTTACCACGTCAGTTTCGTTTCCCACCAATCTGAGCCACTTCGGCCATTTCCGGGATTTTACCGCACGGATTTGGGAGCAATCGGATGTTTTCGGAAATATTTCGCACGCTTTAATTTTGACGTTTATCAATTCTGAGGGTCATGTCAGTGAATGTCAAATCCTGTTTTGCGAAAATGTACCCAAAAACTAACGGTCGTACAAAAAGTATAGTATGCAACATATTTTTGAAAACCTGCTATAACCCCATATTATTCTATGGTCGTAACCTCAAAATCAATTTATAGTACTAAATATGTAAACAATAAATCCATCAGGGTATTATTATGAGATCAATTAAAATTCAATGCGTTTTAGTTATATTCGCAGCATTGTTAATTCGTTGCGTAATTTTTGGAAATGTAGGTATCTCTGCTGTTATTTTATTTTTGTTTAAAATAATATTTTATAGAACTCAAAGAATCACACAAACAATTGGGCCGTATTGGTAGATACAAGTAGATTTTGGTTCAATTACAGGCATGTGGCCAATGTTTTATCTATTTATCGCAGTGTCAAAAGGCTAGGTATTCCCGACAGCCAAATAATCTTAATGATAGCTGATGACATGGCTTGTAATCCACGTAATCCTAGACCTGCTACTGTTTTCAATAACGCGAATCAACATATCAATGTCTATGGGGATGATGTGGAAGTTGATTACAGAGGATATGAGGTTTATATATTTTTTAAATTTATTTTGTTTAGTTTCATAGTTACGACTTTGCTTTGGTTAGGTAACTGTCGAAAATTTTGTTAGACTCTTGACTGGTAGATTGCCACCTGGTACTCCAAGGTCGAAACAACTTCTCACTGACGAAGGAAGCAATGTTTTGATATATTTAACAGGACATGGTGGAGATGGATTTCTTAAATTTCAAGATTCAGAGGAAATTACAAGTCAGGAAATGGCAGATGCCTTAGAACAAATGTGGCAAAAGCAGAGGTAACACAGGATGGTCTGAATTTTAATGGAAAAACAGTGTATTCAGCAGATAAAAATAAATAAAAATTTTCATTTAAACTCGTGTCCGAAAATGGTTCATTTTGGTGTTGAAATATTGCAAAAAAAAAAGGTTTTTTAATATTTTAAAAAATCTCTTAGATGTTGTTTTCAAACTTGGTAGTTATTATTTATCTATGCTATGAATGTATTTTTAATTGGCAATAATACCTATCATGTTTGACAGTGAAATCTAGAAGAGATTTTTTTAAAATATCTCAAAAATGAAGCATTTTAGGACAAGGATATTAGAGTTTCTCTATTATAATTCGGACCACCCTGCATAATTTGTTCAACTAAAAAAGTCATTACCATAATCAATTAAAATTTAGAAAAATAATTTCCTATGGTAGACATTAATGCTTCATGGTTGTGATTTGTATTTTAGATACCATGAGGTATTCTTTATGATAGACACCTGTCAGGCAGCTTCCATGTATGAAAGATTCTACTCCCCAAATATTTTGGCAGTTGGCAGTAGCATGGTTGGTGAGGACTCACTTTCAGTAAGTTAATTTCATAATTTGTTATTAATGTTTTTCACTCCAAATTGTTTTAGCATCATGTTGATCCTGCTATAGGAGTATACATAATAGACAGATATACTTATTATGCCTTAGAATTTTTGGAGAAACTAGATCCTCAAAGTAATCGATCCATGGCAGAATTTGTAAGTTTAAAAAATGCTTGTGAATTATATAACCTGTTATTTTTAGTTGAAAGTATGTCCGAAGAGTGCTTGCATCTCAACTGTGGGTGTAAGAAAAGACCTATTTTCAAGAAATCCCGGTATGGTCCCAATAACAGATTTCTTTGGTTCTGTTAGACCTGTAAAATTATTTGAACATATTGAAGAAGTAAATCTATCAAAACCATTGCAGAAACAATATGTGCCACCTTTGAACCCCAAAAAATATGCATTTCTTCCTGTGTTAGATAGTTTTAGTAGTATATAATATATAAATAATGTAAGAAATTTGATGTTAGAAACATTAGACAGTAGCACCAATCTGTGAAAAGGAAATAAACATTTTATTGGCTAATTACTCTCAATTATAATATTCCATTATAATTTCAGTATAAAAATCAGGATCACAATAAAATCAGTAATTTTATGCAGCAGTAAATACAATCTAGGAAGGCTATGATTTTTTATAATCAAATATCTAAATAATTTCAATTCTCTTGAGAATTGTTTGGCTGTCCCATAATTATATTAATATATTTTAGAATTGGTATGACTTGTTTAATATTATAGTGACATTTAGTAAGATTTTTAAATTTTTGTGAAAAAATCAATCTTCTTAAACCTGTATTTTTTAATGCAGCTTAATATGTCATTGAAATAAGAAAGGAAAAACAGCAAAATCAAAATCATTCCTAACTGACTAAAAAGTATAAATTAAAATGTGACAATTTAAATAAAAAACTAAAAGGTGCCAGAATGGTAGTTGCTAGTGTTCCAAAAAGTGTTAAATTATTGAAAAAAAAAACACACCTCCATTAATCATGTCGAACCTTATTTACAAATCAAGCTTAATTAGTGCTACCGTCAGTCTTGCATTTGCAGTGACGTCGCCTATGCTCTTCGTGTTATTTGTGTAGGAGAATCAAGTATTTTAGAAATTAAAAAACTTGTTTTCAAATTAACTTAAACTCAAATATGTACCTATAAGCAAAGCAGGGTAGTTTACAACCCAACACTTAATAGGCCCATTGTGCTCTAAGGATTGTAGCTAATTACTTTTGGATCTAAAGTTCTAGTACACGGCGCTTTATGTTTAGCATCCTTGGGGATTAGTTTAAAACTCCCTGAATTGCTATTGGTTTCGCGTAGAACTGTCAGCGCAAGCGGCAGCAGCATACCTAATTTTTAAAAAGTCAAACTAAAAATATGAACTGAAATAACAATGAACTAAATGTTGAATTCAGAAGATTATACAGAAAAGTGAATAATATTCAAATTTTCGCGGGATTGTATCGGAAATGAAATTATTTGAAATTCGTGACGCCTGCGCAAATATGAGTTAAGCAAAGGAAGCCGATTGTCAAATTTTGTTTGACCGCCATAAACTGTCAACTAAAAGCACGCGTGACTGTGTTTGATCGTTTTAAATGTGTTATTAGTATTTCCTTTTTAATTTTCGATGTTTTTTTAAATCGGGAGTGTTGTGATTATATTATTAGTGTCAATTAGCGTGGGAATTGTGTGAATCAGTCCTAATTTCATTAGCATTCAAACTTTTAAACTTGACATGCCGATTCGGAAATACTAGCAGAACAATTGATATACACTTACTTTTTGCGCTCAGATGGCGTTTATATTAAACTGACGTCCTAATTTCAAAGTGTACTCGTCTTAATTATTTTTGTATCATTTACAAAGTTAAACTCGTGTTTATTACGTAAAAACTAAGTTGAATTTTTGACGTTCGTCTTGTCAGCATGAAAATGAAAGCCCGTAAGTACGATTCAAAGTAAACAATAGAGCATCAAAAAAAACTTTCCACTCTCCAAATTTTATTTTTCTTTCATTACAAATACCCTAATAAGTCATATATCCTGGAAAAAGTTTTAGCGGGATTTTTTTTTCACCACGAGGGAGCCATTTCTGTCAAGTGTCAACAATATGTCAGGAAAACGTGTTTTATGTTGTTGTTTTCAAGTTGCTTAATTTGCCTATTTGTTTACATTATGTAATTTCTGGTCCTTGTTGTTATGGTGTTATTACAAAAATGCCGTATTTTATCAATACAAGTGGTATTGGATTGTTTGTATGTAATTAAAATTGGTTAAATGTGTGGAAATAAACTGGAGATAATAAATATATATTTTTTAGATCGTGAAAGGTTTCAGTCCAGCAGTAGCACTGATGACAATGATTCTGCATCTGATGAACATGAGGATCATCAGCTACAGCAGAGGCACATGGATGCCATGGCTAATTTGGGTGATATAGCAGGACATGTGCTAAGCCCCATGGAAACAAGTCGCAAAAGGCGCGGAAATTTGCCAAAGCATTCGGTGAAGATTCTTAAACGGTGGCTATATGAACATCGGTTTGTTATTTTATTTTTTTATCACAATTTTAAAATTAAAAATTAAAAACATTAGTAGCACTATGATATTTCTTTATTTATTTGTTTTAAAAAAATGGTATAAGTATGTATATGTTGTAGTCAAATTTGATTAGTTTAAAATTTCAAAATTATTTTCAGTTATTTATTATTGCCATTTCTTGCAGCTACAATGCCTACCCAAGTGATGCTGAAAAAGCAACATTATCTCAAGAAGCCAACTTAACCATATTGCAGGTGTGCAATTGGTTTATTAATGCCAGGCGCCGGATTCTGCCAGAAATGATTCGCCGGGAGGGACATGATCCATTGCAGTATACAATTTCACGCAGAGGTAAGGATGAGTGTAGTATTAAGACTTTTAATATTGATTTTGTTCCGGTGTTAAGTAGAACAGACTATAACTTTTATTTTCCACAAGCAGATTTCCCCTTTAATTTTGCTTATAATAGATTTTTTTTTTAATTTGAGGATTTTTGATTGCCTTGTTATTAATTTTTTTAGTGCTCTTTAGAACATGTACTTTCTTACATTGACAGTGTATGTGTGTATGTATATGATGCTACTACTTAGGATTATCTCTACTTTAACTAAATTTTCCATTTTCAAATGCAAAATTTCTACAAAACAGGCTCTATTCAATAATTAAATAGATCAGTAAAAAAAGTAAACATAAACTTAAATTACACTAAAACTGCAATAGTTTTTGAGTAAAATTTGAGGAATCACAAGTTTTTTTATTTTTTTAAACTGATTTTCATGAAATTTTTAACAAACTTTAGATAAAGTGACATATTTGGTCGATTCATAAATTACACTGTGTTAATTGAATGGTTGCTTTATGACTTTAATTTTAAAACACCCTGTGGATAATAATTTTTTTAAGTCAATCAATATTCCTTAAGAACCATTCATTTTCTATTGTTTGTTTTTTTAGTTCATATCTGTATGTGGAGGGTTCATTTTTAAGAGTAAAATAAACATGTCAGTACTAACCGAAATTTATTTTTATTATGAGGAGGCCTTGCTCGCTGTTGCCCTAATGTGAGTTTAATGACATATTGCTTCAGGTCATACATTCTCTACTACTGTTATGATTTTAAGAATTGAGCAAAAGCTGTTGCACTTGTTGATGATGACACTGATATAGTTAGGAACATATTGTAAGAATCAATCATGTTCATCATCAACCATCAAAAGGCTACTCCAAGTAATATTTGGTAACATTTGACAGTTATATGTTGGGCTTAGCATCTATGTTCAGGTTTTTTTAACATCAGTGTATTTTCACAAATCAATATCAAAAAAGAGTTTTGTGTATGATATATTATTATGCAACACAAAAAATGTTGGCTCCAGACTTCTGATTATTTATTTTTCTATATCCATTGCCAGGTAAGAAGCTGTCAGGATCACAGGGTTTACCTTCTGATCAAGTTCGGCATGTTTGGGAAGAAGATTTTGATATTGGTGGTAAAAGAGTTCGTTTAGATCATGATTATGATGATCACATGACATTAATGTATCGATCTGAAGAAGATAGCACAAATGAATATGAAAGCTCGAGTCCTAGTGAGGAAGAGAAATTTAACCCTTGGCCGACCGTCATTAGATATGGAGCAGTAAATGAAATTGCTACCCATCCTGCCAATAGAGGGTTTGTATTCCCTATTTTATAAAACATGTGCTTGATATTACAGCTTATCTCTATAAATTAACATTTCTTAAAACAATTAATATTTAGCATGGTTTCTTTTCCTTTTTTGGTTTTCATATGTATTGGAAAATAATTTAAGGATATCTCTGAAAGTGAAATTCAAGTAGTGATAAGATATGAAAACCTGAAATATTAAGTTGTTTTCAATAAGATTATTTGAAGAATTAAAAAACTTTTCACTCCCTGTTCTGAAATACCTAGTTATCAAGCGTCACTTTAAGATGTCAATTTCATTAATACTTTGTACCAGTAAGCAATTTTAGATAGATTGTAGCCATTGAAGGTCAGTGAATATATTCATGCTTTTTTGTAAAAATGTCACCAAAACTTAATGATCATAGAAGGAGTATATTATGTAATACATTGATAAACTTCGTTAGCTGCTCAGCTATATAAGTATAATATATGACATGCAATGTGCGAAATTTTATGGTAAGAAAAATTAATCAACTAACTTTCCCTTAATATATGAAAAATACAAAATCGTAATATAACTAAAAAACTCACAAGACCGTTTTCCCCCCTTGTGATTTCACTATAAATATATAATTTATAGTTGATTCCGATAAATAAAAGTTGATTCATAATATTATAATATTTTCTTTTTCTAGAGCTGTGGAACAAATGATTCCTCACCAGGCAAGTAATGGATCATCTAAAAAAGTGCGAGTTGTACAAGGCCTAAAGCAAGAAGCTGTGGCCGAAGCAGAAGAAAAAGACAAGTTTAAATTTTTGCATCTCTTGGTAGAGACCGCGATGGCTGTGCGAGAAAGAGAGCAAGAACAAGTTGACGACAATCTTCGAACGTAACCATGTTCAGGGGTGAGACAGTCAATCAAGTCTTCTGTCAACCATTGTGCCTTGAGTAACTACTGAATGTTCAACTCTGGTTTGCGTTCTTTTTTTTGTATTTAATAGTGGTGTGTTATCAACTCAGTAAGGTTTGGTTATATACTTTGACAACATTTTTTCAAAATGTTTAGATTATTGATTTTTATTGCTATAGTCTATTGGGTGAAATATTAATCCAGTATTTAACCAAATTTTGCATTGAATTTTGAGTATCAAAAACTATTCTGGAAATTAGTTGTGTTCTTTCCAGTTATTCTCTACAATTTAGTATTTAGTTCTAATAAGTTTCATTTGTCATTGGTCAGTTAACAATAACTATAGTGTGGGAAATTCATAGATCTTTATTTAACAAATATTTGTTTATTTCCAGAAATATGCTCTTGCAGTTATTGTTTTGAAGAAGAGCCATAAAAATATTAGTATTTTAAAAAATTCAAACTATGTTTAAATGATTTTTGTGGGGGCTGTGGTAATAATAAATGGGCAGTGTCTGAAGGATATGTTACATTTTTATCATCACACACCACTGACAGTTTCTAATTTTTAGCAAGCACAGATGGATTTTTTTGAAAATAATTTTCGCACTCGTTTTTTTTTTTAAAGTGAAAGCTGACTTTACTTGATTGAAAACTAACACAATTAAGTGATATCCAAAAACTTTAGCGTTTATTTTATTAAAGTTAATCATGTGTCAATTTTTTTTGGATTTTTTCATTTAAAAAAAATGTTTATATTTTGCACATTGAATCTCGTTCAACATAATATTATTCAGCATTTTTTTTACTCATTTATATACTTCAGTTAGGACATTTATTTTTAGTGAATTTCAATCTTGAATACTTTTTTTAAATAATAATAAAATTAAGTGCATTTCCACAAATTTTGTTTTAAAAAAAGAATACATACATTTGTTTTGTGCTGGATCAGATTAATTTTGATGTTCAACTGGTTTGACTAAAAAAGAAACTCTAAAAATGGTTTAGTTTTTTAAAATACTATTCGGTCCAATTAATTGCTCAAAATCTGGTACAAAATGTTAAACATTAATGCTTTTGATGTCATATGTCAAGAGAATTTGCATCTAAATTTGTAATGTATTTTTGTAAGGTAAATTGTCATTATTAAGGAGTTCAAGATAACTGTTTTGTATAGTATTATTTAATAGTTTAATAAAGTTTTGCTTTGTTTTAGTACAACTCTTTATTTCCGCACAAAATGGTTATCATATCTTTACCACCGATTTTTTTTATTTAAAGACAAAACAGCAATGTAATTATTTAAATTTGTATCCTTTTCTGTGATGGCAGTCCATTATGCTCAAAGCTGTTTGAAGTAGGGACATGTTAATAAAATGAACTTTGACATTTCTATCAATTTATTTAGCTTTTTATTTAACCTAGCACCAACATTTTTATTCCCTCTATTTTTATTCAGGCCTAATTTAGTTTGAATAAATATTTTTTATTTGCTAATTAAAAGAATCATCAGAGATGATTCTTTTTTGGAAAAATAATATTAAACCAAGTCTATTGTAAAATCCTTTTTTTTTTTAAATAGAAAAGACGTCAATACATGTTTCAAGCACACAAGTGATCATCTGAAGCTAAGGTTTGTCATGCTACTGCCTTACAGGAATATGAAGATAGTAAAAGCGCGTAAGAGATTTACTCCAACATGCGCAGAGTTAAATCTTTAAATATAAGATATTTAGAGTGGTAGGTTGTTTCTTTTCTTATCAAAACTCTTGTCTAGTGGGGAGCCCTGTTGCTGTAGATTTTTTCAATTGGTAGATGTGTTCTCGTCCAGGTCAAAGATGCATAATGTGAAGATAGCAGAAACCGTTTCCTAATGGAGAATATACCAATACCGACCCCTCGCAGTTCCCCAACTTTTACTTCATTTTTCTGTATAAATTTTATATTAATATATAAATATCATTATTATAATTAATTTTATTATATATATATATAATTAAATATAATCTCGCTTTGATTTACTAGGTGTGGACACACTTAATGATTTAAACAAAAATTGTATAGCATTGGTCTATTGTCACTAAGCATCATATAGCTGCTAGAGATGCATATAGAACCTCTGCTTATGCCTATAATACAAGAACTTATGAAGAAAATATCAAAAAATAATGAGATTGTCCATTCAACATAAGCGTACGTGAGATTTAAAATCTTGATTTTAACCAATGACCTTCCGGCATTCAATAAGCAAGGACCGCTGACAGATCATCAGCAAGTTTAGGTGTGGCGTTTTTTTCAAAATATGCGTAGATCTCGTTAAATATTCTGAGAAAATGAGTAAACATCAATGCCGCCTGCCGCGCATCAATTTTTACCTATATTATCTAATAATTATATGCTAACCATAACAATAAATGAGGTATTTTTAATAGACAATAGAGTTTTTTACATTTTTAAACTTTTAAAGTTTGAACAATAAGTATACAATCTTTATTTTGAACTTTGTTTCTTTAACAACATATCTCTGAAGTCGCAGTTGCTCTTTGGTAAGGGTAACGAGCATTCATTACTTTTGTTTGTCTCGTCATTTGTTTGTGCGCGCTTTAACTGCAAAGCTCTCGGAATTAGGTTTACTTCTAAACGACTTCGGGCATGTCTAATCGTCGCAGTTTTTTCTTTGGACGAACTTGCTTTAAGAGGCGGAGCGCTAATAGCTACTGTAATAATGTGACCATTTACATTTTTTTGATTGGTTTCTTTTAAAGCATTCTCGGCTTGTTCTGCGTTTTCAAATTCTACATAAGCAATGCCCTTTGGCTGTCCGCTTTTCCGATATGCCATTCTCGTTTCTTTAGCTCCATGTTTTTTAAATAGTTCTCTGACTTTTTCTAAGGATATATCAGAGGGAAGTCCCTTGACGAACAGTTTATTATTTTCGGCGGTTCGCGCATATTTAAAAATAGGTTTTCTACTAGTTTTGTCGCTCTTTATTTCCGATATAAAAACAGGTCGTCCGTTTAGTGGCTCACGGTCTCTAGCAAGAGCAACCATAACCTCTTCCTGTGTATTAAATTCAACATAAGCAAAACATTTGGATTTTCCATGTTTGTCACGGACAATCTCGATATTTACAGCATTTGGAAACAGGGATTTCAGACTAGACTCGTCTACCGTTACATGTATGTTACTCACAAATACTGACCTCTCCGGATTCCTATCCACTGGTATGTGCTTTTTTGTCACTTGATGAGTTTCTTGCTTTTTATCTTCTTTCCATTTATTTTTTTTCCCTACCTTTTCATGGTTGTCCCCTGCATTGAGGCATCTTTTTCTACCTCTACCTTGAGATTCAACTTTGTCTGCTTCTTTCTCTACTTGTTGTTCCTGAGCTTTGTACATATCGAGAACTGCAATATTAACCTCCCTGCACTTTTGTACACAATTTAAAACCTCCTCCAGGGTTCCAAAATGTCTTTCATATAAAAGCCATTCATCCATGATGTACTGCGGCCAGTCTTTAGTGGAGTTCAGTGCTTTCTGAAATAGCTGTCTGAGCACATGCTGTTCACCATACTGACGCTCAATTTGTGTGTATTCTAACCATAACAATGCGGAACCTAAATAGATTATGGATATGTTTACTAACCGTGACAATGAGTAACAAAAGATAGATCATTTAAAACATAGGTAAGATAATGTTGCCTTTTTATTTTACTCCTTGTTTTAAAAATGTTTTCTCTATTTGATTATCTGCTCTCAGTTAAGTTAAAAATACCAATTTGTTTATAATTTAAATTTAAAGATAAGTTTTTGAAGGATCAAATTTAGAATTTATTCTTGCTATTTGTTTTTTACAATTTAAAATAAGATAAGAGATACTGGTGAAAATTTATCCTGTTTTAAAATTTGCTAGACATTATTTACCTTTATTTTCTGGTTTGGACATAATGCTACCCCAAATCTTTCGGGCAGCTTTTATATCACCTCTATGTGCTAAAATTCTGCCAAACCATTTTCTGACTTTACATGATGGGTCATTGTGGAAACCGAGCTGTTCTATTGATTGATGAAAAAGTTTATCAAGTTTCTCTGGTGACCCTACAACTCTATGAACATATTCCAAATATGCAAGCCAAAGGTTCAATCCAGGTGACGGTGCGATACTGGAGAGTCCTAAAAAAGAACAATTTTATTTTAAAAGAAAACTTGTAAACATGTACAATAAAAATACCTTGTTCAAAACAGTTCATTACATTATCATCAGTCTCCTTAATGGATTCCAAAACTCTCATCCTAGTAATCCAGAGGTCCTCGCTCCATGGACAATTTCTTAGTGCTTTAGCACTAACTTTATAGGCCAAATCACCCAGCTTCAGTGAAAACATGCAATATTCAAACCAAAAGTCTGCATTCAGACAAAGCTGAAGTGCTGCTCTTTCATATAAACAAATCACAGTTGAAGGATCTGTAACTGCTTTTATGTATTCTTTATACAATTTAAAGAGACTCTCAGATGTGTCACATGATGAGATGCCATCTTCAAAAGGTTTATATGTTTCTAAGAGATTTTTGGCCTTTTTATAACCATATTCAACCTGAAACAATATGCGTGTTAAACAAAATAGGAGAAAACTCTAATGGTAGGTTTATAAAAAAAAATGTGTAAAAAAAAAATTTAATGTCAAAAATGATTTCTAGTTTTAATAGAAATCAGCTAATCTATCAGTTTTTATGTACGTAATAAAATAATTTGCTTTGTTTAGTTGACATTTTTTAAACTTTGTTTTCAGTAAATGCCATTTTTTTATACATCCAAAATAACCATAAAATTGCAAATGGTGCCAAGTTCGAAAGACTTTTATTTTAAATGCCGACCAGATAAATGTAAATGGTTATCTACAAAATGCAAGTATTTTTTTTGTATACTGTCCACACAAAAAAAAACAATTTCATTTTTTTAGTCAAGCAAATATTTGCAAAAGCCACAAAACTGAACTGTGATTCCCTTACAGGATTTGGGTCAATTAATCCCGTTGGTAAGGTCTTGCACCATTCTTGCCACTCCATATATGTATTTTCCATGCACAGTAATGGTACGGACAACTGTCTCTTGAAGACATCAGCCAATTTTAAAACTTGCATTTTCCAAGCCTCAGAGCCTTCAAGGTGTAATCCAATATGGGCATGCTCAAGCTCTCTTAATGTATCCCACAGTAATGAACCCTTGTCACACACTAAGCCAGCTGCTGTAAGACCTCTCTCAAAAATAGATCTTGTAGTGTTTAAGTCACTTACTCCAATTGAAAATTGGGCATATTCAATCCACAAATCTACAGCTGAAAATATTTTCAAGTTCTGAACAACTATTTATTGTTATATATTAATAAAGCTTACACAAATAATCTTCTGTAGCTTTATCAAATAATTTAAATATTTCCATCTTCTGATCTGGTGTACTAGCTATTTTAATTTCGTCTTTAATCCAATCAAGCCATAATGTTGGAGTCAGAGGATAACATTCATAAAACTGTTCATATGATACTCTAAGCAAAGCTAGGTCTCCCAGCTTCCTATAAATATCTATTAATTCAATATGAACATTGTAAAGATAATTATTCTCTGACAATTTGGCTTGAAGTTCTTTGGCTTTTTCTACCAGCTCCTAAAAACAAATCATTGGTGTCTTCATAAATTAAAAATTTGAGCAATAACCTGCTCTTCGGAACTATCGCCATCTTCAGTAGAATCAGAGTTGCTTGATTTAGTATCGTCCACGTCCATTAAAATTTCTTGAGCATTCATATTATTTGGAATATTTTAAACGAAATTAACATGAGCACAAATAAACAACTAACTCATAGCTTCTTACAAAACTCGTCACAAAAACTTTTAAACTGTCCTACAGAATGAACGGAGGATTTTTAGTCCAAGAGAGTATGTAATAAAACGAGGAAGCCTATTGAATAATACGTATCACTTAACTTGGTAGTCATAGTCACTACGATCATTCGCCCATTTTTGACATTTCAGTCAAAGTGTGAAAAATTCAGTTTCAGGCACATAAGTAGTTCTCCTTTTCTCCCGAGAAACATCAGATTCTGCAGGTAGCCCGGGGACCGACTAGAAACAATTTGTGTTACTGGGCAGACGATTGGCGTCAAAAACTTGACCCAGGGCTATTGAATTACATGCCTTGCCGAAATATCTACCAGTTCGTATTTATAGTTTTTATTTCTTAAGTTTATGAAAAATTGATAAAAAAGGTGCGCCTCCTAATTTACTCGCCGCAACCGTCTACAGTTTCATCTTTATTGCGTTTACTAACTAAAAATCCTCCAAATTACTAGAACTGTCAACATCCCTCGAGGAATATATAATTTATTGGTTGTCATCTTAGCAATCATTTAAGATTTGGCAACACTGAATGTTGCGAATAAAAATTCAACTATGCTTTTTTTGACGAAAAGTTTGCATTTACTCTACACATTTTTGGAGTTGCTCCTAAAGCAATTTGCCAAGACGAATCGTTTTCTTTTTGAAAAATGTTATAAAAATACATTTTCAGTTTAACATCCATGGTTAAGGTAGGATTCGAAACAAAAAACTCTTGGTGCACTCACGCACTTAGGACAATTTGGAGATAAAACGACCCTATTAATACTTATGCACTAAAAGCAAGATAAATTAATAAATAAAATTAGACCGATGCTGTTACACAGTGTGGTTAACCCACCAAATCTAGTGTTTCTCACTGGGATTATTACTTTCCAGATAATATTCTTTTACTTAATACGTTTTACAGAGCCATCGAACAACAAAAGAATATAATTGTGCTCGACATACGGTGAACAGAGGAGAGTTAAGCGGTCTATTTGCATGCGAGTTTGAACCTTGGATTTGTCGAGAAGACAGATCTATGGTTGCTATACACGAGAGTATATGCACATCAATCAAATTCATCACAGGCAAACATCAATCGCAAATCTGCTGTGTAATTGTGTTAAAAAGCATCATGGAGTTTATTTCTTTACCTTCCAAAGCAAACGATCCGATTTGTATAAACCAATAACATTTCGGCGAGTAAAACAAATTCTGCTAGAACGCGGGTATACACACTTTCATCCGCAGTTTTGCTTGTCAGACAAATCAGCCGTACAAGCTCACATGTGAATATGCGGCTTTAGGTACTTAAAGTAAAAAAAGTATTACGGATCATAACCACTGCTCTTGCCAATTTCGACTCACCCCAGAGGCAGAAATAAATTGCCATTCTAACTATCCCATTACAGTACTTGATTGTAGTTTTTACTGATCTATGCTTGTTATTTATACAAGTTTTATTCTTTGGGTTTCTTGATTAATCGAACAATGCTGTTACTAGTTTGAACTTAGTTTGGGGCTTCATTCTTATAAAAAAATAATTATGGGTGATGTATTGGATATTAATGAAGGTGTCGATATAGATGTAGAAGATGAAGGCGATCAAAGTGTGATGCGTTTGAAGGATAAAGTAGTTAAGCGTAAAGGGAGAGGCTTTGGTCCAGGAGAGTCGAGAGAACATGAAAAAGTTCGCGGATATGACTCTATAGACGCTGGTGATGGTGACGAGCCGGGTCCTCAAAAATCCGTTGAAGGTTGGATATTATTTGTAACCTCTGTACATGAAGAAGCAAGTGAGGATGATTTAATGGAAAAATTTTCGGAGTTTGGTCCTATAAAGAATATCAGTATTAATTTGGACCGAAGAACAGGTTTTCTTAAAGGCTATGCATTAATTGAATATGAATCATATGAAGAAGCTGCAGCTGCTAGAGAGGCCTTAAATGGATCAACACTTCTAGGTCAAACAATTGGAGTTGACTGGTGCTTTGTAAAAGGACCGAAAAAAAATAAAAAGAAGAGTCGAAGACATTAAGTTATTATTTTTATTCATTAGATGTGTGGTTTGTATTTACAACAATGTAACAAAATTTTTATATAAAAAAAATATGTGCAAGTTTTGAATCTTCCTTGACAAAATAAATAACTGCAAAATTATGATATACAGAAAGTCTTAAGTTTTTTTTCATAAAAATGATAAGATTGACCATTTAGAAGCCTCTTTGGGGATATAAAATTCTTCATTGGCATTTCAGTCCATATGTCTATGTACTTCTTTATGACATCTCCTGTGGACAAGGTATCACAAGCACTTTTGGAGTAAATTATTGACTGCAGTTTCTCTAGAGCATAATTAACATAACTTTCCTGCCGTTCAACTTCTTCAAGGGAATCTAAAATTAAAAATGTTTGTTGTCTGTAGTTAAAGTGGATTCAGTAAATAAAATACAACAAATCTTAAAACACGCATTGCTAAGTAAGATGGGAAAGATATTAATTTTCTTACTTGCTTGTAGGAGACATTGGTTTTTCCATTTCTTCATTTTTCTTAGTGAATTGAGTTTTTCTAATTTTATTTTGGATTTTATAACGCTTAGTAAAACAGTTTCTGGAGGATTAAATGGACTGTCTATTATTGCAGTAATCATTTGGAATACTTCCATGCTTACCTCAATATCTGAGGCATAATTATCAATACACAAATCTCTATAGAAGGTTTTTGGATCTCTAAAAAAATTATATTAACTTTTTTTATTCAAAAATCCACAATTGGAAACATACGAATAAGTGCATCTCCTCTGATATTCCAATGGAAAGGACTCTGATAACTTTACCTCTGTTGACCACAGTGCGTCGCTCAAAGGTTTTACCCAAAACATATCATTTTTGTATAATCTTAAATCCCAGATTGAGTTCATAGCTTGTTCAAGAGAAGTACAAATTAATTTCTCCAGTTTGTACATTTCTTCTATAAAAAAATTTATCTCAACTATTTTGTTGGCCTGAAAATTATAGGTGACAAAATTTTCACATGTTAATATACAATTTTAAAAGCATTTATTGGTACACTTACCAGTTCATCTTTAGTTTTGCTTATTTTCATGCTAATAATCTGTAGGTCATTAGAGTCAGTCATAATGTTTACAGATTCAATTTCTTTTCTCAATGCAACTAAAGAAGCTTCCAACCCAACTTGTTGAATATTCATGTCAAGCCATTCCTGTATTTCATGTAAGTTTGGTTTGGATTTTATTGCATTCTGTAAATAAGGTTTTTGCAAGAAAAATATTTTTTATAGTTAAAGAAATTATATTTACACATTGATTTTTTTAAGCACAAATATTGTTAAAAATTGTTCTTACCAACAACATAAATTTTGATCCTGTGCTTTTTCTCAACAAATCCTTAATAACATTTTTTTGTTTTATTATTTTTATTTCAGTTTGAACATGAATATAGAACAATTTTGTTATATCATCTTCACTGATCGTTTTCTTTCTGAAAGAAGATATATAGCTAGATTATTGTATCTTGATGAACAAATTCATGAAATTTGACTGATAATGATTCAATAATTAATAAAATGAGTAATTCAAACCTGGCATCCAAACTTCTATTGCCTAAAAGCATTTTTGTGAGTTCTATTTTAGTTTCATCCATGACCTTCTGCAAAATGGTATAAAGAATCTCTTTATTGCAGCTGTTTTGCAATTTGAGCAGGTTATCATTTACAAATGTATCACTATAGAGTATTCTTTTCAATTCATATTGCTTAAAAGCTGGTTGAGTATTATGATGTGTAATTGATGAGTCACGGCTAACTTCATCTTTAAATGTTGATAATGGTAGGAACACATCCTCAACTGATGGTGCATGACTGTTCTGTAATAATTCATCATCTACTTCTGTAAGGTAAGATTCATGAAGAATCCCCAATGATTCTCGCTTTTCAACTGCCGTTATTGCAGGACTTGAATTTGTTGGGCAATGAGTTAAGGTTTGGTCTCCCCCCTTTTTTATAATAATCTTTGGTGTCTTAAACAATTCTACATTAATAGACCGATGATGTTTACCAATTACTGCAATATTTTCGTCTTCTTGGCATGTGTGCTTTTTAGTGCTAAACCGAAGTTGTTCAAAGTGATCCTTCCCTTGCCTGTCAATGTAAGTTTCTAAAGATGAAATATTAGGCATTTTTTTCTTTGAGTATGATTGTGTAGATTGTACAAAACTCTTTTGATACTGTATTGATTTATTAAATTCTTCGGTAACATTTTTTTTTAATTTCTTGGCACATGTTTCTAATAGTTCCTGAAATTAAGTTTTTAAATAATTAATTAAAAATGAACAGATTAGAAATACATTTTTTAAAGGGATATTAAAAATGACTCTAAAGTCACAAAGAAATGAATCATACCAAGATAAATTCTATTTCAATTATATTTGAACCTACTTTTACATGCTGGGAATCCACAGTTTGTTCCACTTCAACAGGGGTGACAGTTATATTAACGGATAACTCTTCAGCTTGTTGCAATCTTCTGTTTAAATCCTTTTCCTTCAATAACAAAATAAATTCTCTTTGTTCATTTTCACTGATTTTTTGTTTCAAAAAATTTATGGACGCACCTATATAAAAAAATATTTTATAATAATGCTAATATTTCAATTAAACTTACTTTGTAGTTTATAATGCTGGGACACTATTGCAAGTTTATTTTGTTTTTCATTTATCGCCTCTTTAATCACCTTTGCTTGTTGTTCTAGTTTTTGTTTCCTCCTAAAGCAGTCTATTTCATTAGATTTATATAAAAAATCATCCTGAAATATGAGACATGACATGCACCAATGTGCTTTATTTAACTAGCTCGGGCGTCAAACCTGTCTATCCAAACTTTTTTGTTGTAAGCGATTCAAGACAATGTTTCTTCTGATATGCTCAACCTCTTGCTTTGGTTTCACGTTTTGTAGAAGCTGTTCCCAAATAAAATAAGTGGAGTTGTTGCAAACACTGTAAAAAATGTGGTCAAAATCAGACAACGTAAAAACATAATTTCAATTAACCTTATTAATCCGTTAGGTATTTCCCCATTATAGCCCATCTTACGAAGCCACTTTCTAAATTCTTCTTGAATTTCCATTAATTTTAATTTTATTACTTTTAATATTAAAATTTTTATTTTCGAACTCAACGGAAATATATAGCACAGAATACTAATATTTGCACAGACTAGTATCTATCACCTTTTATAATGTCGTCCAAGCGGGGAGAGAATACGGAAACGGGACATGGTCCGCGAACCAAAGTGTAATAAAATTACATTGACCATTTATTTCCGCTAATTCAGCCCGAGCAATTACGTCAAAATTTCTACTGCAAAGCAATAACTAACTAGTACCAAATATTTAAATTAAAGGTAATACCTCACACATCCTGTTTTGCTTAGCTAAGTTAAGTTTGTATTGGAGAGTTATATATCTACGATTTATTGACTATTGGCGGAAGTTAATCAACGTGTTGGCGTACTATACTTTTTTATGATAACTGAGTGATGTGTGACTTGACCATCAGAACTAAAAAACGTGAAAATATCATACGTGACTAAAATCTACGGAAAACTAAGTATCGGAAATATCAGAAATGGTTTGCGACTATCGATAACAAGGTTGACGTTTTCAAACTATTGCTGGCTATCTTACCTGAACATACTTGAGTTAATTAGTGACTTAAGTTAGGTCTGACATCTCAAAGTGACGTCATGTTCACGATAAGTTCGAGACAAACAATTTTGTGATTTTCCTGTCGATTTTTCTAAATTTCCGGTTTAGTGTAATATTATTATTATTATACTTAACTTTATACTACTATTAAAACAAAAAAAAAAGGCAAAGTGATTGTTTTGTTGCGTTTCGACATTTAGTTTGATTTAGTTACATTCCCTTGGCATGATGAGTCAAAAATTTAATATAATAATAAACGATAATATTCGAACTAAATCAGGGTTAACATATCACATTAGCATTACGTACGGAAACATTTTTTTCGTTGCGATAAGCTTAAAGATACCTAACCTCGCCAAAAGTCGACTTTAGATTAAATAAATAAATTGAACGTTTATTACCCCTATAGAAGATGTCTATGCAGGTTGCAGCTTTGAAAAAAAAAAACAAAATAGAAAAATAATATTTCAACAATTTATACTACGATAAAAATATAAAAAAAATAGGTGTAGATAATGAAATAATATATACGAGTATAACGATTTTAAGTCAGCGGCAGTGTAGTAGGCGTATAAATATGAGGGACAAAAAATCAATTTTTACATCTTTGAAAATTACAATTATTATAAGCAATGAATACAAAAAATATAGTAGCGAGGAGAGGTCGATTATATATGTATAGTGTTTTTATATCAAGATTAAAGTGATGTCATATGGATTATCTTTACAAAATAAGGGTCGTTCTTAGATCGGCAACACCTTATACACAACATATTTTTTTTTGTTATTTTATAAATACCGCAGTTTGATTATAGCTATATATAGCAACACCATTAAGTTGGTAATAAAATTTGCCATTAAACACTGTAAACATATCGAAAAAAATCATATACGACTTGTGGTTACTTTATTTTAATTGTACTATATACAAACCAATCATTTACCATCGTTTGTTCAAATTCTATGTCATTTCAAATAGTATTGTCAGACACGTTATGAATACGGATAATGAAATCGGACGACCAGAAGGAAAGGAAATTGAAGGTGCCACATTACTCCAGGGTAAATGTAATACTTTTTAACTCGAATCTGCGACTAAATGGCACCTCGCTATTCAGAAAGTGTCATTTTCAAAAGAGATGAATCAGTTAAAGTTGTGCGCCAAGTTCCCACGTTCAAAAGAGTCGAAAGAACCAATATTGACGATGAGTATTATATTATGATATGGACTACTTCAGATCGTATTACATGCATGCATATTATATGCTGACACTGATAAAAAATTCCTAGAATCAAAATTGAATCTTCTCATGCGTCCGTCATATTCTATCATTGCGTCCGATATATTGGAGGAATAACTCTAGTTATACAATTTGATGAAGCGTTTGCAGATAAATAAATTTATCACTCGAAATGACCTACTTCTCAACCAAATTTTTGTGATATCTCTTGGCGGTAAAAAAAGACTCTGATTCAAATGGAACCAATTATTTTAATCTTTTTCAACACGTTAGAAAAAGGATTTGAGTCATACCTCAACAATGGGGCTTCCTGAAAAAAGTTCTGGGATATCAGTTCCTTAATTCTGAAGTAGCTGCAACTATCTGGGTCCAGTCGCTTTTGCTAAAGATAGATATCAATGAAGAAGATAATGCCAGGGGTGGTGGGGATTGTGATTTTTCATGCAGTCCCCATATATCATAAAATAAGTCCTTTATGTATCTGTCATACTTTTCGCGGTACAGTCTAAATAATGTTGTTGTTTACATTGTCCATCAAAATGCACTGAACTATGAAATGGACGCACATTTGTGATAAGTTTATAAATAATTCTAGCAGAATTCGAGTAGTTTTTAAAAAGCCATTTAACCGCCAAAAATCTTAACCTGTGTGATGTTTGTTATGGAATTTTTCACAATTTTACTTATAAAATGTTAAAAATGTTTTTTACTATTTTAGAGTCTGATTCAGATCGGTTTCTTTAAAAAAAATTGAATCCAAATAATAGCATATGGCGCTGTTTATTTAAGCGGGTGTTACCTAGATGTTTTTCGTTATAATCGAGGAATGATACAATATTAATAAATAATTAACTTCTAAATTTTATAATTTGTAGTTGGCGAGAATGTTCGTACTATAGGAGAATGCAAGACTGAAAATGGGGGCTCCTTTACCGCTAGAGATGAAGTCTGCGAAAGACAATCCGAGGAAAGTTACGTTGGATTCCAAAAATTTCGTAGCGTAAATACGTCGCAACCGATCATCCCATTATTATGAACGACATCTCCTTAAATAAGATTCATAATTTATAATTGTAGATTTGTTGGAATGATTTTTAGTTGTGCAACTTAGGTATTTATCATTAGGTATGATTGCAGACTTTGCGACACATCGACGGCTTATTGTCGCTGATCCTTCAGCAAGTAATAAATATGACGGCAATAAAAGACAAACAACAAACATTAAAAAAAGTATCCAATTAGTGATATTATGCAATGTATTGTTCTTTGCTCTTTCTTATTTTATTAAAAAGTATATACATTTATTCATTAATTTTCTGTATTTAGTGTAAATGGTTGTTATCAGATCAGATCAGATGGTTCATTCGTACATAGCCATCCCAGATATGTAGGTGTGAATTCCATAGTTATTAACATTAAAATAAATAAATATTTAATAATTAAATGAATTAATTAGTTCAATTTCATTATAAATTAGTGCAATTATCTACAGGACGCTACAAAATCATTTGATTTTTTACTGTTTCTTGTTCTACTTAAAGCACTGTAATATTAGATCAATATTATCCTCAATATATTTCGCTATAAATATTAAATATTTTAAGAAAGTATATTTCAATGTTGTGAATTGTTTAAAAAGTTCTGAATTACAAAAATATTTTAGTTTCCCACGGTCCTTATGATAACATGAATTTTTTGAATATCGTTGATTTTAAACCATTTCCATCGTAAAATACCGACAAAAAATATAATACTACTCTCTTTAAACGCTTAAACTATGGCTCTTTTCTTATTATTACCGTTTTTATTTATTTTTCCAAAAAAATAATTTTTTCTCTTCTACTCATTTTAGTAAATTGCTGTCATGACTATTTGTATTTTATTTGGTGCGGTTTTCAGATTGAAAAACAAGAAAGTTTTGTGCCAACTGCCCCACATATCTCCTCGTCGACGACCCGGCAAAGTGCTTGGCTCAGGAAATCTACTGTAATAAGAGATGCAAGTGCAACTGGGTAACTATATGATAAAAAATTATCAAAAATGATCTTTCATTTTTAGGCCTAGAGACACGATGAGAAAATCAAGACTGGGCAAGTTAAGCAGTCGTGCCCGAATGGTTCTGGGTAGCATCGTTGACATAAAAGCGAACATTTTTGGGGATACCCACGACAAAAAGGTTCATATTTTGTATGTCTATATAATTTGTCTATGTCTATATTTAATTTAATTTTGGCACGGAGATTAGTTCCGCGATCAAGAAGTTGTTTTTATTGGTTACCAAGATGAACAAAACGATAAGGCATGTAGTTTTTAAGATACTATTTATTCCCACCAAGGAACAGACTAATAAATTCTATGGTGTAAAAAATATTTTAAGCACCGCGATTCCTAATATGCTATAATAATATGGATTTTGGAGGGAATGTGTGATCAGCACGAACTGTATAGTTTCAGTTTGATTTACTTTTTCTTTTCTAACAAGATAATAATAATAAATATAAAATAATAGCTTAAATCGGAGTAAGTAATGTTTAAATATGCGTCCTCCACAAATTTCTAACTTATTCCAAAATAATTGTAAAATAAAAAAAAAAATTCTTGTGAGATTTGTTTAGTTACATAACTATTTATTATTTTTTCATTATCGTTGTCAATTTTCATATTTCCTCGTGCCAGCCGGTGTGCTACAATCGAACGCCCTTTTGAATGTAGGTCATGAAGCAGATAATAGAAAATTTAAACAGTTGCCAGGCTTAGAAAGATGCGGTTGTTTCGACGACATGAACTAGGAACGTTTATGTTATAAAAGTTTTCATGTAAGATTTTTTTTGTTTGTTAGATATAAACTAGTTGTGAAGACGTAGTTTTAGCAGTGATTATTATCTAAGCATTTAATCTGATTTACTAATTTATCATTATGGATGATTGTTTGTCATCGTCAACAACCCAACATAACAGTGAGGTAAATTTTGTTTCGATCTTTATATTAGAATTAAATAAATTCCTAAACGCTATTGTATAGTTATTGATTTGTTGGGCATGCTTATGGATTTTAAAAAAAGTGGAACCAAATTTTATTAAATCTGTATATTTTTTCAATGGAAGTTTTAAGTGTGTTGTTTTGTCAAGCTCAAAAATCGTAGTGCATTTTGAATGGTTCCTTTTTTAACATCAAGAGATTTCTATTTATTTATTTGTTCAAATATATATGCGATGTCTTGAGATTGCTTTTATCGTGAATCAAATAAAAAAATAAAACAAAAAATGTTTAGATTGATTTTCATTTCGTTTTCGGAATGTTTTTCGTATTAGATCGGCAGGAAGTAATAAAGAGGGTATAATAAAACATAAGGATTTTAGGTCGCCAGGTACATGAATACATACAGATTAGAGCCCGATAACCCTTTTAACCCAGAGAAAGTGGACAAAATCCTGAGAGAAGTTTTAACAGAGGCTTTGGAAAATTTGACCTATGATCCGGAAAAATGCGTTGCACAAGCAAAGTGGGCATCGATGGCTATAAGGTCCAAGGTTAAGGCATTGGATTTTGACAGGTTGGCGAAAATTAAATATATTCAATTTTTAAACCAATAATTGAAAATAAAAATACGCAAATAAGAAACACTTGCACACATTCATTTAAAACTTTTCAAGCCGCTTGAAAAAATAAATAGCGCCTTTTACATATTTTTATTTTTTTCAATGTACAAACTTGGTTTAAATAAATAAAAAGCTAATTTATTTATTACATCATGTTCATACACATATAATTAACATAGAAAACTGGCCACCGTTCTGAAAAATATTTATTTAGGTTGATTTCTACGCATTTTGGGAATGATTTGTCGGGTTTCCCTCTATGCCGTTAGTCTAAACAAGCTACTATGCTGATAACATAAGAACTTTTGAAGCCACCAGAGATTTAGAGGCCCTGCACATTCCGATAATATATGAACTTAGGAAGCAATTATGACAAAAAAAATTAGGTCTATTCAACATGCGCGGGATTTTAAATCATGCTTGCAACCAATGACCATGCGGCAAGTTTGGATGCGACTTTTTACGGCAGTATTTTCTCAATATATGCCCAGATCCAATTAAATCTTCAGGCAAAAAGGGGTTAAGTGTGTGGATATCGCTGTTTAGAAAAAAGTATATATATATATATATATATATATATATATATATATATATATATATATATATATATATATATATATATATATATATATATATATTATTAACAGCAACAGCTA
Organism: Cylas formicarius; assembly: GCF_029955315.1. Lineage (NCBI taxonomy): Eukaryota > Metazoa > Arthropoda > Insecta > Coleoptera > Brentidae > Cylas > Cylas formicarius. The sequence continues at coordinate 38,375,952 of NW_026844214.1, read as the reverse complement.
TATGGAAGTCACCATAAAAAATGTAGAGCTATTCTACATGCGCATGCGCGGACATTTCAAATCTCGCTTTCAATTAACGTAGCCGCTTACAGTTCGTTTGGATGTGGCTATTTTTAAGACAGTAAAAGTTTAAAATGTTCCCAGACTCCTTTAAATATTTAGGTAAAAACGAGTTAGTGAAGTTATGTACAGACAAAAAAAGTTCAGCAGCACATCAGACAGAGTCGAGTCTTACAATAAAAAAATGCACGATTTTAGTAGTGACGGTATTTTTCCGCAATTGGTACCACTTTTAGGTATTTTTTGAAATGTGCTATTTCGGCAAAACCAAACTGTGAGTAATGAAGTACCCAAAAGGCTGTGGCTGGTAGTACTATAACTTAATAATTTAATTTTGATAATCCTATAATTCGTTTCTTGAAAACGGTTAGAGATACCAAAAAGATGTAATAAAATATAAGCATTTTAAACAACTCTGATAAGCAGAACTGTTCAGATAATATGCTATTTATCAAACTTTTTTTATAGGTATAAATTAGTATGCATTGCGACAATCGGAGAAAAAATTTCGCAGGATGTTTACACGACCTGCAGATTTTTGTGGGACGCAGAGAAAGACAGGTATTCGTTTTATTCAATGGAGAATGCACATGTGTTTGGTATTGCTTACTGCTTCGGTGTGTATTTCGAGTGATGTAATTTCGCAGTTTCAATTTCAATATACCTTTGACCATTTGACGAACAACAGAAAGTGGTTCAGTGTCATTTAACCATCTTGTTAATATAAATTGCATATTTGTATGTTTGTTTTAATTGTCCACTTGTGTACTCTCAGTTAGGACTATTTACTCTAGATCTAGGTGGTATCCGACCCACAAACGTTCTGAGCTGGCATCCAGCAATATACACGTGAATATCAAGCGAGTTCTTTTAAGGTACTAGTTGACGTCATCCCTCTTTGTTGTTGAACTGGAATCCTTGTGTATATTCAACGTCATGCTGTTTGGGGATCAATTTTAGGTTCAGTTGCCTTCCTGCTGTGTTGTCAGAGTTTTGTGTATCTTATGTCCGGCATGGTACTTGAAAGCAAAATAAAGATTTTCACTGAAGTGAAATGTGTAATGCGTAGTAGTCTAAGAGCCAGTGGGCGGCTACCTGCATGTATTTGACCAGACCTGGGTGTTTGTACATTGAGGCCCCTATACCTACTATACATGAGGTGGGGACCCACTAAGCCCAAAGCGGCGGACCCAGGTACTGCGCAGGTGAGACGGCTGCCGTTTTGAAATTTTAAAATATGATATTATTATTATCGAAAAATAATAATGGCAGACCATTAGCATGCGGTTAACATTAAATTTAATTAAATTAAATGCTCAAAAAAATAAAATTTTGAAAGTATGTGACCAGACCTGCCAATGAGTTATATTATTCGTTATGGCAGACGTTTTTATTGAGTACACTCCTCACTAGATAACAAAATCTTTACTATTACCCGGTCAGATGTATATGTATTACGATCGCTGTTTTACATAAATTTAGCTCACTTATAATTAATTTTATCACTATATGTACAGAAATTAATACTTTTTTTGTACTTTGTATACTAAACTTTATAAGATTGATGATAAATGAAGTAAATATATTACGAAATAATTTGAAATCTTGGGGTATAATGCAAGTAACAAAAAACAATTCAATTCTGTATTTCATTTTTTTTTAATTTATTTAAGACAAAATTTGAAAGGTGTCGTAGTCATATTTGTCGTAGGTTAACTCTTCTTCATAATCCATGGAATCGGATGTAAAAATAAACCATAAATTGTAAAGTATAAACAATTAGTAAATTGATCCGAATATATTTGATCAAGAATTAATTTTTATCAACTTGCCAGGAACATTAGTAATTAAGTCGCTAATAAAAGAGGGAAGTTGATATCTCCATCGAACCATTTAAAGACAAATGTGTTGTCCTGCTCAAGCCAACCACACTCCAATGGGTCCAAGGCTGAAGGTTGCTTTTTGTAAGCGTTTTTCCAAATAGTTGAAATGTAATGGGCTCTCAGAAGTTATTGGTAGAGTTCATTCTTGCATGGTGGTATTGAGGTTGCGTCAAAATTGTGTATTTTTTTATTAAAATTTTCGTTCACATCCGAAGCTTTCTCCAATAACTGATCTAATTCAGCGCCAATATCTTTTTCTACGACTTCATCCGTCTCAGAAACGTTTACGTCTTTTACAAGATTATCAAGTACTATTGTATCATCAGATATTGAGCTATCAACTAATGTTGATGGTTGCTCAGTTGCAGACGACGACGTAGTGGGTTGTAATACAGCTTCTTTGTTGAGATCGGTAGAATTTTTTTTAAAGCCGTAAACGCTTTGTAACAACTACTGTGATATACAGAATCAAAAATTTCATCCGGTAGAATTATTTCATTTTATTTTAATTTACAATGTTTTCTTAAACTCAAAATTTGTCAACAGTCTCTGCTATGGTACAAAAACCATACTTCACTAGTTCTTTTTCACTAGACATAATGTCAGAGATATTTAACGAATAATAGTTTAATTAAAGAAAAATAACATAAAGCTGTGTATTTTATTAAATTCATTTAACAAGAGGCATCTGTATAGAGATTCACAAACATACTGAAAACGTCTGACAAAAACCGTTAGGTTGGGTTTATAACAGAGCCATCTCAGGTATAAACCCTAAATTATTTAAGTGGTAGTAGCTATAAAATAAAATACTATAAGCTGGAATGAGTATAATAGTAATACATAGGAGAAAGAAAAAAGATAGCTATATGCATTGTATGTCCGGGTAGTAGTAAGGATTTTGTTATCTACTGAGGAGTGTACTCAATAAAAACATCTGCCGGTATTAATAAAAGTTTTTAAGACTATAACGAATAATATATCCCAATGGCAGATCTGGTCAAATACTTTCAAAATTTTAATTTTTTGAGCATTTTCAAAACTGTCTGGTCTGTCATTATTGTTTTTCGATAATAATAATATATTTAAAGATTTCAAAACGGCAGCCGTGGTCAAATATATTTAAAATTCGCCAAAAATCAATACCTGTCCCAGCTGCGCAGTACCTTTTGGCTTAGTGGGTCCCCACATCATGTATAGTAGGTATAGGGGCCTTAATGTACAAAAGCCCAGGTCTGGTCAAATACATGTAGGTAGCCGCCCACTGGCTCTTAAACTATAATGTTTAACTCTTATATGAAAAATAGGAAGGTAGCAAGTGTAGTAGAAGAATATAGTAATTGAAAAGTCTTAAAAAATTAAACTACCACCAAAAGTAATTTCTGTAACAAGAAACAATTTTTTGATTCAAAAGTGTCATGAAAATATTAATGCCTTATTAGTTAGATAGAAATAAATTCATCAATATATATTTAATTTTCCAATTTTGACTCCTTACTATATTTTGGTCAGCTTTGAATGGCACTTGCTGCTTTTTTAGTTTATTAAAAACTGATTTGGAAATAAATTAATTTGTTTATAAACGGTTGGGTACCAATAATTATGGCAGAAAAATCTATAAAAAAATATCCGTATATTTAAAGATGTGATTAGTGTTGCCTACCTTAACTAAAAAACCTCGTTTCTGAGCTTAGTTTGTCAAACCCAGATCTTTGGCAATTTAATAAGGAATCTACCTTAAAAAGTCACTTACTATATAAGTGCCTCGCAAACAGCCATATTTTATTAGATTATTCGACAGTGTTTCAATATATATAGGATCCCGTTAGAACTAGAACATTTTAAACACTTATTATAATATTTTAATTTGTGTACTTTATTTAATAAATGTCATGTTCGATTACGAAATAAAAATTTGCTAATATGCACTTTAGACTGCACGAAATACTGGGTTAAAAATAAAGTGTAGTTTCTTATATAAACATTGGGTCAAAAGACAACCGCTCGGGAGATATCATGCTACAAACATGGTGGAAAAATAATGTTTCAATTTGTTTCTTAAAAACAAAAATAGAACATTAAAATATTACGAAAATATTACTATTATAGAAACACACTTTCTGCATACATTTGGTTTTTTTAATTAGTGGAGGGGATTAAATTAGACTACGTCTATCATTTCCCTTAACTAAATTTAAGGAGAAACTTATGCAATGACATTAGAAAATATGCATTTTTAATTTTGTTTTTTATTCAGAAACTTTTTTTCCCCTGCGATTTTTTCATAAAACTTTCCAAATAAAATAATAAAATGTACTGCATAGCTTGTTGAAAAAAGTTATTTTAGAAAAACAATTTAGTTAGTTGCCCTCAAACAGATGTATTTTGTGCCAATATTTACCAATTACGTTCTAAACAAATACATATTATAAATAATTTATTAATAAGCATTTCTGAAACTAATTGATCTATTCATGAGTGAACAATGAAAAAAAAATTACAATATAAATCACAAAAAACACAACAAATTAGCAAGAGGCCCTAAGACATAAGAAAATAATATATTATGCAACAAGTGACTGTCAGGATTGACAAACGTCAAAATTGAAGGTGTGGGAAATATCTCCAACATCCGATTGCTCCCAAACCCGTGCGGTAAAATCCGGACTATTACTGTACGGATTTGTGAGCAGTCGGCTGCTTTCGGAGATATTACTATACGGATTGAATTTTGACGTTCGTCAATTCTGACGGTCATGTCAGTGAATGCATTCGTGTTATTTTGCAAAAATGTACCCAAAAATTAAGATTCGTAGAAAAAGTATAGTATGCAACACGTTTGGTAAGCTTCTTAATTCACTCGTTTGTTAAATACTCGCTCCGCTCGTGCCAAATAAACTCGTGACTCAAATGCTATTTACCATACCTGTTGCATAATAATAAACAACTCTTTATTGCAAAAAACATATACGAACAGATCATTTCACCTAGCCATTTGGCATCAGACAACGTTCCCAAAACCACTAACGGCTAAGGATGCCAACTGAGCCTGCAGAAAGTCATAATAATATTCCATTACTATGCTTCGATTATCACGCCACTTAGCGGTAAGCAGGAAAAAATTCCATGGGTCAATTTGAACTCCAGAACTCCAACTGAAATATGGTTTTAGACAGTAAGTATGACATCTATGAATCGTTTGAGTAAGTTTATATATATATATATATATATATATATATATATATATATATATATATATATATATATATATATATATATATATATATATATATATATATATATATATATATATATATTACCTCGGGGGCTCACAACTGTTGGGTACGGACCTCGCGAACCCGAGGTACCCTAGCTGAGCCTCATTCTGTTTCAACTTGTCTTGTTTGGGACTCTCTCCCTTTCATCTTTCCTATCGGCCCCCCTAGGCCAACTCTTGGTATTTTTCCGACTCCGACGCTATTTATATTTCTACCTGGCAGATAGGATATGTCCAACGGAAGGCAGAAGAGTACGGTGCAAGGTTTAGGATGCCTAGTACCGGTCCAGAACAGGGATGGTGAAGCAGGCCCCACTGGACCGTCAGCCAGCGACTGCGGCTCACCCTCAGTGGTATTCCAGGCTGAGGAGAGTATTTTTGCTACTGGATACGAAGAGATAAACCCGTTTCAAAGAAGAGACTCTATTCAAAGAACACCACCGACACGGAGAACCTTCTCGCTCCCAGACGCTAGTGATCTATTGGCCCACCAAACAGAAGGCCCTATCACGGAAAATGCAGCTAAAAGAAAGAGACTGGAGGGAACCCCCGATAACTCAACAAGCAAAAATGTGAACAACAAACAAAGGGACCTTATCCACACCTTAGACAAAGTATTCGCACAGGTAAGAACTATGGAAAGAATAATCAAAGAAGCATATAAACCAAAAAAGGAATACTGTGAGATCAGTGGCAAACTATCCTTCTTAACAGAGAAGCTCCGTGCGATGGATATCGAAAAATGGTTGCATGATATGAGTACAAATACTGAAGCAGAAAAGAAACTTCGTCTAGAAAATGATGAACTGCGAATGCAGGTCAACGCTATGAAAACGGAACAGAACGACAAACGACAAGAAAGATCAGAGACTATAAAATGTGACGCGTGTGCACGGGCGGAAAAAAGAGTCTTGAGACAACAGCAGCTCAAAAAAGAGGAGATTTTCGAGTGCTACCAGTCCATCAGTGAAGAGGACTGGGAAGAAAACGTATTTTACGATTTGGAAAGTATCGAGGGACCAGCGCAAGACACCGCAACGGAGTGGGACCTAATTCTGCAGTGTAATACTAAATTGGAGTCGCGCAACAAAGATATCAATAGAACAATCGACAAATTTGGAGCCAAACATGGTCTTACGTCTCAAAACAAGAGAGAAGGTGAAGTTGCCATCATGGTGCACTCCGTGGGCTTTCCTGACGTTAGTGGAAAATTAGTGCAGTCCACTAGATGGATATTCTACCCTATCTTGAGCGAAAAATCCACTCAGTCAGAAGTGGGCGACTCAGAGATGTTCGAGGCTCTACGCAGGATCAAAATCCAAGTCATAAAACAGGATAGAACTAATATAGCGATTCTCGATAAGATGAGATCACCGGAACCATAATGACACGAATGCTGCAGTTCTTATTCTGCGATACGCCAGTACGTATTGCAAAAATTCGACGAGAACAGTACCAGCCAAGCCAGCATATAAAACGCAACAAAGAGACGAATCCGAGGAAACCCAAGGAAGATGCGCTGCTGATAGAAATGAAAGACACGAGCTTTGCGGACCTCCTTAAGGCCGTTAAAACTGCTGTAGATCCTAGCGCCATAGGCGTCGACATTGGACAACTTAGAAAAACAAGAAACGGCCGAGTCTTACTTACCGTCAATAATGGATCCGATCGAGCTACTAAACTGCTAAAAAGGGAAATTGGTGAAAAGGTACCCGGGGCCACTGCACATTTGCTAAAAAGCAAAAAAGTTCTCCACGTTAAAGACCTGGACGAAGTTACTACAACTGACGAGATCAAAGAGGCTGTTTCTAAGGCAACGGGCTCCAACCCCAGTAATGTAGACTTAAGAGCTCTCAGACCAGCTTACGGAGGCAGGCAAAATGCCACCCTAATTGTAAGCGAGGCGAAAGCAGAAAAACTTATTAATCTTAAGACGATAAAAATCGGCTGGACTAGTTGCCGAATTTACGAAAGGCAGAGAGAAGATCGATGCTTCAGATGCTGGGGATTAGGGCATGTCAAGTCGCAATGTAAAGGGCCAGATAGAGAAACACTATGTCGGAAATGTGGGCACGAGGGCCACAAAGCAGATACATGCTCGAATAAACCATTCTGCCTCCAATGTAAAGCAGAGGGCCATCAAACCGGCTCCCCTAGATGCTCATCAAAAGTGCAGGCGGCGGTAGCGCCAAAGAAAGCAACCGCATCCACACAATCATCAGATTCCTCCAAATAAATACCAACAGAAGTCGCGCAGCCCAAGATCTGGCGCTGGCAACCGCGACAGACATGCAAGCAGAAGTGTTGATAGTAAGCGAACCCAACAGAATCGCCATTCAGAATAGAAAGGACTGGATTAAGGATAACGAGTGCAAAGCTGCCATAAAAGTCATTGGAAATAACATAGCAATTAAAAGGCAGGGTAGCGGTTCCGAATATTGCTTTATAGAAACGGTAGACTTTACCATCTATAGTTGTTATTTCTCCGGCAACGACGAGATTGATCAACTGGACGAGGCCCTATTTGAAATCGGCAGGATGGTGCAAGGCAACAACGAAAAGGCTGCTGGGGACTTTAATGCCAAATCTACGGAGTGGGGTATGACGCATACTGACGCGAGGGGCGAAATGGTCACAGAGTGGATGGCCGCCAACGGCTGAATCACTGTAAACCAGGGAAACTCGCCAACGTTTCAAAGCCAAGGCTACGGTTCGATTCTTGATCTCACCATAGTGACTGAAGGCATCAGGATGAAAATCGGACAATGGAGAGTAGTTGAAACAGAAACGTTAAGTGATCACAACTACATAACTTTTGAAGTAAAAAATAGTGACCCGACAGTGGTACGGCAAAGAGAATGCAGAGGCTGGTAAGTCAAAAAACTTGACAGAAATAAGCTTCGCAATGCAATCGGGTCGCTTGGCGAAGACGGACCATCGGCAAGAGATTTCTCAGAAGAGTTGGCAACGCTGTGTGACATCTCAATGCCAAAGAAAAGGAGTTTCAGGAACAAACAGCCTGCGTACTGGTGGAACAGCGAAATAGCGGAACATCGTAGAGACTGTATAAATAAGCGAGGGAAATACACAAGAACTGTCAAACATGGCATTATTCGAGATACACTAAGAACATGGGAGGAATACAGAGAAAGCAAGATAGCACTCAGAGACAAAATCAAGAAGGCAAAGAAAGAGTGCTGGACGCGGCTCTTTGACGACGTTGATCGTGACATCTGTGGCGATGGTTACAAAATCGCGATGAAGAGCCTTTTTGGATTTCCGCCACGACCTAACCTAAGCATGGAAGCAACAGAGAAGATCGTACGACATCAATTTCCGTGTCATGACGCGGTATCGTTTGCTCGCGACGATGGTGCGAAGCCGGTAGTATTCACCGTGGATGAACTAAGCAACGCTGCTGCGAAAATAAGAACAAGAAGGAGGCAGGCCCTGGAGGGGTCCCGGCCGAAATCCTTAAGGAGCTGGTGGCGACAAAGCCTGAATATGTATTAGCCACCTATAATAAGCTAGCAGAAAAAAGCTGCTTTCCAGCGGAGTGGAAGGCAGCTAGGATGATTCTGCTGAGGAAAGGCGACCACACGCTGGAGAACCCATCGTCCTATAGACCAGTCTGCCTGCTGGATGCAGAGGGAAAACTTTACGAGCAACTAGTGATTGCACGCCTGCACAGGGAAATTGAGCGTACTGGTGGTCTGTCGGCTAGGTAGTATGGCTTCAGGAGCGGTAGACAAACAGTTGATGCCATAGCAAGGGTTATTGAAATCTCCAACAAGGCTTCAAATTTCGCGCATGCAAATCGTAGACTGGCGGTTATAATAACTCTTGATGTCCGAAATGCCTTTAATAGTGCCTCGTGGCAATTAATCCTGGAGGAATTAATAAAGCGCCAAATGGACGAAGGCCTAATAAACTTAATAGCGTCATACCTCTCTGACAGGGAGATCCTACTGGAGGCATAGGGACAGGCAAAGGGGATCGGCATAACAAGCGGAGTACCACAGGGCTCGGTCCTTGGACCCACACTGTGGAACGTGCTCTATGATGGGCTTTTTGCGTTGGAGATGCCAAACGGAGTGACACTAATAGGGTTTGCCGACGACATCGGCATGATTGTGGTAGCAAAGAACGAGGAGCTCCTGATGTGCAACGCAAACACGGCGCTACAGAGAGTTGCGCGATGGCTCGAGCAGAGACGGTTGGCCCTAGCGCCGGAGAAAATCAAAGCAGTGTTGCTAACCACAAAACGGAAGATAGGCCACGTTGTTTTCGATGTTATGGGTAGTGAGATTGGCTTGAGTGACGCTGTCAAATACCTGGGAGTGTGGCTTGACAGAAAGCTTAGTTTCGCTGAGCACGTAAAGCGAACTGTGCAAAAGGCAGAAAAAACGACTTCTGCGCTGTTGTGTCTAATGCCAAACATAGGTGGACCAAGATCATCCAAACGGAGACTTCTAGCGAGCGTGGTACACTCTCAGATACTGTATGGGGCCCCAGTCTGGAGCAAGCTTATCGAGAATAAGAGACTAATAGCTGTGTTATCAACACTACAAAGAAAGCTATCACGGGGACCTATGGCCGATGGACACACCAGTTAATCCCGGACATACAACAGTGGATTAATCGCCCGCGTGGGGAAGTGGACTACTTTTTCACGCAGGCTCTATCGGGGCATGGTTGCTTTGGAAAATATCTGTCCGACCGAGGACGCGCCCAGACCAGTGACTGTCAGTACTGCGGCCTGTTGGACGACGTGGAGCACACACTGTTTCACTGCCACAGGTGGAAGGAACAAAGAACTATGTACTCATGTACAACAGGTACCAACTTCAACCCGCGCAACATGATGGCAAGAAAATACGTGGAGGGAGACGTACAGAGTGATTCGCAAAATTATCGAGACCAAGGAGAGAGATATTAGGGCAAACCGTAGTACATAGGTGGAGAACCTGGGACCGGCCCTTGTACCGAAGTAATGCGTAAGCGGTTTCCGGTACAAAGGTGCCTGCGTGGAAGATAGGGTGGGTTTTTTTAGTCGGTAGGCGGCAACTCCACACTCTGTGTGGTGTCTGAATCCGACACAAGGCTAGCCAATTAAACACCAGGCTAGTATCGTCTTTTGAAGATTTTTTTAGCACCCTCCAAATATATATATATATATATATATATATATATATATATATATATATATATATATATATATATATATATATATATATATATATATATATATATATATATATATATATATATATATATATATATGTATATATATATATATATATATATATATATATATGTATATATATATATATATATATATATATATATATATATATATATATATATATATATATATATATATATATATATATATATATATATATATATATATATATATGTATCGTCTTTTGAAGATTTTTTTAGCACCCTCCAAATATATATATATATATATATATATATATATATATATATATATATATATATATATATATATATATATATATATATATATATATATATATATATATATATATATATATATATATATATATCGAGTATTTCTAAAATGAACTAAAATGTTTTAAAATTAATTTATTTACTTGCACCTTATCCAAGGTCAGACTTAAATATTGTTCTACACATTAAAATCACGATTTTCAGAAACGCACCGCGATTTTATCATAGATAGATAATATAATTGCGAAATCTCAAGATACTCTGAATAAGGTTTATAACCTTATAGGTTATAGATTACTTTATAGTCAGTTATTCTTTCAAGAATTTTGTTTTGTTAATCGTTGTATTATCATACGAAGCCAATGGCTGATGAGCAACGAATAACTTGCTAGATTTGGTCTTTATCGAAGTAGGATCTTTGGCTGTCCGCAAGGAAGATAGTGATTTTTTTTCCTGGATAAAATTATAAAATGGATATCATAATTTTTATTATTTTTTTTGCAAAAAATTGTTCGTAACTCACTAACTGGGTTATGTTTTTCTCAGAAGTTTCTTTCCCGCCTCAGTCTGTTTAATTTTTTTATGTTTTTTATATAGGGAGTTGTTTGACGAACTGCGTTCCTTATTCACTGAAAAAAAGTAAAAAAGTAATTATTTTTATTAATATTTATTTTCGCTATTCAAAAATGCTCCACTAACCTGATGATTTGACTACTTCGTTGATTGATGCCAACAATTCCTGTTTTGTTCCGGAAAATACTCCTTCAATATCGTCACCGCCCAATTGCCATATGAAAACTCCCGCAAAATCCTGGGATAATACGTATTTTACCTGCGTAAAATAAAATAAAAATAATCTGTTTTTATAAGTAACTAAAACTGTTAAATACAGTTTTAGAACACAAATCATCCTAAATTACTATTTTAAATATAATAACATAATTATTTACTAGGAAAACAGCTTTTGCACTACTTCTACAAATAAATATCCGGTAACTATATTATTTTTTAATACACTATATAAATGTTTATGAGTTCCATTGCAATCCAAATACAAATTGTTTCTATTTTAACCTTATATTTAATTTATGTATTGGATAATACTCGCATTTTCTCAAAGGCAGTTTTCCACAAATATTTATTAAATAACGAACATTCTTCAATCGCATAAACAAGTAAAGATAAAATATTATTGTTTTTTTACTTCCCTAATAATTAAAGTCGCACTACTGATTGTAAATAGCTGTCGTTCTGTCGACAAATTAAAACAAGAATACTTTTTCATCGAGTACTGAGTAATGCTTTATTATTACTATTGATTATTAATTTATTATTTATAAATTACTCAATACTGATTTATTATTATTTCTTAGTAGCTTTTCGAAGTACCATCTGCAATTTAAATAATTTAAAATAGAAGATAAAATGAGCTTATATAACAAAATCACTCTTTTTAATTTTTAAAATCTCTGAAAATAATTTACAATTTTGGTTTGCCTGTTTCGAGTTTCAAGCTGTTTTTATAGATTTACTAATCGATATATGTCATTAAATTTACATCAACCTCATTTTATTAACGTAATTATTTTCCTTCAATTTTCCGAATAAATTAATGTATATTATATTTTTGAACCTTTGATGATCCGATAATTTTAGAAGATTACTTACTTTTTCGGTTATTGATTTTTTATCATCATATCCTAACCATTGGTCTCCAGAATATTTGTAAGGATTTTTTTGTTCATCATCCCATACTGTTGTCCAATTTGAATAACCTTGTAAAATCTAGAACAACATATATTATAAGGAACAAGTTTTTGTGGTAACTAATTATCAAATTCGATGCTTCTCTTTATTCGGATCCGATTCAATGGAAGATTGTAATTAAAAATAGAAAAAAAATAGTATGTAAATAGGTCTGGTATATTAACCTTAATTGTTAATACCATATTATTGATTTGATGGATGTTTCAGAATGTTTGATACATATTCTAAAATTATTATTTTTTTTTATTCTGGCCCATTGACTGCAATGCTTTAGCCATTTCATTAGATACTTATCTGATCTTTTAACTCTGCAAGACAGTCTTCATTACAAAAAGATTGATTGATTGATTTACTTGAAAATATGACGGTGACACTGGTGAACCAGCTCCAGTTACTGGTGCCTTAAGGTCGTGATTTTCGGGATTAAGAAGTGTAAAACTTCTACCATAAAAAGGCAGGCCAATGTTAATCTTGTCTTTTGTCGCTCCAGCATCGAGCCATAGCTTTCCTCCAGCCTGCACGTTAAGATAACCTTTTTCATACGCAGTATCTTTCGAAGACGGAAACAGCGGTGAGTTTTGGCCTGTGTATGAACTCCACGATCCGAAATAATCGTATGTCATGACGTTGATCAAGTCTAGGTATCTATAAAGCAAACGTAATGATAACATTCCAAAATCAATTAAAATTTGTTTTTTTATGAGGAAAATCAAAAATTTGAAAATTTGGTGTCACACACTGTGGTTACTATTAGGCTAAAATATGTTTTCTCTTAAAATATAGTAAATTTAATGGCGCCGCTTCTATTCGGATATATCTACATGTTTGGTAGTTAAAGTTGTCAAGATAAATGCTTTAATGTAGAATTCTTAAAAAATATATTATATTTTTTAAGTCTGCAACAGTTGTATATGTATTATGTTATGGCAAATAATAAAAGTTATTTTTTTTAATTTTGTGATATTTTATTGATATGAGAATAACTGCATAAAATTATATAGGGTGTTTCATTAAAACAAGGTGTGATATAAAAGGATGGCCTAAAGCCTAAAGGAGAGCGTCACTTTCCTTTCCCATGGATCCGAAACACTTCAAACATTTACGGGATATTACCGCATGGGTTTGGAATCAGTCGGATGTTTTCGGAGATATTTCCCATGCTTTGAATTTTGACGATTGTAAATTCATTGAATGTAATGGTATTGTTTTCGAAAATGTCCCAAAAACTGACGGTCGTAGAAAAAGTATAGTATGCAACACGTATGGTAAACTTTTTAAGTCACTCGTTTATTAAACACTCGCTCCGAAAAACTAAACTCGTGACTGAAATGTCGCTTACCACCTTGGTGGATTATATACTATTAATATGGTAAGAGACTATCTAGATACAGGTTACTCTCAAAATGGCATTTATCTTGAAATCACTCTGTAACATTCAAAATTGTAGAAGAAGAAGAAATGGAAGTAGTCCAGTAATATCCAACAAATGTGAATGGTTCTCAGACCTGCAGAAACAAGAAAATTTGGAGGTACTGTACAAATTTATGTCAGTTTTTTATGCTAAATAAGAGCAAAAACATTTTTTTGAATCTTATTAATAATAATATCAAATCTGTTACTTGGATGGGAAAGTAATAAGTTTTTGACAAGAAGTATTAAATAAAAATTTTCAGTAACACAGAAAAAGGGCCTAGAATTTGAATCTCGAATTAAGAAAAGTATTTATATTTAGAATATATTGGCTAATAGTTCAGGTATTCTCTGGTAGAAGTTTCAAAAATAATTTCGCAGTAGAAATTTCCAAATGATTAATAAAAATTTGGAAATTTCTACTGCTAAATTGGTTTTATAGTTTGTAAATACGTTGATATAAATTGATGTCGGTGGGGCACGTTATACATTGGCAATAGATAGGATATTAGTGAAAATTATGGAAAGAGATGGTGTGTTTAAATTTATCCTGAAAATCTCCATTTTGAATATTGAAAATATGTAAGGGTCTTACTTAGCTATTTGAGGTACATCGTAGCCAGTGTTATCGTAGATGGGTATTGCTCTAACAGCTGCAGTTAATAAGATATCGTACTCCTTGAATCCTTCCTTGAGATCCTTGAGCAACGCGATGTAGTTGTCCTATCAACATACATTACACAGGTATGTTAGATTTAAGGTACATTTAATTAAGTGTTTCTTCAGGGACCGTCATGTTTTTTTTTTTTCATTTTATTGTCTGAAATTTTTTCCTAGATGAAGTATATATTAGAAATTAATTCGATCCCTTTTACATATTATTTTTGAATAACTTTCTGAAATAACTACAAAACAATGACTAATACGAGAAAAATATAGCCAATTAAAAATAACGACAAGACAAATTGCAGGGCATTATAAAAATTAGAGGGTATAACTGTCTCATTATTTAATACTATATAGTGTATATTGTAGAAGTAAAAGAACAATTAACGAGTTTAGAGTGACTGAAAATTTTTAATTAACCAAAAATGGATTAAACTTCCGCCAAACACCCAATCCCAAACGATTTTTAAAAATTAATGACCTACAAACCTTATCTACTGCCTCGGGAAACTCCCAATCAAGATCTATTCCATCGTAATTGTATTTTTTTACGATGTCGATACAACTTTGTACTAGAGTTTTTCTCAATGCCGCCTGTGCAACGACTGTCGAAAAGCTTTGGTTTTGGTTAGAAAGTGAGAACAATAATTTTAAATCTGGATTAATTTTTTTCAGTTCCGGTAACCTTTGCAACATTCCTACGAGAACAATTTGTTAAAATTACAAACATGAGAAAATAGCTAAAAAATAACATTAAAATATACAAATACTTAAATTGACATATACTAAATTAGCAAGATTTTCACTAGCAGGTTTTAATCATTTTCTGATGTTGGTTTCACTAAATAATCTAAGATCAGTTTCTGTAACACTTATTTTCAAAATGTGTGATACGTACCTATTTCTCGCAACGCCCTATTTTCATCTTGAATAGTTAATGTTCCGTTATCTTCAACTATCAAAAAGGCGTAATATATGTGTGTCAAATAATTCGCATTAATTTTTTCCACTGGTAAAACTTGCGATGCTCCTCCCCAATAGTAACCACCCACATTCTCTACAAAGGGAAAAATCAGATTTGAATAGGCGCAGTTTTGGATGGTTTCATTTCGAAGTTGACACTAAATAATATACGTAACTTGAATAATATGACCTCGAGTACAGTGTTGTTAATTTTGTAAAAAAAATATTTATTGGTTTTGAGCAAGTATGCGTTGTGTCCAATTTGATAAATATTTTATTCACTTATTATTTAATTAATTTTTTACTTCACATTTGCTTTGCTTTTAGTTTTTCAATTTGTTTTTCTAACTAGTGAACTCGATCTACGCTGAAATGCCAAAAGACGGCTAGTAATGCGCTTTTATATAAATCGGAGAATATTTTCTTTAACTTAAACTAACATATTAAAACAGTTATAAATAAAGAAAAATTTTATATTTTCTTTTAAAGTTTTGTGACAACTAAATCAATAGGTAAAGAATATCGAAATATGGATGTATATTTTATTTATAAATTATACCCACAAATATACATTATCGTGTCTTTTGTTATTACATTTAAATGATTAAGTTGTATAATAATATTCATTTATTTTATTTTTATAATAACTTGATGAGTTATTATTCATTTATAAAACAAAATCTCGTCAAGTAATTATGCAATAGGTGAAATTCTTTACTTACCTGAAAAAATATCTTTTTTGACGGTTATATTTGTATCTGTAGATTACAGCACAAGAGTAATCATTTTTTTTTTCATTAATTATCGCCAGCAATAAAATTATTTCTGGGTATAATAGATGTTACCCATCAAAAATAGTTAAAGTATAATGATTTTATAAAGTATAACCGGTTGACAAAAGATTTAGCATAAAAAAGAAACTCTTTTTACACTGGTTTACCATTAGTATTAACGTGCATGTAAAAAAAAGAATACCCATTACTAGCCTAAATAAAATTGGCTTAGATCGGATTCCCTGGTTTTAAACAACTCCTGCCACAAATTAATATTATAAAAATGCCTATCAAACGTGTTGTCTTTTTTGCACATTTGTGCTTTGTTGATGCTTTTAAATAAAATAATCGGTCGAAAAAAGATCATCTTACGAGAATGTTTCAAATCCAAAATGGCGACATATATATCCAGCACATAAAAAAATATTTTGTAACGATTTATTTTTTAATATATTTGACTACAATTTTATGCATTATTATCATTATTATTATTCCTTCGTAAAGTCAAAGTACGGAACTACAAAACGTGAAAAAATTATGCTTTATGGGTGATACATAAATTTAAAATGTTTCACGCATACTAATTTTTAAACATCGCGTGATATGTAAGCGTAATATATTCACAAAATATGCCACTTACTTGATTCCACATGCGCAACAATAAAACTCAAAGATATAATGACGAAACCAGGCGATAGCTTGTTCATTACTGGAAAATTTAAAATCACCTTTTTAAAATCGAACATGCAATCTCTATCTGGATCGTTTGAATCCGAGAACGGAATATATACGAATATCGAATGGGTTCAAGTGGGATTTTTATTATTTCGTTGTATTTATCAATTCTGATCTTACACTTTACATTCTTACTCGGAAGCGTTCAAAATATTTACTTGTGCATTGCACTGTTTGGGTCACATTCCACGGTTCTTTTTAGAAAACGGTTTTTCACATAATGACGATCTTGCTGAATAGAAGGCGCTTGAATCTTTAAACGGGTTTTAACGCGCAAAATTAAAGGTTGGATCATTCGTTGCTTTCTATCTAGCTATCAGACGATGAGAGTGTCTGACGTTAATTTTATCTTATACATTTTATCTGCTTTGAAAACATTGTTTTTCTACTACCTACTCTTAAATATTTATTAAATTTCAGCTTCATTAAATACTATCGCGAGCCACCTCGACCGTTTCCGGTACGTTAGTCGTGGATTTGGGAGCGATCGGATGTTTTACGTATATTTAAAACACCGATGTTATTTTAACGTTTGTCAGTTCTCATCATCACGTTACACGTCATTCAGTGAATTTATTCGTGCTGTATGGCAAAAATTTGGTTGTAGCAAAAGTATACTAGGCAACACATGACTCCTATTCTATAAGTAGTGACAATCACAATCAGACGAGTGACGCCGCAAAAAGATGATTGACGGGTGAAATAAACGTTTCTAAAACGCGTCACTAAATTTTTTTTGATCGGGAAAGAAAAATATAATAGGGATTTAAAACTTTAGTGAAGTGTGTCTCAAAGTCATATATGTATTAGATAATATAGTGGCTCTACTAAAGTAAAAATTGGTGCGCCGCAGCCAGGAAATGATTTTCCGCGCATGCCTCATTTCATCCGCTAACCTGCACTTTGCCCCATTTTCGTTCTAAACAGCAGTTTCTACACAGTTAACTCGCTTTTCCAGAATACCTAGAACGAGATCTAGGCTTATTTTAAGAAAATGCTGCCAAAAAATGCCACATCCAAACTTATTAAGGATCTGTCAGCGATCGTCGCACACAGGCGAATTTGATCAAAATGCTATCTTAAAAAAATTTCTAAAAATGATGAATAATGAATTTATTTAAGAAAAGTATAAATTTTAATGATAATACAGTACTTTACACTATTATTCCGTTACACGTAGAAATATACAGTGTGGTCGAAAATTCATACCTAAATTAAATACTGATTAATAATTTTTTTTTAGAATGATGTTAGAACATTTTTAATTTAGTTTCTTACTTGTTCACATTTTTACGTAATTCATTTTTTCAGTGACAGTTATTAAAACTTATTTTAACAACACCAACAATATGTATTATTGAAGAAAAACATAAAACAGTTCTAATTTTAACCTTGAATTATGATAATGTATATGTAATTACAAAAACAAAATTACAAAAAGATAATCATAAATATTTAAAAAAAAGGGGTAAAAACGAAGATGACATATTGATATTTGAGCACTTTGAGTATTAAGAATTTCGCAAGTATAATCTTATTATTTATGGCAATAAACAAGCAGAACTTTTTATAACAAGTTTTTTTATGGACTATTGAAATTTGTACAGTTGCGTCTATGAAAATCTAGTACAAAAACATATCTCATAATTCCTGGTCTATTATAAAAAAAAATCTGATTAGATACCTAATACCTTTCTGTGTCACAAATTTTTAAAATGACACAGGGCAAACACAGGTTTTAGACTCATCATCTTCCAGTCATCCATTGGTCAAAAAACACTTAATAGTCTGGGATATAAATATTTCTTCTCAAAAACCTGTAAATCTGGCAAGATTGCCATTAGCATTTTTGAATTTTGCATGCTCAAAAACCTTACAATAGTAAATTTTACCAAAATAAAAAATATATACCAGCACTGAGAGCACTTCTTAAAAAATAGATACCCATTAAGATCGCAAATCATCGCGTAAATAAGAAAATATGTCTTTTTAAGGACATATTAAATAAGAGTTTTATGCTAATTTGAAGATTGGGAAACGCGGGGAAATGTACTTTTTGTTCAAAGAAAACGAAACGTATATGTATTTTAAGAAGTGATGCCGTTGTGACGTTAAAACAATACATAGATGATAATAATTGCGTAGATAATAATAATTATATGCTTGTATTTACCACTAGCATAGGATCCATACTATAATTTTATTATTTTTCAATCACCAATTTTCGAAAAAACGGTTAAATACATACTGATGCACTCTGATTAAATGAATACAAATTAATAAACTTTCAAGTTTCAATAACAATATGGCGAGTAGCAACGCGAATCAAAACAAAAGTTTGTTTATTTATAATAGCCAGGTAACTAGATTACTGAAATGTAATGGATTTAGCTCAAGATTTTTAAGTTGGAATTTTTAACTTCTGGCCAGCTTTTGAGGAAAATGCGCCCGTGTGCGTCGTTCAATGTCAAGGTCATGCGCATGTTGAATGAACGTTCTCAAAAAAATGTTCATTGTTGCTTCATAACTTTTTACATTTCTAATACCTATTCGATCAAAGTATATCGTCTTGGCTTTTGACGCGCAAGGATTGGTTCTGGTCAATACTGACGTTTCTAACTTCCGTTGTCCAAAAACTTTTTAAACACGTTTTTGCTAGAAATTATCACTTGCCGTTATCTAGTGAAAACTGAGCGCTTCAATCGAAGCTACCCACATTTATACGGCGTCAGGTAGCGAGTTGGGTACCGTCGACGGGTGGCGCAGGTCAAGGACTAAAGATGGTGCTGTTACGTTGGACTAAGGGTGCTTCTATAAACTTTCTCTTCTTCTAGTGGGTTTCTTTTTGTGAAATTGTGGCGCTTGTCCATTTGATTCTGTGATGTTCTGTTCAAGTACGCTCTGCGAAACCAGATCTATTTCTTTCTCCACGTTGGGTATATTGTGCTATTTTTACATCCAGTGGTCGCTTCGTTTCACTTACGAAAAATTTTTCGCACTTCGTATAGTTTTGTTGTTTTTGATGTTCTCTGTTTTTTTTTCGTTATTAAACTTTTTATAGTTTTGCTACAACGGACGGCGGTTTTGTCGTTGCATTTTTTTGCAATTCTACCGATCTTTTCGGCAACCCCCTTAAGATAGGGAATGGTCATTGGTATTGGTACGAAAACTTAGTAAGGGTGTCTTCAATCAGTCTCTTTGAATAACCATTATGCATTAGTTCTTTAATTCGTTCAACTTGTGCTTATAGTTGCCACTTAAAAAATCGCCACTATCGCTACTGTCGTCACGTTTATTAATTGTTTGCAACTGTAAATCGATTTTCTTCAAAGAAGTACACAACGACTTTTTGGCACAACTAATGCATAATTTTGTAATTACTTTTTTATGCAGTTCTTCTAGGGTTAAAACACTATTCACTCTATAAGCGTTGTAGATTATACGCCCAATTAGATTTGCGTGTTGCTCTTTAAAATCTCGCGAAGTACCAGCATCTTTTCTCACTTTCGTCTTGACTGTCCCATTTGCAACAATTTTTCTTACAGATGACTTCGAAACTTTGGTCATGTCACTTGTTTTTATTGCTACTCCTACTTCCCCTTAACACTTAACACAATTCGCTTAGTATCCGAAGACAAATGGATCCATTTTCTTATTTGCTGCGGTAGTTTCGTCTTTTAAATTGTCATTACCATATCATCTCCACTTCGTCTTCAAATTCTGCGTTGTTTTCCATGTCTCCTTCTAACAGGGCAACGTTTTCTTCATTCCACGGTCCCCATATTTTAAAGTGTTAACAAACAGGAACCTTCAATACCGCGAATATCGTCTATAGCAGGGCTTCTTAAACTTTTTTATATAGCGACCCCCTTCAAGCCTAGGAAATTTTAAACGACCCCCTCTTCCATATAATGAAATATATATTAACCGTAGATGTAGATGTAATATCGCACTATTTTACAATGTAAATAAAATAAGGATTAAAGAATACGTACCTATTCATTTCACATATATATAATTGGAAACGTTGAAGGGATATCGGTCGTAATAAAACACAATAAATAGAATGACAAAACTATATATATATATATATATATATATATATATATATATATATATATATATATATATATATATATATATATATATATATATATATATATATATATATATATATATATATATATATATATATATATATATATATATATATATATATATATATATATATATATATATATATATATATATATATATATATATATATATATATATATATATATATATTCTCACGTATTGATTCACGGATGGAAAAATGTGATGACACTATATTCCGGGATATCATCCGTTCGCTCGTTGAACTCCGACTGGAATCCTGCAAATCTTGCATCCGACTGGAATCCTGCAGACGTTTCGCCAAAATCTCACTTGGCATCTTCAATGCTCGCGCTCCGAAAACACTTCCAACACTGGGAGGTTATCGGCGGTGCGTGCGGTATTTATACTCTGCGCCGAAGATGGTAACGGTGCTGCTTGTGCGTGGGGGGAGGTGGCTCCGCCCCCTGAATTGTCGCGTTGATAGTTTCGCCCGATCGTAGTTGCGATGTCCCCGTTGGCTGCTGCGCATCGCTCTGCTGTTTGATTATCGTTCTCCACGTGTTGGATAAATGCAGAGCGTCGTCTCTCGTATTGAGGTGTCCGGACTTTTCTATTTCGATGGCCTCTCGTATAATCCTAGTCCTAAAATCAGGAATATTAGCTATTTGTTTGCAAGTGCCGAAATCAATTTTATGGCCTGTCTGATGTTGGTGCTGAAACAAAGCAGATGTTGTTTGTTTGTTTCTTATGGCTAAACGATGTTGCACTGTATACTCCTTGGTTTTCCAGAGTAATTTTTTGTTTTGGGTTTCTTAGTATTGCTCCGATGGTATGGTCAGGTTTGTATGCCGTTGATATGTCGTATTTCCGTAATATTCGGCCGATTTTGTCAGTAACCCCCTTGATGTATGGCAGGACAGCGATCGATCTTCGTTGGGTCTCGTCCTGCACTCTCTGCTGCGGCTGTTGTTGTTTACCGATTGCCTTGCTGATGGTGCGCCTTTGGTATCCGTTTTGTTGAAGACAGGTACTAATTTTCTTCAGTTCTTTATCTCTGTTCCTCTCGTTTGTGAGCCTGAAGGACCGAGCAATTAATGTATTTGCCACTGCCTGTATCTGTGATGGGTGGTGATGAGATTTAGCGTTCAGATATCTATTAGTGTGTGTTGGTTTTCTATAGACAGTGTGTTCCAAGTGTCCATCTTCGGTCCTTGTGATGTGCACATCTAAAAAGGGCAGACTGTTATCCTCTTCAAGTTCTATTGTAAATTGAATCCTTGGGTGAATGGAATTCAGATGATCTAGGAATTTCAAAAGCTCCTCCTTGCCAAAAGGCCATACAACAAATACGTCATCAACGTATCTTGTCCATAGTTTTGGCTTCAGATTTGCCTTCTCTATTGCTTTCTTTTCGAAGTAAATCATGAAGAGGTTGGCAATCACAGGTGAGAGAGATGATCCCATTGCTGCTCCATCTATTTGTCGGTAAATTTTCCCGTTGTGCATAAAGTAAGCGTTTTTCAGGCAATGTCTTGACAGATCCATTATGTATGGCAGAAGATCTTCGTTTTCTTCTATAAGCAAGAGTGCCTCTTCTACTGGAATACTCGGGTAGAGGGATTTGACATCGAAACTTGCCATAATGTCGTCCTTGTCCATCCTGAGAGAACCTAAAATCTGAGTAAAATGTTCTGAGTTTTTAACATAGGAATCTGCCTTTTCCACTATAGGCTGAAGTGCACTGGCCAGATGTTTTTCCAGCTTGCATAATGGTGAGTTAAAGGCGCTTACGATTGGACGCAGGGGAACCCCGTCCTTATGGATCTTTGGGAGCCCGTAGAATTTTGGGCAACGACTCGATTTTTCCCTCGGAATAAGTTTCTTCTTTGTATCCTCGTTTATTGATGAATCGAGAATTTTGGACTTAGTTGTTTTTTCCAAATATGTCGTGGGATCTCTGGTGACTAGTTTGTATATTGGGTCGTTCAAAATATCCTCCAATTTTGCATTATAATCCGACGTATTCATGACGACAGTGGCATTTCCTTTGTCTGCTGGCATTATTAGAATGTTTTCGTTTTTGTTTAGATTCCTTAAGGCTTGCATTTCTTCTCTGCTTAAGTTTGGTTGCGGTGGTTTTGACTGTCTTAAGACTCTGGCGACATCTTGCCTAATTAACTCCGCATCTTGTTCGTCTATGGTGGAAAGACTTGCTTCGACGTTGGAAACGATCTCTTCGACGGGTACTCTTTTTGGAGCTATTGCGTAGTTAAATCCTTTATTCAGTACGCTGACTTCTGTATCGGAAAGATGGTATGCTGAAATATTATGAACTGTACTGCTTCGGTTTGTATTTGGCACTTGTCCTAATTTTTTGGAATTTGACTGAAGGATTTCTAATTTCTTCCACAGTTTATTTGACGTGATGTCCTTGTCTTTCTCAGTGCGCCATGATGTTAATAATTCTATGCGGTCCCACAGCAACTGATGGATCTTGTTGCTCAGTTTCAGGTGGAGTCTGAAAAGTTGTAGCTCAGTCTCACTAATTTCGTACCGGGTCCGCCTGATCTGGTCTTGGAGTAGGGCCTTGCTAGCTTTGTCCAGGATGGCTTGTGTCTTTCTGGTGCGTGTGTGATAAGACAACCTTGTAAATGTTGGCAGCAAGTTCTGGTTGCGGCAGCTCTTAAGAAAATTCAAGTTGCACAGCGAAATAACCCTCCTTTGTCTTAGTTTTTCATAACACTTGGTGGCTGTAAAGGTCTCCTTCCCGTAAAGGTGTATGATATTCTCACGTATTGATTCACGGATGGAAAAATGTGATGACACTATATTCCGGGATATCATCCGTTCGCTCGTTGAACTCCGACTGGAATCCTGCAAATCTTGCATCCGACTGGAATCCTGCAGACGTTTCGCCAAAATCTCACTTGGCATCTTCAATGCTCGCGCTCCGAAAACACTTCCAACACTGGGAGGTTATCGGCGGTGCGTGCGGTATTTATACTCTGCGCCGAAGATGGTAACGGTGCTGCTTGTGCGTGGGGGGAGGTGGCTCCGCCCCCTGAATTGTCGCGTTGATAGTTTCGCCCGATCGTAGTTGCGATGTCCCCGTTGGCTGCTGCGCATCGCTCTGCTGTTTGATTATCGTTCTCCACGTGTTGGATAAATGCAGAGCGTCGTCTCTCGTATTGAGGTGTCCGGACTTTTCTATTTCGATGGCCTCTCGTATAATCCTAGTCCTAAAATCAGGAATATTAGCTATTTGTTTGCAAGTGCCGAAATCAATTTTATGGCCTGTCTGATGTTGGTGCTGAAACAAAGCAGATGTTGTTTGTTTGTTTCTTATGGCTAAACGATGTTCCTCGAGCCTGGCTGAAATCCTTCTGTTGGTCTGTCCCACATACGTCAGGCTGCACGATCCGCATGCTACACTGTATACTCCTTGGTTTTCCAGAGTAATTTTTTGTTTTGGGTTTCTTAGTATTGCTCCGATGGTATGGTCAGGTTTGTATGCCGTTGATATGTCGTATTTCCGTAATATTCGGCCGATTTTGTCAGTAACCCCCTTGATGTATGGCAGGACAGCGATCGATCTTCGTTGGGTCTCGTCCTGCACTCTCTGCTGCGGCTGTTGTTGTTTACCGATTGCCTTGCTGATGGTGCGCCTTTGGTATCCGTTTTGTTGAAGACAGGTACTAATTTTCTTCAGTTCTTTATCTCTGTTCCTCTCGTTTGTGAGCCTGAAGGACCGAGCAATTAATGTATTTGCCACTGCCTGTATCTGTGATGGGTGGTGATGAGATTTAGCGTTCAGATATCTATTAGTGTGTGTTGGTTTTCTATAGACAGTGTGTTCCAAGTGTCCATCTTCGGTCCTTGTGATGTGCACATCTAAAAAGGGCAGACTGTTATCCTCTTCAAGTTCTATTGTAAATTGAATCCTTGGGTGAATGGAATTCAGATGATCTAGGAATTTCAAAAGCTCCTCCTTGCCAAAAGGCCATACAACAAATACGTCATCAACGTATCTTGTCCATAGTTTTGGCTTCAGATTTGCCTTCTCTATTGCTTTCTTTTCGAAGTAAATCATGAAGAGGTTGGCAATCACAGGTGAGAGAGATGATCCCATTGCTGCTCCATCTATTTGTCGGTAAATTTTCCCGTTGTGCATAAAGTAAGCGTTTTTCAGGCAATGTCTTGACAGATCCATTATGTATGGCGGAAGATCTTCGTTTTCTTCTATAAGCAAGAGTGCCTCTTCTACTGGAATACTCGGGTAGAGGGATTTGACATCGAAACTTGCCATAATGTCGTCCTTGTCCATCCTGAGAGAACCTAAAATCTGAGTAAAATGTTCTGAGTTTTTAACATAGGAATCTGCCTTTTCCACTATAGGCTGAAGTGCACTGGCCAGATGTTTTTCCAGCTTGCATAATGGTGAGTTAAAGGCGCTTACGATTGGACGCAGGGGAACCCCGTCCTTATGGATCTTTGGGAGCCCGTAGAATTTTGGGCAACGACTCGATTTTTCCCTCGGAATAAGTTTCTTCTTTGTATCCTCGTTTATTGATGAATCGAGAATTTTGGACTTAGTTGTTTTTTCCAAATATGTCGTGGGATCTCTGGTGACTAGTTTGTATATTGGGTCGTTCAAAATATCCTCCAATTTTGCATTATAATCCGACGTATTCATGACGACAGTGGCATTTCCTTTGTCTGCTGGCATTATTAGAATGTTTTCGTTTTTGTTTAGATTCCTTAAGGCTTGCATTTCTTCTCTGCTTAAGTTTGGTTGCGGTGGTTTTGACTGTCTTAAGACTCTGGCGACATCTTGCCTAATTAACTCCGCATCTTGTTCGTCTATGGTGGAAAGACTTGCTTCGACGTTGGAAACGATCTCTTCGACGGGTACTCTTTTTGGAGCTATTGCGTAGTTAAATCCTTTATTCAGTACGCTGACTTCTGTATCGGAAAGATGGTATGCTGAAATATTATGAACTGTACTGCTTCGGTTTGTATTTGGCACTTGTCCTAATTTTTTGGAATTTGACTGAAGGATTTCTAATTTCTTCCACAGTTTATTTGACGTGATGTCCTTGTCTTTCTCAGTGCGCCATGATGTTAATAATTCTATGCGGTCCCACAGCAACTGATGGATCTTGTTGCTCAGTTTCAGGTGGAGTCTGAAAAGTTGTAGCTCAGTCTCACTAATTTCGTACCGGGTCCGCCTGATCTGGTCTTGGAGTAGGGCCTTGCTAGCTTTGTCCAGGATGGCTTGTGTCTTTCTGGTGCGTGTGTGATAAGACAACCTTGTAAATGTTGGCAGCAAGTTCTGGTTGCGGCAGCTCTTAAGAAAATTCAAGTTGCACAGCGAAATAACCCTCCTTTGTCTTAGTTTTTCATAACACTTGGTGGCTGTAAAGGTCTCCTTCCCGTAAAGGTGTATGATATTCTCACGTATTGATTCACGGATGGAAAAATGTGATGACACTATATTCCGGGATATCATCCGTTCGCTCGTTGAACTCCGACTGGAATCCTGCAAATCTTGCATCCGACTGGAATCCTGCAGACGTTTCGCCAAAATCTCACTTGGCATCTTCAATGCTCGCGCTCCGAAAACACTTCCAACACTGGGAGGTTATCGGCGGTGCGTGCGGTATTTATACTCTGCGCCGAAGATGGTAACGGTGCTGCTTGTGCGTGGGGGGAGGTGGCTCCGCCCCCTGAATTGTCGCGTTGATAGTTTCGCCCGATCGTAGTTGCGATGTCCCCGTTGGCTGCTGCGCATCGCTCTGCTGTTTGATTATCGTTCTCCACGTGTTGGATAAATGCAGAGCGTCGTCTCTCGTATTGAGGTGTCCGGACTTTTCTATTTCGATGGCCTCTCGTATAATCCTAGTCCTAAAATCAGGAATATTAGCTATTTGTTTGCAAGTGCCGAAATCAATTTTATGGCCTGTCTGATGTTGGTGCTGAAACAAAGCAGATGTTGTTTGTTTGTTTCTTATGGCTAAACGATGTTCCTCGAGCCTGGCTGAAATCCTTCTGTTGGTCTGTCCCACATACGTCAGGCTGCACGATCCGCATGCTACACTGTATACTCCTTGGTTTTCCAGAGTAATTTTTTGTTTTGGGTTTCTTAGTATTGCTCCGATGGTATGGTCAGGTTTGTATGCCGTTGATATGTCGTATTTCCGTAATATTCGGCCGATTTTGTCAGTAACCCCCTTGATGTATGGCAGGACAGCGATCGATCTTCGTTGGGTCTCGTCCTGCACTCTCTGCTGCGGCTGTTGTTGTTTACCGATTGCCTTGCTGATGGTGCGCCTTTGGTATCCGTTTTGTTGAAGACAGGTACTAATTTTCTTCAGTTCTTTATCTCTGTTCCTCTCGTTTGTGAGCCTGAAGGACCGAGCAATTAATGTATTTGCCACTGCCTGTATCTGTGATGGGTGGTGATGAGATTTAGCGTTCAGATATCTATTAGTGTGTGTTGGTTTTCTATAGACAGTGTGTTCCAAGTGTCCATCTTCGGTCCTTGTGATGTGCACATCTAAAAAGGGCAGACTGTTATCCTCTTCAAGTTCTATTGTAAATTGAATCCTTGGGTGAATGGAATTCAGATGATCTAGGAATTTCAAAAGCTCCTCCTTGCCAAAAGGCCATACAACAAATACGTCATCAACGTATCTTGTCCATAGTTTTGGCTTCAGATTTGCCTTCTCTATTGCTTTCTTTTCGAAGTAAATCATGAAGAGGTTGGCAATCACAGGTGAGAGAGATGATCCCATTGCTGCTCCATCTATTTGTCGGTAAATTTTCCCGTTGTGCATAAAGTAAGCGTTTTTCAGGCAATGTCTTGACAGATCCATTATGTATGGCGGAAGATCTTCGTTTTCTTCTATAAGCAAGAGTGCCTCTTCTACTGGAATACTCGGGTAGAGGGATTTGACATCGAAACTTGCCATAATGTCGTCCTTGTCCATCCTGAGAGAACCTAAAATCTGAGTAAAATGTTCTGAGTTTTTAACATAGGAATCTGCCTTTTCCACTATAGGCTGAAGTGCACTGGCCAGATGTTTTTCCAGCTTGCATAATGGTGAGTTAAAGGCGCTTACGATTGGACGCAGGGGAACCCCGTCCTTATGGATCTTTGGGAGCCCGTAGAATTTTGGGCAACGACTCGATTTTTCCCTCGGAATAAGTTTCTTCTTTGTATCCTCGTTTATTGATGAATCGAGAATTTTGGACTTAGTTGTTTTTTCCAAATATGTCGTGGGATCTCTGGTGACTAGTTTGTATATTGGGTCGTTCAAAATATCCTCCAATTTTGCATTATAATCCGACGTATTCATGACGACAGTGGCATTTCCTTTGTCTGCTGGCATTATTAGAATGTTTTCGTTTTTGTTTAGATTCCTTAAGGCTTGCATTTCTTCTCTGCTTAAGAGAACAGAGATAAAGAACTGAAGAAAATTAGTACCTGTCTTCAACAAAACGGATACCAAAGGCGCACCATCAGCAAGGCAATCGGTAAACAACAACAGCCGCAGCAGAGAGTGCAGGACGAGACCCAACGAAGATCGATCTCTGTCCTGCCATACATCAAGGGGGTTACTGACAAAATCGGCCGAATATTACGGAAATACGACATATCAACGGCATACAAACCTGACCATACCATCGGAGCAATACTAAGAAACCCAAAACAAAAAATTACTCTGGAAAACCAAGGAGTATACAGTGTAGCATGCGGATCGTGCAGCCTGACGTATGTGGGACAGACCAACAGAAGGATTTCAGCCAGGCTCGAGGAACATCGTTTAGCCATAAGAAACAAACAAACAACATCTGCTTTGTTTCAGCACCAACATCAGACAGGCCATAAAATTGATTTCGGCACTTGCAAACAAATAGCTAATATTCCTGATTTTAGGACTAGGATTATACGAGAGGCCATCGAAATAGAAAAGTCCGGACACCTCAATACGAGAGACGACGCTCTGCATTTATCCAACACGTGGAGAACGATAATCAAACAGCAGAGCGATGCGCAGCAGCCAACGGGGACATCGCAACTACGATCGGGCGAAACTAACAACGCGACAATTCAGGGGGCGGAGCCACCTCCCCCCACGCACAAGCAGCACCGTTACCATCTTCGGCGCAGAGTATAAATACCGCACGCACCGCCGATAACCTCCCAGTGTTGGAAGTGTTTTCGGAGCGCGAGCATTGAAGATGCCAAGTGAGATTTTGGCGAAACGTCTGCAGGATTCCAGTCGGATGCAAGATTTGCAGGATTCCAGTCGGAGTTCAACGAGCGAACGGATGATATCCCGGAATATAGTGTCATCATATATATATATATATATATATATATATATATATATATATATATATATATATATATATATATATATATATATATATATTCAATAGAAAAAATAAACTTTTTTTGTCAATTTTTTTAATAAAAACATATTATTAACATCAAACAATATTAATGTGACGGATGTGATTATTTATTTTTACACAAATAATTAAATCTAGGCGCAATTTGAGTTAGTGCAGATCGTAATAAATTTTCAACGTTTATTAAAGTTGAACGGTATTTTGATTTTATGTAAATTAATGTGGAAAAGGCTGATTCACATAAATAGGTTGTACAAAATGGCAGTAATTTTTTCATTGCCATTTCCGATAGTAGGGGATATTCTGATTCCAAAATTCATGCACAGGCACTTGAGAAAATCTGAGTCGCAAGGTGGTATCACTTGTTAATTCGGCAAATTCTTCTTGTGCTTTTAAGTTTAAAAAATTAATTTCTTCCATTTCAATTGATTGTGGATTGCAAATCCATTGTTGTGTATCGATATCATTGGGAAAATACCTATGCATGTAAACTTCCATATCCTTCAAATGATTAACTATAATTTTTGTTATAGGAGTGTCTTTTTTTGAAATATTGTTACTAATTATATACTCGTCAGTAAATGGAAACATTTTGAGCGATCCACTTTCCACTCTGTTCTTCCATATAAGAATTTTTTTAACAAAGGCCTCAAGTTTATTTTTTAACATAAACATATTAACGCAGAGTCCCTGCATTGATAAATTCATATCACTGATTTTATCACAAATATCTGCCAAATAGCATAGCTTGAGAAGCCATAAATTATCGTGAAAATGATCGGCCAAATTAGAATTTTGCTCTGTTAGAAATATAAAAACTTCATCTTTTAAAGTTAATAATCGTTTCAAACTTCGACCTCTTGATAGCCACCTAACTTCAGCATGTAGCAATAAACTTGTATAATCCGAGTCCATATCAATGCACAAATTTTTAAACAATCGACTATTAAGTGCTCGACTTTTAATAAAGTTAATGATTTTGACTGCATCAAAAAACACAGTGTTTAATTCTGGTGTAAATTTTTTAACAACAAGTGCCTCTCGGTGAATCATACAATGTGTAAATGTTATATGATCATTTCCAGCTTTAACAAATGCTGTAAAACCAAGAACTTGTCCGGTCATTGCTGCAGCACCGTTCGTGCACACACCAACACAATTTTTCCAATTTAATCCTTTTTTTTTTTAAAACTCATTTACTTTTTTATATATATCTTTTCCACGAGTATCACCTTCCAGAGGACGACAAAACAGTATATCTTCATGAATGCTTCCCTCATAAATATATATCTTACAAAAAGTAACAATTGTGCCATTTTTGAAATGTCTGTCGACTCGTCCAGTTGTATTGCAAACTTTGAGCTGTCTTTAAGCCTCATAAGAAGCTGTTGAAATTGATCATTGCTAATATCTGAAATTCTTTTGGACACAGTGCCATTTGATAATGGAATTTTACTAATTTCAGCAGCATACTGTTTTCCATGAACAATTTCAGACATTCTTATAGCTGCAGGTAGTAAAAGTTGCTCTCCAATAGTAAAAGGCTTTTTCGTTTTTGCTATCAAATACGAAACTTCATACGATGCCAATAGATATTTATCATTCAAAGTAACATACTTCTCCAAAGTGTTCTTTTCTTTATTTGATGTTTGCAAAAGACGCTCAAAATATTCTATTGGCTTTTTTGATAACGTTGCATGTTTAGTATTCAAATGTCGTGGCAGTTTTGACGGTTTCATGCTTTCTGCAGCCAAAACTTCTTTGCAAATTAAGCACACTGGTTGTTCTTCATTGTTGTGAGAAGAGCATGCGAAGCCATACTGCAAATATGATTCGTCATATTTTCTTTTTTTTGTTTTGCTAGAAGTCGGATTTGAAGTACTGCAACTTGGTTGTGACGGCGTGGCAGACTTATTATTTGGAATTTTAATTAGCCATTTATCCATGATGGTTAAATAATAATAAATAATTAAACAAAATGTAGTTGAACTTTAATTAAAAACACCAACTGAAAATTACACAGTAAATACACACATGTCACTACGAAGACAAGGCTGAGTCCAAACTGAAGTACAAATGGAAAAATAACTACACTCGAATCTTTACCAGTGCAATGACAACAAATTACGATCAGATCAACCCCGACGCATGTCGTGTTCAAAGTGTGCAGCGCACAAAGGCACCGTATCACAAAGACGCCGAAAAAGAAGCTTTCATTTTATTTTTTTATTATTCTTTTATAAAAGTAATATGCCGATTCGCCTAGCCTAGCTTGATTATGCTTCCGTATTGTATGTGTAAGCCGTAAGGCGACGCGGCGTCTGGGTAATTATAATCACTAAGTTATCTTGCAAACACTGACGCCGGCGGCCAGACATCAATGTCGAACGTTCAGTTGAAAATCGAGGAGCGCGTTGTATTTATTATTTTAAATGCTACTTCCATATTTTCATTCCAAATATCGTTTACATTATCACAATTATTAAAGCCAAGATGTAGTAATCCACCAACCAACCAAGAAAAACCAGAAGAACTTGAAGAACCCAAAGATCCTACCACGTTTGAGGGTACAGGAATTAATGAAGATATGTTTTTAAAAAGGCAGCGGTCATCCCGAGTAGTTAATTAATTGAAGATTCTTACGTTTGTATACAAAATAACATAACATAGTGTAATTAATTTTAATGTCAACTTAGTTAGAGTGAAACAGAACTAGATACTGAATAAAAATGTACTTATTTAAAATATACATAAAATAAAATTTAATCTTTATATTTTTAAAACACTTTGAAGTCCGTTTCACTGGTTTCATTAACATCGGCAAGTTCTTTTGATGAAAAGACGAAAATACTATGAGATTAAATATGCATATTTCGGTCAGTGTAACTGCAAATGGACTGATGGTGATCCTAAGAGAACAAAATCAATAAACCATTAAAAATATTACATACCCGGAATAGAGATCTGTCCAATGACATTTAAAAAATGTTTTTGCTTTCTACCTTTCGTCACTAGGGTGGCTATAACTATAAAGCGAAGTGCGAGTTGCTTCATTTCGCAACAGGTTTTTTTGTAGAGGAAAGGCTAAACTATGTAGCAGCCAGAAAGCTACAGCGGAACGAGTACGGCCGTAGGAGCAGGTTTCATTTCGTAGTTTATATAACACACAAACACACTGAACCTACTTTTATTTTAAACAAACAACTTTCATTATTCTATAGAAAAACCGTTTTCCCTCACGTTATTCAGGACACTCTTCATTAACGGGTAAGTGCCGTTTCCACAACGCCCCTGGAAGTCGTCGGTGTCAAATGACCATATCATGAACCCCCCAAGGTTCTTGCTCAAAGCGTATTTTACTTTTTCGGCGATGGAAGCTTCATCTTCGTAACCTATCCATTGATCTCCAGATACTTTGAACGGGGCTTTGATTTCATCGTGCCAGTGTCTTTCCCATCCACTGTGAAACTCGCATATCTAAAAAGATTTTAATGATATGATAAAGAAAAACCAGATCATGATGATATTATTTGCTGTTATACGCTGCTATTAGCCGATGATTTCAATATTTTTATGGTAGTGCTTCTGTGGGTGGCTACGTACATTAGGAAGAAAACATCTACCTATCATTCTGTGGATATTATGTTATCGATAATACTTTTTATCCAGAACGAGGAATTTCACATTAAATTTAAGTTTAGAAATCAAGGAGAACGTGTGTATCTCTCACGTGACTTTATTTAACAAATTAACTTGTTGCAGAAGCAACCTGTAAGATATAAAGCCATTTTTATTTATTTATTTATATCAACAGTTGAGCCAATTTAAAAAAAAAGTGCAATATAAATATAAATTCCAACATGGCAAAACAGCAACTTACGTAAAAAGCATTTTTAAAAAATATAAAAACAAAAGAAAAGAGTAAAAACACAGTAAAAAAACGATATTAAACTACAATTACATACATAACAATTACGTACAATCAACCACTTTAATTTTATCTTAAATGTTCAAAGAAAAGGGATCAAGACAGCAGTTGTTAAATAATCTCAAGGTTCGAGTTAAAGGGGATAAATTATAAATTAATAAATTATAAATTATATATGATGACAATATATTGGATATTATCCGTTCATTTGTTGAACTCCGACTGGAATCCTGCAGACGTTTCGCCAAGATCCCACATATATATATATATATATTTTAAAATTGTTTAGTAAAATTTAAAACCATCTGCAAAGGCGATTTGTTCAGACCACAGAATCTTAGATCTTTTATAAACAAATGAAAGAAAACTAGACACACTTGTGAACATTGAGGGACTCCCGAGTGCACCAAAATTTTTCTTGAAATTGATTGGGACCTGCTAAAAAGCTCGTTGAAAAGCTGTGACAACATTCAACCAAAGTACCACCCAGTCGCATGGCCTGAGAGGCCGAGATCAAAAATATTATTCCACGACCATTAGACCAGATTTAAGACTCTCATAATGAAATTTTTTAAAGTTTTTGAGTGTCTTAAATGAAGCTGTTGTTCGATTTGTCTTAATATTCAGTACACAAAAAAGACAATCATGGTCAAAATCAGTACAAGTAGTTACAATATAGTCTAAAAGTGTCACCGTAGACAGGTGGTGCTAGTTGGTTGATCAATGAGTTGGGTTATACCCAAAGAATCTGCAAAGATTAGCAAGTAAATTAATATAAGAATCACCGACCCTAAAAATACCATCGCCAGCAGTATATAAATTTGATAGCTCATTAACCAAGTGATCAAAGAAACTAATATCAAAATTAAGAGGACGATATACAACAAAAATTCCAAACTTAGTATTTTGCAATTTACAATTTATTATTTAATGCAATTAATTCGGGGGAACTACTTTTCTTTAATATTTTATATGCAATTGAAGACTTTACATAAATTATAGCTATCAATTTACATCAAATACTATTATTGCTAACTGCCTTACCAACCCCTTGCTTACTCCTTACCATACATATATGTTATACGTATTCGATTAAACCCAGACTTTGATCAGGTTTGGTTTAAACTTTTGAATTGAATGAATGTATGAACTTCGAAATATGGGGCAACGGTGCAAAACCTCTTGGATAAATTAATTTTCACCTCACATCACAATTAAGAAAACGTTTTTACACTTATCTATCAACTCTTGTTCGACGATGCAGTATGATAGCAGGAAAGAATATGTGATGTTTCACTCACCTGAGATAACTAGAGAGTAGATTGCGTTTACAGAAAACCTATGTAATGTAAAACTGTGGTTAGTAAAAAATTATTGAGCGAATCAAACGCTTTTCAATAAGCCAAGAGAGTCAGACCAATAAATTTACCTTCATTTACTGGTATCATAGAGATTTTAGAGAATGTTGTCAGAATACTGATAAGAAAACGTTTTTGCACTTGTCTACCAAGTCTTAGGCGACGATGCAATATGATAGCACAAAAATACTTTGTGATATTTCACTCACCTCATTAAATCCCAAAAGCCCAACTTCTCTAGTATAACTTCCAGCATTACCGCCTTTTGTTATATTAGCATACAAGGAAGTATTAGACGGATCAGCCAAAGTAAAGGTTCTGCCGTAAGTTGCGATTCCCATGTTGATTTTAGATACATTTATGCCCCTGTTTATCCATCCTTCAATTCCGGCAGCCTGGAAATTTAATTATTGGTTTTTTGGTTTTCACAATTCAGTAAACTTACGATATTTAAATCCATGTTATTGAATTGGCTGTCAAGGCTAGACGCGAAGAGAGGTGTGTGGTGACCCACAAATGAATTAAAAGATCCATGGAAGTCGAATGACATAATATGTATGTAATCCACAACCCTAGAAATAATCAACGTTATTAGAGCAATTTCCAATGAAATATGTTAAATTAACATAAAACAGTTTGCTTAATAGAATAAATATTTCCGTAATAAAATCAATTTACTTGCTAAGGTTTGGTACGTCGTAGGAAATGTCGATATCTCTTACACATCCCGTAACAGCAGCGGAAAGCAAATAACCTTTGGATGTGAACGCAGTCTTGAGTTCTTGAAGTAGCAAAATTACGTTTTGCTGAAATGATTAGCTTACAGTTATTACTATTATCTAGTCACATGAAAGTACTTATATGTCGCCGAAACTTTAACTACATATTTTATAAAATTTGCAAAAAACTAATATTTGCAACATTTTCGAGCAATACCCTTTATTTGCCGGACGACAATACGCTTCCACCAACTGGAGTCTATTAATTTTCTATTAGTTTCCTAAAAGATATGTGACATGTTGTTTTGTTTTAACCTGTCTGCATGTTTATGTTGCGTCGTTTTAATATCATCATTGCTATTATTATTATTACTACAAAACGTTATTTTTCGACTTTAACACTCTCACAGTCGAAACTGAATCTTCGCATATCCAGTACATTTTCTGGTAGGATGACGCTTTCTGCATTTTTGTGAGTTTGGGGGCAAATCGAGAGAGATAAGTTGGGTTTTAAGATACGCCAGATATGATGATCAACTATATAAACTATATTATTATTATTATTCTGAGTGCGGCACGTTTGGTTATATGGAAAGTGTGTGTGGGAAGGTTAATTTAAATTAAAAATTATTGTTGATTTTTGAAGTTTTCAGAAAATTATGTATTTCATGCATAATATCTTTCTAACTTTCACCGTTTTAAGGATACAAATTTATACTAAAAATAACGCACATAATTTTTTTTCTACACGGAATCGTTTTTGATTTGATATGAGTATCCTTCTTTCTAGAAGAAGGACTGTTTAACAAGTTTTGTTCATAATTTTGCATGAGGGTCATTGCGGAGGATTTTAATTTCTCTGAGGTTCTAAACCGTCGAGTTGTCGAATACCGCTAAAAGTCCCACATTATGCGCAAAGGACAGTTTATGTTGGTATCGGAATCAGAGACAGGACACAAGATTGGATTGCCGAAAATTTTTATAACCACATCACCCTAAACTTATAGCCACCTTGCTCCCGGGATTGTTACTTGATTATTACGTTTGGGGCGTAGTTGAGCAATTGCCATAACACTGTTTCATCGCTGAAAAACCACAATCATCAACATAAAGAAAGAGCATTTTATTCCGTTATTGCCGCTAATGGGGATTTTATTGAATAATTATCTATAACCAATCTAAGAGTCAATTGGCGTTATGTAAAAATTTTATGCAATTGTAATAAATGTTGCAATAAATATGAATAAATAAATGTTAATATCCTCAAATATCATACGCACCCTGCATCTATATTGAATATATTGAATGTTACAATACAAATTATTTTAAAGTTGTAACCGTTACATGTAATCGTGATTTTGCCAACCCAATCAAATCATTGCGGGGATAATCATCCCCCCTCGTAACACTTCCCCTCCAACTATTGCCCAGTCACACAATTTAAGCGTTTCCGGTACTTTAATCACGGACTGAGATCAATCGGACGCTTTCGGTACAAATCTAAAACACTGATGGGAATTTGGGGTTTGCCAGTTCTAATGGTTCTGCATGTATTTTTCGTTCGTTACACCATTCAGTGAACATATTCATTCTCGTGACTAATGTGTCTTCCATTAAACTTTTTGCATGTACTCCAGAGGTCGGCAACATTTTAGGTACGCTCGCGCTTTAAGTTTGTTGCTTTTTCCTAAAATGATATTGGTGCCGGGTCGCGCAAAAGGTTGCAAAGGGATGGAGGGTAAAGCGTTGCAGGTAGCCGACACCCCTGTACTATAATATGCATTACAGTCACAAAGAAATAACATACCTCCCAACTCATGATTAAAGTACCACAAACTTGAAACGTTTCTTCTTCTTTCGCGATGGTGTTTAATGAAGCTTGAAGTTTTAACGCCCGCTCAGTGCATAGTTGAGTATATTATAGTATAGGGAGTAGAAAAAAGTTTAAAAATCTGACCTTATCTTCAGAATGGCTGTTGTCTCTTCTAGCGGGAAAGTTCCAGTCGAAATTAAGTCCGTCGAATCCCAGTTCGTCCAGGAAATGTAAAGCCGAGTTTACGAATACCGCTCGTTTGGAAGATTGCGCAGCAACTTCTGAATAGTTCTGAGATCCTGCATTCCATCCACCAATGGAGACTAATGTTTTTAAATTCAGATTTTCGTTTTTTAGTGCAACGAAGTTACTGAAGCCATCTGAAAAGTGTTTTTTTTTTCTAGAATCTGGCCAAATATTAATTGTAGAGATCCCAGTTCTTCATCAAAAGCAATCTTAACATTGAATCCAAAATTGAGTTGTTAACAGGAGGTTAAAAGTTTTTTGTATTCCAATTAATAATTATTTTTCCTGTAATTCGGTTTCATTTATACATACACTACCCTTCTTTATAACATTTCAGTATCGATTTAGCGATCTAAAAAGCATTTGAAATATTTTTCAAAGAAATCATTTAAAAAAATAATTTGTCACTCGTGTTAATAAAAGTACTCTTATCAAGAATCCGTTTGAAAGTGGGGAAAACCACAATTTAATTAATACTCAAATAAGCAATCAATGCAGATCATAACTGCGTAGAAAATTTACAAAAAAAAATGACTTACTCAACCCGGTGCTGTTTGATTCATGCGGATCCAAAATAGATATAGTTCCATCGAAATTTAGGCCCACGAAAGCATACACTATGTGGGTACATAAAGTGGGATCAATACGGTTCACATCAAATTTTCCATTGCCAGGTCTGTAGACAGTCCAACTTGCGAAATAGCAAAATATGTTTTTACCTTCACAGAAATTAAAATGTTGTTTAGTTTTTTGAAATAATTTTTCATTGATTTATTATTTATAAATTGATATGTAGAGTTGCAGATGCTAATTTATTTGTTTTAAATTAAAGGAAATATTTTACAGTTATTACGACAAACGAAATGGTATTATGTTTTTTATTTATGTTTTCAAAGCAATAAATTATAGCTATTTCTCTTGCTTGATCTTACTTAAAATATTTTTTCCAGTCTTCATTATTCGCATTATTTGAAGCATGAGATCTATAAGTTTAAATAATATAGAATTTATTACAATTTTTTATTTACAAAAAGTTTATACCATTTTTAACCAAACATTTTTAAAATCCTTGAGAAAACATGAAACTTTCAAATTTACACTTAATTATAATATGGAAAAACCATGTATGTATGTAGATCCAAATATATCTCATTAAAAATATGAAAATTGAACGTTTTTACCTTCTGAACTCGATATTACCCCCAGAAGTATGACCAAAAAACACAGTGGAATTGTAATGTGGCACATCATTGCTTGAATTATAAACGATTTTAAGGTTTTTAATAAACCAAAGGGAATCCTTTATATATAAAGAAAACTATGATAAAATCTAGATTTCTTACCCACTTGCAACTATTTTGCATAGATTATAATGTATTGCAATTAGTTACTTAATGCATTCGGACAAATAATTGTGCTGTATTTTTTATAAGTCAATGAGTGGATTATCTATCAAGTAGGGTTTAAATTGTGAGCACAATGTCGCGTATTTCCAGAAATGCTTCCTGTCTAAAATTTATACCTAATAATCAATACTTATTTGTTGTAGTTTTGTTGTTTATAGTTTGTAGTATTAAAAAAGTTTTGCACGATTTCGTCTCGAGCTCGTCTCTGCAATCGTGCAACAAAATAAGTCACTTTTCTTTATATCAAATAACAACCCTTTAATAGTATATTATGCGACGAGTGCGGTAAACGGCATTTGACTCACGAGTATAGGTTATTTGACATGAGCGGAGTGTTTAATAAACGAATGACTTAAAAAGTTTGTCGAACGTGTTGCATACTATACTTTTTCTACGACCGTTAGTTTTTGGGTACATTTTTGCAAAACAACACGAATACATTCACTAACATGACCGTCAGAATTGACAAATGTCAAAATTCAAGGCCTGGGAAATATATAGGAAAACATCCGATTGCTCCCAAGTCCGTGGGGTAAAATCCCGGCAATGTCCGACGTGGCTCGGATCTGTGGGAAACGAAACTGACGTGGTAAAGTGACGCTTCCCGTACGCTAGATCGGTGTGTAATTAGGTATTTTACAGACGGGAGAAGAAAAAGATTATTTTATACTATCCAAGTACATACAGGGCGTTTCAAAACAAATGCAAAAACTTAAGGTGGCGAATCCTTGCTTAAAATAAGTAAAAGTTATAGTTTGTTACTTAAACGTAAGGGGTGTTTTTTTTCGTCGATGTATAGAACTTTAAGTTGCAATAAAACAACGATGGATTATTCGATTGACATGAATTTTATTTATCCGAAAGATAATCTTGTGGCATTACATTTTAAATATTATTTCTGGCATATGACCGCCACGGCTGGCGCGGATGTAGTCCAATCTGGACGTCCAATTTTCGATGACTTTTTCCAACATTTGTGGCCGTATATCGGCAATAACACGGCGAATATTGTCTTCCAAATGGTCAAGCGTTTGTGGCTTATCTACATAGACCAATGACTTTAAATAGCCCCACAGAAAGTAGTCTAGCGGTGTTAAATCACAAGATCTTGGAGGCCAATTCACAGGTCCAAAACGTGAAATTAGGCGGTCACCAAACATGTCTTTCAATAAATCGATTGTGGCACGAGCTGTGTGATATGTTGCGCCGTCTTGTTAAAACCACATCTCCTGGACATCGTGGTTATTCAATTCAGGAATGAAAGAGTTAGTTATCATAGCTCTATACCGATCACCATTGACTGTAACGTTCTGGCCATCATCGTTTTTTAAAACGAGTGGAGGGGATTGAACTAGACTACACCGATCATTCTTCTTAACAAAATTTAAGGAAAAACTTATGTAATGACATAAAAAAAATATTTTTTTTATTTTATGTTTCATTTAGAAACATTTTTGTCTCCTGTAATTTTTTCATAAAACTTACCGTTTCCAAACATAAAAGTAAAATTTAATGCATAACGAGAGTTCGAGAATCTTGAAATCCGACTTACTTTTATTTTCTTACTAGATAATTTTTATTGTACCCTTGGCTGATTTATTCGACGTGTCGACGCAGACCGTAGAGGAGGGTGTTGTCGTTCTCGATAGACTGAAGGCGTTGGTGGAGGAGCACTGTGCCCCTGGGTAACATCAGTGGGAAGGGCGCGGTCTCTCTAAACAAGATATTTTTGGTGACAAACCAGACCTCAATAACATGAGGATTGCACTACATACTGTCGGTATAGCAAAGGTCTTTATATAGCGAATCGGATAAGGGCTTCGGCAACACGATGCAACAATTTTAATCAGGTCATTACGCCTACTAAAAATCTGATGATTTCGTGTAAACAGGCATCAGTCCAACTAAGTAACGGACAACAGTAAAGGAATTCAGTCTCAAGTGATGTTTCCACAAATAATGAAGATTCTGATTCCGAGTGCGGCGGCCCTCCGATCAAGAGATCAAGAATCGATATGCTTAAGGAGAAAATAATGGGGATGTTTAATTGATTCTCAAAATTGTGTGTGTATGTGTGTGTGTATATGTTTTTTTTATAAGAGGGGGAATCCTTTTTACGGTTTCCAGGCATAGATGTTTCGCCTGGAGTCTCATATACTCGACACTGCGTTATACTAAAACTCGGCACTACCCACTAAACCCTAAATCCCTTATCTTCTATCCTCTCATCCCCCGCGGACCCGCCTTTTAGGCATTACATCGCAGAGGGAGGAATTAGCTGCTGCTCTTACTTCTGGTAGCTAAGATTTTATATCTTCTTTCTTCTAGCGGACGTCATTTGCTCTTCTCCTTTCAATGGAACGCAGTTCCGTAAGGACTTTCGTGACAAACGAATTAATAGCGTTTCAGGCAGCTTCTGATGACAGCATCGCTTCTACTATTGTCTCTAGTTGAATGTTCTTCTTCAAGTTCGTCTCCAGCTCGTCTCGTTGTGGATAAAGTCGTGGGCAGTCAAAGAAAACGTCCTCCGCGTGTTCACTGATTCCTGGGCAGGACGGGCACACCGGTGAATCATCATGCTTGAAGCGATAAAGATACGTCTGAAAGTATCAATGTCCTGACAACATTTGCGTCAGATAATAGTTGACCTCGCCATGACTCCGGTTCAGCCAAACGTCGATCTTTGGTATGAGACGGTTTGTCTATCTTCCGTTTGTTGCGGCATCCCATTGCGATTGCTATCGTGTGATGTTGTTCTGCAGTTCTTCAGCTCTAAGTTCCTCGGCACTTAGTGTGGTTGACCTCTTTCGTTGGTAAAGGTTCCGTCTTTCCTCAGCTAGAATTCTGAGTGGCAAAGTTCCGGAAAAGACACACACTGCAGCACTTAGACGATATACTGGTCCAGCCTTTCTCCATGACTCTTGCAGTTCCAACGCATCTGCCCAAAT
The DNA here is from genome assembly GCF_029955315.1 of Cylas formicarius. NCBI lineage: Eukaryota > Metazoa > Arthropoda > Insecta > Coleoptera > Brentidae > Cylas > Cylas formicarius. The sequence goes on along the minus strand of NW_026844214.1, from coordinate 38,334,006 downwards.
GGTTATTCCATAAGTAAGCACCGATGTGACAACTGATGATAGTAGTAGTCTCTGCTTTGAGCGGCCGACGTTAGGGATCAGTCGTGCGAGACTAGCTTTTACTACTGATACTTTGGCACTGACGTGTTCCATCTGCTGCTTGAAATTGAGTCGAGCATCAAGCATCACTCCCAAATATCGGATATACGGTTGTTATATGATTTCTTGTGTACCGACTTTCAGCTTGATGGTCTCTACTGCTTTTCTGCTGGTAATAAGTACTGCCTCAGTCTTGTGCTTCGCCAGTTGGAGATTCATTTCGTCCATCCACTGGTTGACTTTGTCAAAGGTGATGTCGAACATATGGTTTATCTCGTCTACATGTTTTGCGACGATCACTACAGCTATATTATCTGCATACGCTACCAGTTTAACGTTTCTTGGCAGTTTCAGTCTTACCATTCCGTCGTACATAATATTCCACAGAAGTTGACCAAGAACAGAACTCTGTGGAACACCCCCGGTAATGTCGTACTCTTTTGAACCATTCTTCGTGTCGTATTTGAGAACTCTATCGGTGAAGTAGCTGTCCGCTATCCTACATAAATATTCTGGAACGCTTTTCTCTCGAAGAGCTTGCATGATGCAGTTCCAGTTGGCGGAGTTGAAGGCGTTTTTGATGTCTAATGCCGCCACCAGGCAATACTTCCTTGTGCCGCCCTTCCATCTGGTTCCTGCGATTGCTTTCTTAGCCATACCAACAACCAGGTTGACCGCGTCCAGGGTTGATCGTCCTTTCCGGAACCCATACTGGTTGTCTGCTAGGAGTTGGTGACTACTGCTTCTATTCATTATACGCTCTAAAATCTTACCTGCCGTATCTAACATACGGAGTGGACGGTAAGACGACGGTTCATCTGGTTCCTTTTTTCCTTTCGGAAGCAGTACTAATCGTTGTTGTTTCCACTTCTTTGGGAAAGTCCCTTCTTTCAGGCAGGTATTGTACGCATCTAGGAATAATATCGGTGCTGCCTTTATGATGGATTTCAGGGAAACATTAGGAATTCCGTCCAATCCCGGCGCTTTATTATTTCCTACACGGTTACAGGCCTCCATTAGTTTCTCTTCCGTGACAAATGGTATGTCGTCCAGTTCACCTGGATCCAACTGGTAATTGAAATTTCGTTGCTGTAGAAACAGCGCAGTGACGTTTTTTTGAAGGAGGTGAGGACACGTAGGTGATGGCATTTGTTGCTACCTTATAAGGCCTACCCCACACGTCTTTGTCTACCTCGTATATAAGTTCTTTCCAGCATCTTCTTTTGCTCTCATTGATGGCTTTACTCAGTTCACGACGCGCTTTTTTGTACTCTGCGATTAACTCCGCTGAGTTGTGCCGTTGATAGCCGCGCTGAGAGATTCTTCTTTTTCTATGACACTCTTTACGAAGGCTGCTGATGTGGTCGTTCCACCAATGCACCGAAGGTCTTGAATTTATGCCACGCTTAAGAGGCAAACTGGCATCACAAGCATGTGTCACTCTCCTCATCAGGTTCTTCGTCTGTTCTTCCGCACATTCAGTGTTGATCGGATCACTATCGAGGGCAAATAGCAATGCTTCTGGGTTAAAAGATTTTCGCTTCCAACCAATGCTGTTACATTTCTTGATTTGTCTCCTGAGGTTCTGGTCGGTTGATATTTTCCAAAATATTGCCTGATGGTCGCTGGCAATGTAGATGTCCAACATTTTCCAGTTGTTGTTACCTTTAGCAAGGCTACCACTGACAAACGTGAGATCTACAATCGAGCTTGCGTTGCCTTTGGTGTAGGTCGGCGTGTCACCACTGTTGAGCAGAACTCCATTTAGTGTAGTAAAGGGCTCTAGTAGTGCTTTACCTTGAGCGTTAGTCTGTCTGCTACCCCAGTCGACTGCCCAGGACTTAAAGTCTCCAGCTATCGCTACTGGATGGTACTTCTTCGCATCTTCTGTTAACCCATCCAGAAAATCAGTGAAGTCAACAATGGAGAGGCTAGGTGGTGCATACCAGCTATAGAAGCGGACGCCTTCTACTGATGCTGCTATAAAGCCGGCATTGCTGTTGTCGACTGCGTTCTGGAAAGGGAGCTTGCCACATGACCAGACGACAGCTTTAGATGTGCTGTTAGATTCCCAGGGTTGAGTACTCAGATGTTTGTACGGCTCAGTTATTAGTACTATGTCTAGCTCTATTTCTCGTACGGATTGCATGAGCAGGCCATGCGCCGCCTCACAATGGTTGACGTTGAGCTGCAGTTTCTTCATGCTTGGTTGTTTGTCAATCTCTGGAGCGCCTCTTGAAATACAGGGCATCTGTGGGTGCCGGCATGATGAGCCACTTCCTTCGCTCCTTGCTGTTCAGCACATATTGCACACTTGGCAGAATTTTTACAGTCAGCGATACGGTGCCCTTCTTGTCCTCATGTGATGCAGAATTTAGACCGGTCTACTTGACTTTTACATTGAGGTCCAACATGTCCAATGTGCCAGCATTTAAAGCATTGGACTGGCCTTCTAATTGCTCTTATTCGGCAATTGACCCAGCCAATCCTTATTTTGCCGTTTCCATTTAATAGTTTCCGCGCCGCAGTTACTGGTAGGATTACTGTAGCGATTTGAGTACCTCTGTAGGCCTTACGGATCTTGATTGCCTGTAATGCTATCTCACAACCATCTCCAGCTTCCTTTTGAAGGGCGGCCTGGATGTCCATTTTTGTAGTGTCGTCAAGGGTTTCGATCGTCTCCTGTGGATCTTTGCAGACTACTTTGGCGTCTTCTTTCAGAATGTCCGCAATAGTCTTTCTCAATGTTTGGCCTTTGTCGGTGCTTTTTTTAGCATATCTCCAGCGTTGGTCTTATAGATCTTCTCGACAGTACTGCGGACCTGTTCATCACTAACATCCTGTTTAATTTGACACAAGATCTCGGCGTACTTTACCTTCTCTGTTGGACGGATGATAAGAGCATTGTGTGATCCATTTCCTCGGTTTCTTTCTCTTGGGTTCCGGACGGAGCTTTTTGTCGATTGCTTTGGAAGTTTTAGGTCCTTTTTCTTCACGACTTGGCTGATCGTTAGGTCAGGTGAAGATCGATCTTTTCTCTTATCTGGTTTGCTGCTAGTTCCACTTCTGTCGTCTGCGACTGATTCACCGTCACCTTCGGCTCCGGTGTCCATTGCTTCTTCATTCATGACAGCTACTTGAATGCTTCTCTCCGGTGTAGTGCGAGAAGTGCGTCGTGCTGTTAAACGCCATTCTTTATCGAGTTTTTTGAATCTCTGGAGGGCGTTGGTTACGCTGGTCGTCTTGGTCTTAATCTCCTTGTGGATATCCCAGGAGATAATTAAGATTTCCGTAAAATTTGTTGAGGTTGCTGCCTATGTTAAGGACCCCTTGTTTAGTACCTTAGCATCGTTGTGACACTATCCGATGATGACCAGGTCCGGGATCATAAATTATGTTGTCTTACCCTCCCATTTATTTGACAACGACAAGTCAATAAGTCTTATTATATTATATAATAATTAGCGCTTTCGTCATCGTTCTTCGCACGGCTTAGCTACCAAAGAAACCTTTCATTCTACGAGCCACATCCAATTCGGGTTTCAAACGCAAGATCAATGGAAATTCAAAGGTTCAGTCTAACAAATCCTCAGTTGATAAGAGCTTTAAATATTCCAATATTCCAATATTCCAAATTCTGAGTTTCAAGGGGAGCATCTCGCTTGCAATCGTGTTCTGCCAGAAGGTTGGAACAAAATACGTACAACTGTCTAACAGCACGAAATATTTTTTTTCGACGTACAAACATGCTTTGCATTTTATTATTTCATTTCAAAGAATCGTTGTATGAAAAAACGCGTTTAATATTCAAAGGCTGCGATTATCCCTGAGTAGGTTTACATTGTAAATATCTTTAAGTGCAACTACAGATAAGTAAATATGAGATATTATGAATAAGAGAGTTAGAAAAAAAACAGATTATTTGCAATCATTTTGAGTATCCAATGTAAGTTTTCACAAAAAAAAAAACGATTGCACCATTATTTCTGAAGTTAGATGACGTCAAATATATTTGCAACGGAGTTTCAATTTCAACCTGTTCAAAATAAATGAATATATTTGGATCATTTTCAATTAAAAAATCTTAACATTTTTTCAAAAAGATATTGCAAAAATCTACAGCTTTTGTTAAGTATGTCATATACTTTCTTATATTTTCTTGGACGTTCCTTAGCATAAACGACGTTACTCTTCTGCACTTTCCATATTTTCTGGTGTTGTAGGGGGATTCACATAAACACGATCTTTAACATTTGCACTTCCCGTACCCAGCAAGGTTTAACTGTACTGTACCATTACCTCGAAAAGTAGGCTAATCGGAAATCATTATTTTATTAAAATAAATGTATCAGCCTGTATTGCTTCACTTATAACTGCGCAGAAGTTTATTCTTTGTTCAAAACTACGGTCTTGATGATTTATGTTTTATAGTAGTGCGACTCACGGTAGATTTTGATGTATCGTATAAGCTAGCTACTTGACGGCTACTGATGTGGGGATTGTTTTAAAGTTGAAGTAAAATTTCCAATTCTTTTTTCTCAGTGGGAGTATTCCGGTTTATCGCTTTCCGTTTTTCATATTTAATACACTACTAGCATCAAACTGTTCCCTTTAATACTGAAGAGGTTGTCTAGATGGTATACGTGCATTAGGGTACTTCACCTTGTAAAGTCTTACTTCAAAGTATTTTTTCCGTCCCACCCAGTATATAAATCTTATCAATTAATTCAGCTTTAGGAAAATATAGACTTAGTTTTTTTTTAATTTATTGATAGCACAATAAATTTTATGAATTTATTTACTCAGTCTGTGTTTTTTTGTTTGTCTGGAAAAATTTTAATAAGTCGTAAAGTATTAAAAATAGGTATGACATACTTGAAATAAGTTGTATGTTTTTGTAAGATTATTCAGAAAAAGTAATAACATACGGGGTTATGAGCTACCTACGGAAAATATGTGGCCATGCGGTGTTGCCAGATATACTGGTAACTTATATCATCCTTCGTTTTTTTAAATGGAACACCCTGTATATTATTACATTTGGATTCTGCGAAACATTTTTATGTAACATAATCACACCTATCTTGAATATTTTTTAAGAAATTTGCCAACAAACAACCCGATATAAAATAATATTTTTTTCGTAACCCGTACAGCTAACACTTGATTTTTTTTTGTGGTTCCCTATTAAATTGCTTTATCGCGTACGTTCATAAGATAAGGCCCAATTGGCAAGATATAAAAATCCATGTGACGGGGGAATTTTAAATTAACATCCCATAGTTTATATTTGCACGTAAATGAGCTATTAATTTGCCATCCAAAAGTACCAAACTATTTCTACTATCTATTTTCACTGCTTTTCGAGTTATAAGCACAAAACCAAAATATTGTAATTAAAGGGGATGTCATCTGAGTAGCAGGTTCTGGTAGGCCATGGTGACGTTTCCTATAAAAAAATATGTCAGTTATGCATTCGGATTTCTAATTTCATCGGCTTTTCATAGTTAAAAGTTGCATTTATTTGGGAAAGCAAGGTGGTACGTAATTATGTAAACGCAGATATTTGGAATTTTTTAAAATCTAAGACCCATGTGTTGAATACGCTTCCATAAGATAGTTCTGCCACATTTAACACCGGTTTCATCTTTTTAGAGCCTGCTAATTAAGATATCTAATGTAGGCACGCTTTGTTCCTCGTATAACTGGTAAATTTTACGCCGTTTTATATTTTGATCACTTCCACCTACACTCGAGAAAATGTCAGCATCGCTTCTTTTTTTCCGCGCGGAAATGGGATTATTCAAAAATTTCCACACAGTTGATGTTGGAATTTTCGTCAATGTGGCTGTTTCTTCTAAAGTTGCTTGCTTGCTGGTACCACGTTCAATGTGAGTCAAATGAACATTGTTTATAACTTCCTTAGTGTCAATACAATAGTATTTTTTACATTTGGGCGGGATTACTAATAAACTTAAACTAAGTAGTATGCCAAACCAAAGAATATTAAAAACACAGGTAGGAATAAAATTATTTTCTATTACGGACCACAATTTTATCTGAGTTTAAATTCCGAAACTTTAGGTAATAACCTTGTTGCATTGTATGTTAATGATCACCCTTGGATAATCCCATTCAAAAGCAATTGGTCACTTTCTTATATCTATGAACAGACCATACCAACTTGATGGACTTCCTGCTCATTGCATAAATCGAGTAAATCAGGAACTTACAATCATGTTTGAAAACCGATGAATAAGACGTCTAGGTTTATAGAATTGGCCATCGCGTTCGACAGGTATTACACTGATTGGGTGGACCGCTATTACAGAAATAGTGTATAAAACTCGAGTTGGATCAATAGAATACTTGGAATGCCGTGTTAGACAGACTTTTCAACAACTTCTCAAACAGACAACATTTCAAACATAATACCGAGTTGTATGTAATTAAAAACAATTTAAAACTGTTTATTTGTCTTCAAGATTAGATTATAACGGTTTATATGCATTTTTTTAATAATTTTTTTAATAGAAACGTCATCATGGCTGGCCAGAGTCTGCTACATAGATGAAATGTGAATTTTTAAAATTCGCTTTAATTGGAATATATTGGTTTTTATATCTTGCCAATTTGGTATTTTTTTAGAACATTTAAAATATTTTGAAAACTATTAGGTTTAGTTATGTATTATGTATTATTATTAATAAAAAAGTTGAAGAATTTACAAACGAATTGAAAACAAATTTTAAAAATAGGGAATTCCAATTTAAAAACTGTTTGTTTTATTTATCACGCTTTTTTGAGCCGCTCTGTATACTTGAAAATAATTTTAAATTGTGCATCCTACAATGTATAGAAGTTTTGTATGTACTATTTTCTGATAACTTAAATTTAAACCAATGAGATAATGAACTTTAGTCTATCGTTGATTCACCTCGTACAATTTACATCAATGGTATTTTAACGCTTGTTAGTTCTGATGGTTACTTCACGCGTCTGTAAGCGAATGTATTCGAGCTGTTTTGCAAAACTGTTCCCAAAAACTAATATAAAAATATTAGGGGAGTTGGATTTAAAATGAAATATAAATGATAACAATAATAATAAGCTTTGTTGTTTAACAGATATAATACCCAATACCAGATCAAGATAAAAAATAACAAAAATATCTAATGTATATCAATAAACAACCTAGTTATAATCAACTCAAACATATAAAGAAATAAGAAAACAAAACTCAAACCCAAATACAGTACCTAAAATAATCACCTGGCACGTAACAATCTATATTTTTATGATAAAGTAAGCTGAGCTGGTGATAGATCCTTGATATCTATGTCTTTGAAAAAACAAGAATGTCCATTGGAAGAGTGGATTTCTATACAGACAGTTTGTAGAAGTAGTAGGCCAGTGGAATACTGGAGATATTCTGACTGCCAGCGAAAATTGATCCGCGATCATAATTCAGAGCAGTCTATAGATCTACAGAATTTGAATGGAAATAGAATGTCATTTTAGGCTCAAGTCCCTTATGCAAGACGATTATCAAATTTGCTGCATAATATACTATTGGGTATTTTATCTGCTGGGGAAGGTGTTAATAAATGTTATATATAGGGACAGTATTCAGGTATGAAGCACCTAGGCTTCGAGTTAGAGTGATTCTTTAAATATAACATTATTGAAAAAGATGTATACAAGAGAGTCGAAAGCATATTTGACTTTAAAGTTGACTCATTTAATCAAGTTATTCCAGATGGAGTTTCGCTAATTCCAAGATGCGCTAAGAAAACTTGGATGACCAATTTCGACTTACAAATAATTACAGAATTCCTCGGGGACGTAATCTTATATTCCAGATGGTCTGACCAATTTTTGATTGTCGCAGATTCGTAAAAAAAATCAATAAAGAAACTGAAATGAACTACATTTCTGTTATCTGAAATAGATGCACTCGCTTTTTCAATGCCGTTGTACCTGGAACTTTTCTGTGATAGCGATATTAGTGACACTGAAGAGTAACAAGAATTTTACTCATGATCTTCTTAAATTTAAGAGGTTTGGAGTTTGGATTCCCGATAATAGCTTTGAACTTATTAATCAGTATTTTTCAAATTCTGTAAAAATGAAGTGGAAGATAGTTTAACTGCTGCAAAAGCTGTTTACCTTATTAAGAAGGAAAGTTCTTCGTGAATAGTAAATGGAGTCAAATATAAAGAGCCATTTTGATTTTATGTTATGATTATTTAACAATTTGGGAGGAAATTTGGTTAGTATTATTAATTAATTAGTTATTAATATTCTTCATATTATAATCTACGAATGCGAAAGAATTGTCAATATGAAAATCAACTTGGAGTTTTTGATAATATTTGGTACAAAGATTGTGGTCAAAGATGTAAATGTTGTATGTTTCATTAAAGTTTTCATGTAAATAAGAGAGTTATATAAAAGGAAAATAAATTTCAGGATAAATTGAACTGAAATAGGACTTTTGAATGCTCGAAAGTTAAAAAAGTATTGTGGAAAAACTTTATTTTATTTTTAGTTTACACAAAAGAGAAAACTGCCTGAACATAACATTTCGTATACAAAAAATAAATAATAAATTAATGAAAGTAATTGGTATGTTTCTTATCCTATAGAATAACCATTTTTCTCCACGGTACGAAGAACACTCTTAATTAACGGGTAAGTGCCGTTTCCACAAAGTCCCAAGAAGTCGTCGGTGTCAAACGACCATATCATGAATCCTCCAAGATTCTTATCCAAAGCGTATGTTACTTTCTCAGAAATGGAAAATTCATCTTCATAACCTATCCATTGGTTGCCTGACACCTTGTGTGGAACTTTCTGTTCATCATCCCAGTACCTTGGCCATTCACTGTATAACTCGCATATCTGCCCAGATAAAATTTCGTAACATTAGAAGGTTAAAATATTATTTATTTCTGGTGCCCAAACCCAGGAGATTATTTTAGAATTATGAAGAAATTTAATGGGAACAGGTATTGAGATGCCTGACATATCCTAACAAAATTCTAGCTTCCTACTTATTAGAATTTAACTTATGTTTTGGGTAGTTTGGAAAAAAATGTAATTTCTCTAAAACTTCTGAAGGTAGGGCCCAGAATGTTAACATTTTAAAGTATTTCATTTTAAAATATTACTTTGCTATCAGTCAGCTGTTGATGGTGTCAAATAGGACACTACGGTTATTAAAAGTTTGTTTCTAATAACTTTGTTTATACTTATCTGTAAAAGATTGCCATTATTTAAAGCCACACTTATACCTTGTATTTTAAAATAAGCGTTGAACTTCTAAAAAGAGCGTTTTTAATGGGACACCTTAAGCAGTAGGAAGCAGAATTAAATTATATTTTTGAAAAACATCCTTTTTACTTACAATCGTATTTCACCATCTTGGTTTTTAACTTTCGAGACAGCTGATTTGACTGGTGATTATGATTTTTAAATGACGATTGTGATTTTTAAATATAGGAAAAATTATAAAAATATTTTTACTCTATCGTGATTAAAATTTATCCGAATACGTTGGCCGGGAATTTTTAATGTTTTGCTCACTTCGTTATATCCTAAAATTCCAGCTTGCCGGGTGTATGGTCCAGCTATGCCGCCATCTCTAATTGCTGCGTACAAGGAAGTATTAGATGGATCTTCCAAAGTGAACGTTCTGGCATAAGTTGCAATTCCTAGGTTAATCTTTGATATATCCATGCCCCTTTCTATCCAGCCTTCAATACCGGCAGCCTGCGAATATAATTGTAAATTTGCTTATTTCAACGTTTGAAAAAACTTACGATGTTCCAATCTAGGTTATCATGTTCGGCGTCAAGATGAGATGCATAAAGAGGAGTGTGGTGACCTACATACGAGTCAAAAGATCCATGGAAATCGTATGACATTACGTTTATGTAATCCAAGACCCTAAAAAACATCAATATTAGTGGCAATATCCCACTAAACTTATACAGGGTTGCCCGATTATTATGCTGTCAAAAAGATCAATAAAACTATATATATATATATATATATATATATATATATATATATATATATATATATATATATATATATATATATATATATATATATATAATGATTATATTAGATATATATAGGGTATTTGCATTTTCGTGGACAGGCAACAACTTTCTTATTAAATTCTGTTCTAGATGTATACATATACTTAAGTTTTTCCGTGTTGCTGTTGAGATATCTATATATATCTATAGATTTACGGGGTGATCAAAAACTAACATTAAACATTTTAAATAAAAAATTGTATAAAGTCCTTGTTTGAAATAAATATACTCCAATTTTAAATTAAATTTTTGGTTATTTTACAAAGTTGTATTGTATTAACAATAAATTGTTTTTTTTTATCGTAAAACTGATCGTGACAAGAAACGTGGTGAAAAAAAATAGAATCGAGCACTACAGAAACGTCACTATTTGTCGTTATTTTGGTTTGCTGTCCTAAAAAAAGTAAATAATGAAAAATACACTAATACTCAGTAAATGAAACAAATTAAAAAGAATTTTTACGACTGCAAAACGTTTTATTGCTAGTGTTTCGAAATCTTCAATTTCCTGAATTATGAAACACTATACAAAATCAACAATTAATTAAATAATTTTGATGTTTTCATTGAAATTTGTTAATTTTTCAAGAAAACTTCCACAGGCTACTGTAATACTTTTTACAAAACTTCTGGATTCGTCCTGCATCGGTTTTCGCTAAGTCCAAATTTCTGACGTTTCACCAATCATCCTGTTGGCTTCTTCAGAGCTTGACTGAAACTTCACGCAATTTCGACTCAGCAAAAACCGACGCAGGAGGAATCCAGAAGTTTTGTAAAAAGTATTGAAATTGAAAATTTATTTATTTTTAAAATATCAATCATAACAATAAAGTAGACCTCCATCTATAAAGAATCCCAGGTTTAAACATCACTTTTGACATAAAATTTAAGATAAGTGAGATATAATGAGATTTAGTTATACGTTATTTTAAAGTAAACGGCTAAAATATTCGACAAAGTCATTTAAAAATCTGGTGTTATATTTCTAGAAAAATGAAAGTCAAAACGCAGATGTCGATACCAGGTTCTGTTTTTTAAATAGAACACTATTTTTTTAATCCATTTTCGATTTCTTCGTCAAATTTCACTCATAATTCATGTACCATCCTCTACATCTATCTCTTACTTTTTATGAGCAAATGAATAAAAAACATTAACTACGTCACGTCAAAAAATTATTAGGTTTTGAAAATGCTAACCATTAATTTCTTGAAAATATGCTAGTCGGTTTAAAAACCCTTTCGTATCTAATTCAATCTAATCAATTTTAAATCACCTTAATTTTGTGGTTTTTCTTTATATGCTTTTGATTTTAAATGTCCCTAGAGGAAAAAATCCAGTGGAGTATATATCTGGAGATCTTCTGTTGATTTCTGTCCGTGAGATATTGTATTTAAATAGCAATGCACTTGTCGAGCAAAATGTTGAAACCAAATCTATCTATCTATCTATATCAGGTTGAATTGGATTTGGGAGTAGGAATTAAGTCATTTTGAAGAAATTGTAAATTTCGAGCTTCAGTAAAATTTTGATCGAAGAAATAAGGTCCAATAATTTTGTTATTCAAAATCCCTGCCCAAATATTTTTTGTGGAAGTTGGGGATTTTTTGTAATAGAAAACCTAAAATTTTTGCTTTTTTACCGTACCATTTAAACAAAACGTGACTCCATCACTTTTTTAAGTTGTACGTTGATGCACTATGGGGATTATCACTAACTTTTAATAACATGTATAATCTTGTGTGCTAATTAGTTTTTGGATGACCTCGTAGACGCTCTTTTAGAATACCCTTTTTCTATACATTTTCTCCGCTTTACTCATGTGCCTTTTTTTTGGATACTTTGAGTATAACAAAACACAAACATCTTCTTGAGTTCTTGTTTTGTGTCCATATTTAATAATAATTAATATTACAATTCTCTGGGTTTCATTTATATACTTTGGATGTAACTGTAACATTTTATGAACTGTACTTAGCTGTTCATTTGAAAATTAAAATTAATTAATTAAAATAAGAAAGTTACTAGTCCACGAAAGTGCAAAGACCCTGTATATATAGCAATATAATATTTTCAAATTATAATTTTTTTCTTATGTTTATTGATATTCCTTAGAAATTCTGAGATAAGGTATCAGTAATAATCAAAAATTGCCTTGTAATATCTGTACTGCGCACAAGTTAAGCTTTTTTAACTGAAGACTATGAAAGCTATGAATAGTAAATACATTTCTTTCTTTTCTAATAATTTGGGTATGTACGTATGATTGTGGTATACCTAAGTGCAAAGATTTATAAAAACAACCAACGGCGCATCAACTTACTTGCTAAGTTCCTGCACATCGTACGAAATATCGATGTACCTAGCTGCCCCTGTAACGGCAGCGGAAAGTAGGTAACCTTTGGGCTCGAAGGCGGTTTTCAGTTCTTGAAGCAGTAGAATGAAATTTTCCTAAAACGAGTCTCTTACTATCAGCTAGTTCTCCAGTTATACGGTTTTTAGTGAAAGAAATGCAAAACAATAAGTATTATAAAGAAATGTGTGTAAAAATATCCCCAGCAACAGTGGATTAGATCCACTACCAAGCACGAAATTGACCTTGAGAGTAATGGAAGTATAGCAAGGTCCGTGATGTCTAAAGATGCTTCTAAGCCTGATATGGTTTGATGAAGAAACGGAAACAAAATATAACAAAATCATAGATAACGAGTAACATGTAATTATGGAGGAGGGTTACTATAGAGCCCTTAAGTCGCAGTGAGGAAGAGGTCAGGGACTGACTAATAAACCTGTTAACTGAATTCACTATTTCCAAATGTACTTAAAAACTTGCAAATTGTGATAAATTCGTTACAATAACCAAAGTGCAAATCTTAATACACCTCAAATAAAGGCATATCTTATACGCAAAAAGGCAAAAATTGGGTTATTTAATGTTTATTAAATCAACATGAACGTCTAACCTTGTCTTTCGCATTGCTACTGTCTCTCCTGGCAGGATATTCCCAATCGAAATCAAGTCCATCGAATTCGTGTTCCTCGAGGAATTGTAAAGCGGATTTTACAAATATCGCTCGTTTGGAAGGGTTCGCGGTCAGTTCCGAATATTTTTGCGATCCTTCGTTCCATCCACCAATGCTAACCAACGCTTTTAAATTCGAATTTTGCTCCTTTAATGCTACGAATTTGCCGAATCCATCTGAAAAATTCAAAATTCTAAGCAATTGACATATAACCTGAACGCTAGATGCAATTTATACAGTGTGGGAATTTAATGCACTTTAAATTTTCCATATTTTAGAGAAGAATTTGAATTATATGGCCAGTTTTGTCAAGTTCTTTATCATGTCGGGCGGACCACTAGGTCAACACCTGGGAATATCGCTGATGTTGACAATTTTCATTCCTTGTTGTAGTTCAGACGGTATCTGGTATTCTTTAATTAAGTGAGAAACTATTTATAACCGAATTTTACAGTTTTCCCTACTTTTTACCAATTTTCTCTTTCCTATCCAAAATTGTTACCAGTTCCCTTTTTCGATATTCTCATTCCAGGCAGGTTTAAATAAATTTTAAGAAAAAGAGAATACTTAATGTAATATTGCGAAACGATTGCAAAATTAACAGAGAGTCAAAGAAAGTATTAAGATAAGAGGTCGACAACAGGGATTTCTTAAGGCATATTATTCAGATTGCTGCTCATTAATAACTCACGAATTGGGAAATGATTTTTCATTAGCAACTAATGTATGCAATTCTCAAGAAATGCTTAATCTATTGCGATAAATGTGTTATCTCCCAACGGATTCCAGTGACTCACTTTGAAAGAAAAAATATTTCTATTCTATTTTCCTTAGTCGTTAAATAGGGAATTTCATAATTTTGTTGATACTTCCATTAATAATCACTTACTCAGACCGTCGTTGTTTGATTCCCATGGATCCAAGATTGATATAGTTCCGTCGTAATTTAGTCCGATGAAGGTAAATGCTATGTGGGTACATAGATTGGGATCGATGTTGTCGACGTCGTATTTTCCATTCCCAGGTCTATAGACAGTCCAACTTTCAAAATAACAGAATATATTTTTACCTAAACAGAAATAATTTGTTAATTTCTTGAAGTATGCTTGAAGTATTAAGCGTCCTTTAAATGCTATTGTTTTTATTGATAAGCCTGCAGTTCTCAATTTTCTATTTTCTGTTCTCATTTGAAATCATTTAATGATATCTGTATTAAGTGAAACCCCACTCTTTGTATATATGCGTTTTATTTATTTTTGTTTAGCTTTTATTTATTTATTCGTCTCTTAATGTAGTTTAAAATTTAATGATTTTCATTGCAATCTCCGGAAAAGGACGTAATCAAACGTCGAAACGGCAACTAATAACAAAATTAGTTTCTTGGTTTTATTGGGCCCTTCCAACATTTTTTTTTAATTTAAATACCTTGCTAAAAGTTTATATTGTGAAATTAACGAATATCTGAAGAAATTACATTAACCTCAAACGCCATCATTAAAAATAAAGACTCTTATATTTCTACAATTTTGCTAGCGCAATCTGTGGATTGTAATTTTCATATACTTACCTTCTGAATATGACACTAAGGACAAAAGTGCGATCAGAAAGCATAGTGAAACTGTATTGTGACACTTCATTGCGTGAATCATAGACGATTGTGGTGTTTAGAACGAACGATACTAACACGTTCGGATTTATTTAAGATATATAGGGACATGGGACTTTGATAAACATTGCTTATCTTTTGCAATCTATGACAAACATGCAACGGAAAAACTTTGGTTGACAAACAATTGGTTTGGAATACCGGTTATTTAGGAAAATACTGATTAAATTATCTATCATATATATTTTTAGATGGACCAAAGGCTGGATTTATATTAAGAACAATTCTTGAAAATAGGGAGTTATTGAAAAAATGTATGAACATTTAACGAATGACCATGACAATAGCTCTTTTCCCGGAGAGAATCCTGGATATATTCGGAATACTAATGCTCATTAGTAAATCAGCTGTTCGCACTGTTTAACATTGTCACGCTGGATTAAAGATTCGTTGGCGGAGAAAACGTATTAAAATTCGAACTTATTCGAAACGTGTTAAACAGATTCTGCAATCGGTGCAGGAATTTATCGTTTGCAATGATATATTAACCTTTATATTTATTGGGTATTGCTTTAATTGGTTAAGGTGTTTTTAAAGAGTCTAAAATAAAGGAAAGACAAAGTCGATGTTTCGATTTACAGAGTTGAATTTAAGTTTTTTTCTACTCCCGTCTGTAAAATACGTCATTACACACCGATCTAGCGTGCGGGAAGCGTCACTAAATCATGTCAGTTTCGTTTTCCACGTATCGAGCCACTTTGGACATTTCCGGGATTTTACCGCACTGGTCTGGGAGAAACCGGATGTTTTCGGAGATATTTCCCTCGCTTTGAATTTTGACGTTTGTCAATTCTGAGGTTATGTCA
The DNA here is from genome assembly GCF_029955315.1 of Cylas formicarius. Taxonomy (NCBI): domain Eukaryota; kingdom Metazoa; phylum Arthropoda; class Insecta; order Coleoptera; family Brentidae; genus Cylas; species Cylas formicarius. The sequence continues at coordinate 38,318,324 of NW_026844214.1, read as the reverse complement.
GTGAATGTATTCGTGTTGTTTTGCGAAAATGTACCCAAAAACTAAAGTTAGTAGAAAAAGTATAGTATGCAGCACGTTCGGTAAATTTTTAAGTCACTCGTTTATTAAACACTCGCTCCGCTGGGTTCCGCTCGTGTCACATAAACTTGTGAATCAAATGCCGTTTACCGCACTTGTTGCATAATATACTATTGTTTCAGAAATGCTAACCTACTTGAACTGGCTTTATTCAACTGCAGATGTGCGGAGTTGAAATTTGGACAAAATCATTAAATAAATTTGATTCATATGATTCCTCTTTCGAAAATGAAGAATTGGTTCCTGAAGTCTATATAGCTGAATCCACAAGACAAAAGAGGGAGTATAGAACGACATATTTTCTTATTCAGTGCTTTTCATGTGTCATTTGAAAGTCTTTATTAATTTTTATGGTTGATGTATCATTTGAAAGTCTTTATTTATTTTTCTGGCTATATCTTAAATCTGTCAGTAGATGATAATAGTAATATTGAGCTATGACGAAAATGTATTTATCATTTTAATTACCATGTAAGGTTATTACGATTAACGTGGCTCTTATATTCTGTAAAATTCACATCCAAAACAAAATAAAAAAGAAACGTTTCCGTTAGTAGACAAGTTTCCAAAATGGTTTTTACTGCTTGATAAATAAAACTAAGGAAACATCAAAGTTGTAGTTTTGACGGTGAAACTTTAAATTTACTAGGTAATACAGTTTCGTCCAAGATTAAACATTTTACGCATCAAAAATAATATTCCGAATTAATTAATCTGAGAGCAACCTAAATCTTTATCAAAAACGCTTCGTTTAAAAATTATAGGTCGATAATCAAACGAAACCAAGTATATGTCACAACGGATATACCTCTTTTAGATATGTGAATGAGATATGAGAATTTAGATAACCCCGAAAAAATAATCGAGAGTCTAAAAAGATGTTTGTATTCAATTTGAACATAAATATTAGCCACCGAATTCCAGATATTCGAAGGAAAATTTACCACGTGGAAATTTTTTTAATTGAATTAATTGATGCATTAATTGCCAACGATCTCACCATGTAAGTCTAAGATGTACTGTAAATTAATTAATATGATTCCAAAAAATTAAGCGACGAGATAGACTCTTATGAAATTCAACAAAATATTTACCTTTTCTAATATTTACAATCGATAAAGAAAACAAACAAATCCGGATTACCGATATGAAAACCGAATGCTACGTTGTCTATATTTTTGATATTTTCTACTCTTTGAACAGAAATTGACTATATTCAAATTAATAAAAACAATCACGAGAGGCTGGTCATGTGACAATTAAAATTTCGAGAGTAATTTTTTCTTCATTTGTATTTTCAATCCCAGTTTAACAGATACAGAGACTAAGAATTCCAAAAAGTTCTTACACCACTTTAATTTTATTTATTTCAACTTCTTTGGTTTACTTACTTAAATAAAAAAAAAATTCTAAATTCATTCAAGAACCTATGGTAGGTAAAACTTCTATGGTGAAGACAGAACATCTCTGTCCTTATAACATAGTCATTGTTATAATTTTTAGACATTTCCTTAATTTTATTTAAGAATAATATTTATCCGTTGTTGGTACAATAAATAAAAGCAGTTTCATTTCAATTATTACATTTAATGTTGCTTCAATATAATTACACGTACTGTATTAAGAATCATAGGAAAACTAAAATATCGTTAACAACCAGATACCAGACTGGGATAGTTGCAATTGGAAATCGAAATGTCGTAGTACAACTCGCCAGGGCAAGTGAATCTGGCCTTCACGAAAGTATTACCGCTTGGAACGCATATGTAATATACCCCGCAATCGTTCGAGTCCCTGATTGCACCTGCAGAGGTACACTCGTTGGAACTTGAAGAGGATGAGCCGGAGCCGATTGCGTTATCTGAATTAGATGAACCCGAATTTTCCGAGTTAGATGGTTTTGAGTTTGAACTGTCTGAATTAGAAGACTCGGAATTCGAAGAATCACCACCCAAGTTTGAGTTAGATGGGTCGTCTGATGAGCCCGATGCAGTCAACCCCTAGAATTTCCAAATTTAACGTTCTAAGTGGTGATTACTAATTTAAAACCGGAAAAGTATCTGACAAAGTCATAACTTACCAGTGCGTCATTTATAGCTCGTAGGAGAGGAAACTTAGTACCAGAGAGTCCCAGAAAATCGTCAGTTTCAATGGACCATAACATTACAGCTCCTAAATTCAAGGATTGAGCGTATTTGGCCTGGAAAGTAATCTCAATGTAATATCGAATCTTCTTTCCGAATACAATTAATGTCAAACTAAATTATGAGAAATAATATGATTTCGACTGACTAACAAATCCTTCGTTAATTGTTTTGTAATATTTTAAAAATTCTAGGTCAATTTACTGAGAGATTGAATAAATTACTTTTTTTGTTTCTTCATTAGTGAATATCAATAATGATTTTTGACTCTAAAATATGTAGTTTAAAAATCAGCTGAAAATTTTAATGGAATAGGTCAAAAGCGATTATTTTAAGGCGAATATTTTTATACAACTCGTTTTCAGCCCAAGGATCTGTCGCACACACTAGTTGGTGATTGAGGTTACAGAAATCTTACTTACTTTGATTGCAAGAGACTTCGGATTATCATATGAAATCCATTGGTTGCCGCTGTACGCGTACGGGACGTTCTGTTCGTTGTCCCACTTTTGTGTCCATCCACCCGCATTAAATTTTTCGATAATCTGGAAGATGCAAACAGCATTATATCACAATCCGATGCGGTGAATTTGGCACGTACCTCGTTGTAACCTAAAAAGCCCGCGGTAGCGGTGTAAGGCCCTGCCGTTCCAGCCCCCGAAATACTAGCACCAGGAGCGTTGTTGTTAGAGTTGGACAAGGTAAAAGTGCGACCATAAAATGGCACCCCAAGGGCGATTTTTTGCGGATCTGCACCCCTACTGAGCCACCCTTCTATAGCAGTTACCTGGAACGAGAAAATTGTGTAGACGTCATTTCATTTGAATGCAAAAAATACGAACCACGCTGTATTCGGCATATTCTGTACCGACGTATCTAGTAGAACCGTTGAGAGGTGCATTATGACCGGTGGTGGTGTCCCATGAACCAAAGAAATCGTACAACATGACGTTTATGAAGTCCAAATTCCTAAAAAACAGGATATTGTTAGCGAATTAATGCAGAATATAAAATAAAAATAAAACATTTACAATTCTCGGAACTTTAAAGCACATTGCCGTTGCTGGAGTTTACTGCAATCGATCTTAATATTGTCGGATTGTATTATCGTCAGTTGTGATATGAATTTATAAATTATGAAATGGCGTCTATACTGAGATACACTGAGAGGCTTTTCATAGAAAATTTAGAACCGATAGTCAATAATGAATAGATAGTAATTTTGTTAATGTTTGTTAAATAATATTGTTAACGAATTCATTTATTTTATCTTCATAGATGCTTCACAAATTTTAAAGTCAATAACCACGAAATTATAAAAAAAAACATAAACATATTTAAGAATTCGTAGTTTTGCTGATTGCGCTTTTTATATCACAAAATAATATATTCAGTTTTTGGATTAATTTATTTGTAATTATTTTGCCCAACTTTGATGCATGTATTTACTCAATTTAATTGTAACTAAGAGCGAATTGATTATTGTTTTTCACAAAAATTATTGGTGAGAAAGTACGAACGCATTTCAAAGTATGTCATATGAAACATTTATTTAGATATTTGAAAAATAAACAAATGTCTTTCATTGTTATTACATCCGAATACGTATTTAAAATTCATAAAAAAAATCTTTTAATATGGAAGTCTACTATTTACAATGTATACCTACTTTGAAAGGGAAGGTACGTCGTAAGATATGTCTACCGAACTCGGAGTTGCCGACACAGCAGCAGTGAGAAGAAGTCCATTTTTGTCGAAAACGGCTCGCAATTCTTTTATCAGCGTAACGAAGTTTTCCTAAAAAAAATTGAAAGAAACTTATTGCTTAATTTGCTTATTGCACTTCGCTAAACGCTTGCATGTATAATTTGAGCTTTCGGTATAATACCTTGTCCGCTGCGTTGGAACTGTCTCGTCTTGCCGGGTATTCCCAGTCGAGATCAAATCCATCAAAACCGTATTTAAGAACCCAACTTAGTGCGGTATTGATAAAGTTTGCCCTCTTAGTTGGGTCGGCAGCCATTGCGGAATATTTTGTAGAACCTTCGTTCCATCCCCCGACGGCCAATAATGTCTTGAAGTTAGGATTGACTTGTTTGAGGGCATTTATACTTTGAAAACCGCCTAAAAGTCGAAGATATCGATGACTTTCGAGCTATACTGACAAATCGGTTACAGAAATGGTCAGTTAAAAATTATTTGTTGATTTATTGATATAAAGGTTTGATTGTTAATAGTTTAAAAATAAAATTAGCCCTATGGAGTTCCAGATTCTTTTTAATGTACGATAGGAACATTTCTGCAGTGTAACTGGCGAACTCAGCAAAATCAACCTTAAATATTTTTCAAGAACTCACCTAAACCGATGTCCAACCATTCATCAAGCAAAATGACGTTACCATTAGCATCTATTCCTACGAACGTATAAATTGCGTGGGTGCAGAGCGTGGGATCAATGTTTTTAGAACTGAACTGTCCGTTTCCTCGACGATAATGAGACCAGGTTCCATGATAGCATATGACGTTTTCTAAGAACAGGGTTTTCGATTTCTTAGCTTTGTTAATGTGATGTTAAACTTACAGTTAATTTTTTTCATGCTAAATTATTTTTAATTAATCTTGATTTGCAGAAACAATTTTCTTACTAGTGTTGGTTGAACTTGAAGATGATCCAGAATTAGCCGAGCTAGAATCGGAAGCCTCGGAATCTGATGCATCAGAGCTTTGCGTTTCGTCTTTTGTGTTGTCCGTGTTTGAAGAGTTGGAATCATCAGTGTTGTTGTTTGATGCTCCTACGCTTGAAGAACTGGAGTCGTCAGAGTTCGTACCAGACGAAGACTCGGAATCTGAGTTGGAATTAGACAAATCGTCCGAAGAGCTTGATGATGATGACTCATCGAACTTAAAGCAAACGATTTTTGTTTTTTTACTCTTAATATTCGAAAGTTTTTCTAGCTCTCTAATTTCGTGATCCATTGATTCAAAAGGCAAATGCATATTAGGCAATTAAAGAGCTCCACGGTATCTAATTTTTTTTATACTGTTCCAGCTCTAGTTCCTTACAAGTCTGATCTGAAGCCTGCGTAGGAATTTAAGTTTATGGTTAGGTTTATGTTTAAGGTTAAATTAAAAATTTGAATAACTTCGTCGAAAATCGTAAGTGTATTCCAAAATTGTAGTACCTACATTTGTTGGATAATTTTCAATTCAATTTCACAAAGCATTACAATTATGGACAAATTTGCCTTCGGCTCCGAAAAATTTCACGAAAATATTTTGTATTTTTTATAGTTTTCAGTTAAACAATTGCAGTGAACAAGTGCAATGCAACAGATTTTAATTCATTCAAAATAATAAAATGTTACCTAATAAATACCTGATAGGTTAAACAAGTTTGTTGTCGGAAATATTAACAATTAACAATACTTACTAGTACTTCGTTGATAGCCTTAAGCAAAGGAAATTTGGTACCGGATAGTCCCAAGAAATCGTCAGTTTCAATTGACCATAACATCACAGCCCCTAAATTTAGTGACTGAGCATACCTGGCCTACAAAACAAAAGAAATATGGAGACATATTGTTACTAATATTCCGCGCAAGTTTGTTTTCTTGATTATGAAGATAAATCTGTCACTTAAGCAAAAAATTTTTTGAAGAAAATGCAGACTAAAATGTTTGATTCATTTGAACACCTGACTTAATGCAATAGATAAAGGTTGTCATCGCCCAACCATCATACATCGCTAGGAACTATCATGCGTCGATTAAGTTTACAATCTTACAAATCTTACTCACTTTGATTGCAAGAGACTTCGGATTATCGTATGAAATCCATTGGTTGCCGCTGTACGCGTACGGGACGTTCTGTTCGTTGTCCCACTTTTGTGTCCATCCACCCGCATTAAATTTCTCGATAATCTGGAAGATGCAAACCGCATTAAATCACAATCGGATGCGGTGAATTTGGCACGTACCTCGTTGTAACCTAAAAAGCCCGCGGTGGCAGTATAAAGTCCTGCCATTCCAGCTCCCGAAATGCTAGCACCAGGAGCGTTGTTGTTAGAGTTGGACAAGGTAAAAGTGCGACCATAAAATGGCACCCCAAGGGCGATTTTTTGCGGATCTGCACCCCTACTGAGCCACCCTTCTATAGCAGTTACCTGGAACGAGAAAATTGTGTAGACGTCATTTCATTTGAATGCAAAAAATACGAACCACGCTGTATTCGGCATATTCTGTACCGACGTATCTAGTAGAACCGTTGAGAGGTGCATTATGACCGGTGGTGGTGTCCCATGAACCAAAGAAATCGTACAACATGACGTTTATGAAGTCCAAATTCCTAAAAAAACAGAATATTGTTAGCGAATTAATGCAGAATATAAAATCAAAATAAAACATTTTCAATTCTCGGAACTTTAAAGCACATTGCCGTTGCTGGAGTTTACTGCTTTCGATTTTAATATTATCCTTTTTTTGTTATCGTCAGTTTGGATATTAATTTATAAATTATAAAATGGTGTATATACTGAGGGATACTAGTAATCCATTAATTAATTAGTTAGTAATTAATGTAAATTTTAGAAAACGACCGATGAAATATTTGTTTAAAATACTCCAGCTCAAGATGACGTCGTAACTTCGAACAGAAACAACTTTTTTCAAGAGAACAATATCCACTCACATATACATTTAGCCTTATTGTAAGTATTATTTTAGTAGCACTTTATTAAGTAGCATTCTAAATTTAAACCTTTTCTTTCTCAGACATAGTAACTGCTAAGTATTTTGGATATGCTTATAACATCAAATCCGTAAAAATCAATCTATCGATGTTGAATCCGATGTCTATACCTACTTTGAAAGAGAAGGTACGTCATAAGATATGTCGACCGAACTCGGAGTTGCCGACACAGCAGCAGTGAGAAGAAGTCCATTTTTGTCGAAAACGGTCCGCAATTCTTTTATGAGCGTAACGAAGTTTTCCTAAAAAAAATGAAAAAACTTATTTCGCTAAACGCTTGCATGTATAATTTGAGCTGTCGGTATAATACCTTGTCCGCTGCGTTGGAACTGTCTCTTCTTGCGGGGTATTCCCAGTCGAGATCAAATCCATCGAAACCGTATTTAAGAACCCAACTTAGTGCGGTATTGATAAAGTTTGCCCTCTTAATTGGGTCGGCAGCCATTGCGGAATATTTCGCGGAACCTTCGTTCCATCCCCCGACGGCCAGTAATGTTTTGAAGTTAGGGTTAACTTGTTTGAGGGCATTTATACTTTGAAAACCACCTAAAAATCGGAAATATTGATGATGTGATCAGATTATCAATCGAAAATATTGATTTCTTGATCGTAGTGGTAATTGTGAATTTTATAATAAAATTAATAGGAGAAGGTAACGCTATAGCGAAAATGAGGCTTAGAAAAATGACCCATATAGCACCAGTTGGGGAAAACAACAAAATAAATTTAATTGCCAATATTTAATAATATACCTTGAAAGCCAATTAATGTCGGATAGGAATTTTATGCAGTGTGATTGGCGAACCCAAAAAAATTCAAAGACTTACCTAAATCGATATCCAACCATTCATCAAGCAAAATTACATTGCCATTGGCATCAATTCCTACGAACGTATAAATTGCGTGGGTACATAGCGTGGGATCAATGTTTTTTGAGCTGAACTGTCCATTTCCCCATCGATAATGAGACCAGGTTCCATGATAGCATATTATATTTTCTAAAAAATATAATTTACAAAAGCAAACTTGGAGTTTGAAAATTCTCGATAAATGTAAACGGCCGATTGCGCTGCGATAAATAACGGAATTAAATATGTTCGTAACTACACCAGTTTGTCAAGAAGCAAGTTTTTTTACTTGAGGGTCGCGGATTCGTAACAAAACAGGAAAATATTTTAAGTAAATAATACTACCAAATACACAAAAACATGGATTAATGGCTTAAGTCGAAGAAAATTTATTTAAGAGATGAATATTAAATTATGGTGTAGCTTTTCAGTACTTATTCTATTCTATGATGTATTTCTTAGTTTTCTCATCCAGTTAGCAAATTATGAAGATTGTTGGAAAATACCGAAACGTCCTTCTCTAAGCTAATATAACATCAAACTAACAAAAAAAGAAGTTTTATTAATTTTAAATTCGCAAAATATACAATAAAACTTCAGTTTTTAGGATAACCTTAATTTAAGATACCCAGTGTTTGTTACCCTTTGTAAGAACTCGATGGTGAGATTCCAAAAAAGGACATTACCCTGAATACTTTTTCTTATGCATTTTGTATGCATATCAATTAAAGAACGCAACGTTCGTTTCATAGGGGCATTTCATGACAAATTTCAGCTCTGAAAGCAGCATTTGAGCGACCTCCATTTTTATATTTTGAATACAACGACCGTTTATCAGCTCGTAAGTTTATTTCAGGTAATAATTGAAACTTTGCAATTGAGATAAGTTGAAATTAACTATATTAACTTTCTAACTTACTGGTGGCAGCGGAAACCAAATTAGACCCAATGAGAGAGAGAGCCAAAGCTACAAAAAGTCTCATCATTCTGATCTAAAATCTATTGCCCTAAAAATACAATAAAATTACACATATGAAAACTGTATTGCAGAAAGTAGATTTTATGGATCAGAAATTGAAACCAAAAACTAACTAAAAATCCTCATTATAAAAAGGAAATCAAGTATGAAATTTAGTACAACATATTAAAGGAATTAAATTTTTATTTGCGAAATGTGCACAGAAACAAAGTAATGTACAAATAAAAGCAGCAGGATTGCTCACATTTTTGCTTTGTCTATGTTGCGTCCAATGCAATTTTTGTGTTTATTTCAATTGGTTGGTCCGAGCACAAATAACATTAGATATTTTTTAGGATAATTTAGATTTAGATAATTTTAGGGAATGAAAAAACCGATTAAGAACTTGTGTACCGTAATATTTGAGTCAAAACGATTAGTTGGATATGTAGATTTCTGCAACATGGACTTAATTTGATAGATTCATTGGCTGTTTCGATTTATGAAACCTATTAAATGTTATTCACGAACTTCATTCGCAAATTTCCAAAACAGCGCTGCACTTCACTCAGTTACCACAAACTCACAGTGCTAATTGATATGCTCACCCGTGTTCCAAACTTATTGCGTGTTAAAATGGGGCACAACTAATTTTCACTTTAACAATACCTCCAATTTATTTGGTCCGATAATTCATTCAATTTATTGATTTGCCTTATCAGCGTCGACTTAATCCAGGAGCAATATATATATAAGTCGTTTACTGCCCCTTTGCTTGCATATTTTATTTTGTTGATTTTTGAGGAAAATATGTGCTATTTAAATTGTTCGACGCAATAAGTCTCATATAGTTTTTTTTAACCGGCGATTTGTTAGTTTTTGTGATAAAATTACTCTGGAATTAATCGAAACTTTAATTCAAAAGTTAAAAAAAAATGTTTCTGTCTCTGTTCGTGACTAGTATCCTCTTTAGCGATTTTTGATTTTAGTTTTGTTTCTATTTTATAAAGTGTGGTTTGCAGAAATTAGTTACTTATTTTTAGTACTCTCTTTGCTATTTCATTTTTGATATTTGTATCGCCATTTTAAAGAAAACCAACTTTCTGGGGTACTGAGGAACATAGCAGCGCCATTACACACGCCTTAGATGTGCAATTGCGTAAAATTTTTTGGAAACACGAGGTTAAAAATTAATTAAAATTTACAGTTGCCAAATTTGATGATAATTGGACGACATTTCTGAACTAACTCCAACTTAATTGATTGATGATTGAGAATTTATTGATGAAATTTTTTATTTGCTAATACCAAAACACAAAATTAATTAATTTGTTATTTAATGTCAACGGAAATAGTCCGGCATTATTTTACCATCCTAAATAATGCAAGAGTTTTGTTGAAGGATGAAGTATTATTAAATGAAAAAAACGGATTAAAATTACTCTTCCTGCGTCGGCAAAATGAAAGTAAATCGATAATTAGTATTTTTTTTTGCCATTGTCGACGACGCGAGTGGCTCAAATGGAAAAGGACACAATCGGAGTAAATTATTATTCGGGGAAATAGATTTTTGAGATGATTGTTATAATATCAGTGATCCAATTGCAGATAGTGGTTTATTGACCAGATTAATCAGAATTATTTTCAAATTTACTTTATTATTTTCTAATCTTTTACAACCCACTACGATTTTTTTGTACTTGCTGGCGACTTTACGACTTTATTTAAAAAAGGGGGGCTCGTCATGGAAATAAATGTTATCGACTATTATGTTATTTTCTTGTTTTGCACCAAATAATTTAATTGCTCGATTACGGAATATTTTCCTGCTAATGGTACGAGTGTAAGTTAGATAACGAATTACGTTATTATTTTTCTAAAGTATATAACACGTTGATAAAGTTCTTTAGTCACACTAGCTCTGCTGCTGGTGCTAAATGAACATTGTAACTAAGTGGTGTTTACCAAATTTGTATCAGAACTCACGTACTGCGACGAGTCACAATATAAATAAGATAAATATAAGATAATGTACCTAGAGTAGAAATTTTATATTTCCATCCTTAAGGAAGAGGCTGACGAAGAAATAAAGAATGTGTTATTAAATACCTCTCACGTGATAATAATTGATTATTTAATCGTTGTGTGTCATGATAGTCACATGATAACACACAATAAAATTAAAACCGTAGTAGAATAATGCAACGACAGAGCACTATTTTTATAATATGTTTTTTAGTTGAGGCTGCTTTTTCTGCTTCCTTAAGAACAACAAAACATAATTATGTTTAAATGAGCATGGGTGTCCCACGACACGACTGCCGTAGCTTGGAAGTGTGTTGCTGGGGTGATTTCAAGTTAAAAATATTAAATGAACATATTCCCAGAACTCTATTCTAACTGAGCTATAAGCATTTGAAATTTTGAAGACCATTTAAAACGAAACCGCTTTATTGAATTAGGTGGCTGTGAATCTTATGTATTGTGACAGTAAAGGTAAAGAATTCGCTGACATTCACTTTGTTTATGGATTGTATAATGGAAACGCACGAGCGGTAGTTGATGAATATCGTCCACGATTTTCAACTCGTATTGTGGCTTGTAGAACTATTTTATATTTATTACAAAACAATGTTAATGTTTTAAAAGTAAGTGTATTGACAGATAAATAACGTATTTAAAGTGGCCGTGAAATTATTTTCCGCTGTGATGCGATTACAAATAAAGAGGAAGTCGGATTTAAGCCTAAGCAATTGTATGAGGAAATAAGTTAAAATATCAGTGACCCAATTGAAGATAAATGGTTTATTGACCAAGATTAATTACCATTATTTTTATATTTACTTTATTATTTTACAATCTTTTATAATCTATTATGATTTTGTAGTTGTTAACGAATTTACGACCCCCATGAAGGCGAAGGTTAAATGATACGAGACATACGTTGTTATCGTCTCGCTTTTCGAAAAGCGTATTTCTGCTGGTTTGGTGGGCTGTTAATTTAAAAGTTTCAGCTCTAATTGTTTTCAGAACTTGTCTTAGGATGAGCCACCAGATATGCTTTAGACAGAAGACGCATCGTTGTATTTTGCAGCGGATGATTTTATCTACTGATGGCGTCCTTAAACGTACCAAAACGCAAAATAACCAATGGTGACAAAAAGTGGGAGTTCAAAGAACTTCAAAAAAAGCTCAAAAAATTCAGAGTAAACATCAGGTAACGTACCTAATACAAAACAGCACTTACTTTTTAGGAATCCGCAAATTATTAGTTATTGCCAGCGTTGTGCTCATACAGAAAAGCGAAATCAGTTGTTTTCAACAATGCTCTACTGGATCATGATAACCACGCATGCGGTAATGATTATATCGACTATTTCAACAAAGCAAATACGAGAAGGGGGGAGGAGAGATCACCAATCAAAAGCTAGAAGGCCGATTAAATAAATCTAGAGATGCATGGGAAGCCATAACCAGTTACCAAATTGTCCTGAACTGGGTGAAAGGGATACATCTACCCTTTCATAGAAAGTCAAAACAATTGTGTACACCTAAAGGCAATATCCTTATAGGTCAATATAATGACAATGACAATCAAAAACCAAACAGACAAAATAGATTCATAATGATTAATCGTTCTACATTCAAAACTTGAAGACCACAGAATTAACTAACATAACTAATTTCATTTTTTCCAAACTACGTAAGCGTTGCTTTTCTTAGACAATTAAGCATTCTCTTGGTTGCCATAACCAAAGTTTAAAGTTCACAACGGATCCACAAAATATTACCATATTAACCAAAACAGTAAAAACGGATGAACAGTTGTTCGGAAAAGACTTCCATAACTTTTTCAAAAACAACCAAGCACTAACTAAACTCAAACAAAATAAATTGTAGGTTCGTCGGCAAAACTGTGGTATTATGCAAGAGAGCAAATCGGGAGATTTCAATAGCAATCTCGGGGAACATTCGTACCCATTCAAACAGGAAGCACGCGTTACAACAACCTGGGTTTCTCATTAAACACCTCAAATATGAAAATCCATTACCAAAAGAAAAAAATCTCAATTTATTGCTAGGTAAATTTAAAAACGTTTGATATTGGTTGCAACATATCTGATTTGCCAGAAGAGAGAAAAGTCACTTTAATAGCCGAAAGTAAACCTTTAGTAAATTTTTACAAAATTTTCTAAATTACATCGCACTTTTGCATTTTTGTTTACGTTTTGCTCACCATTCTCTAAACCAAAATAAACTCGTTGGTCCCCTCTCTGTACAATAATTAAATCGTGCATTAGACAAAATAATAATAAAAATAATAATTATTATTTTATTCACGTATTAATATATAATGAAAAGGACACGTTTCAGAAGAACAAAATAAGATATTATGAGTCTCCGTTTTTAAACTTATCCTACGAAGAAGGAGCTAGACAGGAAAAATACACATAAAAAAAATATATAACTACCTAGTACGATCTGTGCAAATAGAGGGACTTTCACTTTGGAAATAGTTTACAGTAGACAATACTTAAATATTTAATGATAATAAAACTTCATGCAGGTGTGTGGAAAAGGTATTGTATAGCAATTTAAGAGACTGATCCTATGCATTATATGTTTTAGCCATGTCGTATGTAAAGGATCTTTCAAAAATTTCGAGCGGGCCTTTAAATCTTAAATTTAAATTGTGAACGTCCGTGCGAAAGCTGATTTTTTTGAAAAGATAGCTTGGAGACTTCAATTTTATAATTTTGTGATAAAGATTACATTTATGGAGATATCGTCGATTTTCCATATTAAGCCATCGGACTTCCTTCACTTTATGACTAACAGGCTTGCCGCGTTTAATCCCAAAACTGAAACTTAGACAGTATTTCTGTTTTTTTTTTAATCCGTTCTGAGGCAGCTGCTGTCAGACATGTGCCATAGACGACATCACAGTGGTTAAAAGAAGATAAAACTATCGAATCATACAAGACCTTTTTAAATGATTGATTTAAAATGGATTTTTTAATACATTGTGTAACTTGACCATTAAATCTTAGCTTACTGTCGAGCAAAAGCCGAAGGTTTTTTGCCTCCGTTTTCAGAGGAATGCACACATTCGATATTTTTATTTCAACTAGTTGAGATAATCGATCAACATCCACGGGCCTACCAAACAAAATGCCTATAGATTTTTTTGGATTTAGATGGAGTGAATGTACTAGGGACACCCTGTTAATGATTTCTAGATTATTATTTCTGATTTGACTGATGTCCAAAATAAACCTGTGTATCATCTGCATAGATTTGGGTTTTGCAATGCTGTATAAAACTAGGAAACGCAGACGTGCATATACAGTATATAATAGCAATTATTATTCAATAACAAAACTTCTCCAAGGAAATTTTTCATATTAAATCTGAAAAGCGGATTTCAAATAGCAAATTTTATCATTCAATCCATTTTTAGATAACGATATTTTGAGAGTTGGTGGCAGACTAGGAAAGGCTGACATCTCTTACAAGCAGAAACATCCCGCCCTGCTACCTTCTAAAAATTATGTAGTCCACCTCATGGTTATTCAAAAACATATTCGCTTAGAACATGCTGAAGCACAGAATGTGTTGTCTAATTTTCGACTGCGATTTTGGTCATTAAATGCACTTAGACAAATAAAAAAGGTAATTAGGACCTGCCAGACTTTCTTTCGTTTTAGAGCTCAAATAGCCCAGCAAATTATGGCCAACTTGCTCAAGCATAGATCGCAAATATCTCGCCCCTTTCAAAAGGTTGGAATCGATTTTGGTGGCCCTATTATGGTTAAGTCGTCGTCACTGAAAAGATCTCGCTTTAAGTGGTCACTCGCAAGAATAATCGATATCATTGAAGGCTCCGACACCAAAGTTGGAGTTGTCAAACTCAAAACCCCTCCGTGGTGAGTTAATCAGACATCACAGTTCTCGACATCAACCTTTAAAGCTCTTTATTTCTCTATGTTTCTCCTTTTGAAGATGAAACAACCTAATATCCTAAGACCCTAACATAGCGTTACACATGGCAACGTCGATCACCTCCCTTGATCGCGCTTTATAGACGTGACTAGCCGCCCCGACCGCGCCTGTTTTCCAGACATGCGTCGCGAAAAGCAACCAGGCACGTGAAAATCGTCCTACCACTAAACCCCCCTTTAAGCCCTTTTGACTATAAATATAGTTCTCTATAAGTCGGTGTCCTGTTTAGACCAGGGAGCTGCTTAGACTGACCAGAAGTGTGTAGAAGTGTAGGTGGTGCATGGAGGGGGAGGAGACCCCGTATCATCTGCTTACCGTGTGCCCTGTCTTGACATGGGCAAGATTGGGAGTCTTCGGAACGGCCCTGATCGATCCGGACTCAGTGCACGGTATTGGGCTAAAGGAGTTGCTGACCTTCTATAGGAGGGGTGGCATTCTGGACGCCCTCCAGAGCGGCCTGGGGGCACAACGAGCCCATCTGGTGGCCTAAGTGCCTGGAAGCCCGCGAGGGCGCCCCCTGTAATACCAATACCAATACCAATACTGTTTAGACTCGCCTCTCAGATATTTCTTTCGAGGAGTTCAACGCAAGTTGTGTGTTTGTGATTAACGCGAGTTAAACCGATTTGTACCGTCGCACAGTACCGTGAGTATATGGGAACTGGGGACAAAAATCATAACTCAGAAACGATTAAAGACATTTAAGTCAAATTTGGTTAAAGTTATTTATCGATCCTCGATCAATGACCTAGTGGGTTGAAAAAATGATTTTAATTTAAACTTTTCCTGCCTTCATTTTCATACTAAAAAAGAATTGAAAAAAGACAAACGGTGTCTGATACCATTTTTGTAAAACCTTATGTAAAGTTTGGAAATTAAAAAATAATGCATATTTTGAGGATAGCAACCTTTAAAGTATCTAATATAAAGCAAAAGTTAGCCATAGGCTAGTTTATGCATACATTTTAAGGTACATACCTTGACCTGTAACCTCCATTGTTCACTGTTTAAAAACCCTCACTTGTTTTTGTTTTCTGATGCAATTGGCACTTGTAAAAGAAAGGGATTAATGCGATAGTTAGGGGCGCTTTTTCAGAACACGGAATTGGGCGGGTCATATTAAGTCAACCGCGGCCAATCAGATGACTAGAATTGACTGTTACATTGAAGCGACCTATAACCAACCCATTTATTGGCAATATAAATATAGAACAAGTCGAAACTTGATTTTTATATTTTTGGGTTAAGGTCACGGTACTGTGCGTCGTCGCATTGTAACTGAATAGAGTTTGTGTTAACGGCTATCATTTAAAAATAAACCAGCCCTATACGAATACGGTCCACACCCTCAACAAACACCCCGTTGGACGATGGCAAAGCAAAGGGAATAGTTTCTCCTCCAGCTAGAAATTCAGCAATTTAAAAGGAAAAAGCACTGTTCAGTTAGAACCTTTGCACAAGTACTTGGGAAATTAGTTGCTTCATGTTCTCTTACCAAATATGACTTTGTTTACTTGAAGTATTTGAAAATAATCAAACAATCAATAATTCACAACAAATTTGAAAATTATAATCTCAGGGTGAAGATCTCTAATATACTAATAAACGTTCTCTCTTGGCGGGAAAATAATTTTCACTCAAGAAATTTTCTCAGACGCGTCTTCATCTGGCGGGGGTGCCTTTTGTGAGGGTAGGATGTAGGACTTTTCATGGTATCTAGGATTAAAGAGAAACGTCAATTCACATCAACTTACTGGAAATGAAAGTATTGACGCCTTGAGAAATTTCTTACTGGCCCGACGAATACAACACGTAATCAGCTACCTTACTTATGCTACAGAATGTAATGAGTTAAAGGTTCGATAAGCAGGGTGAGTTTTTTAAAAACAACTTTATTTGGTCACTGGGACCTTGCAATTGTGCGATACAACACAACAACGTAGACCGGTCGTTGTGTGACCGTTTAGCTTCAATTCTAGCGTTCGATAATCGTACGGCAATATTTTGTATCGATTGACGAGACAGCGCAAAATATCAACGCTTAAATAATGTAGCAAAACAACTTTGGGAATGGTACGAATACACACATTTAATGATGTTTGCCAGCTAGATTGCGTCAACAGAAAAAATTAAAGTGGACAAAGAATCTAGATCATCAGCAATCGATACCGAATACGAACTAAATGGTTATGTTTTAAAAAAAAATCCGGATACCTGAAATAGATCTATTCGCTTCACGAATAAATAATAAGTGCAAAAGGTATATTTCCCGGCTGCTTGATTCACATTCTCTTTATTTTTACGCCTTCCCACCTTTTTCCTTGCGCTACTCGAGTGGTGGATCTATTCTATGGTACTGTAGTTGTACCAAATTGGCGTTTACAACCGTGGTACCATATTTTTTTAAGACTGTTGTCAGAAAATTCCATCTTTCCGAATCTAATTTCAATCTAACACTATCCCCCTTCAGGACCAGCCACACTAGCTAGATATCAAAATTGGTGAAGTCGCTAGCAGAAGTCAGCCTCAACCAGTGCTCAAGTTGTTTAAAAAATATGGGATCTCCTGTAATCAAAAAACACAGACCCGTTCTCTTATGACATAGGTAACTGTCTAGAGTTTTTGAAATGTGTATCGGACATCTTCTTCTGTTATCAACTCCTACAGATCCGCTCTTAACTTAATCTTTTCCCCTAACGGGGATGATCAGCACAGATTTTTAAATGGTGTTGTGAACATAAGAATTCCAGAGAATAATTACGCTGTTACGAGGAATCTGGATTTGGTGCTGGCGGTTGTTGAAAACTTGGTATACATTGGATTCTCTAACTTCAGAATAATTAATGTACCAACTAGTCTTTTTGCTGGCAATCTCATCATTAAGTAACCGTAACGGCACTAAAAATGGGGAATATGCTGTGGACGGGAAAATAGAAATTTGAATTACAGACAAGATTAAAACATCAGCTCGAAATAAAATTAACGCGCTTCGAGCTATCGCAAAAAATATAAGTATCTACTACTAACGCATAAAAAAGCATTTCATTAAGCATCCTTGCAGTCCATAAGTCGCTGGCTAAAACTGGTACTAAAGTTAGGTGGAATTGACATGGCCAAAGCACCTGTTATGAAGCAACTTCGGCTGCTTCAAGATGAGGTGTCAATATTGACGTAGTACATCGTACAGCCGGTTGGTCACCATCCTTCAATATATTTTTTTTAATTTTATGACAGACCTTTAATCGAGCCCGAAGAAACATTCGCAAAAAAAGTACTGAACAAAGAATAAAACAATATCATTGTAGAGATAATCGGTTATCAAGATATATGGTTATTCTATAAATTATTGTGTAGATATAACTACACCATTGTGGGTCATTTAATTATTTATTACTTCGGTTTATATTGTTATTAATTACGGAAATATACCTCCAGCTGCGGCAAAATCGCATTTCCCTCTGAACATCTAGAGTGTGTAATTGTTTCAAGGACAAGCGAATTAAAATTTAAAGCTTAATTGACTTACCTGGATATTAATTTTGTTGTAGAGATCATAAATTCATCAACAATTTTCTTAAAATATCCCAATATATTAAAAGTTCGTAAGATTATAAAATTCTTCGAAAATCTAGTTTCGCTTTAAGAGAAAGAATTCATCACATCCGTAATCCGTTTCTGCCTTTTGAAATTGCTTCCACCTTGTCCCCATCCAAGTTCGTATCCTTTCATCTTCGTTTATCTTCTACCCAGAATCACATTCAGATATTTGAAAAACTAACGTCATCAAACTCTTCTCAACTAGCAAACACTGTGATAAATGTTTCATCGCACCAAGTTTCGGACACGGAAAAGTCAGATCTTTCAAAAGGTTCCAACCACAAAAATCTTTAAAAAATCGAACCCCCTAAATCTAATATTGCAAAGCCTGAACGCATTGTCCTAAAATCTAATCCCGACATCGTAATCCTAAAATCAGATAAAGGAAATGCTACGGTGGTCGTGAACACAAATAAATATGGGAAAAAGATTCAAGATATTCTGACAGACGAATTATATCGTCAACTTAAAAGAGATCCCACGTCATCTACGGAATGCAAACTTAAATCTATCATTAAGGCTTCTTCTCCATCAGACTCCATGAAGAAGTTTGTCACCCCTCATGACTCTAAAATTCCTCGTCTCTACGGATTCCCGAAGATTCACAAACCAGGATTACCCTTTCGACCTATTGTCAGCACCATTGGTTCTCCAACATATTCTCTAGCAAAATATCTATCTTCCGTATTAAAATCCTTTGCAGGGAAAACTGATAGTTGAACTGAGGTGGCTTTTACTTGATGAAAATGCATTTATCACAATAAATAAGAACTAAAAGTTCAGATTTTCACGAAATTTCGTGAAAATCTGAACTTTTAGTTATTTTTATTTATTTTGAAAACTGATAATTTCGTACTTAATACCTTTCACTTCATTAAACAAATAAAAAGCATTACAATAAATATACAAGATATGCTGGTTAGTTTCGACGTAGAATCTCTCTTTACCAAAGTTCCTATTACTGAAACTCACACCATCATTTCAGATATATTAAAATCCGAGAATCAGGAACTAAACCTTCTCATATTATTTGAAAAATGCTTGTCTGGAACATGTATTTGTTATAACGGTCAAATTTTTGAACAAACGTCGAAAACAGCTATGGGTTTCCACTATCAAAATTATGAAAACGCTACTTTGATGATACTTTTGTTATTTGGCCTCATGGTCCCTAGTAGACATTAAAACTATATAACATACGTTTTACCATTGAATTAGAAACTAATAACAACCTCCCATTCTGTTGGCACACAGCGGTTCGAAAACTCAGGTACGCAAGAGGACTGTAAGCTTGCTGGAATTTAATTATTCTCTGTGTACAAAATTTTGATCGGATAGATAATTCCATAGGTACCATTGTGCAACACACAACGGCGATTACGAAAACAGGGTACTCACCGGTAGCTGCTGATGTTCTGCTTCTGGGGCTCCAGGTCCCCAAAACTGAAGGAGTTAACCACTAACTTCACTTCTCGAACTATATACGATTTAATGTTCTTCGCGAGGTGTCGAAAAGGCAAGAGAGCGTTTAAAAATTTCGCCGCAGTATGGTACCCTGCACGTAGGATCACAGTTGTGTGTTTTAAATATAGATAACAATAATGTCTTTACATTGTGTTTAGCATAATGCGTTGTCACATCACCATATGTTGTTTATAGAGCCGTAAAACTATCTGAGGACGAGGCACTGAACCCAGAATTAAAACACCTTACCTCTCTCTTCTCTCTAATAATTTCCACATTAAAGATATTAAGCGCTCCACCACAAGATACACTTCCAACTTTCCAATAGCAATGAGACCGAAAGCAATCCCACACTTGCCACTGTTCTTCCTTATATTCAAAACATCACTTACCACATATCAAAAGTTCTAAAGAAATATAACGTCAAAACGAGATTTACCACTTGTCCAAAAATCGGACGAAAAATATCAACTAGGCTTAAAGAAGATGAAAGAGCCTTAAGACTAAGACAAATGAGCTCATTAGCAGTTGCCCAACAGAAACAGGAAACCGGACATAAAATTTTATTCGATAAAACTTGAATTCTTGAATGTAATCAATTCTTCTAGCAACGAAAAATCCGAGAGTCTATTGAAATCTATCAGCAACCTTAGACAGTTTCAGTTAAGGCCTGAAAGAATTAACAGGATGATTGGCGAAACGTTAGCTAGTTCGACTCAACAAAAACCGACGCAGGGTGAATCCAGAACTTTAATAAAAAGTATTACAGTAGCTTGTGGACGTTTTTTTGAAATATTCAAAAAAAAAATCTCCTAGCTTGTTCGTAGATATAATTACAAAACACACAGGCGAACTCCAGTGATACCCCTTAGGCGATTTTGATTCACGGCCAGCGTTCAGCGGAAACAAAAAAAAGCATAGCGAAGTGCTCGAGAACATGATGAACGGAAACTACAGTGTATCTACGAAAAAGCTCGGAAAATTAATATTAATCTTCCAGGTAAATAGTGTAACAATCAGCTTTTCATTTGCAGGTAGAAATATGCGATTCGCTGAAGCTCTTGCGTATTCTCTATGAATAGAATTTTGGAGAATTAACAATTAACAATACGTGTTGCCCACGTAAGCTTAATTTCTTGCAAACTGTGCTTGACGTGCTTGTAAAATTACGTTTTTACATTTGACATTTCGGAATCTTGGCAAGAGACGCAAGCTGGTGGCGCCTAAATTTACAGAGTTGAATTTTTGTTTTCTACTCCCGTCTGCAAAATTACACCCCCATCTAGCGTGCCGGAAGCGTCACTTTACCACGTCAGTTTTATTTCCCACGGATCCGAGCCACTCCGGGATTTTACCGCACTTGTTTGGGAACAATCGGATGTTTTCGGAGATATTTCCCACATCCTTAATTTTTTGACGTTTGACAATTCTGACGGTCATGTCAGTGAATGTATTCGTGTTGTTTTGTTAAAATGTACCCAAAAACCAATGATAGTATAAAAAGTAAAGTACGCAACACGTTCCGTAAACTTTTTAAGTTTATTAAATATTCGCTCCGCAGCGCTCCGCTCGTGTCAAATAAACTCGTGAGTCAAATGCTGTTTACCGCACTTGTTGCATAATATACTATTAAAAGTTCATAATTAACAATCTCGTAAAAGAATATAACTGCCGTCACACAACTGCCATTTTTAAGGTGTTGATTAATATACTTTTAATAATATGATGTTCCCTCATATTCGATTTAAATTAAACGAATTTTCCTTGTTGTTCGGCAATCACTCTGTTTTATTAATTGTAGAAGGCCTTTGTAAATCCGCCCACTAGACACTCAGGCGGAATTTTTTTTTTATTATCAGTGTGAATCTGTTTCAGAGACATATTTGTTTGATTTTTTAAATTTTAGCTACTATTCCTAATGCGTATTTAGTATAAATTAGACTGTTTTTCTTGGGGGAGGTTCGTCTCTATTTTGAATCATTTTTAATCCTAGGAGACACAACACCGAATTAGCTTACATGTTACTTTAAATAAATAATAAGGTGGAAAATGTTGGAAGCCTACCTTTTTACCACATTGCCTATTGATGGTTGATTATTTATTTATTTTTTTCAAAAAATGATTTGCCAGAATTTGATCTGGTTTTGCTATTGATTGATTTATTATTTATTTTTCCTGAATCATAATCCCACTGACGAATATTATCAAAACTAAATCTGGATATCTTGAGAATTCTATTGATTTAAAAAAAAAAATTAAAATACTGTTTGTCAGCTGCATATTTGATAGCAAACAACCGAAAAGGTAGCGAAAACAGAGAATCTCACATTCAAACAATCGTTTTAGTAGATTGTTTGTTTTGCGTTAGGGCATATTCCTTCGGTCTCATTTGTTTGTTTTGTCCATAAAATCCGGAGAGGTGTCAGCGACAGGTTTATCTGATTTAACGCGGCAACTTTTCGGAGTTTCCGTTTCCAATGAGAAATGTTTGATGAAGGTAATGCTGTCTTCCAAAAAGTAATAAAAATTAGAACAGCGAGGAGTGAGTCACTTAAAAATTTACTTGTGCGATACTGCGTTGCCATATCAATTCGAAACCCGTTCCATGGAAACTACAAAGAAACATAATAATAAATAGTCAACAAGATAAACGCCACTTTAGTCATGTGCGTTGATTTACATATTTATATATCTATACCATTTTTGCAAAACAGCACGAATATATCACTGAGTGACGTGTAATGTGAACATCAGAATTGACAAACGTCAAAATACACAATCAATGTATAAAATCTCTTGAAAACACCCGATTCCTCCTAAACCAACTACTACTAAAGTATCGGACCATTTTTTTTCTAGAACCACTACAATTCTCATTTGAAAAAAGTTAGGAAGCTGAAAAATGTTGTTAAACGTACAGATTTTCGATAAAATCTATAATATCGTCTAATAATATTAACCAGAGCACCAAGCAGAATTTTTATTACTTTAAACCTGCTTCGTTTTTAATCAGTCACTAGTCAATACGAAGTCAATTGAAATAGTAGGAAAACAGAATGTCGCATTTTAGTTTAGAAAAAAATTTATTAAAAAAAACATAAAAATTTTTATGGTGTGGAAAAAAATGTCTTAATGGTAAGATTATTTATGATAATTTTGATAGTTGTATGCAATGGTCTGGGATCTATACTGGAATGGACACTGTAATCCAATATTGATTTTGTGAGGCAAGTTTCATTCAGAAGGAAGAGGGTAGTAATAGATATTCCCTTCTTAATCATACACCTTAATGTTAATATCAGAAAAGTGCAATAAGAGATTGTTTTATATTACGTCTCTAATTTTCTCACTGTATGGGTGTTTTGAGGGTAAATCCTAGAATACTGTGTGAAATCATTTTAGTCGTTTATTCTTCTTTCAATAAAGTAGTGGTGAATTAACTTCATGTGCGTTAGAAAAGTAAATAGTGACATAATTTTTATTATAATTAAATTAATGAAATGCAACAGTTCAACAAACCAATTATTTAATTATTACTTATGCCTATTTGATATCTATCTATACATTATTCTAAATGCAGTTCTCTGTCATCGTCATTATCTTTTACCTAAATTAACAACAATGGATTAACTAATATGATGATTATAAGAATTCTCTGTAATAATAACATGGTAAACTAATTTTTCATTAACACAATTTTTTATTAAATTTACAAGTTACATTTCTAAAGGAATTTTATGTCCTAATGGTAATAATTTTTTTTGGTGCCACTTGTGCTCTATAGCCTATAGGATTGAAAATACAATGGTATGGTGGGAGCCCTTGTAGCTTCATGGTAGTCGATGCAGGAGCTGTTTTTACAGTTAAGTCAAAAAGGGTTTGGGTTCCAACCGTTTTCTGACCAGGCATGTAAATTTCTTCCTTTCCCTTTATTAGTTGCTCTAGACCTTCATGAAGAATCGGTCTATCCATCCTTTGGACATTTTGCTTGGCATCGAGTGATAAATGTTTTTCCTTTATTGAAACACTGCATTCAGCAGTAGGAATGTCTTTCCATGAATTAATAAACCGCATACCGTTTCACATACCTTTTCACCACGACTTGTTGGTATCATTAATGATAACTTTTTATTTTTTTACTTTCCCTTCCCTTAGATATAAATAGGTTAGAAATCATGTAAAATTAGTTAGTACCAAAATAAAAAGCTCCGCTCTAACATTGCCGAGTTCTTTTTAAAGACGGTTTTCCAGAGTGAGAATATATAATTGGAGCTGCGAACAGGATCGCTTCATTTACCCTTTATCGCGAATCATGTTGTGATCAAGAGAGTTTCAACTCATTAGAAGCGATCAAAGAGAACCAGCAAATAGAAGACGAAGCCAATCCAATTGTTAGAGGCATAGAAAAGTTCCTTCAGCAAAATCTTGTGTCCCCCTGCAACAACGCTGCAACTCAATTATTTTTTAACTAACGCCAAAGATTTATTAGTCAGATTTACATTTACTGACGAAACTTTATCGATATAATCGATATCGATATTCTTTAAATACATTACTTCACAAATCAAGAAAATCTTTTAACTCTTTTTACAAGCTTTCAAACATATGACCAAAGTTTCCTAGGAATTTGCATGTGAAATAAATAAAAAAAATTATAAATTAAAAAAGAAAATGCGCAAATGGAATACTCGGATCAACCTGATTTCCGTCGATTAAAATAAGCAGATTAGGAAAAACAAACATTATACGCTTTTATATGAATTCTAAAAGAACCATATTGTTCGTTTGTAAGATAATAAAACCCTAAAAGATTTTAAACTTGTATTAATATTTGTACAGCTTTCAAGCTCAAATTAATTACAAAAACTTTTTACGCCAAAATACTTCAAAGAAGAATACACCCAGATCAAATGAACGTTTTACACTGTGGTTTAATGTAAATAATCAAAACAATCAACATAATTCTATTTCGTTCCCCCATAGTCCTATTAATTTACCCCCAAGTCAACCCCAACAAAAACATTTCACTACTAACATACATGCATTTCAAGCACCAAAAATGAATGTGTTTAAACCTCAAAAGAATTCCCATGCATTCCCAAAACCTATTCCCAAGTCGACTAGTTCAAGAAACACATATCGACCTAATCATCAATATGGTAATCAAAAAAGCAATAACACTAACAATCAAAATCAAAATTTTCAAAACAGACAGAACATTTTGCAAACCAAGGTCCAGCTCGCCCTGGAATTATTGTCGAGGAAGTTCATAATACAGAAGAAAATTTGGAAGAATTTCCACAAGAAACCGAGCAACATTTTCCTCAAGAATTTTCGGAACAAAATTTTCCAATAAATACGCCATATCTAGAATCGACTTAAATTTATATAATTATACATCACAGACGCTCTTGCCTTTTGCCTTATATTTATAGTAATAGATATAAGATATAACATCAACATTCTTATTGATACAGGTGCATCAGCGCGTTTTTGAAATACGCCGTAAAAGTTCCCCTTTTAACTGAATTCAAGTACAACTACTTAGTTTTAAAGATTTAGTTGGGTTACAATGTAAAATAGATTTAAAAAATAAATGCATCGACATGCCAAATACCCGAATATATTATCAAGATGTATACATTCACAATAAATTAACAAGTAAAATAAAAAACGGAGAGGTTATAGTATCCAGCATTAAAGTAAATGAAGATTTGATTTTTCCCGAAAGTAGTTGTACAGTGAACAATTTTGAAATTAATTACCCCTACGATTTAATCAGTTTAGAGATAGGAACAATAAATACTGAGCGTCTAGAAAATTTCGATGTTCAACAGCGAACTGACCATTCTAGCGAGCATTTTGATAAATTACAGGTAGAAAAAGTCATTAGAACAAACCATATGAATAGCGAAGAGAAAGCAAAAATATTAAAATTGTGTTATTGTTATAAACAGATATTTTCAACCGCTAAAGAAAAGTTAAGGGATTGCAATGTTACAACTCATCATATTAGAACAAAAATTGACGAACCTATTTATATCAAAAATTTTAGATATCCGTATCACTTAAAAAAATAAATACAAAAACAAGTCTCAAAATTATTAGGTAATAACATAATTCGACCGTCAATTTCGCCTTACTCTAGCTCAGTTTGGGTTGTCCAAAAAAAATTGGATGCCTCAGGCGAAAAAAAGTGCCGTATGGTAATAGATTTTGTTTTGTATATATGAACGACATAGTTGTCTTCTCAAAATCACTAGATGAACACATTTTACACATTAAAACTTAATCATTACAATTTAAAAATACAGCTAGACAAATCCGAATTTCTACGAAAGGAAGTACCATTTCTGGGACATGTCATTACTCCGGAAGGTATAAGACCAAACGAAGAAAAAATAAAAAGTATTATCAATTTCATGTTGCCAAAAATATAAAAGAAATACATAAGTACCGCTGTCCGTGACCCGTTAATTGTCCGGAAATAGAATTGCGTGTCGGGCCCGAAACCATCAAGAAGCGAACCACCGAGGGCCCTCGAGATCACTAGAGGAGCAAGCAGAAGGTAGGGCGAACTCTTATTGTAGTATGTGCCGCGTTCTTTTACTTAGGCTGAAAAACTGAGCTATAACCCGGATGTCAATTCAAATTTGTCACCAAAATACAGTCCGCTACCAGTTTATTTTATATCGATTCAGCATTACAAATTTTTCAATTTGCACTAACAAAATATTTTAGAAAACAGAAATCAAAACGTATCGAAAACCCCAGCTCAATTAACCGACCAACCAGTTTACTTAAAAAATACTAAAACAAGAGGTCAGAAAACACGTTCCTTATGCCATAAAGTAAAAATCTTTCAATAAAATAACGAAAAAATAAATACGCAAGAAGAACCACACCTTTCAAAGACGACAATTTTCTTTACAGGATTATGACAATCCTCCTGATCCCCGGGATGATCAACAGCCAGGAACTTCAAAAGATTGATAATGTTCCCTACGTGCAAGAAAACCTAGTATAACTCTCATTTTCACGTTAACTTAAGCTCTATTAACAAGAACCTACAACTACTGTATAACTAATGTTTATTATTAAATACAAAATGAAACACTATATAGACAATTAGAAAATTCGTTAAGCTCCCTACAAAGAAAATACAAGTTATTAATACAATCAAAGATAAAACGCAGTCTATTTGACGGCTTAGGATCGGCAATTCGATATGTTACAGGAAATGGAGGTCAAGACGATCTAAAAGACATTATGTCAAATATGAAAATTCTCCGTAATAACGAGGATAAAATAAAAATGCAAAATTCAAAAACTTTTATCATTTATGTTAGAAAAACTAGAAAATATGACTAACGCCATAAATCTTCAAACGAAACAGGTTATGCTCAATATTAACAAAATTAACGAAAAGTCAAAATTACGAGAACTAGCTGTCAATGACATTTTTAATATTCAGAAAATTGAAACTTATATCGACGAACTGCTAAATATAATTTCTTTCAGTAAAAATGAAGAATTCAATCTTTTCTATTTAGATACTTCTGACATAAAAAAAAATTAAATTCGTTATTCTCTCCCAAGGAACTTATTCCTATCTCTCAACTATATTATTTTGAATTTATAAATCTTTTTTTCACGTATTGATTCACGAATGGAAAAATGTGATGACACTGTGATTTCCATGTAATATCGAAAATTGTTAATTAATATTTTTATTATTTAAAAATAAATTGATTTTGGTTTTCTTTACCTATTGATCTAATCAAAACGTATCCATTTTTCAAGAAATAGAAAATTCTTTTTGAAATAATGCTCCTGAAAAAATACATCCTATTATTTTGTGTTAAATAACTTTTTAAAAAATTGATAAAAATATTGTTTTTGTCATCAATTATAAGGTTCAAAAAATTAGTTAAACAAAGAAAACAATCTCATTGCCTTATACAAATGAGCAAGAGAAACACCCAGAGTTGTCTCACTTTTATAACGTGTAAATTTTGCAGACCCGACACCTACTTAAAGATGTTTTTTAACTATTTCAATTCTGCAAGTACGGCGCCCTAATTAAGCTGCCTTATAAATCCGACGTATTTAAGATTAAACAGAAAATCGATGGTCTTAAATTACTTTATTGCTGCTATAAACGACAATGTTTAGTAATAATTTATTTCTATTATTTAATCCATTTTTACTGCTGTCGGCTCAAATCAACACCGACTAGTTAGGATATCTGAAAGCGTATCTCCTCCAACAAATGGCATCAAAAGAGACTCTTCTGGTAGCTTGAAATCTACTCAGCAGTGGCTTATATAATCGAGACTGTGACGGATTTTCGACAATATGTAAATGAAATTCTTTTTTGTACGCGTTCGGTGGCGAGTGCCTTTTGCTTCTGAGATGAACATTTCCAAATAGCTTGCGCATAAAATAAGAAACGAGTAAATTGCAAAGTTGTAGTTCAGTTACCATTGTACAAAGGTCAAAATGCCACTATTTGTTCCTAAAATTTTGGTTCCTTATAATACTCTTGACAGAAATATCAGGCCCGAGGAGGTTTTTAAATTAATAATAATAATAATAATAATGAATACATTTATTGCTTTGCCAAATATACATATGATTACACTCCAAAAGGCCTCATAAAACGCAGACGTCCAGCAAAGCCAGACACTGTTCAAGCCTCAATTTAATGTAAACCAAGAACAAGAAAAAAAAAGAATCAAATAAACAAAATTAAATATGTTACGCAGAGTTTAGAATAATTTAGAATGTGAAGTTACAGGACAAAGGTGGAAGGAGGGGGTAGGGGTAAACAGCAGAGTGGTTTTCCGATACAGAAATTATTGAGTTTCAAGAAGATGTTTTTTATACCGGTTTTTCAAAGTTTTGGTTGATATTGTTATGTCTAAAAGACTTAAATTATTTATTGTATGTCCAATGCTATAAGAAAATGACATTTTAAACATTGCTTTTCTATGTTGTGATATTCTCAATATAAAATTTTTCTTAGATTGAAGTCATGAACATCTGTACGAAAAGTGACTTCAGGAGATTTATACTTAATTAATTTAAAATAGAATGTAGCACGGGTGCTAAGCCAACCCGTAACAGCCAAGTATGGAGAAATATCATCCTGTTGGCGAACTCCATAAACTAGCCGCAAACATGAATTTTGTATTTTCTGGATACGATATTGCAGCGTCCAGGCAGGTTGCGTACACACCACCGCAATGATTGAAGTATGACAGAACGATGGATTCACAAAGTAGTTTCTTTGCAACAATTGGAAGAAGGTATCTATGACTGTATATTAATGTTAAATTGTTGAACCGCAGCTCCAGGTCAATCCTAAACTTTTCGATGTATCCGAGTATGGTATAGGAGTGTCATTAATTTTTATGGTCATTTTGTTTTCCAAAAACCAACAGCGATGATTTAGTTGGATTTAATCGCATTAGATGATCGGATGCAATTTTATAAAAGTGCTTTAAATCAGTGTTAATTTTAGTCTCAGTCTGCGTTATTTCGTGATCTTGAAAATAAAAGTTAATTTGAGTGTCATCAGCATATAGGTGATAATTACAATATTTTAAAGCCTTTACAAAGTTAAACGTATAGATTGTATACGACAAGGGACCCAATATGGTACCTTTTAGTACACCTAACTCAACGGAGAGTGGTTCGGAATACACATTGTCGCAGAAGACCTGTTGAACTCTATCGGATAAAAATGAATTTAAAAACACGCTTGCACCTTCACTAAACCCAATGTAGTGTAAAATTAACAGATCAAACGAACTTACCTGTAGTGAAGTTCGATCTGAATTATATGAAACCTCGTCGAAATAATTCAGTAAAACGTAGTACCTTCCGCATTTTAAAGATATCGATTTTTTTTGTTCCCTGCACTCCGCTGCCATCGGTCAGTCATCCCGGCGTCTTACCTCATTCTTTTAAAGTAAACCAAATATTTATAATTGTATGCCTAGGGTTATGGGTTGGGAGGGACTTAATTATTTCGACGAGGCTTCATATAATACAGATCGAACTTCACTACAGGTAAGTTCGTTTGATCTGTTAATCATACAACGCCTCGTCTTCATAATTAAGTAAAACGTAGATGTTTAAAGAAATTTGCAACAATTATAAATATGTAGTCTATTCCTGGAAGAAACGAAATTACCACAAAACCATGGTAATTAACGATTGTTCAACACTAAACAAAAGACTACCTTTGTAGTTTAAACCGAAATACATCTAAAGAGTAATTAGAGATTAAGAGCCCAGAACAACCTCGGTAAAATTTGAGTTTTTGAATGTTTTTGACTTTTCAGTCCATCCTGCTGCCAGCCTAATTATATCCATACTTGATCCCTTACGAGCCGCGGTGGATATGGCTGCATGCCGTGTATTATAGGCAGTAAATATGAATTTATCAACACCACTACATTTGAGAACTGTCTACTCCATCTACTAATGGAGTTAGGTTTTGTATTTTTAAAACGCTTTTTAAAAGTAGTAAATAGTCAATTGCTCTGGGAGTTTCTTAATTTTTGTGTTTTCTTTAAATATTGCATTTAACACCTAGCCACAGATAATGAAGAATCTGCCTTATAAAATGGCACAACTAGAGTTGGCTGTAATCTATTTAAACCAGACCTTTTCATTCGCTTAGGGATTTAAATGGTGACGCCATCGTCAGCTATCTCTATGTTAGAGATTTCAATACTAGCCAACGTCGGAACCCTTTGTCCAGTACTAAACGCTAATAGTGCTGCTAACTAATAAGTTAATTTTTATAAGGGAATGTTATTAATAATAATAATTTAATTTATTCACGTATTAATATACAATGAAAAGGACAAGGCCCAGATGAACAAAATAAGATATTTTGAGCCTCCGTGGAATGTTTTTATGTAGTAAAGGACATTAGGCGGGTCCCAAGTAAAGCTGTATTTGGGTTTATTAGCCTAAAATCTTTAGCAAAATATAATCCTGCTATTTGAGCTATTCCACATCTGTATGAGTTCAAGGTCCCATAAGAAGCGCCTTTATTGAAAAACAATATTACAAATATTAATGCATCTGGTACAGATACTGAAAATACATTTAGATTTTCTTGCTTGCAAAACTTTCACCAAAGTTTTAAATAGGGATTATACCACTGGTAATGGAAGCCATACAAATATCCAGTAATGTGTCAGGTGCTCCGCCTAACTGCAAGGCTTGCCGGATAAGACTTTTGCTACCAACTTAATCCTTTATTTAAAAAATACTAGTTTCCTCTCGAATTCGAAATTAATAAACAGGGTCACGGTGATGTTGACAAACTTTCCGATCAAAGGCCAAATCTCAAAAAGTTTATATATATATATATATATATATATATATATATATATATATATATATATATATATATATATATATATATATATATATATATATATATATATATATAAGTTCAAGAAAAAGTCCGAATTTAGCGAGAATTATAGGGAATTCTGGAGAAGAGTTGGTGACAAGATGTAAATTTGTTGAATAAGTAGAAGCAGGTTGATATTTATATGTAGGTAGATAGATAGATAGATTCATTTATTGACTACGTTTCGTACAAAAGGGACGTACAATTGTAGCAAGTCAGTAGTTATATTCAAGTGCAATAAAATCACATTAAAAAATAATATAAAAACACACATCTAATACAAACAAAATTAGACAGTACTATACAGTTTTATAGCGCATCGATACCAGTGACAGTGTCAATTTATGCTCGTAGGGAGTAAAAACAATGACGTTGTAGGAATTCTTTAATATTATGTTTAAATTTTCTATTGCTCATCTTTTTCACGGTATCTGGCAAAACATTATACAATTTCAGGTTCAATGAGTTGTTCTCAGATTTCCTCAGTCTAAACCTAGGCCGTCTAAGGAGATTCCCCGAACGAGTTGGATAGGCATGGCAATCAGAATTAGCGCTAAAGTTTCCTTTCGTTCTTTGTATCTCTAATAACTGTTAGTAGATATAGATGCAAGAAAGGGGCATCGCTTTAAATTTTTTAAAATAAGGTTGACAATGGTCCCTATATCCTATATTAGTAACCACTCGAATGGCCCTTTTCTGCATTCTAAAAATCTCCACAGCAGCTGAGGAATCACCCCACAGCACTGTGCCATAGCATAAGTGTGAATTCAACAAAGAAAAATAGACCATAAGCAGAGTCCTTGTTCCTATCAGGCCTCTCAGTCGTCGAAGAACGAATATGTTGCTGGACAATCTATTTTTCATGTCTGAGATATGTTGTTTCCAATTTAGACTATCATCGATCCTAATGCCAAGCAACTTGACGGACTGTCCACTACTTACCAAGCAATTGGAGGAAAACACAATACTCTGCGTCTTGTCTAAATTTAATTTAAGATAATTATTTTCGACCAGACATTAGCCCTGTCCTCCAACATGCCAACCCTAACGGACAACTCCTCGATACTCTTAGCAGATGTAGTGAAGGATGTATCGTCGGCAAACATCATGCAGTGATTGGGGGCCAAGAAATGATAAAGGTTATTTATGTAGATTGTAAATAGTGGCGGGCCCAGGACAGAACCCTGGGCCACCCCGCTTACTACTGATTCAAGTGATGAACGGTCATCCTGATATTCTGCAAACTGCTGTATGTTTATGATGTATGTTTATTACAATTGCAAAACACAAAATACCATACTAATTTTATATAAAAAAATATAAAAAATTCGTATTCATTACTTATGTTGAACCATTTTCAATAATATATTTCGCTGCGTTAATCAGAGGATATTGGCCTGTACCGCAAGACCCGCGAAAATCGTCCGTATCTAATGACCAAACCATAAATCCACCCACGTTGTTTTGCAAACCGTATTGCGTCTTTATAACAATTGAATATATATCATCATAGCCTATCCATTGGTCTCCAACAATTAAATGTGGTACTTGCTGCTCGTTGTCCCAATACCTCGTATAGAAGTTGATGTAGCTGCAGATCTGTAACGAAAATTTTTATAAGGTTGAAGCAAAAATAAAACAGAAAGATATACAGAACTGACCGAAATTGACGGAATGATATGTTTTTTATTGATTACACTGTAAATATAATAAAATATCCTAGGAGACAAAAAAATTGTTAGGCAAATATTTTGCCATTGAAACATCAGGTTGGTATTTCGCCAGTATAAAGCACCCATTAGATTATTCCTAAAGCTACGCCTGTCCAAAATTACTGCAGCTATTTTTCCTTAACATATACACACCCCAGACATAAGGGGAACACGTGAATACAAAGCAAAACTCACGGGTGCAAACATCATTTCCACGTTTTCCTTGTTTCTCTTAAACTACACACATGTTCATTATTTTTCATTTATTCACTTAAACTGTGATGACAATGTGCAAAATGACTCTTTTTTCATTTTCATACGTTACTAAAACACCGTGTACGACATCAAGCAAAAATCAAAGAAATTTGTTGTTTTGCCAGTTCCACTCCAACTTTTCCATTAAACTTGTTATGTTACTGATTTCAGAACAATTTTATAAGATACACCTAGTTCCAAAAACTCACAAACACTTCCAATCTAGGTTCCTTCCTTCAATTTCTCCCTTAATGAAATAGATAAATTTTCATGAAGAATCGCGACTATTTGCTTATGCGGAAGTTTTTCCTAAATGTCGATATTTCGGATTAAACTCGGTACGATTGTAGAGGGTAATTTTTGTAACATACTGTGAATTTGGATAGTTTCTCTATTTTATTTCACCTCTACAGAAACATCGAAAATTTTGATAGTCAGACTTTGACTTCTGATATTTTCACTTTTAATAGGACAACCACCGCGAATGACAATAACTATTGTAATAAACTACTATAAAGTTAGTCCAAGACTTACTTCGTTGTATCCTAAAACTCCGACTTCACGAGTAAACGGACCCGGTAAACCGCCATCTAAAATCGGGTCATACAAATCGGCTTTAAATGGATCCTCCAAAGTAAATGTTCTTCCGAAAGTTGCAAGCCCCATATTGACTTTCGAGAGATCAATTCCTTTTTGGATCCAAGCTTCGAGACCGGCAGCCTTAAAAAAATGTTATTTAGCTGGATACAAGAAAATTGCATTGTGAACTTACTACGTTGAAATCTGTACTTCCGGAATCTGCATCCAACGAACTGTTGAACAAAGGACTAGAATGACCTACATAGTTGTTGAAATTGCCGTGATAATCGAACATGATGACGTTTATGAAATCTAGAAACCTGCGAAAAATTAAAAGTTTCTAAAGTTCCCTCAAACTTTTTACAAGTTTTATAAGTTTGTAAGTTTTTTGCAAGTATTTTACAGAAACTTCTGCAGACTACTGCTGCGTCGGAAAAATCAAAAAATCAAAAAAATCATATTAAGCGACTTTTAGAACCGAGGCAAAACTTTTCAGTTTCGAGGTGATGAAACCAAGATTTTCGAGCGTAATTTAGTATAGGCTGATTAATTATTAATTGTAAATATTTATGCTGTAGACTACTGGGCTCGAAATATTAAGATTTAACCCAAATCATTAAATGTTCGGGTTATTAAAATTGTTCGTTGATCTAGATTATAACAAAATAGTTTTTTTGAGCAACGCAATTTCACCTTTAATTTTTTTGCCTAATTAATATAATTCAATGTCACAAAACCTAGCACATAATTAATAAGCACCCACTCAACATTGACAACAGTTAGCTTTAAATATTTCAAAAAAAAAAGAATGCGTATGCTCTTCTTATATAAGTTACTGGACAATCAAAAGTTGTACGTAAATGACCATTCGGATTTGGATTAATATTTTTAACTCAGTAATCTTCGGTATTTCCAATTATTAACGTAATGATATGATAAAAATTTACAGTATTTCAACCACCCGAATAATTTTTGGGCAGTTTAGATTGCTGTTTTTCCAAAGTAGCAAAAACATTTTTTTTCTACTTATTTTTATTTTGACACAGCATTCAACGTTGCTGCAGATTTGTCGGGTGAATTGAATTTTGCAATGACTTTTTGGAACAGTATGAGGTGTCTGGCTGTAATTGGCACTGTATTTACAGAGTTCATCAATATTTCATTAAAAGCTGAAGACATTGTCCTACGCAGCCAATTATCAAATTATACGAATAATCGTCGATAAATAGAGAAAAACATGAATAAACGAAAAACTTACTCTGCTGCACATCACGATATTTTCGGCTGCATTTTAAATTTATTCTTCCAAATGCTTCGTTAAATTATTATTTATATTATCTATTTTTAAATTTGTATTATTACTTTTAAAATTCTTTATGTAATATTAACTACATAACTAGTACATACTTGTTAAGTTGCACAATATCGTAGGACTCGCTAAGAAATCTGGGACATCCATTAATAGCAGCGGAGATTAAATATCCTTTAGGTTTGAAAGTATTCTGGAGATCTTCGAGCAGCAAAATTGCGTTGGCCTAAAAGCGAAAATTAACACTAATGAAATTTGAAATTATGAAAAAAATATTTTACGTATATGCATTTTGTGTAGTTATTTAACAATATACATAAAACCTTATTGCATAAATGTTAGTTCTCATAATTTTATAGAAAAACTTTACATTTTTGTATATTCACTGTAAAAAAAAGAAATCACCCAATAATTTAATTTGTTGGTTTTGTAACTAAAACTTAGATTTCCATATGGATAATAAGCACAGGTGTCTCAAAATGCACATGTATGTATAAATAGAGTGTCCTACCGCGAAATGATATCATACTGAAATTGGTGGGGGTAATGCAACTAAAATATTTTTATAATGTATATTTATATATAATTAATAGTATTTCGAATTGCCAGGAGATGAGTGTCAATTTTCTTATTTTAAACCCGGTATATTATTACTTTCTTGGATTTCCCTGAAAATTTCGTGTATAATATCCCGTACCTAAATTTCCCTGTTTCTGAGATAATTAATATTTCATATTTTTTATAAATATCTGTAAATTTTTCCCATACTGAATCTTCTAAAATTTTACTTTAGTTAGTAATTTTGATTGTACAGGATGTGGAAAAAATAAGAATTAAAATGAAATTGGAAAAATTTGTGAAAATCATTTTCATCATCATTTGATTCAACTAAAAAATGTTATGTATATCTATTTGATTACTTTGCTTATTTATATCAAATTTCATTCGCTGCACCTTTTTGTTGTTGAGAAATTCTATACTAGTTCTAATTGGTTATGGTGATGGTTTCTATTTTTGGGGATAACGAATCGGATATTCTACTTAAAACATGATCAAATTCAAATAATCTTCGTGCTTATAATTATGATTATTGATAATATTTTTTATATGGCAACTGATATCAGTATTTTAATTATTATTATTAATTAATAAAACGATATATATTCGTATTATACATCCTAAAACAAAGTACTGTTAATTTTTAATAACAAATTAGGATTCTAAAAATAGGTGATGGAAACACCAATTGTTCCAATTTTTTATGTATCCAATATTATTATTATTATTACACAATAAATTGATTGCGTAAAATTTTAAAGATTTCCGTTTGGAACAAATTTAGAGAATTTTCCTGGGAATCCGAAAATGCAATGATATATAGGGTCTTCTATTTACAATAAGAAACCAAGCACCCACTTCCGGTATATCGGGAAGTTCCACCATCTTAAAAATATATATTTTTGCTCTCTCATTGCCTTAAATCTCTTATTAAATAATCTATACCTTATCTTGGTCGTTGCTAGCGTCGTTTCGCGAAGGATAATCCCAATCCAAATCAATTCCATCGAATTGATATTGATCGAGAAAGGCTACGGCTGAATCGATAAATGATTGTCGCAGTGAAGGATCAGCTAAAATATTCGAATATTTATCTGGGCTTTCATTCCATCCGCCAATACTGATAAAGAGTTGCAGGTCCGGATTTACTTTCTTTAATGCAGCAAATCTGTTCAACCCATCTACAAAGTATAAAATTATCGTCATAAATGTTAAATTTTATATACATTCAAATGAACAAGAGAAATATCACAATCACTGCTTAATTCGAACAAAATAAAAATAAAAATTGTCGCCGTTCGAAAATATGATAAATTTATTTTCTTACCGAGACCATTGCTATTTGCTTGGTGCGGATCTATTACTTCAAGACTTCCATTACTATTTACTCCGACGTAGGCGAATGATACTTGGGTACATAGAAATGGATCGATATTGTCCACGTCGAATTTCCCGTCTCCGGGTCTGTATACTGTCCAGGATGCAAAGTAACAAAATATTCGACCTAAAGAAATTTTTTTATTTTATTATTAATTATTATTTTATGGTAACCTCAAAATAAGGGAAAAAAAGTGTTTGGTATAGCAAAATGCAAGAAATCTTATGAACGCCTCCGATTATCTACAATAAAGATGGATTTGAATATTTTTGGTAAGAGACTCGTCAGTGTCTATAACGAATGTAAGTAACAGTGTACGTAGATTTCAATAAAAATAAAGGAACTATTTTCGTAAAGAAGTACTTTCCGATTGTCCTTCAATTTTTCCAAAAAAAAAAACAGTTTAATAATTTTTCTGATTATATATTTATAATAATGGAATTAATTAATACTACAATAAAAATAAAGATTATATAAATAAATAAATAATAAATAAATAAAATAATATGACAAGGGACAATTTTATTAACTTGGTGTAGATTTTACCGTATTTACAGCCTTTATAGAAGTATAGTAGTATATATTCGATAGAGATAGAGAGAAAACTTTTTGATAATATTGCTAGGATATTTTAAAAGCCCTTTTTGTGGGTGGATGGAGATTTCAACCCGCCTTTAACGGCAATGATGAATGACTGAAAGTACGAGATCGCGTGTTAAAAAAAATATTTTGTCTGAGCTAGTTAACACTTGAATCCAAGCAATAAAAACTATATATCGAAAGCTGGAATAACATGGCCCAAAATATCAGTATTTTTAAAACAACAGTGTCAATTTACCTTGAAGCCCTGGAAATTATGATGTTAAAAAATAATTTCGAATACGCTCTGGTCATAAATAGTTCGACAATATTAAGAATTATGTCAATTATGTAGCTAAAATAATGAGATGCACTATTTAACATGCGCTTGCGTGGTCATTTGAAATCTCGTTTTAGACATAAAAAACATGGCCCCTAAAAGTTCATTCCGAAGGCTTCAGGTCCCTTTAAATTTTCTATAAAAAAAAACAATTGAATGTGTTTAGAAAGAAAATGGCGCAAAGTGCAGATTAGTAGTTGGAATTTATATGCCGCCACTAAATTATCTAATAGCTGTATGCTAAATTCATATAAAATACCAAATATCCAAATTCGCTAGTTTGTAAATATATTTTATAATAATATTAATAAAGAGTGTTCAATAATAATGTTGAGATTAATAACAAAAATCGTTTTATCAACTTAGGCAATGTTTTTCTTACCTTCCGATTTCGAGATGGAGCCCAAAAGGGCGGCCAAAAAGCACAGTATTGCTTTTTGGTTCATGTTTTCTTTTGATATGATGAGAAAATTAAAAAAAATCGGCTTATAAAGGGTATTCAGAGTAAATTATCACTGAGATTATCAAATGCTTCACTGCCTTGATTTTTCGATTATACTTGCGAGTTTTATTTTTAATTACGCCGTAATTGTGTGTCATTCACTCCTGCGATTAG
This sequence comes from Cylas formicarius, assembly GCF_029955315.1. Taxonomy (NCBI): domain Eukaryota; kingdom Metazoa; phylum Arthropoda; class Insecta; order Coleoptera; family Brentidae; genus Cylas; species Cylas formicarius. The sequence continues at coordinate 38,279,720 of NW_026844214.1, read as the reverse complement.
GTTGGCACGTGAGGCGATTATTATTAGTTCATTGGTGTTACGAAGTGAACTGTATTTTTGACTGGACAGCCTCAGAACGATTATGATAAAATTGTAATAAACGCTTGTCAATCAAATTACATAATAATGGGGTGACTGCAATCGACTTAGCCAGGGTTTTCTTCCTTTCGTGTCTCACTCCTGATGTGTAGTGGTGCCAAACTGCCAAACTCATCGAAATATCGCCATGTGAAGATGAAAATCACTCAATGTCAATAATAAAACAAGTATGTATATATGTATATATATATATATATATATATATATATATATATATATATATATATATATATATATATATATATATATATATATATATATATATATATATATATATATATATATATATATATTCTCACGTATTGATTCACGGATGGAAAAATGTGATGACACTATATTCCGGGATATCATCCGTTCGCTCGTTGAACTCCGACTGGAATCCTGCATCCGACTGGAATCCTGCAAATCCTGCATCCGACTGGAATCCTGCAGACGTTTCGCCAAAATCTCACTTGGCATCTTCAATGCTCGCGCTCCGAAAACACTTCGAACAATGTCTGCAGGATTCCAGTCTGCCCAGAAACTGCCTTCATTTTCTGATCGCTTATTTCTTTGTAACAACGTATGCCAATATTTCCAATGCCATCTGTTCCAGAAGTCTTGGTGAAGACGAATCAAAAGGTATCTGGATAAACCTTGCTTATCAAGATATTCAGTTCGAAATCAAGCAATATGGTGAGTGGTTCCAAATTTAAAAAATGGCCTGGGACAAAACCGATAGATTATTTGGAGCTAAGTGGTCAGAGGGGTCTAGCATTAAGAAGTGCCATAGTGACCTTCCATAATAGTGACCTTCCCGCCTCCCAAAAACCTCCAAAATTTGAAGCACTTGGACGTTTTAATCATGATATCGAACCGATATTTGTTTGGCACCAACGAAATTAGTGCCACAGTCACTGATGATTTTAAAACCTCGAAATCGCATTTCGAGAAATCTTCTCAAATTAGCTAGGAATGCCTCAATGGCTAAATCAGAGACATTCCCCAGATGAACTGTCTTGGTATCAAAACAAACACAATGCACAGATAAGCCTTTGAAGAATTAGCTCCACGATTTTTACCTGAAGTTATGTAAAATTGACCATCAAAATGAATTATCGGAGATACGGAGAACACAAAACATAAACAAAGAAAACAAATAAAATATCTATAGATTACAGACCAAAATCTGTTGGAATTAAGTATCTGCGAATCAAATATGTAATGTCTGCAAACCTAGGTGGCCATATTGACGATGAGTTGGTTCTATTTTTAGTGAAGTGAGGTGGCTATTTCTAAGAAGAAGTATAGGGTGCTTCTCGCTAAAGCAAAGTGTCGAATAAGACAGAAACGGTGTTAACTTTCTCAAGGATTTAGAGAGAAAGTTTCCGAAGTCAAGACATTCAATTTCATTACTAAAGTGATAATGCTGGTAGTTCTTAATTAAAACCGTCATTGATTCCGATTTTCTTAAGCGGTGAATGTTTTTATAGCTGCAAAGACATTTTGGTTCGAAGTTGTATCAACAAACAAAGAAACCACCTTTTCCTTGTCCACAAATTACTCAGGTAGAGACTTACAGATAATAGAAACAGGCCACTGTTGGTGGTTGGTGATGGTGGTTAATAAGATCTAAAGGAATTTATCCATTGAAGTGTAACAGTGTCAATCCAGGCATAAATATTTTGACATTCAAGCTTTGGCGAGAGAAATTGAGCAAGCTAGCCAAGAGGAGGCAATCCAATTTTGACTTGTATATCCTATCTGAAGTTAGATATCACAGATAAATAACAGCTGCCTAGTCCTTTTATAAACTAAAATTCTAACAAATCATACCTCGAACTGGATGCAAAATTGCCAAATTTACGAATGTCTAATAGTAATAAAGCAGTAAGTTGTAAGTTCGACCAAAAAAGTAAAACATCTTGTAGTGGTCCTTCATACCAATTCAATTTGGATCTAAAATCCTTGCTACTTCCTATAGAATTACTTTTTCAGAGCAAGGCCTGTTGTCTATTTCGACATTGTATGTAACAGGATTCTAGCAAACCTCTATTATTGCTGACAAATTTTAGCAATAGGAACATCCCTCTTTTGAGGACCTGTCAGTTCCGATTGCAACACCTTCTAAAGTGGGAGCACCAGTGCAGACATCATCGATAAAAAGGTCAACTCCAAGAACTTTAATTTCTAGAATCAGCTAACTTGATTATTTTTGCGAAATATGTCGTGCGATCTCTGGTGACCGGTTTGTATACTGAATCGTTCAAAATATGTCGTTTGATCTCTGGCGACCGTTTGTATATTGGGTAGTTCTAGTTCACATCTAGAAAAGGTAGAATTCTAGAAGCTCCTAACTGCCAAAAGACCATAAGACAAGTACGTCATCAACGTATCTTGGCAAGTTCTGAAATTTTCTCTGTTGCTTTTTTTTTAAGTAAACCATGACTTGATTCGACGTTTTTGGAGCTATTCCATAATTAAATCCTGTATTCAATACGCTGACTTCTATATCGGAAAGGTGGTATGCTGAAATATTATGAACTGTAAAGCTTGGGTTTGGGTTTGGCACTTGTCCATGTATTTTGGATTTTGATTGGATTGGATTTCTAATTTCTTCCACAGTTTTTTTGACATCATATTTTTGTCTTTCTTAGAATGCCATAATGACTTAAGATGAAAAACAGGTAAATTAACGAAAGTATGACTTCGTCGAATGCAGCGTTTAATGAATAGAATGCAAAATTGTCGAAACAAAACAAAAATTTACGTGGAATTATGTAAAATTGTTAGCAGTTCAGATATGCAAAATGCGATTTCTTAAATTATTATTAATTGTTTCATAGTTCATATTTTTCAGATTATGGAATAGTGCTATACTTATGAATGTTTTTTTTTTAATTTAAATTTGTGGATTGTAAGGTCGGAGTTAGTGTTAATCACTTTAATTTTGTCAAAACGTAAACTAATTTTCATTTCTCTAATACTTGAGAAGTGTTTATTTTATACCGGATGATTCAAAGTGGATGGCAGGTCAAATGTTTATGGTGAACAAGATAAAGAATGATTTATCGATGTAACATGTTTCAGCGGTTTTAATTTAATTATTTTTGATTCAAACAGAACTAAAATTTCGGATACACTTTATGAAGGATTTGCTATATTTTTATGTTCAGTTTACTCAGTTTAGTATACACAATGCAAAAAAATTAAATAACGAAAAATTATATTTAACTATTCTGGAAGACAGTTAAATCCCCTCTTCAAATGATGTTTCATTTTAGTATACCTAAATATTAGAAATTCCGAAATAGCAACATGTTGCTGAAAAAAATTGCATATTTGTCTTAGGCAGTCATGAAATTATCAATTAATTCGATGGAATATTCAGAAAATATGACAATTAATGGATTGATAGTGGTTGTTATCTATATTGTGGAAGTATGCGATCGATGGAAATGTTGTAATGAATCTTTTATGGACAATGTATACAAGTTATGGTGGGAGCGGCATGATTATGAGGAATGAACTATTACAAACAAATTTTATTATTTTTGTGTCAAAACTAAAAGCGGAACGATATTAACTCAAGCCTGTAACGTCTGTTGAAAACAAGTTAATAATTGCTTTTGAATATTTTGCTTATCCTCAAGCTTTCATCAGAAGTGCAGCAAAAAAATTAGACCTCAGTGCACCCCAAAGAATCCTTCGTAAGCACAGCATCAATCCAGAGTATTATGAAAATCGAATTCAATTTTGTGAAACGATCATTCTTATTCTTACATCAGTTTCTCCTTTGGAGGTGGCTAGTCATCATGGCTATCTTCACGTGTGATACTGCTGATCTAAATAATTCAATTGACGATAAACCAAACCATTCTCGAAAATTGCGTAACATTTCGTCTATCTACAATTTTGTAAAGAGTATTTCGAGTTCTTTGCCCATATCTCCTAACACTTCCTCGTTTGTAGTTCTACTCATCCACGAGACTCTTAGCGTGAGTCTATAAGTCCACATTTCAAAGGTTCCAACCTCCTTGTGGTTTCTCTATTCAGCGTCCAGCCTTCCAAGCTATAAAGCAACACGGGAAATACATAGAATTGGATCATTTTTATCAATAGTTTTTTCATTTTCATGAACACTTTTCATGCCTGTTCAATGCGTGCCAGGATTTCTTGTTTATATTGCACGTCTTCATTAATTAGGCTGCCAAGGTATTTGTAGTGTCTTACTTGTTCAATTGTTTTGCCGTCTACGATGAGCAGACCTGTTCTTTGCTTCCTTTTTGTTATCATCATCATTTTAGTCTTGTTGATTTTCATGTTGAGACTGTAATCTTTGCTATCTTTCACTACTTTGTTTAATAGTCTCTGTAAATCCTCGAGAGAGCTCGCACGCAAAACAGTGCCGTCAGCGGATTCGTCTTCCAATGCTTCTCCAAAAATGTTTTCCTAGCATATATTGAATAGCATTGAAGTAAGATACAACACTTTCTGACATCCTTCCGTATGCCATCCATGCGTATGCCGTCCTCTTCGGAGAGAACGTTATCTATTCTGAAGTTAGCGGTTTGACCCCAATACAACTTTGATATAATCTGCATGTCGTGATAGTCGATGTTCAGTTTCAGTCAAATTGCGTGTCAGAGGTTTCAGTTTCACTTATTTTGTGCATTGTGGTGTGCACGAGTCTTATGAATATTTTCAGAACATGGAACATAAGAAACGAAATTTGCATTCTCTGTCCTCTTAAAGAGAATCTGAAAATTCGCAATATCGGCAAGTATATCAGTCGAAACGTTACACCAGCGTTCACCGGAATCTTTTTTTTTTTTTCAGAATCTTGATTTCGATTTAGCGACAAATCAATAGCAAAAGGACGGAATCATTCGATTGTGTTGCGATTATAAGTCCATTTATGAAATTAACGACAATGAGACCGAACTTCATTAGAAATTTTTAACACATTTCAAACTCAGTCATCCAAAAATCTATCGGTTTTTCTCCATTTTAATTACTAACAAATTGAAACGTTGACAGTAAAGACATACAAGCTTACCAACACATTTTGTTTGCTACCGTTGAAAACAAAAACAACATTGGAGAGAAGGAGAAGAGTGGCATAACGAAAATACAATGATAAAAAACAAGAATACGGATTCGAAACCTTCCGGATATCCACACCTTTCTAAGAAGAAGTATAGGGTGCTTTTCGCTAAAGCAAAGTGTCGAATTATCCAGTCTTACTCCCACTCCCATAATATTGTCATCGTCCAGAAACGGAGTTAACTTTCTCAAGGATTTAGAGAGAAGGTTCCCAAAGCCAAGTCATTCGATTTCATTACTGAAGTAATATTGCTGGTAGTGCTTAATCAAAACCGTCATTGAGTTACAAATTTCCGATTCGACAAGGATTTTCAGATAATAGAAACAGGCCACTGTTGCGAATCTAGAATCAGCCATGAAAGCCCATTTCACCAAAGATGGTGGTTAATAAGTTCTAAAGGTACTGCACCTCTCAAAGCTACATCGGTGGGGTTATCTATAGATTGAACATGAAAGCACCTATCAGGAGCCAATTTTCTCTGGATTCAACTGAGTCTGTTGCTCACAAATGTGTTCAAGGTATGAGGTGACGAATTTATCCAATAAAGTGTAACATAAGAATCAGTCCAGGCATAAATATTTTGACACTCAAGCTTTAGCGAGACAAATTGAGCAGACTAGCCAAGATCTTACTTGGCATCTTCAATGCTCGCGCTCCGAAAGCAATTCAAATACTGGGAGGTTATCGGCGGTTCGGCGGTGCGTGTGGTATTTATTCCCTTCGCCGGAGAGTATAAATACGAGCGAACCGCATACAGCACAGTCGCAAAAAAAATGGTCCCAGAACTTAAGATGAAAAACAGGTAAATTTACGAAAGTATGACTTCGTCAAATGCAGCATTTAATGAGTAGAATACAGAATTGTCGGAACAAAATAGAAATTTACGTAGAACTATGTACGTCGGTAACGTCTTGGAAATACTCCTAAGCAAATAGAGTCCTTAATTTCTTCAGTTAATAGGGTGTTAGGGAAAAATCGCTCGTTCCGGCATCGTCGCATACAACTGGCAACGCAGCATTGCAGCTGAGAATGAACTTTCTAATTTATTGTTCTGTGTTCGACCCATATATGGTCAAGAATAAAATCTCGCAATGTCAACACGTGTGTGTTTGATTTCTACTCAAAAATCACAAGAAATGAAGCTAGAGTTGTAACATTAAACGACTCAATATAGGGTTATTTTCCAAACTTGCAATACTTTCAGATAAAACTTGTCGAATGTAGCATTTAGCGAACAGAATACAAAATAGGAAAAAAAAACGGAAAGTTTCCAAATAAGCGACAATAAAATCTACATGTCTTAAATAGAACACGCTGATGATTTGGCACCGATAGTCATTAAGATTAAACCCTTGAGACAATTTTTATCACTAATGAAGTGGACGTGGAACCTTGTACGACTTGACGACATCTCGGTAAACAATTACTAGGCACCACGTGGTGGAGTGAATTTTGATGGTACATTATCATTATTAAAATTAATTTTTTGTCGTTCCCATCAAAAACGTGTGTGACTTCAAAATGCAACATCAGCATGTAATAAGATATCACCGTTTTCAGAACTCATGCTTGATAACGTTAACCAACTCGTGGCGCAACTTGAGAAAATTTTCCTACGATAACTTTATTTATGAAATAATTGTCACATGATTCTAGAAGGCTGAATTGTTAGCAGTTCCGATATGCAAAATGCGATTTCTCAAATTTTTATTAATTATTTCAGAGTTTATATTTTTCAGATTATACAAAAGTGCTAAATTTATCAATGTTCTATTTTTTTTTTATTTAAATTTCTTACTTCTACGGTCGGAGTTACTGTATGTTGTAATCATTTTCATGATACTTAAACGTTAAGGATTCTTTGATCATTTTAATTTTGTCAAATTGCAAACGATTTTTAATTTCTCTAATAGTTAAGAAGTGTTTAAGTTATACTGGATGATTCAAAGTGGATGTCAGGTTAAACTTTTATGGTGAACGAGACCGAGAATGATTTATGGATGTAATACTTTTTACCCGTTTTAATTTAATTGTTTTTTCTATTTTTTGTTCGAACAGAATTAAAATTTCGAATACACTTAATGAAGGTCTGAAAATTAAAATTTTTACAAAAAGAACTTTTTATTTAACTATTCTGGAAAACAGTTAAATCGCCTCTTCAAATGATGTTTCATCATAGTATACCTAAATATTAGGAATTCCGAAATAGAAACATGTTGTTGAAAAAATTTGCATATTTATTGTCTTAGGTAGCCATGAAATTGCCAATTAATTCGATGGAACATTTAGAAAATTTGACAAATAATGGATTGTTAATGGTTGTTATCTATATTGTGGAAGGATGCAAACAACTCGATCGATGGAAATGTTGACCTGAATAATACCTTCATGAATCTGTTCATTTTTTGTGGACAATGTCGACAAATTATCGCAGGAGCGTCATGATTAATAATGAACTATTACTGTTCCGTCGAGTCGGAATTGTTTTGTTTTATTTTTCCTCTTCAATTTTTGTAATTGGGGAATTTTTATATCGAGCATATTGAAATTGGTTTTCTTTTAATTAATTGCTGCGGTTATATTCTCCGCGTATTTTGGTGACAATCTCACTGGGTATATGGCCAGAAAAACTCGTATGTCGCTTGGGTGTCGTACTCCGCTGTGATCGGGACTAGTACGACTCAGGCAGAGACCAACGTGAGAGCATTTTCCGCGTGCCAGAATTAATATCTCGAGTGCCGTCAAGTATTGCGAAATTGTGCCGGTCAACAGCCAGAGCTACATCAAGGTAGGCCAAGAAGAAAAGAGATTGTCATTTTTCGTCTCGTTACATCAATATATTATTTTTTGAATCGCCCCGTTATTTCTAGCTTCAATTAAACAAAAAATTACAGTCCATTGCTCACGGATCACAGATCACGGATATTTAATTAATCGCGAAAATAACGTGGCCAAATTTCAGTTTGCTCGTTTCAAAAGGAACAGAATTTAAAAATTTGAGATTTTTTGTGGTTCCATTCGGACAGGTACCGAACTCGCACCGATTTAACCTAGACGTCGCCGTCGCATCCAACGATCGATCGCGCTATTTTCGGCACTGCGTACTCGCAAAAAATATATTGGTATTTTCAAAATTTTTTTGTCGCATAAGGAAGATTATTATTTCGTCGTTGTACATTTTTTGTTTAGCATTTAATTGTTGCATTCTTTAAATATTATCTCAAATACTCTAATTTAAATATTAGCTCGTTAATCAAAAAATTTACACGCCACTCTACTCTCGCTCTCTCCCCCCGTCCCCCCGTCTCACCGGTGTTTGCAAGCATTTATATAGGAGTGCCTATTGTCCACTACTAACTAAAATATTTTAAATTTATTTATTTATTGATTATTATTATTGTGATCATTATAGGAAATTGTAGAGTTCAGCTTGTTGTATTTTGGCTCAATTAGCTGACCGTAATTGATATAATCAATTTTTCCTTCACATTTATTCCTTTGCTTAAAAACAAAAAATGAGCGATAAAAAACTTAAAGGTTTGATAGCTCAAAGAGATAATGCTTCTAGTCGTTTGAACGAAATGTTCGCAGTGGCTACTCGAGCTTTAACAGATAATGCAATTCACATGGAGTTCAAGGTTCGTTATATGCATTTACCAGCTATTCTTACGGACTTTGAAACCCAACATGCAGCTATTTTAAATATTTTGGCGACGGTTGACGATAGTGACCAGAGACATATTAGGAAAGTTTTTGACGACACATATTACAAGATTGCCGCTACTTATTCCCAATTGTTTGATGGTACTAAAATCAACCCCAGTACTCCAAGTCACATCAAGCTGCCTAAATTAGAATTGAAAAAATTTGATGGTTCATTGCGCAATTGGAAGACATTCATCGACCTTTTTAATTCTATGATTCACAATAACTTAACTCTTTCAAATGTTGAAAAGTTTACATACCTCATAAATTCCTTAGAAGGGCCCCCATTGAGCATTGTACAGTGCAATCCTTTAACTGAATGTAACTATATCATTGCTTATAAGACATTGACTGAGCGCTATGAGAACTCTCGCTTGATTTCTGTCAGTCATTGGCGTGAAATAGAAAAAATAAAACCCCTCCAGAGTGAAACGGACGTGAAGGCCATGCAGTTATTATTAGATAAATTTTCCGAACATTTATCAGCCCTCGACTACTTACGTCATTCTACTAAACAGTGGGACTTTGTTCTCTTTTACATGCTATTCGATCGTTTAGATTCAAGCACTGCAACTCGATTTGAGCTGGAATGCGGAAACTCTTTAGATGATATTAACTACAAAAACAAACATTTTGAAGTTTTGTTAAACTTTCTCAAAAAACAATGCGTTGCTCTAGATACTGTCTCCCACTTTTCTCATTCCAAGATAACGGAAAAGGAAAAACCCTCTAAATCGCAGAAAAGAACCTTTCTTTTAAATTCTGACTCCTCCAATTGTCCAGTTTGTCATAAACGAGGCCATTCAATTTATAGTTGCCCAGAGTTTTTAGAAAAGGATTCTGCTAACAGATATAAGTTGGTAAAGATCAAAAACTGGTGCACTAATTGCCTAGGTTTAAAACATACAGCATTCAAATGCTCATCTCGTGTACGTTGTGGCAAATGCTCAAAGCCACATCATACTTTATTACATCATGATAAACAGCTCAGCCCTGATCATAATCCTTCCACCAGTTCAAATAATTTTATTAACAAATGTGATGCAGGAACACAGTCAGTTGCTTTAACGAACATTGATTCTAGCCCTGATGGTAGAGATTCTTCAGTTCTTCTACCTACCGCTCAAATCAAAGTTTTAGACTCGCTTGGTTACTACAGACCTGTTCGAGCTTTACTTGATAGTGGCAGTCAAGTGAACTTTATAACATCTAAATGTTTTAATAGGCTTGGTCTTAGTCGAAAGCCTCTCTCACTTTTTGTAAAAGGTTTAGGAAATACCACCTCGAACGTTTCTCAAGAGGTTACTTGCACGTTTATCCCTCGAATGTCCAGTGAACCCCGAAAAACCCTTGATTTTGCAGTTATACCCCAAATTTGTGATAACATGCCCAGCTCTGATTTACCGGATGTTAGCTTTAGTAAATTTTCCCACTTAGACCTTGCCGATGATAAATTTAATATTTCAAGTCCCATTGACATGCTTCTTGGTTGCGATGCATTTGGATTTCTATTTAAAGAAGGCTCTATTTCTCACTCTATCCATGAACCTGTGGCTATTAATACACATCTGGGTTGGATTATTACAGGTCGAGTACCAACATCACCACCAACTCTCTCAAACAATACCCTTTGTTGCACCTCTACACTTTCACTCGAAGAGGTTGTTAGTAAATTCTGGCATCTCGAACAGATTCCTCAAATAAACGCCCACTCCCTTGAAGATCTGGCTGCAGAAAAAATCTTCGTTGAAACTTACTCTCGAGATAACACTGGTCGATACATTGTTCATCTCCCGTTTAAATTCTCTTCTCTACCGGTATTCGATCATTCAAGAAACATTGCCTTACGTAGGTTTTATTCACTTGAACGACGACTCTTGCATAATCCAGAACTCCGCAAAGAATATAACCTATTCATGCAAGATTATTTGTATTCCGGTCATATGGAACTTGTTAAACCTTTGCCACATACTAATCATCAATACTATATACCTCATCATTGTATACTTAGACCTGAAAGTGTAACTACTAAACTTCGCGTTGTCTTTGACGCTTCGGCAAAGGCGGCTAATAACTTATCTCTTAACGACTGTTTGCTAGTTGGACCCAAACTTCAACAAGATACTCTACTCTACTCCTCCAATTTCGCACTCACTCTGTCGTTATTACGACCGATATAAAGCAGATGTTTAGGCAGATACTGATGTCGGAACCTCACAGAGATTATCAGCGTATTGTCTTCAGGTTCTCCAAAGACGATCCTATTCAAGATTATAGGCTTAATACTGTCACTTACGGAATCTCTTCCTACCCCTTTCATGCCATTAGAACTTTAATCCAATTGGCTCAGGACCACGAAGATCAATTTCCTCGAGCTTCAAAGGTTATAAAAACCAACGTTTATGTTGATGACATATTGTCAGTTGCTGATTCTGTCGAAGCAGCTTTGAGCCTTCAAAAGGAATTGATCGATCTCCTTGCCTTAGGGGGTTTTCAACTCCGGAAATGGGGTAGTAATAATCCCCTTCTTATTTCCAATTTAGATAAATCACTCTCCCAAGTTCCGGTTTCGCTAGACAAAGAAAGTGATCAAACTATTAAAATTTTGGGTCTGCAATGGTGTCCCACCTCAGATACATTTACTTATAAAATTGATCCCAGACAGCATGCATGTACTAGACGTAACTTACTGTCCGATTTGGCACGAATATTCGATCCTCTCGGGTTCTTAGCTCCCGTTACTGTCTTTATCAAATTACTAATTCAAAAACTATGGTCTTCTGGAATAGAATGGGGCGAACTGGCTCCAGAGTCGGTGTCGTCCGCTTGGACCTTATACAAGGAGAATCTGCCACTCTTGTCCTCTTTATCTATTCCTCGAAAGGTTACCTTCGATGACATGAAATTCTGCGAATTACATGGATTCTGTGATAGTTCTGAAAGTGCCTACGCCGCTGTAATTTATGTACGAGCGGTGCTAGGTAACCAAGCAAAAATTTTCTTCTTGTGTGCCAAATCAAGAATAGCCCCGCTCAAGAAAATTTCAATTCCTCGTTTAGAGCTATGCTCGGCTGTACTCTTAGCAGATTTGATCTAAATTGTGATGCAGTCGTATCGATATATGTTACCCATCAGCTCAGTCTTCGCATGGTCTGATTCAACTGTTACGCTTTCGTGGATTCAATCTTCACCCCGTAAGTGGGCAACATTTGTTAGCAACAGGGTTACCCATCTTCAGGAAAAGGTATCTCCTAGTCAATGGTCTCATGTGTCTACACAAGAAAATCCTGCTGACTGTGCTACCCGCGGCATTGTACCCTGCGAATTACTCCACTTAGAAAAATGGTGGTCGGGGCCGTCATTCCTAACTTCCCATTGTGACCCTTGGTCAAACGAGTCTCTAAAGATCAACGAAGTGACATTAGAAAGACGAAAGACGACTCTTACTATTTCGACTACAGAGAGATGTTGCTGGCCGGTTCTCATCTTTATCAAAATTGAATCGCATTTTCGCTTACATAATGCGCTTCATCTCAAAGACTAAAAATCCAACGCTGTTGCTAAATGAATGTTTTTCTCTATCTGAACTCGACCAAGCCCTCTTAATGTTAATCAAGCAAATTCAAAGATTTTATTATAACAAGGAAATAACTGCACTCTCTAATAAAGACTCGTATAATTTGAAGTCCTTCCCGAAATATTTTCGCAGACTCACTCCCTTTCTTGACCAAGATGGTATTCTCAGGGTGGGCGGACATTTACATCACTCTTCTATTTCATATAGTAATAAACACCAGTGTTTACTTCCAAGTGATCATAGGCTGACTCGTCTGATTGTGGAGCATACACATGTTAAGTACTTACACGTTGGGCAACAAACTACCCAATATTTACTTAGCCAAAGATATTGGATCCCGTCCTCTAAAAGAGTGATACGAAAGGTCATCTCTTCTTGCGTTCGTTGTTTTAAAAGTAACCCCTGTTCTTCTCCTCCGGTAATGGGTAACTTACCAGCAGTGCGAGTAAATGAAATAAAATGTTTCACCAAATGTGGGGTTGATTTCGGTGGTCCATTCCAAGTAACGATGGGCAAAATGCGAAGCTCGAAAGGTTATAAGGCTTATATTTGTCTTTTCGTATGCTTGGCCACCAAGGCTCTGCATTTAGAACTCGCTACTGAATTGTCTACCGATGCATTCCTTGCGGCGTTAAGACGGTTTATTTCTCAGCGTGGTCTTGTCACGGACATCTACAGTGATTGTGGCACTAATTTTATTGGAGCCGCCAAACAACTCGCTCAAAAGATGCATAATGCTTCCACACGAGAAGGCATAAGGTGGCACTTTAACCCTCCTTCGGCGCCAACTTTTGGTGGAATTTGGGAGAGTAACATTAAGTCAGTGAAAACCCATATTGTTCGGGTAGTAGGAACCCATATTTTAACCTACGAAGAGTTCATCACAGTTCTGACCGCAATTGAAGCGATTCTAAATTCTAGGCCATTGTGCCCTGTTAGTTCCGACCCTAACGATCTAAGCGTTCTAACTCCTAGTCATTTTCTAAATCTTCAACCTCTTAACACATTTATTGAATCAGATTTAACCGAAGTTAAATTGGGAAGACTCTCGCGTTAGCAGTTATTACAGCGCATGCATCAGGATTTTTGGAAAAGGTGGCATCGTGAGTATCTTCACACCCTTAACCAAAAATCCAAGTGGTATGATCCCTCCACTGATATTAAAATTGACACCCTGGTGTTAATTAAAGAAAATCTCTCTCCTCCATTGGCTTGGCATTTGGGGCGCGTAACAGAAGTCCATCCGGGTACGGACGGAGTGGTGACGGCAAAGGGTATTCTCAAACGCCCAGTTTTAAAGGTTTGTCCTTTGCCAATATATTAGTTATTAATGTTTTCCAATATATTAATTTTTAATTTTAAGCTTAGAATTCGCGTGGGTATCGGAATTGTTATTATGGTTTTTGTTAATTATTTTCTTTTTTTTTGGATTCATTAATAAAATGTTGCCATTTTAGGTGGGCGGTATGTTCCGTCCAGTCGGAATTGTTTTGTTTTATTTTTCCTCTTTAATTTTTGTAATTGGGGAATTTTTATATCGAGCAAATTGAAATTGGTTTTCTTTTAATTAATTGCTGCGGTTATATTCTCCGCGTATTTTGGTGACAATCTCACTGGGTATATGGCCAGAAAAACTCGTATGTCGCTTGGGTGTCGTGCTTCGCTGTGATCGGGACTAGTACGACTCAGGCAGAGACCAACGTGAGAGCATTTTCCGCGTGCCAGAATTAATATCTCGAGTGCCGTCAAGTATTGCGAAATTGTGCCGGTCAACAGCCAGAGCTACATCAAGGTAGGCCAAGAAGAAAAGAGATTGTCATTTTTCGTCTCGTTACATCAATATATTATTTTTTGAATCGCCCCGTTATTTCTAGCTTCAATTAAACAAAAAATTACAGTCCATTGCTCTTTCTCGTCCAATTACAAACAAATTTTATTAATTTTGTGTCAAAGCTGAAAGCGGAACGATATTTACTCAAACCTGTAACGTCTGTTGAAAACAACTTAATAATTGTACTCCAAAGAATCCTTCGTGAACATAGCATCGAACTAGAGTATTATGAAAATCGAATTCAATTTTGTGAAACGATTCGCATCATTACTCATAAAGATCCTTTTCACGGAAAATTGTATCGACAGATGAAGCCAAATTTTCTTGAGTGGGCATTTTCAGTAGAAAAAACGAAACGTTTTGTTTTTGTGTTCTCAAAGATGATAAAATTACTCTTTTAATGAAGAAATGTTCCTCTAAAAATGACAGATATGATGCTCTAAAGAGGTCACCCGACGTTACGCCCTGGCACTTTTATACGTGAGGCAATTTAAAAAGAAACGTGTTCAAAACATCTGTACAAGCTAAACGAGAACTGCACTAACGAGGGATCCCTTGCAGTCAACATTTTTAAGATTTATTGCTACTTTCTCAAAATCGATGAAATAGAATTTTTCAAAATTATCTACGGTTCCATAAAATTTTTATATCTCGGTAAGGGTAGGTTTTAGAGGACCACCATCGGTATAAAAATAATCAGCGTCGAAAAAACTTTTTTTTGTCTGTCCGTTCTGCTTCCTCTGTTCCTGGACATTTTCGACAATAACTTCCGAACGATTTGAACTAGATGGTCCAAATTTTTCTTTTTTTTTTAGCAGTCCACGGGGCGCACCATATTTTTTTTCGATTTTCAACTATTTTTTTGGACATGAAACACGATGTGTACGAAATTTGAAGCTATGGAGTTCAAATCAAACACACACATAGTTTTTGGTCTCCTAGCAAAATAAATTGAATTTTGGCGGGTTCCGGGATAGGATGGGGGAGGGAAGTATTTTAAAAAAATAAAAAGTTGCGTTTGCAATTAATTGTCTAAGAAAAAGATCATCTCTCAGCATTCGCAAAAAATTGCTGATGTTGATAACTGTCAACAACTAGAAGGCTGTGTTTCAAGAATTAATGAAATTATTTTCTGATTGTCTACACATCTTCTCGTTCATTGGTTGTAAATCATAAACAATTTTATTAACCTTTAAACAAATACACCGAAACTTTATTGAGTAGTTCTTCTTTTCACCCATTAAGGGTTTCTGTTGTTCAATCAAATTGATTGACTATCTTATGGTTGCTTAAAGCAAATGAGCCAAATAATAAAAAAAATATTTTTTTACAGAAACCGGCTTTTATTTCGTAGTCCTTAATACTTAGCTTCGCTAGCCTTATATGGAGATCCAGAAAACAGTTTACGACCAATTTCGTTGAATAAGTACACGCAGATTTATAGGGAGATGTTAATTTATTGCAACTACAAAATAGTATACATTAATAAAAAATATATCAAATGAAAATCAAAAACACAACTTATTTTGAACCATTTCCGAGTATTACAGATTTTGCGGCGTTAATCAGGGGATATGGGCCTGTATCGCAAGACCCTCGAAAATCATCTGTGTCCAATGACCAGACCATAAATCCACCCACGTTGTTTTGTAAAGCATATTGCGCCTTTATATTAATAGAAAATATATCATCATAACCTATCCATTGATCCTCAAAAATTAAGTGTGGTACTTGCTGCTCGTCGTCCCAAATTCTCGTATAGGAACTGTTCAAGCTGCAGATCTGTAATTAATTAATTAAATTGGAAACAGAAACAACTACCGAACAGACCGAAACTTATGAAATTATATATTTTTTATTGATTATAAGACTGAAACTAAGATATGAAACAATAACAATTATATTTTTCTACTCTGAAATACTGAATACTGATCAAAATGTCATTTACATCTTTACTATTTCAAAGTTAGCATTAATTATTAAACTGATACAGAGTTTCAACATAACTGAAATATAACATAAACTGAAAATTTAAGCATGTCAAAGCATAGAACTTGATTCGCTGAGCCCATATAACCATTATATAATATAATGAGCCTACTATGGTGAAAATTGATGCGCCTCAGATGACATTGCAGTAGAGAAGTAGGAAGTAAAGATTTAATGGGATCTGGACATATAAATATAAAATATCGAGAATGTACATGTTGAATGTACCTTGCCAATTTTTTTTTATAGTTGCTTTCTATATAAGCGGGGCTTCTATATCTCACAAATGTTTAGTTATATTAACCAATGGTATCTATTTTAGCAGGTATATATGTATACCAATTTCAAATTTTGGTAATATTCACCCAGTAAGAATCATCCTGTACAATATGTTACTACAAAACTTACTTCGTGATATCCTAAAACCCCGACCTGACGAGTAAATGGGCCTGGTAATCCGCCATCTGCAATCGACTGATACAAAGCAGTTTGATTTGAGTCACTCAAAGTAAATGTTCTTCCGAAAGTTGCAAGCCCCAAATTAACTTTTGCAAGATCAATTCCTCTTTTTATTCAAGCGTCGAGACCGGCCGCCTTGAAAAAAGATTATTTAGGTAGATACAAGAAAATGCATTGTTTACTTACGACGTTTAGATCCGTACCACCGGAATCTGCATCCAACGAACTGTTGAACAAAGGACTGGAATGACCTACGTACGTGTTGAAATGGCCGTGATAATCGAACGTGATAACGTTTATGAAGTCTAGAAACCTGCAAAAAAATAATTTTTCAAAGTTCCTCATTTAGTTTTCATAAACATATTTTAAATTCCACTAAAAAGTAGTTTTGTCAAAACTATCTAACAGTGTTGCTATATGTTTGTGGGTCATGTGCAAAGATAATAGTGTCTTTGGTCATGTTGCTCTGCGAAAGTAACTTCCAGAATTTGAAAAAAAAAACAATGTTTGTTAAATAAATAAATTACTGACCTTAAAATATTAAGAATTAACCTAAATCTAGATTGAATGTGTGTCTCGATATTTTGGTCTTATTAAAGTTATTTAGATTGTAACAACAAGTTAAGTACTGGAGAATCAAAAAATTGTAGTATAGTGGCAATTCCGCCAGTGGCGTGGAATTTGGGGAGCGACAACCAGCTACAGAAACATTTATTTAGCATAATCCTTTAGTTTAGTTTTTGCCAGCACAGTATTTCTTTTCCAGTTCGGGACTAGTTTTTGATGAATGAACTAACCAACGAAAGGTTAAAAATAGATCACGACGTTTGACCACCGGCATTAGATATTAGATGGTTAGACGAAAAAGACGTAAAGACGGGTCACGGACTAATTATTATTGTCTATATATCAAGTGTCAACGAAGTTGTTGTATGGGAAAGAGAAAATATAGTTTTGTATAATTTGCCACAACGTCGGACTGTATTTATTCCCTCATTCCCTTAGACTATAAACAAACCTAAAGAACTTACAGCAGTGATTTTTCCTGTCATCATTGTTAAATGAATCTCCCTAAAAATCCGTAAGTAATTATTTTATCTAAGTGATTTCGGTCATTTTAAACTCGACAATTCCAATTATTAATGAATCAAATCTTCCACCGGAATAACTTTTGGATGGTCCAGAGTCATCCATTTCCAAACTATTAAGTACTTTTTCATATTTATTTTTTTGTGATGGAATTTGTTGCGGTAATGATCAGCAGATTTTTTAGGTGACATATAATTTGATCCCCATCTTTTATCATTATTTAAACAAAACTTAGGATTGACCTGCCCAGCCAGAATTGTCTGTTAAATTGAACGGATAATCATCAAGAAAAAATGTCGGGAATCTTAAAAAAGGTAACGCAAGTTTATGCAAATTTCAGTTACCCTACGTCAATACAGTTTCTTAGATCCCAATGTCTAGAGTCGCATTTGAAATACCTGATAATACGTAATTATTTGAATCAGATTGTTCTGCACTACGTTGTTGTGCAGATATTTATTTGATTTATTAACTAATTTAGTTGAATTATTATTTATTATAAATGTTTATAGTTTTTATTATCAAATATAAAGTGTATAACTACATACCCGTTAAGTTGAGCAATATCGTAGGAATCGTTAAGAAATCTAGGACCTGCATTAACAGCAGCAGAGATTAAGTATCCCTTAGGCTTGAAAGTTTCCTGGAGGTCCTTGAGCAGCAACAAAAATTATTTTTAATCGCCTTTTAATGGGCAAATGGGCGATCATTGAGAATGTCAAAAACTGCGAGAACGGTTAATTTCATTGTGTAGGTAGAATTATTTTCTAACCAGAAAAAGGTGTTTATAGCTCACCTACGAATGTAGATATGTATATGAAAATTATAATGAAAGATGAAAATACTTTTTTTTTCAATTTTTAATAAAATCAAAAATCTGATGACGAGCATGTTGTCTCACGCACATATTTAATTCCATATATTTCTCACATCATAGCAAAACGAAATATACAAATATTTTCGGGTGTTGAAACTAAAATGTCCATTACATTTGGATAAAAAAATAAAATGTATTTACTGATGCCTTAATGCTGGCAATCAATACTCTTACATTGCCTTACAGCTCATCTTACCTTATCTTGTTCGTTGCACCTTTCATTAAAACACATGTTCTTACTTTTACAGTGTCTTAAATCTTTTATTATATAATCTATACCTTATCTTGATCGTTGCTTGCATCGTTTCGCGTGGGATAATCCCAATCGAAATCAATTCCATCAAGTCCATATTCATCGAGGAAGGCTACGGCTGAATCGATAAGTGTTCCGCGGAGTGAAGAATTGGCTAGAACATTCGAATATTCTTCTGGGCTTTCACTAAATCCCCCAATACTAATGAAGAGTTGCAGGTCCGGATTTATTTCCTTTAAGGACGCAAATCTATTCAATCCATCTACAAAGCATCAAATTATTGTCACAAATACAAACGTAAAATTCCAAATAAACTGAAACGAAAATGAGAATTTCAAAGCCTTGAAACTTTAACCATAAACCTAAATAAAACAGAAATGTAAAATGTTTGCAAATTTGCAGAGCATCATCAGTTGTGTTACTCACCGAGACCATTGCTATTTGCTTGATGCGGATCTACTACTTGAAGACTTCCATTACTATTTACTCCGATGTAGGCGAATGATACTTGGGTACATAGAAAAGGATCGATATTGTCCACGTCGAATTTTCCGTCTCCGGGCCTGTACACTGCCCAACTTGCATAATAACAGAATATTCAACCTAGAGAATGACAATAATGTAATGGAAAATGTATCACACTTAACGCACACTTTGTAAACTTTGTTGCACAATTTAATCGTGTTGAAGAAAATCTCATAAAAATTAAACGAAGTTAGATTAGATGAAATTCTATACCATCAGGTGAGTTTATTCTTGGGTTCGCTTTCTCAAAAAGCCGGATTGCACGTTACAAATACAAAACACAATAGAAACAATATTTTTCATTAATTTCTAAAAAATACATCATCCAGTAATGGAATTATATGCGCTCCGTTAATGAATAAATAAATAAAAAGTACTATATATATATATATATATATATATATATATATATATATATATATATATATATATATATATATATATATATATATATATATATATATATATATATATATATATATATATATATATATATATATATATATATATATATATATATATATATATATATATATATATATATACTATATATATAAGTAACAAAACTTTGATAATTTGGAATTAAATCGATGTTGGTAATTGTAATCTGCTCAAAATATTTTCAAAATGGCAGCACATCTGAATATACCGGAAGGTGTCAATTCTTATTTTCAATGGAACCCCCTATATATAATTGATTTTTTAGATTCCCCGGAAAATTATAGATATATTTCGTGTACCCGTCTACCTAAATTTCACAGTTTCTGAGATATTTGATATTTTAGGTTAAAAATTACATTTGCTGACCGAACACTACCTGTAAATTTTTCTCATTCGGAAGGAAGCCTTTAAAATTTTACTCTATTAACTTACCCTGTAAAAATATTCTGTTCAGTTACTAATTTTGAATATTAATAATACAGGATATTGAAAAAGGTAAAAACTAAAGTTGAAAAATCTGTCGAAACCGCCTTTTTTATCTTATAAAAATTTGTGTTAGGTATTTATAGTTTTGCCGTTTATCAGTGACCATAATTATACGCAAGAAGAATAATTCAAAATGATTATGAGATGATGAGATAGATGAGAATATTACAATGTTTTAACCAGAACATGTCATACGTTTGCGATTCGTAATTCACAAAAACAGACGCCATATACAGTTAAGAATATTATAAAAGATCGATGGTTAACTGAGCATAAAGAGGAGACAAGTAAAAAAAAATGGCAATATATGAAAAATTCTAAATATTTGAAATACATAACCTATAACAGAATGGTCCTGATTTTTAATTCTAAATGAAACAGAATGACAAAAATAAGTTGTTTCCATTTGAAAAAAATTATATTAGCCTATTTTAGAGATGCTTGTATTAAAGCTAATTAATGAGAAATGCTGCCTTATCCGCTTGAAATTTAATCTCTTCGAATAACTGGGTGCAACTCGTACTTAAATGGATCCAGTGCGGTTTATCGGCTCGGGACTCGGTTCGAAATTAAGGACTTTTCCTATAAATCCTCCATTGCATTGACGTTCATTTTTGGTTCAGAATAGGTGTGAATGATGGGTAATCCACACGTCACTAATAGCACTTAAGCCACAAACTATAAGATCTATTCTGCGTACCGACACTTTTGACAAGATCCTGATTTTTTTAAATTGTTTTTTATATAATTGTATTTCTTACCTTGTGATTGCGATTTCGAGATAGATCCCAAAAGGGTCATCACGATGCACAGTATAATTTTTTGATCCATTGTTTTCTTTTGTTATAATGAAGACATTAAAAAAATCGCAATATAAAAGGCAATTCTGAGTGCGTTATCGCTGAGATTATCAGTTGCTTGCTTCAGTTTTTCGATTGGACTTGCGAGTTTTATTTTTCGAAACGAAGTATTTGTGTGCTAATAACTTTAAGGTGTCGGTAAGCCTTGCGACATACATTACTTCGTTCAACCTCGATAGATATTTTTGTTACTTTATGTACAGATTTAGTCATTCTGGCAGGTGTCTCTAAATTGCAAAATTATCTGGAGTAAAATTATAATAATAATATATAATAATAAAAGAAAAAAAAAGTTCATATAAATTTTGATATTTTCTAGAAATTTACCAATGTCATTTATAATGAAAAAGGCCTAATTTTGCATAACTAGATAAAAATTGTGAAGTCAAGTGACAACAAAGGAGGTATCTTAACGAATTGTACAGTCAAAGAGATATACACCGCAGACTTGTTTGCCACTAAAAGGACATTTTTTATTATTTAACTGTTTTCATATCTTGCGTCATTGTCTTCATTACAAATTACAGATGAATCACCAGATGAGCGTTGATACATGTTTTGAAACAGCCTGTATGCATAAAAACAAGATATATACGTACAGAATAGAACTTGAATCAGAAGAATTAAAAAAAAACTACGATAAGCAGCAGTAGAGTCACTATGTTTTAAACGCAATTCTACTATTAACGGATATTTCGTTCAGGAACCAGCAGGTTTCCATAACAGCTAATTTCATTTAGCACATTGAGTAAAAGATATTGACGCATTTCCCCTAGCGATGTTTATAACTTCCTCTGATTTTCCTGAAAAGAATATTTTTTTAAAATTAATTAATAAAAGTCGTTAAATTGCTTCGTTATTTTCGAACT
Organism: Cylas formicarius; assembly: GCF_029955315.1. Classification (NCBI taxonomy): domain Eukaryota; kingdom Metazoa; phylum Arthropoda; class Insecta; order Coleoptera; family Brentidae; genus Cylas; species Cylas formicarius. Next base: position 38,257,574 of record NW_026844214.1, on the reverse strand, counting down.
ACAAAACATGCGTTGCGCCATCCACAGTAAATTAATTAATCACTCATTATCTGCCTAACAAGCTATCGTTTCGATGATTGCGATCATTCCGAAAATAAAAATTATGTCCCAGCAAGTGTACAAATGTCTCAGCATTTTTTTTTCATTTAAAATATTTGATTTAGTAAGTGCAATGGGCTTGAACGTCCACTTTTGTTTTTATTTTTTTGGAATTTATTTCAAAAGTTCATAAACGCATCCCTTACCCTTTACGACATTTAGTTTTTATAAAACTATCGTTAAATTACTTTTTAATTATGTATTAAAAATTATCATCGAACAATTTAGGATATTAGATAAAAAAATGGTATGATAGGGTTTCAATTCGCTCTATTGAGACTGTTGAATAGAAATCCTTTCAAGAAACATTACGTGTACAAAATTGACAATAAGACAAAAATTGTTAGACAAGTTTTATATATTCGACTGTGTAAGTGGTGTTTTGGCTTCAGAAATACAAAACAAAGGCTGCCTTCTTATTCATATTCAGAAACATTATGCACTGACCAGACTGATAATCACGTCATACATCATTACTCGGTGGATTAATTCTCAAAGCCATTTCACAGGTCCAAAACGTAAAATTAGGCGGTCACCAAACGTGTCTTTCAATAAATGGATTGTGGCACGAGCTGTGTGACATGTTGCGCCGTCTTGTTGAAACCACATCCCCTGGACATCATGGTTATTCAATTCAGGAATGAAAGAGTTAGTAATCATAGCTCTATACCGGTCACCATTGACTGTAACGTTCTGGCCATCATCGTTTTAGAAGAAGTACGGATAAATGATTCCACCAGCCCATAAAGCGCACCAAACAGTTGACGAGTCATTCAACCAGAAATGCGCTTCATCGCTAAACAAAATTCGCTTATGAAAATCGGGAACAACGGCAATCTCGTTTTGGGACCATTTGCAAGCGTTGTTCAGGCGTGAGTCTATTCATGATGAATTACCAAACCAAACTGAGAATAAATCACTTGACAGCTGTTAAATCGGTCGCCATCTTGAGCAGTAATGCTAACTTAAGCACCAACAACCAGTAATGACATCAGAAAATAAAGTGATAATACTTCACATCAGAACTACACTAAATTCATTTTGTGCTTATAATTTTCTTAACTTTTGCTTTTTTACTATTAAAATAATAAGAGTATGTAATAATATATGTATATCTTTATAAAACACCTAATTTTTTTAAAGATTAACTATTTTTCTTTGGTCCGCTACGATCGTCTAGTTATGACAAATGGCCCGTCCCCACCACTATCTTATAGTGACGGTTTGAGCACGCTTGATCCGCGTATAATTTGGTATTTGATGGAGTAGAAAAAAACTGGCCAGACTTGATGAGTGAATTTATTAAGCCTGACTCGTCGACTCGTTTAATATTAAAATTTACGATTAGCACCTACCCACCACGTTGATGTATATTATCTACAGTAAAAATGAATTGGCAAATTTCGTAATCAACCACTTTCTATAGTGAAGTGGGTACTTATAGGTACGTAAATAAATATTGTAGCAATAACAATTTCTCAATCTTATCAGTCATGCGTCCTGTCCGCATCCCAAAAATTTCTAGCGACAATGACGTCGGGAAAGGAAACTCCTGTAAATGGTATGGGTATTAAAGTGAACAACAAGACAACCAACATAATCTTAAGTTCTCATATATTAAACCTTCCATCAGAATATTATGGAATTAACACTTGCAACAAAAAATTGTGTTCACTTGAGTTGTAAAGAAATTAAAAATAAAATGCCTAATTATGCACTGTGTGCGGAAAGTGTCACTCTAAATCGTTAGCTTAATTGATCATTGTCACCAGCCAATTCAAGAATTTCCTCTACTTTTGTTAGGAACTAGGAGCAGTCGGATGCTTTCTGTAAATATTTAAAATACACTCGGTCTATTCGTGCTATTTCAAGACGATCGTAGAAAAATTAAAGTATGTAACTCGTTCATAAACTTGATTTTTCAAAGAAACTTCCACAGGCTACTGTAATACTATTATACTGTACCTGATTATATATTGTTGGACGGGGGGAGAGACCGGACGAAAAATATCAACTAAGCTCAAAGAACAAGAAAGAGCCTTACGACTAAGACAAATTAACTCATCAGCTGTTGCCGAACACACTCATGAGACCGGGCATAAAATTATATTCTTCTACCAACGAAAAATCTCAGAGTCTATAGAAATCTATAAACAACCTAACAATCTTAACCGCGACTCAGGTCTCTACCTGTCACCAATCAGTCATCCGAGAGGGTGTTTATACCACTCATTAGCGCCCCCCCTCAAAAAATATATAAGCAGGTACAGAGTACAATACGAGCCAGTTTCAGTCAAGCTCTGAAGAAGCGAAGATGATGATTGGCAATACGTCAGCAATTTCGACTCAGCAAAAACCGACGCAGGAGGAATCCAGAAGCTTTGTAAAAACGTTTATAAACTTCTTTAGATAGGCGTGTCAAAGTGTCATTTATAAAACCTTTTGCATGTTTTACATATATGCTAAGGGTTACTTGTATTTTGAAAAATCACTTCGTATATAAATTTCGCCGCATTATGCATTATGCGAGATAAATATATCAATTTTTGCTTTTTACAAAATTTCTGAATTCCTCCTGCGTCGGTTTTTGCGGGGTTGAAAATGCTGACGTTTCCCCAATCATCCTGTTGGCATTTTCAGAGTTTGACTGAAAAGTTTTGTAAAAAGTATTACAATAGCCCGTGGAAATTTCTTTGAAAAATATCAATTTTTGCTTTTTTTTTCAAAAACACAGACCTTAATCTGTTAAAAGGAACTTTCTGGCTGGCTGTTTTAACCATTAATGGTGAAATCTTTTAACTTAAAATTTTCGTGTGTTAAACAATTAATAATTTTGCAAAAGTGGACAGCGCTAACCAAATCTTTTAACATTAAGTTTAGTTTCATACATATTAAACTTAATCTTTAAGCGCGTCCGCTTTCGCCAGGTTTTTGAAGAAATTTAATATTAAATAATCTAAAACCATTTCTCTAAATCGATTGATATATGAGCATAGCAGATACTTTCGTAAATCTCTGTGGTTATAACAATACGGTTTTATGGGAAAGTCTGTGTGTTCTTTACTCGGAGATTACATCAGAAGTAGGAAAAATTGACTAAAAATACCACAAGCGTAAAATGGTAGAATTGAGGACGGTGTTAACTACTGCCAATTAGTGAAGGAAGTTTCGTTTCGAAATTCTGGTCGTGTATCGACGATCGAAAATCCAAAACTTCAGCCGAGTGATATGATGCTGCGAACAGAACTAGTCAGCTAGGCACTGGTACAACAACTTGCAGCCAATCGAGAAGTCATAAGAAACGAAATTTGCATTATCTGTCCCCTTAAATAGAATCTGAAAATTCGCAATATCGGCAAGTATATCAGTCGAAACGTTACACCAGCGTTCACCGCAATCTTTTTTTTTTTGTTCAGAAGCTTGGTTTCGATTTGATGACAAATCAATAGCAAAAGGACGGAAGCATTCGATGGTGTTGCGATTATTAGTCCATTTATGAAATTTACGAAAATGAGACCGAACTTCATTAGAAATATTTAGCACATTTCAAACTGAGACATCCAAAAATCTATCGGTTTTTTTCCATTTTATTTATTAACAAATTGAAACGTTGACAGTAAAGGCATACAAGCTTTACCAACACATTTTGTTGCTACCGTTGAAAACAAAAACAACATTGGAGAGAAGGAGGAGAGTGGCATACGAAATTACAATGACAAAAAACAAGAATCCGCATACGAAATCTTCAGGATGTCCACACATTGCGAAGATATAAGGGATATGGGATGGTGGTCAGAAGACACTATTTAAAAGTTGTAACAGCTGTGAGATTTTAGAAAAATTATTGCTGTGTGATATTTGTCAAACTACTGCTGTGTGCTTAATTTAACACGTAATGGCTGTACGCTTTTACAAAAATTATTGCTGTGTATTAATTGTCAAATTTTTGCTGTGTTTCAATGTCAGTCTACTGGATGTTCGAAATTAGGATGACTGAACGTTATGGTTTGATTAGTTGTGTGACAGCCAAGTTGTACGTAGATAATCTTTGTAGATTCGCGCAGTGTTCTCTAATGCTTTGCCTGAATGCTATCACGGATTCATGGATAATTCGATAGCGAATTTTTCGTCAGTCTGGTTGTGTGAGCATTTTCTAAATTTTTAACAGCTGACCCAGCGATAGGGACCCTTATTTTCTCATCTAATTCATAGCGTTCCTGGGAAAGCCATTTGCGCCTGGTTTGTGTATCGATAGATTTTGTAACACTCAAGAGATAGGCATTTTTTGAATCTCGGCATTTTTGCTTGCGTTCTCCGTCGAGAAGAAAGCAGCACAATTTTCTGTAAAAAACAGTTTTTGCAGGAAAATTTGTGTTTTCTTTATATATAGGACAATATAACAAATTGATAATTCGAGATTCAATTTTTATTATCGATGTTAAAGTTGGAAATAGTGCTTCAAATAATTGCGCTATAGTATAACATCTGATCTACTTAAAAGGAAAACATAGCAAGTAACACAATCTGGTAATTGTAAAGAATGTCGGGCCACTGTCAGATATATTTTGAACAAGTTTTAAAAAAATTCTTTCAAGTATAAAATATAAGCTTCAGGATAAAAAAAGATTCGAGTAGTTCACTAAATCGTGGAGATTTAAAGCTGAGTGTATAGAATCCTCGATAACGGAAATTGCGAGGTTCAAAGGAGATTAGATACTTACGACGGGATAATGAATTTCGCTCCCCAGCAAATCGAAGCAAGTTAGCGAATGATAAAGTAGCCAGTATACCCCAGTGGTGAAACCACATTTAATTGTAAATAACATCCCATTAATGATCGCCATTTATTAACTCGATAAAAAATATCGTACCTTGATTTTGATGTTTCATGTAAAACACTTCAAACTTCAAATAACTCCAAAACCAATATATTTTTTTACTTTATAACATTTTTGTCCTAAAAATGAAAAACATCCTTAAATTAAAATTGTTTGGGGCAAAATAGGCGATGCTCCAATAACGCATATTAAAATTTTGTCAACAATAACCTTTATGAAGTAATAAAATTTCATTTAGGTATTTTAGACAGATTCAGATATAATTTTAAAAATAAATTTTTGAGGACCCTTCTAAGCATTCAGAATTTTTGTATTATATTTACCCTGGAAATAAGCGGAACGTTTATTGAAGCACCCTGTACTTGTAGCGTGATTGGCTTGAATCACTTTGCCGTCAAAAAAGTTAGAACGGTTGATTCACCGATTATGATCGTTTGTTCAGTTGGTCTACTGTCTGTAAACAAAACTAACCAATATCTCGTCAGACCTTTGAATGTATTTTTAGTTGTCCCATTCAAGGATACTTAAACTTACTACGATCAGCAAACTGAATTTGTATTCATATTTCTCGGTAACATTCTCTTAATATTTTTATCCCTGCCTTCAGATAATACAATATCAATAAAGGATTATTTGATCTCAACTATGGACCACAGATTTTTTTTCAGAGGTAGAAAAGAATGAAAGACCCACTAAGCGGAAAGAGCTACGTATATCAATAGCATTCAGACGGCCCACGCTTCGTGAACTCACTTTCCAATAAATAAATCCGTTCTAATTTGCTCTCAATTCGCTAAAAGGGTTTTTATCGACTAAAACAGATATCAAGGGCGCTTTGTTCATTTGTTGTCAACATTTTCAACTGAATTAATCTTATAGCCGATACATAAAGCCATTGAACTTTCCAATAAATTTCAAATTGACTTTTATTGCTTTTGTTGTTTTGTCATGTTTCGAAGTGGCGTACAAGTTACAACAAAAATTCAATTCAAGAAATCATTTATATTTTCTAAAGGACTGCGCCCTTCTCAAAGATTAGCACTGATCACGCAATAGTCTTCATTATAAATATGAATGTTACACAGTACTAAATTATGTAAACGTAAACTAATAGAAGGCGAACTTTCAAAAGTGACTGCGAAATATCTATAAAGCAATGGCCACTAAACTTCAACGCCACGTCGTCCCAAACAGAAGAGTCGCGGTTTTGGATAGTATTTTTAAACAAAACCACGTCTCTGGTGGTTACTGAGGCGAGAAACATAAAAAATGGGTATTTCACCTCACGAAAACCTCTGTATGTAATATTTTAAAAAGCTGTGGGTGGTCCATAAAAAATAAATTTTTAAGAATAGATAATTTTTACAGTAGCATACTTAAATGTTCTTTAATTTCTCAATCCTAATTTGGGATAATAAATGATATCAGCAATCTTATTCTTTAATGATTTAGCTTGCAATATAAAATAAATGTTCATATTTTATAAAGATTCTGAAATAATAATACTAATAATAATAGTAAATTATCTTTATTTGAAAGTAAAATAATTACCTTCATTAGTTTTCTTAGAAAACCTAATTGGTATGCTGATGATAATCCAGGAATGCAAATTATGAAAAAAAAAAGTTGACAGTGTTTGAAATATAGGTATCGTTAAGTAAAGTCTGGAGAAATAAGCGGAGAGAGAAACTTATAATTTTGTGTGCCCCGTATATTGCTTCGAATTCCAAATCCCTTCTTCTATCGTCATCGCCGTTACAATAATTCTTATTGTCCTCATTTGAACATATTATTCATTTCATTATTACAGACCATCGCTCCCTATACTCCAAAACTTCGACACACACTCGCGCCAACTTGAACAAATCGATGTGAGTGACGTCACATTGCGCGAACAAGCGACGTCGGGCGTCGCAACGAGCGTCTCATTAGTCCCGTCACTTAAACCGTGCGTTTCCGACGATGCCTCTTTCTTGGAGGCCCCTTTTGCTACTTTTGATTTCGATTTGTGCAATTTGTACAGGCGATTTGTTTAGCAATTCGTTTTTGGTCAGATTCAAAAGGGAAGTGAATCCGGACGAGGCACATGGGATCGCGAAACGTCATGGGTTCATCAACATGGGACCGGTATGTAATAAATAACATAATAAACAGCTGTTCTCCCTTAGTGACATTTTTTGATTACACATCGACTCTTGACGCCATATGTTATTCATAGCGTTTTATGATGTTCGGAGACAAACTTTCGTCTTTAACCGACCTCACAGTAAAACATTTTGCACTGAATCGAATAAAAATAAATAAATAAAAATTATTTTGTATGATTTGCGATTAAGGTGCCCTAAGTTTTGGATTTATTATATATTAAACATATTCAAATTGTTAATCAGTCGGATCGGAAACATAGCATAGTAATATAATAAGTATTTGAAATATAAGAGAAACTATATCTTTTTAGTCTACGTTTTAGTAGACTAAAAAGATATAGACTCTGCAGAACAATTGTAGCCTATAAACTGTGAATTAGTGAGAATAAATCCCAAATTCATAATATTGTTTTATGGCATTCAAAACAATTTTTTGTTTGATAGTAAATAACGCGTCGATTATGAGCATGATGAAATTTCCTATTCAATTCCACCGAAATAATTCATATTCATTCGTTCATACTATTCATATCATAGTTCATAATATTATTCATAATTCATATATTATTGCAAGTTGATTACTGTGGTACACTATAATATACTTACTTAACTTATTGCAAAAATAATATATAAAACAGAAAATATGAAATGTGGTACAAAAAACCTTAAAAGAATTGGCTGGAATACACTAAATACAATTATGAATGATAATAAAAACAAAATATATTCAAATTGTAATCTACAGCAATGTATTTATTAATTTTATGTGCTATCAAATTCTAGAAATAGAATAAATTTTTAAGTGAATACGGCAAACAACTTTCCTAAAAAAAACATATTCATAAAATATACCAGCGATAATGCAGCATATAAATTGAACATCGATTAGGCAGGCCTGGAGAAATTTCCTTTAATTGACAGCCTCCAGAGTAACAAAAATGGAATGAGTTTAAATAGGAAAACGTGAGCCCCGCTGTTAATCTAATTGTGTAGAAGAACTTCTATAAATATCGCTGTTTACGCAGTTTTCTATAGGCACATTGCATAAGTATTCTTGTGAAAGAGGTAGGTACTTAACCAGATTCGTTATTATTCTCCAACGAACATCAAGCCACCCCCAAATTGAGTTCGATGTAGATATTTAAAAAAGTACATCAAAAATCAGCGATTTTGTTTTGATAAATTCGGAACAGCATTCGAAATATTTCTTTTTCAATTTTTCAGATACAGGAAAGTTTATTTTTCTTTCTATACTTTGTTTTCAGACAAATGCAGAAATAAGAACGCTGGGGGCGACAGATTTATTAATAATCGCCGCCCCTCTTCCACAAGCTGTAGCAGTTGCCTGGGTCCCTTAAAACTCGGCCTCCATTTCGTTAATTACGCACACTTTGAAACTCGTAAACAATTATCTGTGGTTGACTGCTAGTAGGCGTACTATAATAACATCCTTATGCACTGGAAAATATTGCAGTTAGGGCTTTCCGGTGACGCTGTAATTCAACTTCGCTGGAAGAAGTAGAAGTAGAAGTAGAAGGGTACAGTTAAAACATTGAGTAATTGTGTATTATTATACAAAACCGGTTTCTAAAACCACAACTAAGATAACTGTAAATACAACAGAAAGTTTACAGGCACAATGAATAGTTAATAATATAAGTCGGTTGTTTCTGTGGTACGTTAGAACGTTGTTACTCAAGGTTACCGCTTGCATTCCATGATCTAGAAGTTGTTTCAATAATGCAGTCAAGATCTACTTTGTGAGGCAAATTTAATTGAGGAGACAAAAAAAAGATTCTTTTCTTTGTCCTACAAGTTAATAATGCCCTCATATAAGTGTAATACGAGAATAGTTTACATTATTTCTTAATTCGTCTATCAGTTCGTTTATTCTTCTTTGGACTAAATGGCGGTGATAACATATTCACTATTTTTGACCGTAACAGTCTTGTGTATGTAGAATCTCTACTAATAATTTCATGCTGGTGTTAATTAATGAACAGGAGATCTGTTCTGTTTCTATAAATGAATAATAACTCATCGTATTATTGGATAAATAAAAAGAATAAATATGACTATATAAAAGTATTTTATGTAATAAACAAAATTATTATTTCGATTTTATCATTTGTATGACGCAATGATATAGATATTGGGGTGTGTAAAAATACAACCTTAATGTTAAATTTCTAAGTGTATCAATTAGTCACTCTTTCGGAGGTTCGTAAAGATTATTGTAAATTTATAATAGTATATAAATGTAAATAAATGTATATAAATGTATAAGAATCCTCATTACCTATCTTGTATAGTAAAATTTGCCTCAAGCCGTTGTCACTCAAGTTTAGATATGGCTCACTGGTTTTTACTGATTACCAAGATAAACAAAGAGTAAGTTGCATGGCTTACACCATAGGAACATCGTAACAATACAATGGTAACAACTGCAACAGCCGCCTTAGTTTGAACGGATGTCATTACTATTCTTGATATTTAATTTACAATTACCTTCATCCTTATCACAGTTGACATTGGCTAGAACCAATTAATTCTGATTTATCTCCAGGGGTCTTTGAAACTATTTGTATACTTTCGCAAACGAAATATAAATTGCGACTATAAATTTGAAAATATTGCGACCATTTTACAAAATTCGTTGCCTATGGTTAAATAAAAACCCCACTGAACTGAATTTATAAATTACTTTTTGGCTCGACAAACGCTATAGGTACCATTTTGCATACTATCCAACAAGTTTATATTTAAACAGATAACTTGGATTACTGATCAAATATTTTGGGTTTGTCTTATTAAAGTTGCCTAAATTTCTCCCAGTTTTTGTTATCTTACCTAAATATTTTTGTTGCAATTTTGAAGTAAATTATTTTGTATAATTTTCTCAACTTTTTAACTTAATAGAACTTTTAGCAGACTAGCAACTAAAATGGCTTTGTAACCGTCAACAATTGGATGACGAATATAGAGTTATTTTGGCCTTAAATGATCTCCTTCTTCCCTTAACAGTAACATAAAATGCGTAAAAACATTGTTATTAATATGGAGAAAATGCGTTTTGAAGTACGCTTATCTACCGATTTTCAGAAGAGTATCTCAAAGGATGTATAAAGGATAAATTTAAGTGATAAAGAAAACATTTATTTTTAGACATTTAACGCACAGTATCTCATCAGTAAAGAAGCATTTATTTTAGAAATAAAATCACCAATTAAAATACATGTTAAGTATATGAGTCAGACATGAAATTGCATTGTTCAAAAACTATAACGTAACATACACAGTTTGAAAAAAGCGGTATAATTTGTTGGACAATGTGGTCATAGTGTAGGAAAACTAGACTTTATCTTTCAATTGTCATTATATTTTTAGTTAGTTATTGTTATTCACCTGCTTTTTATCGTATGATTAATTGGTTGGTTGACGTACTGTTGACAGTTTGGATCACCTACTCATTTCCACAACATGCGAATTTTAGTAATCGTTGAATTTATAGAACTCACGTGTGGCAGATTGAAGTGGATTTGTGTCGTCGATAACACGCGGTGTCTATGTAAGCACGTATTTGATAAAACATTTTCCCATCGATTCGCCAAAACGTCGAGTCAGTAGATGATTTTCGTAGTTTGCGTAGGACTGTCCTTAATTTATTCTAATAATGTAATGGATGAAAGTAGCATACTTTATTTATTTTTGAACAATAAACAACCAGCTATTACTAATTAATTAAGTTTACAGAATAGTAAGAAAGTTGTCACACCCGGGGGTACGCACGAGGTTAGCTACCTCCCTCCCTGCACCTCTGTGGCTCTTATTCTTCGTCGACCGGTTTGTTAGATACGAGGCTTGCCTTTGAAGTTTTTACAAAAAGTGAAACAGAAAGTGTATTGCTGATTTTGGAAATATTCGTCCTTAAGGTCTATACATTTTTGCACATTCTCAAACCAATTCTGGAAACATTTTTTCCACTCTGAAGCTAACGTAGAAACAGATTCTTGAGGTGATGGAAATCGCTGTCCGTGCTTCTTTTGTAACACAAATAGTCATTGGGTGATACATCAGATTGTCGTGATCAACAATGTTGTGACGTTTTTTGTTCTTTTTTCTTATTTCATGGTTTCTATTGAAGTCTGTGATATCCTAAAAGACGCTTCTCTGTCTGCAAGTGACATGCCGCTCTTCTCGATGTTTCTCGTCATGATAACTGATTTTGAAAATGCGAAAACCAATTGTAAGCAGTCTTTTCTGATAGTGCTTTATTAACAAAAGTTGCACGAAACGATTCTATGAATTGTTGTTAAGGCCTATTTCAAAATCATAAAAAATCAAGAAATTAGCCTTCACGGGTGTTTTCCATTTTTGCACAAACTTATTTCTTTTAAATGTTTACTATCAACAACTTACTCAATCAATTTCAAAATTGCCACTGGCTTCCCAATGGCTGCTGGTGTATTTCCAGGAATATGGAAGCTATCCGGTTTATGAAACGGTTCAAAAAATTAGTAAACTTTGTGTATGCTAAAATACTGCTGTTGTTTATAAATAATTATTTAATTTGGTAAAGAGGCACCTGAAAATTTTCAACATTTAATACCTTCCGACTGCCTAACGTTATGAGAAGATATTCAGCGTTTTGGATCCTAATGCAAAAATAATGGCATTTATATAAACATCGAAAAATGCAGGGTTATATCTTTTACTAGAAATTGGGTTCCTATTCAATTTAACTACTCTGTCAATAGTAGCACTCTGAAAAGAGTAATAGGAATGAGGGATCTAGGACTTGATATTAGAGGTTAAGCTACTATTTCAATTTCAGATCAATACTTTCATATCCTGTGATCAACAGGGCTCGCGCTTATCTTACCCTATATCACGCTTATGTTGATAGTAGAATAAACTTTGCTTCTGTCATTTGGAACCCTAAGTAAAATGCAAACAAAAATGTGATATGATTCCTCAAAGAAAACAATAACCATTAGACTATTGGATCAACATTCGCTATCTGATTCGTAATCTCCCCTTGCTTTTACTTATTTAAAGTATAGCACATAAGAAATAAATAAGTCAGAACGTTTTTTTTTCTTTTTTTCTTTTTTTCTTTTGCATTCTCTATGATAAAATAGGCAGATTTGATGCGCTTTTCAACTTGAAATATTAGTTATAATGTTACTTTCATTTTCTATGCTGGACTCAATTCGTCGCATTTATTTATTTTCTTTTACTCTTTCACATTTTTCTTTTGGATTGTTATTGTTATTAACTGAGATTTGCATAATATATACTTACATTTTGAGTCTTAAGAGAGCACTGTTGTGGGTTTAACCTGTTGTCACAAAGAGTAAATAAATAAATAAATAAATACAGTGGTGCCACAACCCATTAACACTACCGATTGTTCTAGTGTAAAAACTTAAAAGTCAAGCCTCCATATCTGTTAAATCTTGGATGCGCCCAAATAATGTGTGTTTCGCAGAGCGATATATTATATACCCAACCTGCGTTCGTTAGTCATTGCATTTAAGAACATAACCTTATAACCTTGTATCCGATTACAATTCAAGTGAGAGTGGAATAAAAATGGTTTACTAATATTCATTTCCTATTTAGGCAAACGTTAATTAAGTACTCCTGTCAAGGATTAGTTTAAGATCGCTGAACCTTCAAATAACAATATGTTTCAAACATCTGAAGTTAAAGAAGCACTTTGTGTACTTGGTGGAAATAGATTGGAGGAGAGTGAGGAAACTTATGTAAACTTTTTTTACTATTTGATTAACACCGACAATTATTCATGTTCTCACAGCATATATGTTAATTCCCTGTGGGTTTCATTAAAAATTGAAAATGTCGTTCAGCTTAACAAAAATATCAGAGTTGTGAGCCAATGGAGTTTTTGTATTTTTAATGGCTTTTGGAGGCCCTTTACTAATCTCTCTCTCACTCTCTCTCACAACCTTTTGAAAGGGAGGTAGGACTTTTGATTGAATGGTACATTTTTCCGAGTTTTCAGCGATGTTTTCAAAGTACTTTAAAACTGATTAAAACTGACTGTCGATAGTCCTCTTTGCCTTTATGCCAGTAATGCTAATAGGGTTGCTATCTACACTGCTATCATGATAGACAAAAAGTCCCATCTTTAGCAGGTGTGACCTTACAGACATGAAACTGAAACTTAAAAAATGACAAAGGAGTTTGAATAAGCTGGATCATTTAGAGACAGCCTACTATGCAGGGCTGGGAGTCCAAAGAAAAGTGAGCCAAGTCAGCAACAGAGATTACTTGCCAATGTTGTAAATTAGCAAAAGTTGTATAACCAATTGCGATTGAGTGAAGTACTGTTAGTCGATCCAACTTAATTATTTTTATACGTAATTGACGCACTATTCAATTAAAAAGATCAAGAAGTTAGTCTTAATCTAAAAATTGATAATTCCAAACTAAACAGTCACTTTGTCACTCTTATTTAGCCTTTTTTTTGGCGATTCATTCAAAACTAGCAAAGAGCTGTAAAGTTGTGTTCCCAAGATATTTATATAAAGAAAAGTAAATGATTTTACCTCGGTGACTAAATCGCTCACATAATGCAAATTGGTTTCATCATCCCCGCACTCGTGCGAATTCAAATTTTCGCAAGCTTTTCGTATTTTATACGGATGTAACTTTTCCGATGAGATTTATTTGCTATTATCCTAGGTCAAGCATTGTAGAGAATTCTCGATAACAATAGTAGGGGAGTTGGTTGTATACTTACACTAAATTCAAAAATGAAAATTATTTACGTGTTGATGCAGAATTTATGACGTGCTTCCTTGTTTTAATGTTAACATTAATAAATTAAGTAGTAATTAACCTTAATAGGCTGCGGAATTTGAAACAGTTTGGATTTCAAATACAAATAATTTCTATATTACTAATGTTCTAATTCTTCTTATTTTCTATTATTTATTTGTTAAATGAAATTAGAAAAGTGGTGATTTATATTTATAGTACAAGATGATTTTAAGAGTTGTACATAAATTCCTCCAAGATACTGCAAAACAAATGTGATCAGAAAATGTAGAACGCTAAAACTAGAATACTGACATGTTTAATGATATTTGTTCATTTCATTCATTTAGGATATTGTTTTGCGGTTATTAATTTGATCCTTATCGGCTCATGCGTCTAATAAAAGTTTATTTCATATTGATTAATCACCTAGAAATTAATAAAATAGAAGCGTTTTACTCGATTTATTAACATCGTATTATTTGGAAAATAGAATCATTATTTATTTACTGGCTAAAACAATAACCCGCTAATTTAGAGGAATGATTAAATTTTAAAGATTTATTTAGTTATTGATCGCTATTGTGAATACGTTTTTCGATTTTTTGTCAATAGACTTTGGTGATCAGCATACGTTAATATGCCAACGTGCCGAGCCAGAAGGCAAGAGCATCAATGTAATGCGAAGCGCGCTTCGTTTGATATCGAGTTTAATCGCATAGCAGCCCACCAATTTTAAACGGTTAATTTTTATTTTATAGCGAAGACGACAAAATCCGTTGGATTTTTGCCGATACAGCAAGCCTATATTTGCTCTTGAAATCGAGATTAATAAGCAACTTATATTTTTTGTGAATAATTATTGATACTTATTTCAGGCCGTTTGACTTTAAAATAGAGATTGAAAGGTAAGTTTATTGCTTTAATTTGATATTTGTAGGTTATGTTATGATGTCTTGTAATAATTTAATTTTTAATTTTTTAGAAATAACTTGACTTGCCAATTTTGTGAGATGGAATTTTCAAGTACATCGACCAAAAACCGACATATACGGGCAAAACACTCTGGCCAAGAGGGATCTGGATCTGAAAGAATGCATCATATTTTGTGCCCAAGATGTACGGACAGGACTATTTCTTTTTTACTTCATACAGACTTAATTAAACATTTAAATTCTTTTAATAGCTTAACTATTAATGAATCTACTTTGCATTTTAGGAATTTTTAAGAGTTTTCAGCTTAGAGGACCCAAGAGAATAGGGAAGTAAATTATGCTTGCCGTACACGAAAAAAATATCAAC
Source organism: Cylas formicarius (assembly GCF_029955315.1). Classification (NCBI taxonomy): domain Eukaryota; kingdom Metazoa; phylum Arthropoda; class Insecta; order Coleoptera; family Brentidae; genus Cylas; species Cylas formicarius. The sequence continues at coordinate 38,242,402 of NW_026844214.1, read as the reverse complement.
ACGGTGAAGAAAAAATATTTTATGAGTGTAACAGAGGTTGTGTGTTTACTAATATGTGAGTAGGCATATAATGTCTCATATTTTTTAGGGATTTGTCAGCTCAGCTAAAAAACGAAGTGTGAAAACTGGAGGTAGTATTCATATTCATGGGACATATCCTTCAAGAATTGTAGTTAGCATTTCAACTGAGGGTAAATAATATTATAATATTATTGTTATCTACAGATTGACTATGTTTTTTTAGGATTTGTGACGGTAAAGTTTGTCGAAAAACATGTAGGACACAATGATGAACTAAGGACCAAAAGCTGAACAGGAGACTATGGTCGAAAAACTAAGTGCATATGATGTTACCCATTTTATTCAGGAAACGAAGCAAGATCTCCATGTAGACACTATTGCATTTGAAGATAGGCAACAGGTTTGATAGAATTAAGCCTACAATTATTACGCGTTTAATTTTCGATTTGTGTTACAGGTCATTTTGCAAGAAATGCTTTGCTTTGCTCGCAGCTTGGACGAAGAATCTTTTGGGAAATTTGTTGATATTTTTAGGACATTTAAGAGGGATACAGAACAACGAAATTCCGAGGAAATTCGAAAAAAAGAAAAATTGACAAGCACACATATTATCCTAATAAAAAGTAATATAACTATTTATAAACCTTTCATTTTCATATAATATTTTATTTTTTAGATAATTGCATACTTTAATCAGTGTTTTATTTATTGCATAGTTTTTAATTAATAAATAATAATTGAATGATATGAAATGTAAATAAATTTTATTGTCATATTTTATAAGTCAATTTACCCTCAAAATACAATACATAAATAACTAAAAAAAATAAAAGCAGTATAAATACATTGTCAATTTTATTTTATAATCTTTAAATAGAATTAACACATTAACCAAAGTTTACTTGGTCAATGATTCACAACAAATATCTAAGCGATCATACTTATGCGACATGCGTTCTCCAATCTGTCAAGAAAGTAAACACCTCCGATTCGGTTTAAATTTGGCGCCGCGTTCTGATTGGCTCGACACGTTGGAATATTAATGTATGCTTTGCTGATCTGCAGATGATTTTCTCTACTCCTGTCGTACCTAATCACACACAAATGTACCCAAAAATTAACGGTCGTAAAAAAAGTATAGTATGCAACACAAGGAAGCATATTCGAGTTTTCCAATGCAACAACATAAAAACAAAATCTTAAGAAGTATCCATTTCCAACAACGACTAAAATAATGATACATATTTAAAGAAATTTACATCTATAGAGGCCACGAAAATCATCATGAGGGTATGTCCAGAAAATTCCAGAAATTACGCTCGGTCAAATAAAAGGAGTTCAAAATATATTCTTGCGAGCGAGCCAAATAGGCTGAGCTCCAAAATCTCGGGCGTACCCAGGAATCGCGGCTTTTCAGGAAGACGGCTTGAATGTTCCACCCCTATCGTTAGAGGGCTCTGCAGAGTGTTTCAGAATTTTTTTATAGCATAATATTGTCATTTGAAAGACAGTGCGCTGCAAAGCACCACTCATTGCACAACCGGTCCAAAAGAGAAGCTGGAGCGCGCAAATTTAAATAATCGACAGATGTAAATAGAGACTTTATATAACTAATTGGTAGTGTGTAAAGTAGTGTGCAAATACTTAGTGATCTTATTATTTTACACAAAATAAATTTTTGAAGTCTTAACAATTTTTACTAATTTAAAAACGCAATATATGTATTTATCACAACTGTCAAAAATGTAAAATCTGATTTTAATAAATTTTGAAACGTGAAAAAATTAGATACTTATTGCTAGTTCAAATATTCATTAGGTAATTGGCGTTCATGAATTTAAGCTTGATCTATTATCGAACATTTAAAGAAAACAATTGAAGGATAACACATATCCAACGACGTAATTTTACCACTATTAGACAAATTGCAAAGTTTTGATTAGGTTATCACCCGTGGCACTATTGTACTGGAAAGGCCCTGTACTTTTACCGTTTCTGACATTCCTAAGCTGTGCATCCTTATCTTCAAAGTCTCATGTGCTAAGACACCTCATAAAAATGTCTATTCTAGATAATACAAATTATTTTATGTTTTAGATTCCATATATATAAATATAAAAAAAACCATAACCAACTAAACATATAATATTGTAACGGATATTTCTTTTTCTTGGTCCTATAATATTATAAACGATGTAATTTCAGGTCTTAAGGTCAAAGACTGAATACCATTTCGTGAATAATGCCCTACCCCCCGCCAAATCCAAGAGGAGTATTGTTCACGCGAGAAAATTAAAATCAGATCCGCTGGTAAGTACAAAGTGATAATTCAATACTTATGAAACAGTAAATCATTTATAGGTCTATTCGGTTGCTTTTCGATACTTGGCGTGAATGTTGTATTAATAATTCGATCCTATGTTTTAAAATGCATGTGAGTTTTATTATCCCTTTTCACACGCTATATCATCAAATATTTATAGTCAATTAAATATTAAAAGGTATTTACTTTTCAGTGCTAACGTAGAACATAGAATTTTATGACTGGATTCGACTGCAAAATCTTAACATAAAAACAATACATACGGTGTGGGGAATATTTGACATTCACAGTTATAATGCTAGGAAAAATAATGAAGTTTTATAAAAATCACCTCATTATTCGGACTGTAATATCTTGCCCAGAGAAGTAAAACAAGTCGCAAGGTTAGGTGATTTTTACGCGATTAGACTGTTCCTAAAGATTTGAAAGTACTGAGAAAGCTCTGTTTCTGTAATACGTAACCATTTACGAGGAGAAATAACATCTCATCTCAGAACCTGTAAAAAATATCAGAACTTGTGACAAATGTGGTTTGGATTAGCTTATACTTTTAAAACACTTTATGATTTAACATGTTTGTATAATTTCGTGGACAAGTAACAACTTCCTTATGTTAACTAGAATATCCTGCATATTAAGGAATTTTTAGAATTCTACGGAACTTTCTAAATATACAGGGTGTTTGGTACCTTAGAGGTTTGGTTAGTTCCATAAGCGGGATACTCTATCTATGTAAAATATTTTTAACGCTGTGACATTGTCGACATTTCGTCGAAAAAAGAGCATCAACATTGAAATTTTAAATAGGACACCCCATATATTATTAAGGATTAAACGATTCACCTGTAAGGATGTTCAATTCAAATTATACTTCAATTGGTCACATCCGAATATATCACTCTGTAGTTATACATCTCACGCACGTTCAAAAGAAAGGCAACGTTGCCTTCTTCCACCTCGGATACTCTGTCTTCATTATACTTTGCTATCTATACAGATCGCCTGGGCTGGAATACTTAGGTAAAGTCTGTTCATAGATATAAGAAAGTGACTAACTGATACGAATTTTGGAAAGACCCGGACAAGCTGTAAGAATGAAATATGGCCGAACAGGTCCGTACTTTGCTTAGAATTTAATCATTTGGGGTTTTGTTAGGAAAGATACTAAGCAATATTTATTTAATTATGTATTTATTTATGTTTAAATCTAAAATAAAATTACAAATTATTTTTATTACCTACTTAAACTACTTAAAATTATTCACATAATATATCAGTATCACTATCGCTTTCATCGCCTGTTCTAATTATTATTTGTTCTATATTATTTGCAATATGAATATACGGTTGTTCTGCTTTTTCTATATGTTTAACAGAATTTGCCCAACTTTGTGGAGGGATGTTAAAAACTTCGGTTTCTATAAGTTTGAGGACATTGGAGTTAACACGGGGAAAAACATTGTTACGACGAATTGCAGATTAAATATACAGTGGCAAGGTGGAAGCCTTAAAACTGTATGCCCTAGATTTTTTGTATAATTATCACAGACGTAGTTGTTTTGTAAGTTCAAGCTTTGTAGAACCTCAATTAATTGCTTTTTAGAATTATCTTCTTGAAAATAAATGTCGTTATTATACATGCAGTTTTGGATTGTTGCTTTTGTGTCACACGAGGAAGGGGTGTTAGTCAACTGTCTACTGTGATAATTTGCATTGTCCATTACAATGACGCTATTAGGAGTAATGTTTGGAACTTCATGGTAATCCAGAGAAGAATCTTTAATATTTTTCGCAGACAGAGAAAGTTCATTTGGAATCCAACCATCTTTAGAGCCAGCATGCAAAATATTTATTCCTCTACTTCTTTTGATGGCGCGTTTGTTTAACACTTATCAGTTGAGTCAACCCAACCCTTTTCCGGGGTATCATAAGTGTCGAACCAGGGTTCATCCAAGTAATTCCTAATCCATTAAAACTTGCCTTTTGTCAATTCTTTTAAATCTAAAACCCATGTGTTGAATACACTTCCATAAGGTAGTTCCGCCACATTTAACACCGGTTTCATTTTTTTCAAGCCTCCTAATTAAGATATCTAATGTAGGCACGCTTTGTTCCTCGTATAACTGGTAAATTTTACGCAGTATCATATCTTGATCACTTTCATTTACACTCGAGAAAATGTCAGCATCGCTTTTTTTCCTCGCTGAAATGGGATTATTCACAATTTTCCATACAGTTGATGTTGGAATTTTCGTCAATATGGCCGTTTCTTCTAAAGCTGCTTGCTTGCTGGCACCACGTTTAATAAGAGTCAAATAAACATTGTTTATAACTTAATTAGTCTGATTAGAATAGTGTTTTCTACATTTGGGCGGGAGCATCTCCTGAGATACACTAGACACATGATTACTAATAAACGGAATAATAAATGGAAACTAAGTACACCAAACCAAAGAATATTAAACACAGGTAGGTATAAAATTATTTTCTATTACGGACCACAATTTTACCTGAATTTAAATTCCGAAACTTTAGGTAATAATCTTGTTGCATGGTATGATAATGACCACCCTTGGATAATTCCATTCAAAAGCAATTGGTCACTTTCTTATATCTATGAACAGACCATACTTTTATTATGTCTGTCGGATAATTTGGATTGAACTTCCTTACGGGTAAGTCATTTAATCCGTAATTATACTTCGATTGGTCACATCACTCTGTAAATGTTGAAAGTATATGGGCAATCTGTGGTGTGAGGCTTGTAGATAAATCGATGTCAGATCAGTTTTATTTATTTTTACAAAGGGTGTTAAATAACAAATCTAATTAATTTTAATTAATAAATATAATGATATACGAGTTTGATATATAGAACAAAATTATACAACACTGAATGAATAACATAAGATAACACAATATTACAATATACAATTATAACACAAAATGGTATTCGCTAAGATTTATATTTAAGGATGTTTTCTAGATAAGTATTGAGAGTTTCAGGGCAAGAAGGCCTATTGTAAAATTTTTGAAATGTGTTTGCCTTGTCAGACCACACTGCTGTCTGCATTACTGTTTCAATAGCTATACGCGATCTGGTCGCAGCAGAGGATGCGGCATGTCTTGTACTATTGCTTTTATATTTGTTAATGTCGACACCTGCCTTGCTAAATCCTTTCTTAATCCAGTGGCAAATTGTTTGAGATGTAGTTTTGTTATGAGATTTGTTTTTGGTAAATTGAGGTAAATTGTCTTCATCTTTCAGTAGCGCTGAAGTGTTTTTAATATAATGAATTAACACAGAAGACGTGCAAATTTCGGGTTGGTCTTTAAAAAATCTAAATCTAAAACAAGCCTCAGGTTTATTTGGCTTCAACGTTTTTAAACTAGGAGTAACAATTATTTGAAAGTATTCTGAATATACTTGAGTGTTACTAATATTGATTTGGGCAAAAATCTGCTCTTTGAGCAGATAACAACGCAAGTAATAATACGAGCTTTATCGTCAGGTTTTGTAGCTGTAAGCTCTCTAAGGGGTGAAGATTACTTATCATCATTAATACTGGTTCAGGATTGGATATTTCATTCGACCTGGGAAATGAAAGGCGCAGCTCAAAAAATGCTTTTCACAAATCTCTCTAGAACGCAATTGGAAGTGAGTAGATGTTTAAATCCTTTTTTGTAAGAAATCCAGGACAGTGTTTCTATCTGGGTGGAAACGTTACTTAAGTTGCCGTATCAAAATGTCCACCATCTTGGTGCTATTGTATTGCTTGAGTGCGTTGTTGCTGATAGAGGCCAGCATTGTTTCGATTATCTCCTTTCCCAAGTTTCTCCTTGATAAAATCGCTGTCTCCAGGGTAAGTTGCTGCCACAACGGATGAATAGTTCTAAAAAGTGATAAAAGAAGATTTTCTTCGGGTTTGAAATTGAATTAGCAATTCTAACGATATCATAATTTCCATTGTTGGAAAACACGGGTAAGATTTTCAAAAAGAAAATACATTTTGCAGTATCGGTTCGAATTTTATATAATATCTGCAATAACCGTGCAAAGAGAGCGTTAGGCCTGTGTCAGCCAGGATACAAAATTTTGGTATTATTTATTTACATGGGTTGCAAAAAGATCTATCCCCGACTGTCTAAATTTTCTGACAATTTTACAGAAAATTTTCTCCTTTAACCGGTATTCTATTTCGATGTTGCTATTTCTACAGTTTTGGTTAGTTTAGTTTTTGTCAGCATTAATGTTATTTATGAAATTTATGAAGGTAGCATATATGTATATATTTCGTTGTTCCCACTATTGCCAGATTTTTCGCGCAGAGTAAGATGTGGGTATTTGACCGTTCCCATTTTATTCATGTGATATATGGCGGTTTTATTATCTACTTGTTGTAACCCAAATAATATAATTCCAGAATATTGGTTTGGTCCCAGAAACCTCTGACAACAATTTGGTTGTTACAGTAGACACCCCAACCGGATTTTGAGGCACCCGTAAAAATTGTGAGAAATTTAATATCCTGTTCCGCCCATCAATGTTCAGAAGTCACCAAGTATAGTCTTCTTCGAGGTTCACTCTCGATGAGAAACTTAACCCTTTCAAACTTTTTTGTGGATAGCCAGCTATATTTCATTGCTGGACATACTGAAATTAAAGTTCTTATAAATTGTGAAAACTCCCTTAATTTAATTCTTTGTTTTTTAGAAAATGTTATTACTAGTTTTTTAATTTTATGTTTCTTTTCATCTAGAGACTGTATCTTCATTGTTACAGTATTTAAAACAAACCCTAAGAAAATAGTTGGAGTTGGCTTAAGAATACTTTTTTTTCAATTGATAAGAAATCCTAGTGGTGTTAGAATCTAGCAGGTTTTTTTAATGTTATTCTCGCAATCGGCTTTTTCTTTACCTATTAGTAAAAAAATATCTAAATAATTTACGAGAAACCATACGGAGCCGTACAAAACCCAAAAGGGAGAGTCTTGAATTCGTAAAATGTTCCCATAAGCTTAAAGCTCAAATATTTTCTGTATTTACCATTTACTGGAAGTACAAAATAAGCATCCTTTAGATCGACGGATGCAAAATACGAATTCTTTGAGATTTGTTTAGTGGTTTAAGATTTAGTACAAACCTGCATTCCCCATTTTGTCTCGGTTTACAATTGGATTGGATTGACCACTGGTCAAAACACATTTTTTTTCTACCGGCATACATATCTATATTGCTAACCTCGATTATTGCCTTCTCCAGTTCGTTCGCCCTTTCATGTTACTGTTGCTGTTCCCTTTGTCGCATTTCTTGAACTTGTGATATTTGGTCTCCTCTGACTTCCTATCTGCTTTCTTGAATGGCTTCCATCTTGTTCTCGAGACATTCACCCTGTTTTTTGTTTGTTGATTTGAGGGGCCTGCTTGAATCTGTTTTGCCGCATTTTCTAGATTCTTAGCACATTTTTTCGCAGAAATGTTCCCCAAACAGCATATTGTCAGTTGTCTGATTCAACGCCACTTTTTGAATTTTTGTATCAAAATGTGAGCACGATAAAAATTTTCGATGATTTGAGATTGCATACTGAACCTGACAGAATAACTAGTCTCTTGATGCATGGATGTTGTTCACTTTCCTGTGTTTTCGACGTTAATTTGTTATTAATCTCGCCTAAGGCTGACATAGCCTTTCCAAGCGCTGTTTGTAACTCTTGCAGGAATCCATCCTTTTTTATTTCAGCTGTGGGAAACATTACCTGCACTGCACTTCCCGGTTTAATTTCGGACCTTGCAAAAAAGTGCAATTGCCTGGGATTTGGCAATTTTCCTCTGGGTTTCTTTGTCTAGACCTTGAGATAGATACACAGTCCACCTCACCGCGAGGTCTTCGCATAAATCTGGCACTAAGGATTTTGCCTCTAGTGGGTATGCTCCAAAAACCTCTTTTGCATCCCTTCCAGAAGGACGATACTGTTGTTGCGATTCATCACCATTATTGGTGCTTGATCATTCTGTCTCGGTATCTGTAGTAGATATTGATTCAGAATCTGAATTCGTGCCTGAAAATTGTATGAAAACTATAGCATACAGATACCCACAACGGAAAACAAACGTGACTCATATCAACGCATCGTGTTAGTTTCGTCAGTTTTTAACTTCCAAATTCATCGCTGGTACGATTACACCACCTATTGGCTATGTTTTTCGTACGAAAAATCCGAATGGATTTTTAAAGAATAGTTTTTGTAGGAAATATGTAACCATTAAGTTTGGTTATTCGATGTTTTGTGACTCATGTACATGTATATAATACGGCATAATATACGAAAGATTTTTTATGAGACCCGCCGGTGTGCACCAGTCAGTAACTGTGGTGGGTTAAAAGAATTCGCAAAGTGAAAACCCAAGCCAGAAAATATTAGACATCATCATAATATTTGTCTCATTTACCTATGATTCATACACGTATATAATACGACACAATATTACGTTATTATCTTTTTTAGAAGCCATTCCGGTGTGTACAAGTCAGTAACTGTGCTAGGTTGAAATGATTCACAAAGTGAAAAACCCAAACCAGAAAATATTATACATTGTCTGTGGATATTTGTCTCATCTACTGCAGACGTTTCTCTGAAATACAAAATTTCTACTTGGCGATGGGGTACTTACTTCATTCGTATTTCCTGAGGCATTCCTGAATTTTCTTTCTTCCTTTTATTCGCTTTCCTTACCATGGTCTTATTTTCCACTATACCACGAGCGGACGGATTTTGCTTTGCGTAGCCGAACCTGTCGCTCGAGACGCACAAAGTATATTCGGATGTGACCAATCGACCATCATGATTGTTTTTGAATAATACTTTTCCTTAGTAGTTTCCGAGAAATTTATTACTTTTTTATTTTTCAACCACAACATAGCTTCAATTAATTTTTTATTACCACCACACTGGAGTCCGTACAAAGTTAAAATGTTCGACGTAGCTTAAGGAGGTACTATACATTATTTCTTTATATCGATATTAGTTCCATATCATGCAGGGTTGGTCAAAACTAATGAAATTCCTACGAGATTCAAAAATGGTGAAAAGTGCATTTTTTAAATAGAACACTCTATATATTATCACATAATCTAAAAGCAAATTAAATTCCCTTTCGAATAATGTATTACTTGGTTTCTGAAATAAAAGCAAGTCTCTCTGATTATTTTGGCATAATTCACCTTTTAGGTGGCCATGAAATATCCATCTTATGTTAAATAATTCATTTTCCGTTTAACAGTTCAATAAAGATTTAATCATAATTGATTGTTGTGCAAATTTTATAGATAAAATCAATTCAAAGTGGAAAGAAACTAGTGCTGTTTGAATGAATTTGGTTAGTAGCCAATGTAACCACATTATAGCCAGAACATGTAGAAAATTTAATGAAACGAATCACACATTACAACAAGAGAAAATTTGACAGAATTAGAAAAAGCTTTACAAACCATTTTGCGAAATACATCTTAAAAAATATTTACACTAAGAGAATATTAAGTACTTCAAATAAAAATTGCACGCAGAAAAATGAATCCAATTTTCACATTAGGTATTCGAAGTGTTCATCATTGCATTCTCAACACTTTAAAATCCGGACTGAAGGTAGTAGCCTTCTTTATCTCCGATGACGTAACTCTTCCTTGCTCTGCACTGGTGTCAAATAGACGTGTGACTTTAACGCACCCCATAAGTAAAATTCTAATAGCATAAGGTAGAGCTATCTAGCTGGTCAATCCCACATCGAATTCAAACGTCGAAACCAATTAAAAATTCATATTATTCTTGTGACACCTCTTCAGTGCAGTGAGCCAATGCCCCATCTACTTGATACCAAGAAGTCTGAAGTTCTAGAGAATCATTTACCGTTCTTCTTAATATAATATACTATAGTACTAAATATAATATAATAACACAAAAAGTGTTCATTCCTTCAATTGAAAATAGCTTGTTCAGAAAATTTTAATTCGTAGGTCCAAATAATTTTTGACAAAAATAAAGAGTCCTGAATTGCAGACCAACAATATGTCACAAAAAGGCACTCTCTTAGCATAATCATCAACATTCAGGGCTCGAAATTTTGTAAATTTGTTAAAAAGGGATATTTTTTTTGGTAAAGATGGAAATACCCTTAGTGTCGAACCGTAGTTTGCAAAGTTTTTCTTAATTCATGCAATTTTTTTTTGTTGATGTGTTTACAGGATACGTTTGGTTACATTGTCCATGTATAAGAGAAAAATTTCCATTTTGAACGATGTATCTGGTAGGCAAATGAGTTTTGACTAACCCTGCATAATATAGAACTAATTTCGATAATAAGAAATAATGTACAGTACCTTCATAAGTTGCATTCTAAATTTTCAATTTCTATAATGTCGTAGTAATAAAAATGTAATTGAAGCCTTGTTTAGGTTGGAAAAATGAAAAAAAAATATTTTCTAGGAATATATTATTCAAAAACATAAGGTATTAGAGGATCGAAAAATGCAATAATATACATTTAAAATTGTGAAGCAGCAGCAACTTATAGCGTTAAAAATATAGAGTAGCCAAAAATTAAAATTAAAAATTTGAGAAACCATCCTAACAATCAAAAATTTAACATGAACAAATTCTAATACTTCTTGGAGCAATCTGTGCTTATCAATCTGGCCTCATCCTTGCCCGTGGTTTTTCCTACAACAAGAGCAATATAACAAGAAAGTAACCAAACTGACTTTCAAGTTCGTTTTGTTTTGCTATTTTATAACCCACCGTTGTACTGTGAAATTTGTGAGAAGCAATAGAAAATATATAGACTCGGTTGTTTTCTTTCCTAAATTTCTTTCTGCTGACTGGGAATGTGAGGAGTTTATTTCGATTTTTCCACTGCTCGAAAGTCTGCTGAATTCTTCGGTCTTTTTTTTTTCCAAGCGGAAACACCCCATTTTTATCATAATTGACACTTTGAAAAGGTGTTCTATTTCAAAAAGTTGTATATTTCTGAAACATTTATAAATTTTTAATTAAGTTTAATGAATCGAACAAACTTTATCAAAAACATTTAGACAAAGAATTTTTTTACTTATATTTAATTATAAATAATTATTTAATCTATTTTTCTGAATGTTGCAAATAATGAATTACCTTTTTTAGTGTTACCTTTTTTTTATTGAAAAACGCTTTATACACTTAAAATATGACTTTATTTGACAACCTTATGCAAAGTCACACTTTTTGGGGTGTTTCCATTTGAAAAAAGGAGCTATTAACGATTTTTAAATACCAACCCCAAATATATATAACAAAGGCTTTCAGTCGAAGAAATCGATAGATATATTTAGACTTTCAAACATCATATAAAATTAAAAATATGTGAGAAACACTAAGAATTAAAAAATATTTTAAATATTAATACTAAAATAAAAAAGTTTGTACACGAAAATACAAACAATATCTGTAATAATATAATAATATTGTGGCATAATATTGTGGCATTTCTTCTATGTGTTCTTTTCTGACTTGTTCCTTGCTACCTTAGAATTCTTCGAAAAAAGTAAAGAATCTGATTTGATTTGAGTAATCTAATCCTAAAAATCTAAAACACTGGGTAACACAAAAAAATGGGTACACTTTATTACTCAAACGGTTTGAGATAGTAATTTGATGTTTCGAGTAAATTTCCAATTTACAACCATATGCAACGGATGGTTTCAAAACCAGAATAAAAAACTTTAACCTTGTATTTTTTACATTTTTAAATTCAGTAGTTTTGTCGCGTGCCGATTTGAAAATTAATGCTTTTATTACATTATTATTCTTTTATTATTGTTTGTTGCTATATTCAGATCCATACTGCCGTACAACAACCCGGGTTCATCAGAGTCAAGCGGGGTTATAAGCCATTAAAAGTTGAAAACCTGGTGAAAGATATTCAGCCTCACAGCGACCCATCCGATCCATACTTTCCCTTTCAATGGTATCTGAAAAACACGGGACAAAATGGCGGGAAAGCCAAACTAGACTTGAACGTCGAAGCCGCCTGGGCCCAAGGGGTCACGGGCAAAAATATTACTACTGCGATTATGGATGACGGTAAGTTAACAATTGGATAAATACAACCTTTGCTGCCAATACAGTTTCTCGTTTTTTAATTAATTATATAAGCTGGTCATGTTGTCACTTCGCCCCTGAAATGGCTATTGTTTTAACAAATTGAGTTTAAATAGATTGAGTCGCTTAGCAAAATATGCTATTTATTAAAATTTCTGTTTTTCAATATTTGAACGAGAAAACAATTTCGCAGGTATACCATGATTCTGCCAAAACGTCGTGGCATTTTCGTTGTTTCAATAATGGCACATCCACAAAATAACAGTTCCGTGAAAATCAGTGATTTAGGAAAATAAAATCTGAAATATTGAGATAACTCATATCAACTGTCCTACTTATTAAAAAAATTAGAGTGATATGTTTTTATAATTATATATTGACTTGTATTATTCTCATTTTAATACAAAAATATTTTTTGAGATGTCTTTTAAATGTTTTAAAATTTTGTGCCGTTATTGATTTTTTTTAATAAAATGCAATAAAACAGTAGATCAAAAATACGTATAAAATATAATACGGCAGATTCATCTTAAGAGATAGGTACATGGTAATAACTTAAAAAAATGTGCCTTTATAAACTTTGGCACGTAAATAATAACTATAAAAAACAAGGAAAAACTATAAAACTAAAAAACAAACCACCTATAGTTTTTGATACATGTCTAAGTAGGTATTATTTCTAAAAGAAAAGAAACAACTATCAGATCTTTTAACCCGTAAACAATAAAAAACAAAGGACCTATAGTTTTTGGTAGATAGTTACTGTTGTTAAAAAAGAAGAATTATCATGACACGTAAACAAAACCTAAGCTATTCTACAGCAGAAGCAACAACCAACTGACCTGGTTTTTGGAAACAAAAAGTACTATATTCAAAGTAACTAAAAAATCCGTGACATTTCAGCCTTTGCCACCTTTCAGGCTATTATAAAAGTGACTGTGACAATTTTTAATAGCATTTCTTTTTAGCATATCAGTCATAAGTCATTAAACTTTTTCTTTGTAATTCACATTTCCAAAAGATGTAAAAATCGCGCCTGTTCGCATTTTCCTTTGTCTAATACTTCTGCGTTCGTAGTCAATTTCACTAAAAGATGTTTTATAGAAAAACGCGTCATTTATTTTGACAATATCGCCTGAACTGTCGCAATGAAATTTAAAATAAGTTTAAACTAATAGTTTTTTAATATCAATAAAATAATCGTAACTCATTTCTATATCTATATTTTTTTCTACTTCCTTCTGTAAAATACCTAATTATACACCGATCTAGAGTGCGGGACGCGTCACTTTACCACGTGAGATTCTTGTCCCATAAACCCCAAGGTTATTTTTGGAATATTCGAGCAGTGTCATCTCGAACTGTTTGATCTAACCCCAACAATCGGAAAACGGAGAGTTCCTCTTGATATTCGCTGGTAGGGCTATATTTTTCGTCAATCTCAAATGCAGATATTAAGATTTTCAAATCTATAGAAAATTAATTAAGATAAGATCCATAAATTGAAAATGACAAAATATACCCGAATCAAAAATAAATTCTACATAGAAAGCCTCCACTAACCAAAACTATCAAATCAGAAAACGAAACGCCATTGTTTCAAATTATCGAGACTAGACAGCAAACGGATGCGGATAGAAATTGATAGCAAACAGGAAGATCTAGTTCCCAATTAAACTTTATAAAGCATCGCTTCGCGAGCAACATGATACAAATGCGATCGATTTGATTACCTGTTTCAGGATGCTTTTCACAGCATTTTCTTAATTTTTGGTGATGCCATTTTATGGTCTTATACCGTATATCAGGAACCACATACTTTTATTTTATTACATTTTCGCATGCACTAAATATTACATACAAATCCCAATAGTGCGTCGACAATTGATAACTTTGACACGGTTGGTGAAAAAATAATAAACAAAAAAGTTACACAGATGCTTGAGACGCAAACCTAAGATTATTTTTATGTATACAGGATGTCCCATAAATGTGTAAGAAAGTTGACTGATTCTAAACACAATTTGTATTATATTGGTTACGGATAGACTAATATATATTTTTTTAATATTTTCAGCTTTGCAAATAATGTTTGAATTATATGATATTTTGAAATATATTAAGCGATATTTACTTACTACAGGATGGCTTAGTATATTGAAGATAAATGAATAAATGGGACAGCCTAAACACACACACACACATACACACACACACACACCACACACACACACCACACACACACACACACACACCACACACACACACACACCACACACACACACACCACACACACACACACCACACACACACACCACACACACACACACACACACACACACACACACACACACACACACACACACACACACACACACACCACACACACACCACACACACACCACACACACACCACACACACACACCACACACACACACACCACACACACACACACCACACACACACCACACACACACACCACACACACACACCACACACACACACACACACACACACACACACACACACACACACACACACACACACACCACACACACACCACACCACACACACACACACACACACACACACACCACACCACACACACACACCACACCACACACACACACCACACCACACACACACCACACACACACACACACACCACACACACACACACCACACATACACCACACACACACCACACACACACACCACACACACACACACCACACACACACACCACACACACACACCACACACACACACCACACACACACACACCACACACACACACACACACACACACACCACACACACACACACACCACACACACACACACACACACACACACACACACCACACACACACACACACACACCACACACACACACACCACACACACACACACCACACACACACACACCACACATACACCACACACACACCACACATACACCACACACACACCACACACACACACCACACACACACCACACACGCACACCACACACACACACAGCACACACACACACAGCACACACACACACCACACACACACCACACACACACACCACACACACACCACACATACACACCACACACACACACCACACACACACACCACACACACACCACACACACCACACACACACACACCACACACACAACACACACACACACACACACACACACACACACACCACACACACACACACCACACACACACACACAACACACACACACACACACACACACACACACACACACACACACACACACACACACACACACACACACACGACGTCCACGATGCACACACGACGTCCACGATGCACACACGACGTCCGTGATGCACTTGGGCGAGACTTCACGGCAAACCTTGAAATCAAGCGAGTCAACCTAACTAAAGTTACCCAACGAGGTCAAAGAGCGGCTATTTGCGAGATTGACGAGACCAATGAGATCAAGGCCCTCAATAAGGCTCGCATAAAGGTTGGGTGGGTAAGCTGCCGCGTACGGCATGTAGCGAAAGTGGTACGCTGTGCCAGATGTCTCAGGTATGGGCAGGCGATGCACTCCTGTAAGGGGCCAGACCGCAGCAAGTACTGCTTTAAATGCGCAGGAGAAAGTCACAGGGCAGCCGACTGCATCGAGCAACCGAAGTGCTTTCTATGTCCGAATGACGCTAAGGACAGCCTGTGTCATATTCCTGGCTTCGGAGCTTGTAAAGCGTTCCGCGCAGCTCTAGCTGAAGCGACAGGGCGCGTTATGGTTCGCAGATGAAACTGGGACAGCAGCACTATGGATCGCAAATACAAAGAACATTACCGCAATCAACAGCGGAAGTGGAGCAGGCTTTGTCTGGATTCAAACCCCTACAGCCTACTTCATGAGCGTCTACCTCTCGCCTAACGAGGGAATCAGTGTGTTCCGTCAGAAACTGGCGACCATAGAGGACGCTATCGGCAAGTTCAACGGCGGAGTCATTGTAGCTGGTGATTTCAACGCCAAATCGGCAGAATGGGGCGCAGCGTTCTCTGATACCAGAGGCAATGAAGTCGCTGATGCCGCAGCAAGACTCGACCTCATTGTACTGAATACTGGAAATACCACGACATTCCGGAGACCAGGGTACCAAGAATCCATCCTTGACATTACGTTAGCGACCCCAAGGATTGCGAACACGATTGAGGGCTGAACCGTATCCGAAGAATACAGCGGTAGTGACCATCAGTATGTGACCTTCAGTGTTGGACTTGTACCTGGCTCGGCTCCGCAGTGCACCCTATACAAAAGGAAGTGGAACGCTAGCAAGCTTGACCTCGATGATCTACGAACTTTTCTCATAAGGAGAATACCAACTCTCCAGAGAAACCCCAATCCAAGCACCCGCAAGGAGACGGAAGAAATAGTGACAAAAAAAAATGAACGTTATTCTCGGCTCATGTAACGCTTCTATGCCACGACTGAAAGTTCGGGGTGCACACAGACCGGCATACTGGTGGTCACCGGAGATAGCAGAATTACGAAGAACATGCCATGTGCTACGTCGCCGCGCAACGAGGGTTGCAAAACGTTCACCCGATCAGGAACTGTATGTGAACGAGTACAAGCACGCAAAAAAAACCTTGAATAAAACCATCAAAACAAGGAAAACGACGCTATGGAAAGACTTATGCAATGACCTCAACAATGATATCTGGGGTAAAGCCTACCAAATTGTCACTAAACGACTTGGAAAAGCTGCACCAGAAGCGCCAAAACCCCCCTCCGTAATGTATAGCATCGTGGCGGAGCTGTTTCCCAAACACCCGCCGCGGAGGAAGAGACACTATGTTAAAAGTGGAGAAACGACTCCCTTTACTACCAAAGAATTGCAAGACGCGGCAAAGACCATCAAGATAGGAAAAGCACCCGGCCTAGATGGCATTCTAGCCTTGGTGATCAAGACTGTAGCCCTGGAATACCTGGACATACTCCTGGGCACCTACAATGCATGTCTTGCAACTGGCACGTTTCCCACGGTTTGGAAGCAGCAGAGATTGGTCCTGTTGGACAAAGGAAAGGGAACCTCAACACCTTCATCGTTTAGACCACTCTGCATGCTTGACATCGCTGGGAGACTGCTGGAAAAGCTCATTCAAGGCAGGCTTCGAAACGACATTGACCGTGCTGGAGGTTTTGCTACCAACCAATACGGGTTTCGGAAAGGTAGATTGACGATCGACGCGATTCAGAAGGTGATAGAGACTGCAAGAAGAACATGGTCTGGTAGTCTCAAAACTCGCAAAGTATGTTTACTCCTAACATTTGACGTTAAAAATGCCTTTAACAGCGCGAATTGGGGAGATATTCTGGACGCCCTAGAATATAAATTTGATATAGAGCCAGAAAATCTGGAAATGGTTGACGATTACCTCGACGAAAGGACGCTAATTGTAAAATCGACGGAAGGCCCGCAGGAGCACGACATAACGGCCGGCGTGCCTCAGGGCTCAGAGTTGGGGTCCGATCTATGGGACGCAGACTATGACCAGCTCCTGAGGATCCCGATGCCGCAACAAGTGGAACGTGCGGGTTTTGCGGATGACGTTGCGGCTACAATAGAAGTGGACAGTGTCGAGGAAGCAGAATTATTACTTCGGGAGACCACTGACACAATCGAAGCCTGGCTTGAGAAACACTACCTGACACTTGCCAAGCAGAAAACAGAGATGGTTGTACTGACTCGACAAAAATGGTTCCCTAAACCATTCACCGTAAAGATGGGAGGTACAACTTTGACGTCAACGAGAGCTTTACGCTACCTAGGGGTAATGATAGACGAAAAACTATCTTACCGTGAACACATTGATAGTGCAGGCCGGAGAGCTAGCAAGACGATATCCAGCTTATCAAGGAACATGGCGAACACGATGGGACCTCGAACCAAAAAAAGACGAGTCCTCCTCGAAGTAGTTCACTCAGTACTGCTCTACGGAGCAGAGATATGGGCGGACATCCTTAAGCAGAAAACATACAGGCGCAAAATAGCAGCAGTGCAACAGAGAGGCGCTGTTAGGGTTGCCTGTGCATACCGCACCGTCTCCGAAGCGGCAATACTGGTCATTGCGGGAGCAACGCCTGTCGATCTGTTAGCGTTTGAGAGAGCCAAGCTCTATGACGCTAAAAGGAAATGCGACAACTTCAAGGAGGCAAAAACAAGGATAAAAGCGGAAACCCAGCAAGAGTGGCAGGACCGATGGACGACGGGTGAGACGGGCAGATGGACGGAGCGTCTGATTCCGAACATCAATGTCTGGCTTTCTCGGAAACACGGGGACACAGACTTCTATCTGACCCAGCTACTGACGGGACATGGACAGTTCAACGCTTATCTTTTTAAGATGGGTTTACACAACACCCTTATGTGTAAGTACTGTCCTGATAAAATTGACGACGCTGAACATACGTTCTTTGAGTGTGCTCGGTGGAAGGACTATAGAAGTAGCACCGAAGAAATCATAGGCGCCAGGTTCTCCCCCTCAAGTCTGGTGACGTCTATGATCGAACAGGAGGAAAACTGGTCGGCTGTTGCAACCTACGCCAGCGCCTTCTGAAAGATAAAATTTCAGAAAGGGACCAGTAGCCAGGAGTAGGCGCCATAGGGCGCAGCACGGACTGGATTGATGTAATGCTAAAGCGGTTCCAATCCAGTCCTCCCCCTACCATCTGCGGGGAGAGGGGAAGAGGTATGTTTTTTTAGTGGGTAAAAATCTCCACACTACCGCCTATCGATATCTGCCGCAAGATGGGTGGCAGAGTTTACGATGACGGTGTCTTTTGAAGACTTTTTTCGTGCCACTTTACAAAAAAAAAAAACACGCACACACCACACACACACACCACACACACACACCACACACACACACCACACACACACATACCACACACACCACACACACACATACCACACACACCACACACACACATACCACACACACACACACACACACCACACACACGCACACACCACACACACCACACACACACACACACACACACACACACACACACACACACACACACACACACACACACACACACACACACACACACACACACCACACACACACACCACACACACACACCACACACACACACAGGAAAAATTATTTAAACGTTTTTTAGCCAAGTTTAAAGGGATTTCCCACACCTCCACTAACATTTCTGTCAGTAATTGAAGTAACATTAACTTTTGTTGAAAGTTTTTAACAATCTGGTATACCACCTCGGTCAATTATTTATTTCCGACCCAAAAATACAAGCGAGTATTTCGTCTGAATGCGATTTACTTTTGTTAAACTGCGTCACTTGAGGGCTTTCGAAAGATGCCGAGAAGATAAATTGAATAAAGCTCGGAATTTTATTTTCTTACGCAAAATTGTTTTCGATGTCAGTTTTGTGAAAGCACGTTGATGTCACAAAAAGATATATTTTTTCTTAACCCCAACAAACTTTAACACATGCAAGAACGAATCCCAATTCAAATTCCGTTTCCATGTTATTTCCTTTATATCAGACAAGTATTCAAAAATATTCGATTGCCTGTTCGAATCTTCTATTGAAATGGTCCGACCTTAAATAACAAAAAAATGAGGGTTTTCTTTGAAAGAAGTAGACATATAGGTATATCAGCTTGACTGACCATCCTTTCCCTGAAGAAGGTTATACTTATAGAACTGTATAAGCGGATGAACGCATATAGTGAAATCTTTTTAAAAGGCCATATTTCAGGCCATATTTCTAAAACTAAAAAACGACATTTAGACCAGGATTTTGCTGTAGATATACGTTCTAGCAGAGGTATTTCTAATTTTATTCCAACTCGTTTTATTTATTTTTTTATTATATAGTGAAAAAATAAACTACTGACTCAACTTCAAAAAAGAAATTAAATTCGTGAAGGAGGATTTGTGCCGTCAATGACAAAAAATAATATTATAAGTTGTAAATTGTAAGGTTGTAAAAATTAATAATTAACACAAAGCCAACTTTTCGTTTTTTAATTTTAACTTTAGCCTTTAACTAAATCTTAAAAATAGATGGAGCCATATCATAACCAATAATAAATAATAAATTACTAAAATTTTATTGAAAATCGCATCCTGCATATATCTATCCAAAATGTATTGATAAGTTAAATTGTTGAAAACTACTTAATAACAAAAAATCCGTAAATTTAGCAACTCGCATAAGTTGGTTGTGACATTTTGTGCTGACCAAAATTTTTCAATAATTATTTTAAAGATTACGGCCGACTACGTTTAAGCAACTGTAAATATTATATTATTAACGTCTCTCAAGGTAGATTGATGCATTAAAAAAATGATACGGTATTACCTAAGCTATTTAAAAAAAAAATCTTTTCTTTATGTCATGACTCCTAAGAAATGGTGTTTGCAAACTAGACGAAATTTCCACAATCAAAAAGTAGGACATTGTCCTTTCCACTCGTGATCATAAAAAACCAAAACATCTGTCGCGTACAACCAACATTATCAAAAGCTGCCTGGAATCAATTAAAGTTTCACTAATTCATGACAAAACTTTATTTTGAGGTTGTTTGCAGAATTAATGGAAAAGTGTCGACGTTCAATTAACAAGCAAATATCTTGTCTGAAAGCATTTTCCTAACCGTTGAAAGTTATCGCACTCGAGAAGTTTTGGTAAGGTTTTAAGTAAAATATTCTGATACCTAGGCACTTAACTATAATGCATCAGTGTCGTTTCCTAAACATTCTCCTAGCACAGTTTATCAATTCGACGAATTCCAGTCTGGTCTATTAGGGGTACCTTCATATAATCCGCAGTTTTACGTGTTTATATTCTAATAAAATATTTCAACTTCGTTGTTTAATTTACACGCGCTAAAACGTCAACTCCAATTACTCTTTTTAATTAAAAACGAAATTAAAACGGTTTGTTGATAAACACTTTTTACGATTTTTTTTGCGGATTAAATTTTAATTGAAAACGTGAAATTTAGAATGACCTCAAAAAATTCCCTCGGAATAAACTGATACTATTTTAATTAATTTTGTTTCCCCTCAGCTGCAGTGTTTAATTTAGGTTTTCGAAACACACTTTTGGCAGTTTTATGTAAAAATCTAACGTGCCATAGATGGCAGATCTAGAATTAATATTTTCAAGGTCGAAATCGGAGTGTTTTAACAGGTGAAATCTATTTCTACAACAGATAGTGCAAAATCGACCTACATGTCATGGGCTCGAATTTTAGAAATATTTACTGGTAAAAAACGCGTTTTTCAATTTACAATAATTTTGACATTTGCCGATAACTCTTTTGTTTCTAAAAAAAATCTGGTTCGTATAAAAACAGAGAAACAGAAGATAACACTGCGTCGGTATGACCCTAAACAACTCCTACTAAATTGCTCCATTTTATATACTTTTACTTCTATTATTGTTTCAGGAGTTGACTACATGCATCCAGATCTGAAATATAATTATGTAAGTTTGTAAATAAATACGGGTAAGTAATAGAATTCTGTTTGATCGATGCAAAATCTGAATCGAATGTGAACAATACAGGATAGATACGATACTTCAACTCCCGTATTAAAATTTGAATCACTAAAACTAAAATGGCCTATGCAGGGCGGTGTCACATCGATATTAACAACATCAATTGCAACAGAGACAAAGCATCCAAATTATTAGGAATTATCTTGAATTACCGTATATTGCCTCTATGTCATTTCAGTTAATAATAATAAATTACGTAGTAATTAATACCTTCCTATTGATAAAATTTTTTTTCGTCAAAGGTCGAGGAGTCAAAAATGATTTTCCAATGTTACTGAAACTCCGTAAAATATTCGCTTTAGTGTATGACTAATACCTTATTTTGGATTTTACAGAATGCACAAGCGAGTTACGACTTCAGCAGTAACGATCCATATCCTTATCCAAGATACACAGACGATTGGTTTAACAGGTAAGATTTTAATACAAATATTTTTACTATTGGTTCTGCCGTTTGAATAATACTTTGGAATTGTAATACACAGTCAAAAAACAAAGAATAATTGAAAAAATAATTGGACCCAAAAAATTTACGCTTGCTCCGCTTGTTCCAAATCAAACTGGTGACTGAAAAAGTTTATCAACGTGTTCCATACTATACTTGTTGCCTCGACTATCAGAGCTGAAAGACATCCAAATAAAAAATTACAAATAGATCAAATCAATGGTTAAAATAGCAGAAACGTGGTTATTGTAGGGTAGAGAGTAAAACACATACTAATTTCTCTTTCTAATACACATAAAGTCTTTCATTTTAATTATTTTCTCTGTCTCTATTCTTTGTTACTTCGAGCCACCAATCTCGAAATTCTGCGACAGTACATAATCTGAAAGAATAATAAAAAAAAAACGATTAGCAACTATTATGTAAATTGAGTATAGCATTTAAATACTTTTCATGGCTGTAAAAAAATATTATTAACAAAGCTTGAAAAAAAAATAAATAGTTTTTTTTTATTATTATAATCGAATGATACCTATTTTCAGAATCTATTAAAATCATCAAAAGAACTTAGAGACAATAGTTGTTTGGATTCATTTATGCTTTCAAAATATCATATTATTAAGTATACAGGATTTTTGCGTATTCGTGGACAAGTCACAATTTCATTCCCATTTTGAAAAGCCAATAATCAACTAGTTAAGACAGAAGATTCCTTCCTGTCAAGCCGCCAGGCCTTCTTTGTAAATAGAACATTTTATAAGGTCATATTATATCCAGTGTTATATTAGAATTTATTATATAATATATATATATATATATATATATATATATATATATATATATATATATATATATATATATATATATATATATATATATATATATATATATATATATATATATATATATATATATATATATATATATATATATATATATATATATATATATATATATATATATATATATATATATATATATATATATATATATATATATATATATATATATATATATATATATATATATATATATATATATATATATATATATATATATATATATATATATATATATATATATATATATATATATATATATATATATATATATATATATATATATATATATATATAATTTTATTATATTTTATTATATAATTATAATTAATGCTGAGTCGAAATTGTTGGCGTCTCGCCAATCATCCTGTTGGCTTCTTCAGAGCTTGACTGAAACCGACGCAGGAGGAATCCGGAAGTTATGTAAAAAGTATTACAGTAGCCTGTGGAAGTATCTTTAAAAAATCTACTTTATTTATAGAGCAGAATCTAAAAATGAAATCTTTATATAAAAGCGGCAACACAGCATACTTGAAAATATCACTTTATCCTTTCGAACTTTTACATCCTATCTTGCGTAAAATGAAGAAACCGAACTTCACTGCGCCCAATCATTTGCCTAATTACAAAACTATTTGTAAATGCCGTCGACACACACGAACAAAGGCAGCTTTATTCTTAAGCGAAGAAAACAACTGCATTAACGTTCTATTATCAAAGATGCTTTCAACTAGATTAATGTTGTTGCAGATCGAGATACTCTATTTAGGTGGCCGTCTGTACCGAGTTTTGAAATTTGTTTTAATTGTAACGTAACTTCCTGATGTTTCATTATCCAATCATCCTGTTGGCTTCTTCAGACGTTAACTGAAACTTGTTTGCATTCTACTCTGTACCTGCTTATATATTGTTTGAAGGGTGTGGAGGGGGGCATGAATATGGTCTGGGATGACTAATTCCCATATTTTTGAAAGGTAAATTATCTGAGTCGCGGTTAAGAAATGTTAAGAGATGGATTCTAAGATTTTTTTGGTAGTAGAATTGATTACATGCAAAAATTTTTGTTTAGTCGAATCAGATTTGATGTTCGGTTTCATGATTGTCTTCGGCAACTGCTGAGTGTTGTTAGGTTCTTTCATATTCTTTTGTCTTAGTTAATATTTTTCTAGAATGTATTTCAAACGGAATTTTGTCTTAAAAGGATCGAAGAAAAAAGATTTAAATCTGGTTTTAACATTATATTTCTTAAGGTATGATAAATAAGATAAAAAATTGCGTCGATGGGTGAACGACAACAAAAAGTCATCAATTTCTTCAATATGAAAGAAGAAAGGAAAAATATAACAACATAAACACCCAATTTTCTCTCTACGCATCGCCCCCTTACGTTT
Source organism: Cylas formicarius (assembly GCF_029955315.1). Taxonomy (NCBI): domain Eukaryota; kingdom Metazoa; phylum Arthropoda; class Insecta; order Coleoptera; family Brentidae; genus Cylas; species Cylas formicarius. The sequence continues at coordinate 38,217,661 of NW_026844214.1, read as the reverse complement.
TATGGTAGTGAACTTATTTGGTTTTCTAGAGTAATGTTTTTCCCAATACAATGCAATCAGTTCGAGACACCTCTCATTATCTAGATTTGCTTTTTGGTAAATATCGCGCAAAAGTCCCAATCGTCCCAATAGCGCGCAACGAAACACGCTGAAAGACGTACAGGGTGGGCACTTTCTTAGGGGCCTGTACCTTTTCTCAAACACTACTGATTTTAGAAAAAAAAAGTGTATACACAAGTTTTATGGTTTAAATTAAATTTTTAAATTATTTATTTTTTATATATACAGGGTGTCCGATAAGTGCCGGACCAACATTAGTTTTAAAATTTTAAACGGAAAGCCCTATATATTTCGATATTTTTTGACTACTAATTCCAAATTTTGTGTAGTTTAGACAGAAATTGAGAGTATATATTATTTTATGCAAAATTATGTTCTTAGTAATTATGGTCTTCCACGGCTACCAGTAATGACTACTTCATTAAATTTTAAACACATTCACAGAAACTTCCTTATAATGATCTGCGATGACTAGGTATTTTAAAATTATGCAGGGTGTCTTAAATTAAAGAACATTGTTTTAAAACTTCAATTTGCAGTATCCATTTTTTTTAATGAGACGCCCATGTTTTTGATATTTTTTCTCAAAGCTGGCCAAAACACATATAATTTGGTATATATATGTAGTATATCTAAATTTAACGGTTTTTGGAAATACTGACACCTAATGATTTTAAAGAATTTTTAAAGAGCAACTCGTTCTTATTTTTTAATTAATTTTAAGGATTATTGGAATGGGTGGTGGGTCTTTTTTGTAGGTAAGGTAGTACAGAGATTTATAGGTTTAGGAAATTAAAACGTCAACGATGTAAAATTATATGCATAATTATGATAGAAGTTTAAAAATTTAAATAAGTAACAGTATCAAGTAAAAGCAACAAACAGCAGTAACTCTAACAATTAAAGTCAAAACTAAGGTAAAACAAATTAGAAAATCTACAGTAGGTTTTCAAAATGTCCACCATTTTGAATAGTCCACATTGTATAAACAACCTCTATGTGGTTTAAGGCATTAGAAACAAAATCGGTGTTATTGAGTTGTACTACAGCTTCTCTAATACGCCTTTGTAGTTCATTTACCATAATGCATGTTTTTTTATATACGATATCGTTAATTGTCCCCCATTAAAAAATTCCAGTGGGTAAGATCTGGACTTCGACGTGGCCGCCAAATCCATTTCGTTTTATCCGAAGATAGTAATTTTGATTTAAAAATTCAGTGATATCGTTCCCCCAGTGGTACGAAGAGCCATCTTGCTGCCATATTAATTGAGCACGTTCACAAGCTGGTATTTCATTTACTATTAATGATTGTATTTCATTTGTGAGCATATTTAAATATCATCTAGAGTTTAAGTTTTCATTAAAAAAAATTAGCCCTATAACCTTTGATCTTTCACAGATCGTCTAACTTGTAGTTTTAATTTCAACACCTTTTTCTTATTTTTATCACTCCAGTAATTTCTGTTTTTCCGATTGAAAATTGGACCCTTTGGATGAAAAATCGACTCATTGGTCCAAAGTATATGACGCATTCCTCTAGATATTGCACGGGTAAAAACTTAAATGCTTTTCATTTATTTAATTTTAAACAATATCTGAGGCTAATTCTTTTAACATTCAACTCCAACGCGGCTTGACAAGTGGTATATTCTCAAAATGTAGTAGTATATCCAACTGCCTCTCCTTTGTTAGAACTTGTCGTGGTCTTGTCTTGGACGTTGCCTAAACTTTACATAAATTTTTCAAAATAGCTTCTTCTCTGGAATTCGCCTTACCGAAAACTTTCTTTGATACTCCAGGACTGGACTTTCGAACTCTCTTTTTTTTTTTCACCATATACCTTTTTAACTTAAGTAATAATGATATTGCTTGATTAAAATTACATCTGTCAAAATCTAACTCCTAATTATAACATCACTTAAAACAATTATAAACAGTTATTTGGTTACCACAGCCTACTAGGGTACAAAGTAAGTTTCATAATAATATTATTATGACTTTTAAAAAAAATGAGAGCTTTTTACTATTAATGAAAACTTTATTTAATTATGCGAAATCTTAATAAATTGTCCATCATTCGTTAAATAAAATATAAGAAAGATATGCCACTATAATGATCCAATATTATGTACGTCGCAATTTATGTACGTCCCACCGTACCCACCAATGGAGTTCGGCAGTCGGTATCGTCCGAATTACCCAACTTCCAACAGGTCGAGTACGCTTTGTTCGCATCTAATATTTCGCAATCTTATATAGCTTAATGTTGTGTCCTATACTTCATTAAAGCGTTTTACAAAAAAAAATTAGTTGCAAATTCAATGGTAAAATTTCACACTTTTGGTTTTAGACAGAAGGTGTCGCGGGCTTCCTTCTTAAAAGCTTCGATAAATATATTTGCTATGCCTGATGACAATGGAAAACCCACAGATGTTTTTGATATTTGTTCATAAATTTGACCGTCTGAAGCGTATTTTTCTTGTTTACGGTCAAATTTATGAACAAATATCAGCAAGATATATGAGTTCTCCTTTGTTGCTTGCTCGTCGCAAGTATATTTATGGAAGATTTTAAGAAGAAAGCTCCCGACACCTTCCATCTAAAACCAAAACTATGGAAACGACAAGAATCCCATTCTTATATATTGCTATTAATAGAAAATTAGGCCTCACATTGGATCCATTCAATTTACAGAAACCTCTTCACACCTGCAGATCGATACGTTAATGCATTATGACATCACCATCAGGTGCAAAAAACATCGTTTATTAACTCTCTCGTTTACAGAGTCGTAAAATTCTCCCAACCAGAATCACTGAGCCCAAAATTAAAACACGCAACATCTGCTCTGCTCTCTAATATTTTCCACACAACCTATCAAAAAAAATGAGTATCAAATTCTTAAGAAATATAATTTTAAAACCAGATTTACCATTTATCCAACGTCTTCGATCCGTCAAAGACAAAATTCCAGGAGATACCAGAAGTTTACAGCAATCCATGCATCTGCTGCAAGGAATACATCGAAGAAACAGAACGAAAAATATCAACTAGGCTAAAAGAACAGCCTTACAACTACGACAAATAAACTCATCAGCAGTTGCCGAACACATTCATGGAATAAGGAAAGAAATCTTATTCGATCGAGTTAAAATTCTTCTACCAACGAAAAATCCTCTAGGAATTTCCAAACAACCAAATAATCTTAACCAGGACTTAGATCTTTACCTTTCACCAATATGGGAATCAGGGATCCGAGGCAAAGTTCGTGTCCCTCTTTCAGCTCTATCACTCTCAAACAGCAGGTAAGCAGATACAGAGTAGAATGCAAACCAGTTTCAGAACAAGCCACCAAGATGATTGGCGGAACGTCGACAAGTTCGACGCATTCACAAGTTTTGTAAATAACGTTTCACCATTTTCATCTTCACTCTATCCGATTAATAAAATGCCAGAATCCCAACGGCTAATTAAAAAAAGGGTTAATAACCATTCCATTAAAAGGACCTGACTTAATTAGAAAAACGTTTCTGAACGGTATGAAATTGTTTTTAACTCGGGTTTCTGCTATAATTAAGAAAATTAAGAAACGGACTTCTTTTTAGAAAACAAATTAAAGCCCAGTAAATACCTTCATTAACTGATTGTTCTGCAAAGCAAGTCTCTTATTCGATTTTAATATATGTTTTAACACTGCAGATATCGGCCGGCGTTTTTAAATCAAAGTTTGACATTTATTTTCGAGAATCGAAAAAATCGAAACTTAATAGCAAATTCTCTCTTCTATCTTTTTAAACGCATAAATTAAATCACCATTCTGATACACTACTTTTATTAATACAGTTTTAAAATGTTTTATGTATTAAACTTGGATTTAGATTAATGGAAGCATTTCTAGATACAAGGTTATATAGGCTATTCCTTTATCTTTGTATTTTGTAGTTTACATTATAACTTACTTGTTTTAGCCATGGAACGAGATGCGCTGGCGAAGTAGCAGCGGCAAGAGACAACGGAATCTGTGGAGTTGGGGTTGCGTACGATTCCAAAATTGCAGGTAAGCGATTTAAGGATAAAAATATCTCGAAGAATGAGTGCGCAAATCAGATTAGTATATAAATTATAAATATAAGAGACAAAAAATTATATGTAGTTCCAATATGTACAGTGTGCCCATTTTTTTTTATTGTACGGCATATCTATCTTATTAACAAGGGTAGCGTGTTGCAAATTTCGTGACTCAATACAGCTTTTTTTTACACACAGATTTATTTTGAAACTTTTGAATTTGTAGTTTAGTTCTTATCTTATCAAAAACTGGTCTGAATAGGGGTTTTTACGTAGTATCCAGTGGGTTAGTCAGATTTCTTATAAAAATAACTAATTTTTTATATACAAATTAAACTTGTGTTTTTCAGTGGATTTGTAATGATTTTATTATGCTTGTTAGGAACGTTTCAAAAATATTGCAAATATATATATATATATATATATATATATATATATATATATATATATATATATATATATATATATATATATATATATATATATATATATATATTCTCACTCAGTGTTCGAAGTGTTTTCGGAGCGCGAGCATTGAAGATGCCAAGTGAGATTTTGGCGAAACGTCTGCAGGATTCCAGTCGGATGCAAGATTTGCAGGATTCCAGTCGGATGCAGGATTCCAGTCGGAGTTCAATGAGCGAACGGATGATATCCCGGAATATAGTGTCATCATATATATATATATATATATATATATATATATATATATATATATATATATATATATATATATATATATATATATATATATATATATATATATATATATATATATATATATATATATATATATATATATATATATATATATATAACTTATATTTGCGTAACATAGTATGTTTCCTCTGAGTATAATATTTAAATATAAATGAATATAAACAAGTACGGTTTATTTAAAACAATAAATTATAAAACTACATTTGCTCCATTTTGCCTCCTTAGTGGATAACAATACAAAACATTTAATCCTTGCATGGTTCGCAAGTAAAAACCGCTTCTTCGTCTTGATCTTTAGCGCCAGCGCAGGAACAGTGTGCGGGTTTACATGACACATCAGACACTAGATCCAGCTTTCCGTTGACGTTGAATACAAATAATCACAATACAGACAATCTGCGTCTTTTTCTTCACTAGAAGAGGACTCGTTTTTCTCGGAAAACTTCTTAACCTTGTTTCCTTGTTTTTTTTTCTATTTTTATCGTATTTTACACCTGCATTGTGAAAACCGGTTTTTGCTTTGACTTGTTGAGCGTTTGCTTGCGATATTTCCAATTCTTTTTGATAGGGCGAGGATGTAACCATAGCTCTTTTTCGGGTCACCCTTTTTGCTTGTTTCGTTTTTGGTTAGTTAGTTAGGCGAAACGATAAAGCTTTTATTTAAAAAAGTCTAGTAAATTGTGAGGCGTGCAATTGCTTCATTGTCGGAATCATCCTTTTCGTCCTGGTTCAGATTTGGAGCAACAATATCAGGAAACTCTAGTGACTTGGAACAACAAAGTTGGTTTCTTAGCCTTGCAAATGACTCATCAGAATATCTGCTTCCCCCGTGACAAAAGTGACAAAAAACCCGATTAAACCATGTAGCTCTTGCAGCTGAGATAACCTCTGGTTTTCGAAAACTAAGATCGGGGTCGAAGTTATGCTGGCCTCCATATTTTTTACTTGCGCAGCAAGCACTTTCTCCTGATTTTTTTTTAATACCGTATCAAATCTCTCCGGGTGACGTAATATTGTTTTAGGTATAATTTATAATATTAATTTGATAATTTTCAGAAGCTTTTTTAGGTCCCATAGCCTTAGTTGCAACTTTAATTATTGCTTGGTTCATTGATTCTTCGAACAATTTTTGCCTGTCGGGCTTTCTTTTATAGTTACTAACCATCTGAAAATATTAGAAGCTTTGTGTAAAAGAAGTGCAAAACGTAACGGGACGTCAAACTGGTCCAAGTGGTCAATTTTGCAATTTTGCTATATTCTAGAAAATATGCCGATCTGGAGGTTATGTCAACAAAGAACATCAAAGAAATATGATATAGGTTGCTAAAAAGTGCAGGCATTCAAATATTGTTACATTTCATGTTTCGTATTAAATTCTACCAAATATAGCTTGCCCTGTTAAAATTTCGTAGGACACTGTTGCCGGTTGTGACTAATTGTCCAAAGCTTGTTCCGTGCAGCAAAATTTCATGTTATAAGTGGACCAGGAACATAGTGCTTTTACAACTGACCCCTGATTAACTTTTCTACTGTTTATTACAACAACAACTTTGTAGGGATGGTGCAAATATTATTTAAACGATTTTAACGGACCGTTTTACTTGATTTTCCACGCCTACCTCTACATATTTTGAGAAAATACTGCTGTAAAAATGTCGCATGCAAACTTATTGACGATCTGTCAGTGGCCATGTGGATTGTTGAATGACGCAAGGTCAAAATTTTCACAGGTATTGCGTCTACATCTCTATAGCTATATGTAATAAACTTACTAGCATACTTGATCTTACTTCAAAACAAATTCTTTCGAAAATGGTTGTTGCTAAGAACTTCTAATAACATGACCTTCTCCACGTAGAATTGATTGAAAAATTTGTGTTTTTTACTAAAAATATAGCACAAGCTCGTACAGAAAGTAATGAGTCTATCAAAGTGAGAAAAGTTATACTTTTTACAAAAATTCTGGATTCTTCCTGCGTCGGTTTTTGCTGAGTCGAACTTGCTGACGTTTTGCCAATCATCCTGTTGGCTTCTTCAGAGCTTGATAGTTTCAGTCAAGCTTTGAGGAAGCCAACAGGATGATTGGCGAAACGTCAGCAAGTTCGACTCAGCAAAAACCGACGTAGGATGAATCCAGAAGTTTTGTGAAAATAATTACAGTAGCCTGTGGAAGTTGCTTTGAAAAAAAAAAGAAAAAAAAGAGAGAAAAGTTATGTAGGTAGGCATCCCCAAAAATACTTAGTTAAGAATGAATTAAAATTTGCATTGTCAAAAAACCGCAGCTATCAATTTTCGTACAAGAATACGAAATTATGCTGAAAAAAACAAAATAAGAATAAAATTTTGACAACTGGTATCTGGAACCCGATGCCTGTTAGTCCACACGTTCATAATAACTGTTCCCCTGTTTACCTAATAAACTCTTAAGAAATCACTCTGTGAAATTTCGCAGTTATTAAATAACACACTGTACATCCACTTTTAAACATCTTTAAACACGTTTGTATCTAGTATTTATTTGCAACAATCACAGAGATAGTTTATACAACAAAACACAGCACAACTACATATTGTTATTCCAGTTAATGGTGTGAATGTACTCAAAGAATATACCACCGATATTGTGGCCAAATTGAAACAACTCATTAATCCGAAGCGATATCCACTATCAAATCCCATTTACTTCCGTTAATTACCTTCGGGACTGCGAACAAAGTGCTGACATTAATATGACCCCGGCTTTGAGCGCAAAGTTTGTAATTCCGGACCGCATTTAATTTGATGCTGCTCTCCCGAGAAAATTCTAGGATATTTTTAATAGGCGTTTTAAAATGGTGACGGAATTAGGAACGGAAACGAAACCTGGAATTGCCAATTGACTTTAAACAAACTCAATTTTTGGAATAATAACTAAAATTAAAATTAATGGTACCAATAACGAAATCACATGCATCCATCGATTTTGTGAGGTTCACCACATTTGTTTTTCAACAAATATGCCTCGTTCCAACGTTGCCTCCCCGCACCTCGGATACTCTGTCATCATTATACTTTGCTGCCCATACAGATCGCCTAGGCTGGGATACTTAGGTATGTCTGTTCATAGATATAAGAAAGTGACTAACTGATACGAATTAAAAAAAGACCTGTTCAAGCTGTAAGAATGAAATATGGCCGAACAGGTCCGTACTTTGCTTAGAATGTAATTATTTAGGGTTGTGTTTTACACTTTTCCTCGCTGAAATGGGATTATTCACAATTTTACATACAGTTGATGTTGGAATTTTCGTCAATGTGGCCGTTTCTTCTAAAGATGCTTGTTTGCTAGCGCCACGTTCAATGAGAGAGTCAAATAAACATTGTTTATAACTTCCTTAGTCTCAATAGAATAGTGTTTTCTACATTTGGGCGGGAGCATCTCCTGAGATACACTAGACTCGCACATATTTTGCATAATTCGCACACGATTCAACACACGCTGTATTACACACGAAATAAGAATGATTACTAATAAACTTAAACTAAGTAGTATACCAAACCAAAGAAAAACACAGGTAGGTATAAAATTATTTTCAATTACCGATCACAATTTTACCTGAATTTAAATTCCGAAACTTTAGGTAATAATCTTGTTGCATTGTATGTTAATGGATAATTGGATAATTCCATTCAAAAGCAATTGGTCACTTTCTTATATCTATGAACAGACCATACTTATTACTTATTACATATTATGTCTGCTATAATGTTCTTTCCATAAAATGAAGGGTGGGAATATATTCGGATGTGACCAATCTCCTATAATTTGAATTGAAATTCCTTACAGGTAAGTCGTTAAATCCTTAATTATACTTCGATTGGTCACATCCGAATATATCACTCTGTAGATGTTTAAAGTATATGGGCAATCTTTGGTGTCAGGCTTGTAGATAAATCGATTTCAGATCAGTTTTATTTATTTTAACAAAGGGTGCTAAAATAACAAACCTAATTATTCCTAATTAATAAACATAATGACAAATACAAAAAAAAATGTTATAACACTGAATGAATAACATAAGACAATACAATAATTCAATATACTATTAGAACACAAAACGGTATTCGCTAAGATTTGTATTTAGCGATGTTTTCTAAATAAGTATCGAAAGTTTCAAGGCAAGGAGGTATATTGTAAAATTTTTTAAATGTGTTTTTCTTGTCAGACTATCCTGCTTTCTGCAAGCGGCATGTCTTGTACTATGTTTTTTATATTTGTTAATGTCTACACCTGCCTTGCTAAATCTTTTCTTATTCCAGCGGCTAATTGTTTGAGATGTAGCTTTTTTATGAGGTTTTTTAATGGTAAGTAGTAAATTGTCTTCATCCTTTCGTAGCGCTGAAGTGTTTTTAATATAATGAATATCACAGAAGCCGTACAAATTTCGGGATGGTCTTTAAAAGATCTAAATCTCAAACAAGGCTGAGGTTTATTTGGGCCTCGACGTTTTTAAATTAGTGGTAAAAATTATTTGAATATATTCTGAATATACTTAAATGTTACTAACTTTGATTTGGGCAAAGGTTTGAGTTCTTTGAGCAGATGATAATGCTATTAATAATAGGAGCTTTATCATAAGGTTTTCTAGCTCTAGGCTCTCTAAGGGGTGGAGACTATTTATAAATGTTAATATTGGTTCAGGATTCGAAATTTCATTGTATCTGGGAAAAAAAGGTCGTAATTTAAAAATTCCTTTCATAAATCTCTAGAATGCTATTAGAAGCGAGTGGATGCAGAAAAATTAGATTCAAAGCCGACCTGTGCGCGTTAAGGGTTGCGTGGTTGATCCACTTTCAAATTCTATTTGTACGAAATCCAGGACACTATTTATCTCTGGGTGGAAAACTTTACTTAAGTTTACCTAGCAAAATGTCCACCATTTTGAGTAGGTACTATTTGATTGCTTGAGTGTGTTGTTGCTGATAGAGGCCAGCATTGTTTCGATTATCTCCTTTTCCAAGTTTCTCCTGGTAAAGACTAGCCGGACAAAATCGCTGCCCCCAAGGTAAGTTGCTGCCTCAACGGATGAGGGGTTCTAAAAGGTGATGAAACGAGATTTTCTTCGGGTTTGAAAATTAGCAGTTCCGACGATATCATAGATTCCAATTTTGAAAACCACGGCTGTGATTTCCAAAAACAAAATACAACTATGCATACAATACAATACAATACACTTTGTCCTGTCAGTTTGAATTTTATTTAATATATTCGATAACAGTGCAAAGGGAGGAAATATATATGCCTTAAGCCTGTGTCAGTCAAAGCGTCAACCGCTAAACTTTCTGGATCCGGAAACAAGGATACAAAGTTTTGGCATTTTTTTTTTATATGGGTTGCAAAAAGATGTATGTCCGGCTGTCCAAATTTTATGATAATTTTAGAGAAAATTTTCTCCTTTATTGTTTGATCCCAGAAACCTCTTGCATCAATTTGGTTACTATAGGCTCCCCAACCTGATAGTTTCCATTATTTTTTCTTATAGCCATGTGCCCTTTCAAACTTTTTTGTGAATAGCCAGCTATATTTTATGGCTGGAGAAACTGAAATTAAAGTCCCCAGAAATTGTGAAAGCTCCCTTATTTTTATTGTTTGTTTTTTAGACAATTTTATTACTAGTTTTTTAATTTTATGTTTCTTTTCATCTTGAGGACGTATCTTCATTGTCTCAGGGTTTAAAACAAATCCTAAGAAAATAGTTTCTTAAGTTGGCTTAAGAACACTTTTTCCCAATTGGTAAGAAACCCGAGGTCTGTTAAAGGTTTCTTTAATGAAAAAAGAAGGAAAAAATCATCTAAATAATTTACAGGAAATGTAAGATATGTAAGGAAAGATCTCAAAAGTTTTGAGAAAACATACGGAGCCGTACAAAGTCCAACTGGAAGAGTCTGGAATCATAAATATTTCCTATATTTACCATTTACTGAAACTACAAAATAGGCATCTTTTAGATCGACCGATGCAAGATAATGTCTTCTAGTTTGAAATGTGGGGGTGTAATAAATTTATTTAGTGATTTTAGATGTAGTATAAACCTGTATTCCCCATTGTCGTTTTGTCTTAGAAAATAGCTTGATATGAATTGACCTTTACACAGTCTTACTTTTTTTTTGGCTCTAATTTTAGTCAATCTGCTATTTGCTACGGATGGTAGAGTTCTTCCAACATGTTTGTTTTGGTTTACAATTAAATGGTATTTTATAGGCACTAACCCACTTCAGGATAAGTTTGTTTTGTGTTATGTTTGACCACTGGTCATAAAAATTTTTGATCCTACCGGCATACATATCCATATTGCTAACCTCGATTATTGTCTTTTCCAGTTCATTCGCTCTCTCTTGTTGCTGTTGACTTCTTGCCTGCTTTCTTGAATAACCCGTTCGTTAATCTTGTTCTCAAGGCATTAACTCTCGTGTTTTTTTGCGGATATGAGGGGCCTGCTTGAATCTCTTTGGACGCATTTTCTAGATTGAGATGCTCTAGGACCTCCGACCTCGTGCCGGAAGGAAAACGATGGTGTATAAAATGTATTCACAGCTTTTAACCACTCGCGTCACACATTGGGCATCAACGAGATGCTATCGGACCTCCGAGAGTGTGTCTACCAAACTACCAAACTTTTACTGAAATTAACACTACAATTTTCAAAAGAAACAATAATAATCGCGGAACTTTCTTTATCCCCAGGAACACTGTCCTGTTGCACGTCTGCCCCACTGCAATTCGCATTTAATCGCGCTCCACAAGATTCTTGGCATATTTACATTTTTCGCCAAAATTTTCCCCAAAAAGAATATTGCCAGTTGTCTGACTCAACACCACTTTTTGGATTTTTGTATGAAAATGTCAACTCAACAAAATGTTCATATGACTTGAGTTTGCATAGAGAACCTAACAAAATAACTTTCCTGATTCAGCTAGTCTCTTGATGGATTTTGTTCATTTTATTCTATTTTCCCCATTAATTCGCTGACAGTTTCGCCTAAGGTGGAAAGCATTATCTGCACACTTCCGGGTTTAATTTCGGACCTTGCAAAAATGTACAATTGACTGGGATTTGCCAATTTTCCACAAGGTTATTCTTAGTGTACTTGTCTACACCTTGAGATAGGTACGCAATCCACCTTACCGCGAAGTCTTCGCATATATCTGGGCATAAGGATTTTCCCTCTTTTGCATGCCTTCCAGAAGAACGATGTTGTTGTTGTTGTTCATCACCATTATTGGTGCTTGATGAGTCTGTCTCAGTATCTGTAGCAGATGTTGATTCAGAATCTGAATCTGTGCCTGAAAATTGTATACCACAATAACATATAGATACCCACAACGGAAAATAAAATTGAATCACATCAAGGCGTTGCAATGTACACGTATGTAATACGGTATAATGTATGTTATTATCTTTTTTATGAGACCCTCCGGTGGGCGCAACTTAGCGACTGTGCTGAGTTAAAATAATTCACAAGGTAAAAAACCCAACCCGGAAAATATTACAGATTGTGATAATATTTGTCTCGTCTACTGCAGACGTTTCCCTAAAATATAAAATTACTACTTGGCGATGGGGTACTTGCTTGATTCGTATTTCCTGAAGCATATCAGAATTTTCTTCATTTTCCTTTTTCATCTAGAGATGTCCTTATCTTTGGCTTTCCATTTTCTCGCTTTCCTTACTCATCTTATTTTTCACTATACCGCGAGCCAACGGAGTTTGCTTTCCGTAGCCGAACCTGCCGCTCCAGACGCACAAAGTATAATGATGACAGAGTATCCGAGGTGCGGGGAGGCAACGTTGGTTTTCTTTTGAACGTGCGTGAGATGATGTAACCAAGTATAACTACGGAGGGATATATTCGTATGTGACCAATCGAAGTATAATTCATGCTATACGGCAACGGAAAAAGTTTTACTTCTCGGATATGTGAAGTCCACTTAAGGTTACTTTTTAAAATTACTTTTATGCTAATATACAAAGGTGTTAAAATTATCAACCTTGTATTTTTTTAATTTTTGTTTTTTGAATTACGATCAAAATGAGTGTGTGTGTTCCGATAATTGAATTGCGGGAAGCGTCACTTTACCACATCAGTTTCGTTTCCCACGAATCCGAGCCAATTCGGACATTTCCGGGATTGTACCGCACGGATTTGGGAGCAATCGGATGTTTTCAGAGATATTTCCCACGCTTTTCATTTTAACGTCTGTCAATTCTGACGGTCATGTCAGTCAATATACTCGTGTTGGTTTGCAAAAATGTACCCAAATACTAACGATCGTAGAAAAAGTATAGTATGCAACACGTTCGGTAAACTCTTTAACTTACTCGTTTATTAAAAACTCGCTCCTCTATGCTCCGTTGTGTCAAATAAACTCGTGAGTCAGATATGTGCATATTCTTTTGAATATAAATAAACCAAAATAACATTCTATTCTAACTTAGTTTTTTCTTTAACATTAATTACTTAGATTCAATATAAAATCAACAAGTAATATAAGTGAATAGAACTTTTTACTAATTACAAAACATTTTCACATAACCTTCATCTTTCTAGCTCTTGCAGAATTCTCATTTTTAAGTGTCGAACACTATTTTTATACACTTCGTTTTTAGGCAGCCCCATGATTTAAACAATTTCAAACAGGCACTATATATTTGAAAAACAATCACTTCTTTAATATCGTACGACAGATTATCAATTTATAGAAATATATAGTTCTCCAATGAATTTAAATATCTTTCACCATTCATAACAAAATTATAAAATACTGGGCCTATTATTCGATCACATATAATGTCACACCACACATAAACACTTCTCCGACAATGTTTCTTAATTTCTGATACACGATTTCCATTGGAGATATACCAGTAATGAGTATTTTTTCTATTGAATTTTTTAAAAAATGTTACTTTCAAAATAGTGGTCCATCATAAGGGAGCAATAAAAAAGTGCTGGATAATTTCGGAACTGGATGGAAATGGATGGTAGTTATCAAATTTCAAAGTAGTTTGAAGTGAATTTTCGTTGTTTTCTTCAAAATACAAAAGAACTTCTAATTGCTTCTCTTGTATTAGAACAATTTTTGAAAGGCGTTCTCAGTTAATGACTACCACTCCCCGTTCAATATCACGAACAATTCTTGAGAAAATATGTTTCGTGGGTACCCGTCTTGTAGGATAGAACTAACCTATATTCTCTTAGGGCTAATGCTGGACTTATCATTTCTTTTGTAACATTCACGGAAATCTAAACGCTCTTGAACACTGTAAAAGGCCATTTTTTCTTTTAAAAAAGTTGCTAACAACTAAAAGTCAAATAAAACTTGTGTATTTCTGTCCCGGCAACAATTTTATTAGTGTTTTTTCATGGATATTTTGCAAAAAAATAAGCCGCGGTAATTATGTTCAAGCGAAGACGAGGTGACTTTTTAAAAACTTTATTTTCAAAATACAATCGAAAATTAAAAGTTTCTGCAGCAGCAGTTACAACAAGAATAATCATATTACTTAAAACTAAGTCTTTATAGGTTCGTATCCGAAAAGCTGACAATGTGAATCTCACGGTCTCTTCATAGTACCATCGTGGCCAAATGCTGACATCGTAGATCTCACGGTGTCTTATCTTTATTACGTAGAAATCATTGTACATAACTCGGTTACAAATGCTATTGCGGAAATTGCAACCATACTACATGTTTACGGGGATTAGAAAACGTTTTATAATAATTAAAAAGTTCTATTTACTTGCATTACTTCTTGATTTTATATTGAATTTAAATAATTAATGTTACAAAAAAACCTAGTTAGATTGGGATATTATATAAGGTTTAGTTAGATTTAAAATGAAATACACGAGTTGTTTCAGAAAATTGGCCATAACTACTAAAATATCAATAGTAATAAAAGCTATATATATGATAGAAAATTAAATTCCAAACCCAAAAAAAAGTACTAAATACAGGGTGTTCCATTAAAAAGAAGAGTTTTTTCAAATTTGATGACATTTTTTGACGGGTATTTGTAATAATATATTTTCGCCATAGATAGGTCAAGGCACCGCCATAATAAAAATTCCCAATTCCCAAATGTAAAAAAAAACATTTTTCGAAAGACCTATTTTTCCGCGAATAAATGGAAAGTTAATTTTTTTCAAAATTTTCTCAAAATTTCATATACTCTGTAATGACAAAAGATACTCAAAATCAAACGAATAATTAGAATTTTTTAAAAAATTGATAGCATTCCATTAAAAAAAAATGGTTACTATCCTGGCATAACGGAACATATAACACACAAAAATACTATAAATAAAATATATACTTAGAATCGAACACTTTTTTTAGTGTCGTATTTATTGAGAAAAGGTAACTAAATTATTTCAAGAAAATAACTTTAGAAGAATAACTGCTGCCACATGAACGTCATCAGCTTTCAAATTTCTTAATTGGTAACTATGATCAGATTTTTTCCGCACAGAGTAGAACATATCTGCATTTTTTTAATTTTTTTCTTTTGCATGCTAAAATTGATGATATGGAAAAAAAATATTTCGTCAGACGGACTAAAACACTAAAACGTTATACTTATTATCTGCGATCATCACTAAAATGAGGACGTCCTAAAAATTGTCAACAACTTTAAAAAATATGTTTCCATTGTTAATAAATATCCTATTTTATAGATACAAAAATTGTTTGCTGTTCCAGAATGATTCGAGAAAAAAATTTGTTGTATTGCTACGAAATTTCAGTCATTTCCAACACTTACAACTCTTGTGTTGGTCGTTACTTCTGTTGCAAAACTGCAAAATTTTCAAAGAATGCAATTTTGTTTATATATCCGACCACTCTAAGATTTTTGGTTTTATTATTTAACTTGCAAACGAAGAGATCAGAGTATGTCTTATTTCTTAGTATGCATTATTATTTGTGGTATACTTACATACTTTAACTGTAGTGATAAGCAACTACAACAAGAAAAAATATGTAAAATATTTTCGTTCTTTAATTACACGGAGAATAAGCCAACCCAAGGATCACATCTTGTATATACTTACATTTTCAAATTCAATATAGAAGAGATTAATTAAAACTAACCAAAATTATGTTTTGTGTAATGTCTAGCCCAAATAGCGACAATATTTTTGGATCACATGCGATTGTTTTATCTTATTTCCGTTTTTTTATTACTCCAGCGAAAAATCCTTTCATATTCCAGTAGAGACATCCGAGAGTACCTATTAAGTTTTATGGCATCTTTATAATAGAAATGACTTTATTTTATTGCGGAAGTAAAATGTTATTCGTCTTATCAGAAACGTGTGCATTTTTATATGTTCATCTACGAACCGTAATCACATTAAAATAGGCACATTATTGACATGATGACACGTTATATTTCTATGACAAGAGTAAGGAAATAAAATGTTATTTAGGCATAACAAAACTTTGAACCACAACCTCGCAAAATTAAATTGATAGAATAGAACTATTATCTTAAGAGGTAAAAAAAAATATACACAAAAGTTCGCCACATATAGTCTAGAAATATTAAATTGTTCAGTTTCAGATTGTGCGGGTTTTTGGAACAAGGTGGACTAAATGAACCTGTGTCTATAGAGAAATAAATAAAAATCATTAAATGTTCTGCAGACAATCAGCCTAACCAGCCTAACTGAGACTGAAAATTGGGTAGTGTTCAGAACAAAACTAGAGATGAGTTTCTTTGTATCAAATTGTTTATTCATCACTCTCCTGCAACTATTGGGAAAGTCAATTACAGTAAACTTGCTTTGTTGGGAATAAAGTTCCAGTATATTATCTTATTTCCTTGTGATAGTGCAACGCCATGCAAAGTGTACAACCACCACTAGAACAAGGAGACTAGCAGATTACAAATTCTTTCATTGAAAGTTGCGAGTTGGGATTTAAAAAAAATAATTGCAAGAGTATCTGAAAACAAAATCGTTCTCCCTGATTCTAAATAATTCAAATTAAACCGGTTTAATATAGTATTACGGTTGTTAAATTTTATATTTCGTTAAGGTATTCTCGGAGTGTGAAATAGATAATTAAAATCATCAAGCACACGAGACAATCTGATATATTATTCATGCATGCTCCAACGCACGGGCAATCAAATTCAGTCCATAAATATAGCTTATGCATTATTCATATGGGGGCAAATTTATAAAACCTGCAAGAAATTCATTTTTATTATGATGATGGAAAACATGTGCGTAATATTATCGCAAGGCATTAAGCTTACTCGACGCCTAAAATGTACTTAAAGGCAATCCAGACCTTCCTTGTACGATGACACTATATCTTTAAATCACCAAAAAATTCTAAATTTAAACGAGTGTGTCTCTATAGAGAACATTTTCCTAGATAACATATCGAAAAAAGATAATAAGAAATATTTGAAAACAAAAATCTTTTTTAAAAAAAACTTCGCTAAAAATGCACAAGCATTGTAATTTTTATTTTCAATATGTATTGAAATCAACAGACAAAATTTTTGTAAAAGTGATGGGCGAAGAAAACTTAACTGTTTATCTTTCAATCCATGTTTTTATAAACTTTTTTTCCCGAAATTTCCCAGGAAACTTTTGTTCCTCCAACTCTAACTAAATTGAGGTAGCGCGTGTTTAGTAAACTTTGTTTATGACGTCGGCATATTTACTTCTTGACTTTTGAGACCGGTTCCGCTCCAGAATCGACTCGTAAGGGAAATCCTTTGTAGAGCTTACAATGGCTTTCTATATATTCTCGAATTTCCTCTCGAAGGAAACTTAAAAGTTTGAGGAATCGCGAAGGCATTGTTATATCAGGTGCGACGATACTCGGTAATTGCAACCGGGAAATATTGCCTCCACAACACCTAATCAAGAACATCGTAAATCGGAAAGTCAGCAAAAAGTTTACTGAGTTGAAAGAGTTTTGTTAACTTGGTTACTGCGAAAACAAACATGTTAAAATTGTAATTTTCGAATTTGTTCTAGGAATCCGAATGCTGGATCAACCCTATATGACTGATTTAATTGAAGCTAATTCAATGGGACACGAGCCAAACTTGATCGATATATACAGTGCGTCTTGGGGACCTACCGACGATGGAAAAACTGTCGATGGGCCCAGAAACGCCACCATGAGGGCAATAGTAAAAGGTGTCAACGAGGTAAATGAAATAAATTTGGAAAAAATAAACAATAGCGTACCACTTAAAACTTGTTATTCAAATCTACACGCTAAAGGTTAAGTCAAAAGATAATTGAGTTCCGAAGATTTAATAACAAAATGACACACTGTATATCAAGTTATTCATCAAAACGGAAATATTTTTTATTTTTGCTTCTCCAATTTTTTTTTAGCAGCAGTAATTTGGACAAAATGCTATTGAAATAAAACCAATGACAGGTTTACAACAGATATAAATAAATAGGGTATACGAGGTCTGACAATTAAGTAATGCTACAAAATTCAAAAGTCGAGTATATTTAAAAATTAAGGTACATCGAATTCAAAGTAGTCCCCTCCCGCACCTATACACTTATTCCAGCGAGTTTTCCAGTTTTCGTAACAATTCTGGAACACTTGTTGTGGGACGTCTCCGAATAACCTCGTCACAGATTCTTGGATATCTTCAACGACGTCAAAATGTCGACCTTTGACGAATTTTTTTATACGGGGGAATAGGAAGAAGCCGCAGGGTGACATGTCCGGTGAATAAGGCGGTTGCGGTAACGTTGAGATGCCTTCAGACACCAAGAACTGAGAGACACTGAACGCAGTGTGGCAGGGCGCATTGTCGAGATGCAGAACCCTAGTCTTCGCGATCTCTGGACGCACTCTGAGCATCCTTTTTCGTAACCTATCGAGCACATTGCGGTAGAATACTTCATTTACGGTCTGTCCAGGTGGTACGAACTCTTTGTGCTGTCGAAGAAGCAAATCAACATGGTTTTTACTTTGGACTTGCTCATTCTCGCCTTCTTTGGCCTTGGCGCTCTATAGGACAGCCACTGTTGGCTTTGTCGTTTAGTTTCGGGGTCATATTGAAAGAACCTACCAACAGTATGTACTCGATCGAAAAGAGTAGGGTCACTTTCAACCTGCTCGAGACAATCTTGAGCGATATTCAATCGGTGGGCTTTTTGCTCATGGTTAGTCGCCTGTCTTCACGAACAAGGACGCGCACATGATTCGCATTCGCGTCGGTTCGCACTTGAATTGGCCTTCCGCTCCGCGTCTCGGCTTGGATGCTCTCACGGCCATTTTTAAAATCGGCATGCCACCGAAGCACCTGACTACGACTCAGGGCATTCCTACCACACACTTTAAGAACCTTTTCATAAGTTTCTGTCGCGGTTTCACCCAGTTTCGCACAAAATTTTATCGCGCACCGTTTGCTCTAAATTTCTCGGTTTCATTTTCGTGACATGCACTTGTCGCGCATTATTACAAAACAATAAACATCAGGCGAAGAAATGATCATACGAGAGTCGTCAAGGTCTCAATCGAGAGAGTAAGGATCTGCTATTACGGTAGCTGAGCTACAGGTTCGCAGTGTTACCACAGGCCGATAAACAAAATAGGTCGCATTACTTAATTGTCAGGCCTCGTAGATCCAAACTACCCGTGCAAAACTGGATTATTTAGAGAATCAATTTTTTACTCAGTTTTCTATATTGTTCTATATGTTCTAATTATGGTTAGTTTTTGTGTGAATTCAAAACGAAATGCAAGAACCATAAACTAAACCGGCACCAACAATATATACAGCAATAATATTATCAGGGTTATTCACAGTGAGTGTCTTATCAGACGTTTATATAGAATGGCTTACGATAAAAACCTGAAATGTTCTTTACTTATGTCATGCGGTGTTGGCAGATATACTTGTAACGTAACCCGCGAGGGCGCCCCCCTTTAATACCAATACCAATACCAATACCAATACGTATATCAACTTTCGTCCCTTGAATGGAACACCCTGTATATTATTTTTTATGTCACATGTTCCACACTTATTTTGAACATTTTCGGAGATAAAAATACTTTTTAAGAAATTTGGCAGCAAACAAGCCGATAAAAAATATTTTTTTTCGCAACCCGTACTGCTACACACTTGAGTTTCTGGTTGCGGTTCGCTATTAAATTTCTTTATCATAATTTAGTATGAGAATTAGCTTATGGCGTACAAGGCGTTCATAAGATAAGGCCCAATTGACAAGATATAAAAATCCATGTTACGTGAGTATTTTAAATGGAACACCATATGTTTTGTATTGGCATGTAAATGAGCAATCAATTTGGCATCTAAAAGTACCAAACAATGGTCTATCTATTTTAACTGGTTTTCGAGTTATAAGCAAAATACCAAAATATTGCAATTAAAACCAATTTCATCTGGGTTTCCTATATAAAAATAACTGATATGTCTAGATGCGTTCATAGTTAAAAGTTGCATTTATTTGAGAAAGCAATATGGGACAAAATTATTTATGGCAAACGTCAAAGAATTGTTTTAAAAACGTGCAGGAGATTTAATAAACAATATCCGCATTTGTCGCCAATGTATGAGAAAAACTTTAAAAGAATTGGAGCAAATTTTCGAAACCTACGAAGAAGGCAAATTCTAAAACCTAACACTCTAACACTCATTTCCACGTGCGTCTATTCCGAGCGCTAAAGATGACTTGGGCATATCTTATTCGTCCATTCAATGGATACTTAAGAAATATAATATGCATCATTACAAAATCATTACATTACAATCTCTTCTCCCGCGTAGAGTGTTGTGAAATGATATTGGTTAGAATACAACATCGAGAGTCTTTGAAAATAATTATTTGGACCAACGAGTCAAAGGGTACTTTTAACAGAAGAAATAATCATTTTTGGTCATCAGACAAACCAAAATTTATACGAGAAAAGCGATTTTAACATACATTTATAGTTTCAACTTCCTTCGTTTGATGATGGATATTGAAATAGTTTTTTGTATCTACAACGAGAATTTGAACGAGAAAAAAATTCTGGATATTTTATGAACAGTAGTTACAGATTTTTTAGACAATTTGCTATTAATGTTAAATCGTAGATGTTGGTACCGACTTAATCGAGCTCCGGCTCATTGCACAAATAGAGTAAGTCAAGAACTTACAATCATGTTTAAAAACAGAGGTTTCGAAAGATATTACACCGGTTGATGCGAGTGCTAATAAAGAAAGAGCGTAAACCTCCAGTTCGAAATTCAAAGGCAACAGTTTCCAATGTTCCGATGCATGGGTGTCTTAGAGCAAATGAAGGTCATTTCAGGCATAATATCTAGTTCTATGTAAGTCAAAATAATTTAAAACCGATTATTAGTCTTTAACATCAGCTTTTGTATAAAAGTATCTATGAAAATTAAATTTTTGTTGGCATATGTATTTCCATCCAGTTTCACTGTTAAAATTACTCATTTGAACACGCTTATAACGGAATATTAAACTTATTTATGTCAAAGATAAATGTGATTACTTTAATTGGCTTTAATTGCAATATTTCGTTTTTTGTTTTTAACTCGAAAACCATTGAAAATATTGGGTAGTACTTTAAACCATTTAAAATTTCCACGTAACATGGATTTTTATATCTTGCCAGTTGGATTTGATCTTAAGAACGCCCTGTACGCGATAAATTAATTCACGAAAAAAATTATTATTTTACGTCGGGTTGTTTGTTGCCGAATATCTTAAAAACCATTTTTTATCTCCGAAAATATTCAAGACACATGTTACATAAAAAAGTTCCAGAATATTTCGCAGAATCTGAAAACGTAATAATATACAGGATGTTCCATTTGAAAAACAAAAGTTGATATACGTTACGAGTATATCTGGTAACAACGCATTTCCAAAACTATTTCACATCAGTAGCTCATATTCGCTTACATAGTAACCCACATTTCAGGTTTTTACCGTAAGTCATTGTCCATAAAAGTCTAATAGGACACTCACCGTGAATAACCCTATATATTGTGAAAATTTTATTCTCCGTTATTTGCCCGTTAATTCTTACAGCAAAATGTTGGAAATCATTTGAAATCCTACGACCCTATATCAAAATTTCTTAGTCAAGTTAGTCAAAAGTGAATAGAAATAATTAGCGGAGCAAGTCTGACACATCTGTAAATGTTAACGCAAAGTGCATTATAAAATCTGCGACTTTTAGTCTGTTACTGGTAAATCACTTGGAAAACCTATTTTTGTCGCCCCGTCTTCTGGCACTGACACTGTTATTATCAACATCAAGAGCATTTTTTAAACTTAATTTAGAATAGTTTTTGTAGTGAAATTCAGTCAAAAGGATATTTTCAAAGTTAATGTACGACTCAAGTGTGCCTTGAAATTGTCAGAATAACCAATTATTAAATAAACAATAACAGCCGTGAAGGTTTCAGGTTAAAAATTAATTCACTGTTTTCAAGGCTTTTGACCAATTTTGATCTTTTCTTAAAAGGAAAACTTTGAAAACTTTGTTTAGTGTACGATTGAGAGATATGCAAATTTGGAAGAGCTTGTGGGGATCAGAAGTAACAACTGTCAATGTTGTTTAAAAGAAAAAAAAAGTCTAATTTTTATGAAGATAGAAAATTTTGAACGATTTGTACTTACACAGCATATGTGTATATTATGCGGTTTCGGATTATTGAACTTGTACCGGAGTTCGTATTTGAATATCTTCGTAAATAGTAATCCGTGTACAATGAGCAATGGCTTGTTCATTTATCAAAGTTCGGCAAAATTTATGACTTTAATCTGCGTAAATGCTCCCATCCGTATTTCATATTTTGAAACCGATATTGTTTTATACAACAAACGATTTTGCTCTCTACATCTGTAATGATTAAAATGCTGAGCCAATATAGTAATAAATTAAGAAAACAATTGAACGCTATCGGATTTAGCCGCGCTAATAAAAATGTTTCATATAAAATAATAAAAAGTGTCGTTAATACACCCTATCGAGCTTGAATGGATCAATGGAAACATTCTATTGTACATGTATTTTATTAGGGTTATTCTACTTTATAATTTTTAGAATATATTGGTTTTCAACTTTCCAGCAAAATATTGAACCAAAATGTATATTTTACTTCGTTTCGTCCATTAAACAATATTGCCCGATCGAAAATACTTCAGAAAATTATTTCTAATTATCTTTAATCCATCTCCATTAGAAATAAAATCATAATTTTAAAATCATAATAAAATTACGACAAAGGAGACAAATGGAAGAACCGCATTTTGGCACATAGCTTATTTCTTTATTATAATCCTACATTCGTTTTAACATACAATTTAAAACACTGTGGTGTGCTCCTCTTATTACCTCATTCGCTGCCTTTGGTAGACAGAGTGCTATACTGAAATTCGCTTTAATATTTTCTTTTGTGTGGTGTAAGCACATTAATTTCCATTGTACGAAAAACTAAAGCGGGTATGCAGATGACGGGTGAAAAGGATATATTTTAACTTTTAAAAGCTGCGTAATTAGCGTTTTGTTCATGATAAAAATGAATACACCCATTTTTCACAAAACAAAAACGTTGTTCGGGTCCGTCAAACGCAAGGATGGAAATAAATAAATCACCGCGAAAAAACTTAAACTGAACTAAAAGTTTATTCCGTCCAAAATATTATAGTCACTAAGAGCTAAAACTACTACTTCTACAGACTGTGATTAACTACCCACACATCGGTTACTACTACTTATTTTTCACAGCAGCAGAACATGGTTCTGGGACAATCAAGAGATCCTTGATCAAAGAGGTAGTGGGAGTGCACCAGTTGTCTTTTTTTGTGTACTTACAACAATTTTGAAATAACGTAGCTATTGTTATATTTAGGGTCGAAACGGCCTGGGAAATATTTACGTTTGGGCCAGTGGAGATGGCGGAGAAGATGACGATTGTAACTGTGATGGTTACGCTGCAAGTATGTGGACCGTGAGTATCAACAGCGCCATAAATGACGGACAGAATGCCCATTACGATGAAAGCTGTTCTTCAACACTAGCCAGTACATTTAGCAACGGAGCGAAGGATCCCAACACGGGAGTGGTAAGATTTATTCTACTTAATTTTATCCTCTAAAGCCAAGTGCAGTTGCTAAAACACTTCTCGTCTTTAGCTGATTACCTTGCGCCGATAGTTTTATAAAAAAAAAATTATGGTCACCAGTGCACGCACAGAACGTTGGGAATTTATCTTTGCTTTCATTATTATAAGATGTTATCTTTATCGAGGTACAAATTGTTTTAGTTGAACTGCTGGACACACCGAGGGAAAAATAAAAACTGTAAATATCCCAAATGCCTATGCAGAACCAAACTGTTTTTAGATTCGAAAATTTCAATATGATAAAATTAAATTTATTAATTATGCTAATAGTTTTGGGCGAACTTGTCAAATAAAGCGAACAAAAAATAATGAAATCGAAATCGGATTTTCCCGAGTACCTCCGGAACCACTTGCTTTGTTAACTGCGAACTGGACATTTAAAAAAAAGGTTTTTTTTTATTTTACTAACGTTTCAAAAATGTATCTAGTAAAAATTTTTTCCGAACGTATTAATTAATTAATTGACTAGACCTCGTCAGAAAAACAGTCGAGTTCGATATGAATGCTCAAAATTGAACACAAGTCATCTATCTATCAAGTATGCCCATGTGTATTTTTTGTGTCGGTTTTGTCGTTGTTGTTTTGTCAGAATCATAAAAACAGTTTGTTTTTTATGTAGTTGTCATAAATAAACTTGCACACATAAATTTGTTATCAAGTTTATAGTAATCAAAAATAGTCACGACAACCACATTTTGGATGTAAAATAACACCTTAATAATGCACCTCTTAAAACTCTCATTTCAGTGGAAAGCGTCCGTAATAATTAAATTATTTTAGACATAAATTACCATTGATATTGATTTGGGCAGCGGTAGGCCCCAATTAGCTCTTCGCAGAATCTACTCTGTTATTTTCTGACTGTTGTAGGCTTAAAAAATCAATTTAGACTTTCTTGTTTGAATTTTCAACAAATAAAGTAAGTAAATTCCTTGGAATATTTAAGCTCTTAATAAATTTTTAAAATACATTTCAACGATTTATCTCAAAAATTAACTAGTTTCAAAATGATTAGAATTTTGTAATTATGTCCGTCTAGTGTGTCAAATTTTGACAAACGCAGAAGAATGTTCTAAAATAAGCAAATCTAAAGCACATATACTTCTAGGCAACAACTGACTTGTACGGTAAATGCACCACAACCCATTCGGGAACATCTGCTGCGGCACCCGAGGCTGCTGGGGTTTTTGCCTTAGCCTTAGAAGCCAAGTGAGTATTCGCTCATACACTTATGTTCGTTCAAACATTTTTCTTTGAAAAACGACGAGTTGCTCTTTATGTTTTGTTGTTTCATACCTCAGTTCAGTAGTTCATTCATTAAATGTCATATCCAAATGCATGCATGGCTATTCAGATTTATTATGAGAGATGTCAATCTATATTCTAGAAACATTATTTGGTATACCTACCCCAAAAACAATGAAATTTCAACGAAATGGAAGATGCTCTATTTTATTACAGATTCGCATAATTGCTTAAAAAAACGCTAAACCCTATGTTAATGATCTACATGTTATAACACCTATAGAACATATAAATTTGTATTTATTTATTTATTCTTTAGACGGTTGCACCATTTTACAAATTTATCTTAAATATTAATAACCCAATGGTAACTTAAACTAGGATATAATAACAAAAAGAAAATTTCAAACTATGAAAAAATTAAAACTTGAACAAAACAAGAATTAATAGCACTATTTATCACATGAAAGACAAAACATAAATTCAAATACTTAAGATATCTTAAAAACCAGATTTTTGACGCATGCATCCCAAATCCTCAACATTTCCAGACATTCTCCACATCAAACAGACCCAACATACGGTTAGATCGGCTAATTTTAAATTGTTCATCCTACATTACTCCACTAGCGAATTAATATCCCTTTGTAACACTTGACATAGTCAATTGATCGTATACAGCGGTAAATTTTCTGATCTGCCTCCAAATGACATCATTCACCAGAAGAACAAACAATTTTGGCCCGAGATGGGACCCCTGAGGCACGCCGGATATTACATCTATGTTGGGAGAGAGGGAACAGCTAACATTAACCTGCTCAGTACGGATCTGGTGATAGCTTGATAGCCACGATAGAAACGCACCTCCAATAACAAATTTTCCAAGTTTGTTCAGTAATACTCCTTGGTCAGGCCCTCTTTTTAACATTCAACGACGACAAGACATCCAACAAACTGTCAAAAGTTAGCTCGATCATATATATCGATCATTGGGCCAGCCAAATCACACTGTATATACCCACCCCTCCACTAAATACTTAATCACTTTTCACACTATTAAAGTTGCTATAAATTGATTGAAAATGTGATGCAGAGTTCTGATATTTCCCTACCTCCCTCAGCGTGCTTATCTCTGACAAAATTCTATCTGACACTCACTGAGAATAATAAGCATTACTAAGCTCTTTAAATTCTCTTCTTAAGACCACAAACTCGGTGTAATAGCAATTGAGATCAGTCTCCCTGTGTGCTACTCTGGCGAAAAAAAAAAAATCTATCAACAATATCATTTAAATTCTTAAATTCCTGCTTTTAAATTCCTCTACAACAGAAAACTTACTTAACGAATAACTGGACTAACAACACTTCAAAGCTTAAAAGCTCGTCTCTGCGAGTGTTTTTCTTGTGGGATCTTTATAAATAGAGAAATGTTTAGAATTTCATCTCGCCTTCGAAACCATTGCCCACATTCTATTGTGGTATAATCTTTATGCCATTGGTTCAAGTTCTAGGTCTGCTGTACGAAAGGGCATCCGTTAAGGTTAGAGCTACTAATGGACCACAGGGACAATCCCTCAGTCCGTCACGCTTTAGTAGGTTCCTATTTTATGCCGAACGAACAATTTTTTCTTGGTTGTGCGTGGTATTTATACTTATGCAGAGAATGCCATTTTTTATTCCTCTGGATCAATGATCTTGTCATTATAGCTAAGTCGTCGATTGATCTCCAGGGAAAGCTCGACATTCTCACAATCAGGGCAATTGCAAAATTTTTCTCGGGGAGGGAAAGAGATATAATTTACGGTTTTGGGTTAGAGATGGCAATTTTGCCTGTCTGGAACTGCGACATACCAGACATATCAGTGGAATTCTAATCAGAATCAATCAATAAATTATTTAATCAAAATATTGTCCATGGAGAATCAAAAGCTTCAAAAATTTTTGCAGTCTGATCTAAATATAGCAAAATGCAACTTATACCTTATTTTATAGCACTTTAAAATCAAAAATGCTATAGTTCATTCATTAAATGTCATATCCAAATGCATGCATGGCTATTCAGATTTATTATGAGAGATGTCAATCTATATTCTAGAAACATTATTTGGTATACCTACCCCAAAAACAATGAAATTTCAACGAAATGGAAGATGCTCTATTTTATTACAGATTCGCATAATTGCTTAAAAAAACGCTAAACCCTATGTTAATGATCTACATGTTATAACACCTATAGAACATATAAATTTGTATTTATTTATTTATTCTTTAGACGGTTGCACCATTTTACAAATTTATCTTAAATATTAATAACCCAATGGTAACTTAAACTAGGATATAATAACAAAAAGAAAATTTCAAACTATGAAAAAATTAAAACTTGAACAAAACAAGAATTAATAGCACTATTTATCACATGAAAGACAAAACATAAATTCAAATACTTAAGATATCTTAAAAACCAGATTTTTGACGCATGCATCCCAAATCCTCAACATTTCCAGACATTCTCCACATCAAACAGACCCAACATACGGTTAGATCGGCTAATTTTAAATTGTTCATCCTACATTACTCCACTAGCGAATTAATATCCCTTTGTAACACTTGACATAGTCAATTGATCGTATACAGCGGTAAATTTTCTGATCTGCCTCCAAATGACATCATTCACCAGAAGAACAAACAATTTTGGCCCGAGATGGGACCCCTGAGGCACGCCGGATATTACATCTATGTTGGGAGAGAGGGAACAGCTAACATTAACCTGCTCAGTACGGATCTGGTGATAGCTTGATAGCCACGATAGAAACGCACCTCCAATAACAAATTTTCCAAGTTTGTTCAGTAATACTCCTTGGTCAGGCCCTCTTTTTAACATTCAACGACGACAAGACATCCAACAAACTGTCAAAAGTTAGCTCGATCATATATATCGATCATTGGGCCAGCCAAATCACACTGTATATACCCACCCCTCCACTAAATACTTAATCACTTTTCACACTATTAAAGTTGCTATAAATTGATTGAAAATGTGATGCAGAGTTCTGATATTTCCCTACCTCCCTCAGCGTGCTTATCTCTGACAAAATTCTATCTGACACTCACTGAGAATAATAAGCATTACTAAGCTCTTTAAATTCTCTTCTTAAGACCACAAACTCGGTGTAATAGCAATTGAGATCAGTCTCCCTGTGTGCTACTCTGGCGAAAAAAAAAAAATCTATCAACAATATCATTTAAATTCTTAAATTCCTGCTTTTAAATTCCTCTACAACAGAAAACTTACTTAACGAATAACTGGACTAACAACACTTCAAAGCTTAAAAGCTCGTCTCTGCGAGTGTTTTTCTTGTGGGATCTTTATAAATAGAGAAATGTTTAGAATTTCATCTCGCCTTCGAAACCATTGCCCACATTCTATTGTGGTATAATCTTTATGCCATTGGTTCAAGTTCTAGGTCTGCTGTACGAAAGGGCATCCGTTAAGGTTAGAGCTACTAATGGACCACAGGGACAATCCCTCAGTCCGTCACGCTTTAGTAGGTTCCTATTTTATGCCGAACGAACAATTTTTTCTTGGTTGTGCGTGGTATTTATACTTATGCAGAGAATGCCATTTTTTATTCCTCTGGATCAATGATCTTGTCATTATAGCTAAGTCGTCGATTGATCTCCAGGGAAAGCTCGACATTCTCACAATCAGGGCAATTGCAAAATTTTTCTCGGGGAGGGAAAGAGATATAATTTACGGTTTTGGGTTAGAGATGGCAATTTTGCCTGTCTGGAACTGCGACATACCAGACATATCAGTGGAATTCTAATCAGAATCAATCAATAAATTATTTAATCAAAATATTGTCCATGGAGAATCAAAAGCTTCAAAAATTTTTGCAGTCTGATCTAAATATAGCAAAATGCAACTTATACCTTATTTTATAGCACTTTAAAATCAAAAATGCTATAGCCCTTTGATTTTGTAAATTTTAAATGTCAGTTTTCAATAATCAGACTCCTATCTCAAATTCGCACAACTAATAAATCTATATAGGAAATATCTTATATCTGATAAGTTCGTCACTCTTTTAAGCAACTTAGTGGTTGCAAAGGCAAGGGAGACACATAGAAGAGTTGGTGCAATTCTTAAGCTGCATTTCTTCGCAACGATGAGACAAGCTTCTAGGCGATGGCTAGGAGCTCCACTCTCTTTTCTTGCACTTTTTAAAACGGGAGTACTAATTTTTCAAAGAAACTTCCACAGCCTACTACTGTAATACTTTTTACAAAACTTCTAGATTCCTCCTGCGTCGGTTTGGACTGAGTCGAACTTATTAACGTTTCGCAAATCATCCTGTTGTCTCCTTCAGAGCTTGACTGAAACTGGCTCGTATTTTACTTTCTACCTGCTTATATATTGTTTAAGGGGGGCGGAGCTAAATGAGGGGCATAAACACAGTCTCGGATAACTGATTGCCTTATTGGTGACAGGTAGAGACCTGAGTCGCGGTTAAGATTGTTAGGTTGTTAGATAGATTTCGATAGACTCTCCAATTTTTCGTAAGTAGAAGAATTGATTACATGCAAGAATTTTAGTTTTGTCGAATAAGATTTTATGTCCGGTTTCGTGATTGTGTTCGGCAACTCCTGATCAGTTTATTTGTCTTAGTCTTAAAGCTCTTTCATGTTCTTCGGTCTCTCCAATGTATTCTCCTCCAATGTAAACTCCTGGCATCTTAAATGGAATTTTGTCTTTGACAAATCGAAGTGGTAAATCTGGCTTTGACTTTATATTTCTTTAGAAATTTTGATATCTGGTCAAAGATGTTTTGAAAGTAAAGAAGGACCACAGTGGCAAGTATTTTTTATTTTTCTGATTTTGTTCACACGTACTTTTCTTAAACAATAAAATGAATTGAATTCAATTGGGTCTTGTTTTTTTTTTTAGTAGCCACCTTACTTGGAGAGATATTCAGCATCTAACAGTGCTAACGTCGAAAAGAAATTCATTATTCGATGCCAAGGGCCGGTTTCACTGGACAATGAACGGAGTTGGTTTAGAATTTAACCATTTGTTCGGTTTCGGCGTCTTAGACGCGGGAGCTATGGTCGCATTGGCAAAACAGTGGAAAACGGTACCGCCACGGTACCATTGCGAAGCTGGAAATATTTCGAAAATGGAGTAAGTGTTGCATCGAATCGAACTATGTTCGCTGTTTCTCATTCAACCGTACAAGGTTCTGTAGTTAATATTTCGTTTTTGACACCTTCGCATTGAAAATTACGCGAAAATTATAAATTCACTTTTCCGATATTGCTAGATTCCTTTTCACGAACAAATTTATAAAACATTACAATATTAGTCTACAATGCCATTAGAAAAATGTGTTTTTAGTAAAATCATACTGCCAGCAGTTCATTTTTTTAAATAAATATTTAAAACCTTTTTTTAGGAAAATTTCGTCCAAAAATTCGCTGAAATTAAAAATAACGACAAACGCATGTAAAGGCGAGAACACGGAAGTTCGATATTTAGAGCATGTCCAAGCCGTAGTTTCGGTGAATGCTACACGACGTGGAGATTTGGAATTGTTTTTAACTTCGCCCATGGGAACAAGGTAACTTTACCAGTTTGTTTTTAATGTAATTTATGGAGTGCTACGTGAAATGACGTAGACTTTTCACTTACTTTATGGTTAAAATCTTTAAACACAATACGATATACCGGGTGTCCCAGTACGAGCATCGAGGTAGGGTATTATGGAAACGGACGGCCCTAGAAATTTCAAAAAAAATTGAGTAAATCGGCCAAGACAAAATGCTGGGGGAATTATTTTCGAGTTTCTGAAATGCCCATCTTGAATTTTGTATCTCGGTTTCTACAAAAAAATCTATTGTTAACCATAGTTAAACTGTGTTATTTGAATTTGAATTGATTTTTTTTTCTTATTTGCTATCCCGATAAGGAAAGTGGTGGAGTGTACGAACATTTTCGTAAATAAATGTCCATACCTTCAAAAAGAGCTGTTCCTAGGCTATCAATAGTACTGTGAGCGCGTCTCGTTGCGATTGCTTACGTTAACAGCAAAAAATATTTTGATTATTTTATGTCATTAAATCAAATAAGAATCCAGCACCCCAGTGAAAACCGGATTTCAATATTTTACCCTAACGTAAAATATGAATCAGATAAATTAAAGCTCAAAGAAAGTTCGATTTTGAGAAAAATTTCCACTTTACGAGTTATTGTTAATGCCAATTTATTACTTAGGATTGCCAAATAATATTTAAAATCAAAATAAAATTTTATTATTTGGATTTATTTCTTGTTTGCAATACCTTCGAAGGGCACCAAATTACCCCGTAGCTCACATTTCTACATTTTGACATGCTCAGATGTTTTAAAATATTTACTATTATCACTTACTCTTTCATCAACAATTATTAAGCTTAATCTCTAATTCACTAATTTTTTTGCGATTATGGATCATATATGAGAAAACGCCGGTGGCAAAGTAACAATTACGTCACATATAACACCTTTGACAACCTAGGAAAAGTTATTTTAACGACACCAAGTTTATTATAATACGTATTTGGATATATGGACATTTATTTAAGAAAATGTTCGAACTTCACTTTCCTCGGAGAGATAGAGCAAACAGCATTAAACAAAAAAGATTTGAATTTGTCTCAGCTTTAAACTTTTCCTGTGACTAACGTTAGAAATTTTTTGTAGAAACCGATTTACAAAATTCAAGACAACAATTACGTGCCCTGATGGCCATTTCAGAAACTGGAAAATAATTCGCCCAGCATTTTGTCTTGCCTAATTTATTTATTTTTTTTTTCAAATTTTTAGGATCGTTTCCTATCGATCCGTTTAACCTTGGTGCCCCTACTGGTATATGTATACAGGGTGGTCCGTGATGAATGCGCGTAAAAGCAGTTCTCATTAATGAGATATAAGTTTGATTCTCGAAATTGTTATCTCTATGGCTCAAGCAGTTTTTGAAATATCAACACAAAAACTTGGATTCTCGGGTTTTTCGAGATGGATTCTGTTAGATAATGTGTAGAGGTCGCTAGTTACGCCCCTCAATCTAAATTTTTCATGTATATTTCGCCCAACGTTCGCCAACCGTTTTTGCGACAAATTCCGGATCCGGATCCATTATTTAATTTTGCTAAATTTTTATGAAGGTATAACCTCAGGCCTACCTCGCTCTTCGAAACCCTCAATAAACAGATTCGCGATTCCACAATGTCGTTCTAAAACCATACTTCAGTACTTCGTGCATACAAATGCTGAAAGCTGACGGATTTGTGTAGAATTTCATCGGTGAGATTCCGCGATTATTAGTAGTCCATGCAGTGAAAAATCCATTACTTTAAAATGTTTATAACAAATATAAATGAAGGAATAAATTTAAGTATTAAACAATGTTAGAATATTTATTAAAAAAAAGTAATTATACATTAAAATAATAACTATCGTCACTGAACTCCACATTAATATTTAATAATTAATTTTTTGGCACTAGTCGATTTCTGTTAACATTTTCTTGGTCGATGACATGTTCTACACATTTTTTCCAACTAGAAGCAAATATTTTTTCTACTTCACTTCTAATTAATTTTATTACCCCAGAACTAAATTTCGGCGAGATGTTGTCCCTTCTTAAACTGAGTTTCTATATCAGTTCTATCGGATTAAAATTGCAGTGATATGGTGAAAGACGGACAACTTTGAATCGCCGCTCCATGGTCAAGTTGTCCACATTATACCTCTTATCAAAGGTTCCCGTCTCAACAACTTATAAGTGCTTATTTGCAACTTGTTGCAAAGCAAAAAATTTTGAATGACTTCTTTAGTCGATGATGAATTCGTTTATTTTTCCGCTTGTGCAGAATGGTGGCTGACGTCCGTCTCAAAAATACTGTTTGGTGGAATATTGGGAAGCAATTTTTCAGAAAACCATTTTTCAAAGATGTCGGCTGTCATGTTTTCGTGGTAGTCAACGTTTGATTCTCTGACATCTTTTGCAGAATGCAACAAAGCGTTATCTACCATACTAGCTTCATAGCTCACATATAGTATGATAATTCCTTTGCCCAGCAAAACTGGCACACCCAACGAACATTTCCTGCTGTTGCCATCAGTCCATCCTTTCTTGACGGTATCGTGGCTAACAAACCAGGTCTCATCTAAATATATGATGTTGACATTTTTAGCATGAATTGGTTTTATAATAAAAACCAATTCTTAGTACGAACGCACGCAAAGTCTCTTGGCGGCAGTCAATGTTCTAGACACTACGCAACTCTTCATGTAAAGTTTTAATTGTTAAAACAATAGTCTTCTGATACGCAAGTAATGTTTTTGGGACCCCACGATCTTTCCGCATTTTTCTTTCTTGGACACCATTCACAACTATGTCATACGGTGTTAACTTTATGGCACCACTGTTTTCAGATGAGGATTTCAGAAACAGAAACACATTTAAAATTATAGTCACGTCATCGACCACAATCTTAACCTCTTCGGCGCTTTACATCGCAAGTGACTAACAAAATTCAATAATATAAAGTTACTATTTGGTAAGAAATAAATTGTAATAAAATGTATATGATACCTCAATAAAAATGGCACACTGGGTCATGAAAAACAATTGAAAAACAGTAAGTTGGTAATTTCTAATTAGAAACACAAGACGGAATAAAAATAACTCCAAAGCTTCGACGGCTAAGAAAAAACTGACAGGATACTGCGATTTCACCAACCCCCACAAATCAACCAATAGGAAACTGCAAAAACAACCATTATAGATCCTTTAAATTGGAAATCAGTTTGAGCTTTCTAATGTGTTTTTTTTAATATAACCAACCAACCTAATGAGACTGTTTTAGCAAGATTTATAAAAAGCAAGCTAATTTGAATTAATATAACAGTTTAATCAAAGAAAATGTCCCTATTCTTAAAATACAACAGTCCGCACGACACAGTTCTTGTTGGGTAACATCTTAAATACGGCCCTGGCTTGTGGTGCCGTGCTGAAAAGAATGACCCCTTCCGCTTTACAAAAGGTGGGTCTTAAGGTGGCTTCCCACGGCCCGTGTTTTTGCAGGCCCGGACGCGCCGGCTCGCGCCAACGTAACGGTAGACGGTCGCGTGAGGTGGCGAGAGGAGGTGCGACGATCCGCAGCGAGTCGGTAAATTCAAAGGCGCGAACCGGCACGGCGCGTTCATGCCTATGCAGACCTGTTGTTATTGGGGTAGACAGACATCTTCATTGTTTTTGCGGCTCTACAAATTGTTTTGGTGTTTTTAAGCGTTAATATGGAGTGGACGAACGAAATTACTTACACATTTATTCATTTATATGAAAATGAACCCGCGTTATGGAATACAAAAAGTGACCGTCATAAAAACCAAAACGAGCCGCACGATTCGCGGAGTCGTATTCAAGATAAATTAAAAGACAGTATTGGTGGCGTTACGGTTATGTATGACAGCGGCTGCGGCAACAGTTTTTTCTTCTTCCTACATTACTGATAATCATCAAAAACAAGTTGTTAGCAATCACTAACCCCGAACACCAGTAAACACAAAAATATGTAGACAGCTGATTTGTTTTGAAAAGGTACTTGGGCACAAACGCGCCGGGCCGTAGGATGAGTTCCGCCTGAAGCCCGTTCCGATCTAAGCGCTGCCCGGCCTGTAAAATTACGGGCCGTGGGAAGCCACCTTTAATCTCATTCCAAAGTGAAAACCACATATGGTTGTAAAAATATGTAAAACTTGCCTGTTAGTACCGTTATCTTACTTTTTTTTTTCAAGATTATGATGGAGCGATGATTTCTAAGTAAAAAATGTGCCACTAAAAACTAGTCGCAATTTCAATGAGTTTGATGATATTTTTTGTGAATTGTAGGTTGATTCTTCGACAACAATGCCATGTTACAAACTTTCATTCCGAATTTATAACCTTTCGGTCCTATGCGACCTACCTAAAAATAAAATAATCTAAAATTACGTGTAATAAGCTATCGAAATGTAATAATAATAATGTAAAACTATAATTAATTATTGAAAGAAAATTTTAAAAAAAGATTTACATAAAACTTCGTTTTTTATAGATCAATGATTCTTAGTCGCAGACAAAACGACGACGACTCTAGAGACGGATTTTCCAAATGGCCTTTTATGACCACTCACACTTGGGGCGAATATCCTCAAGGCACGTGGCAATTAGAGGTAATACTGCAATTCATTGTATGATAAAATGAAACGAAAACTGGCCTCATTTTTTCGCTTCAATTTTGATAAACAGAGGTAGTGTTTCACCACTGCATGTTACGATAAAAGAAGAAAGCAGTAAATGTGTTGTTTACCGAAATCTTTGGTGCTGGCAAATAAGACAAAAGACTGAAATTTGCGTTTTTTTTTGTGTTCACCAGTAATTTTAAAATTTGTAATTATTTAATTTTGTCCATTGGTGAAGTCAAAAATTCCTGAATTCAATAGAAATTATAATTTCAGATAAAGTTTAGTTCCGAAAGTCCACAGACAGGATTTTTCAAAGAGTGGTCGCTGATGTTGCATGGAACTAAAGAACCACCTTATACAGAGCTTCCAGTGCTAGATCCACATTCCAAGCTAGCCATAGTGAAAAAGGCTCACGAAGTCAGAAGCAAAATGTAGACCAACACGCCCACATTTTTTGTAGTTCCGTTTATCGAGTTATTTTTTTTTGCCATTTAAAACAAATTTTACTGCGATCATTTTACTGTAGGGCAAAATGGCCGGCGGTAATATGTGCAAATTTGACGGGAATGTCATTAGTCTGTGCTAAACGTTTTACAAATATTTTCCTTTTAATTTTTTAATACAAGAAACGTTATGCATAAAAAATAGCGTGAAAATTATTCCTCAAAAATAAATGTAATTAAAGCCGAAATTAGAATCAGTATAGAAAGAAGCAAAATGAATCTACCAAATATATTTATATATAGGTTTTTGACATGCACCCATACATAGAAAACAAAATCCTCACTATTGATGAATGACTTAACAACGCCACTTTGCTATTAGAATATCAACACCGCCAGTGATCTCTATCTAAACAATATACAACAATGGAATAAAATAATCAATGAAAACTTACAGTCTTACTATAAAGGCACACGGAGTACCAATGGGTAAAAGATTGCCACTTTACTATAGCCATGGCATAATGGTAAACACATATGTTGGTCCCTTCTGTGGTGGCATTTAGAAATGAATTTATAATCTCAAACTGACAGAATATTAATCAACCCTCTGTTCGAGGTGCCTTTATAGATGGAACACTAAAACCACTCAGTATGATACTAAAAACCAGATTGGCTATTGAAATTTTAATCAATTAAAAAATATATCGATCATTCCTTGACATATTTCATAATATAATCCTAACATTTAAAAACATGTAGTTGTACCATTACCTCTAACATCAAACTATAAAAAATTACTGTAGTTCAGCAATTTTGCTAGGTTAATAATTGTTCAAAAAAAAAGTTAATTGGTATTGCCAGATCAGAATATTTATTTAATGGATCAAAAACAAAGATCAATCTTTTTAAAATACTTCTAAATCTTCCATTAACCAAAACATATTAATGACATTAATATAGCAGTGTTTTGTGGTATTCCTTTTTTAATTTTCCAAAATTTAAAATACCTATCATTTTAATTATTTATATAATTTATAGAAGATTGTTAGAAAATAGTAAAAATAAAAATATATATTTTGATAGCAGAGGATCAAATGTTGACCTGTATTAATATTAATTAATTAATGGAAAAAAACTCTAACCATAATAACGCGTAGTAAATTCAAATTTCCAAAGAAAAAGGAAACAATTTAACTGAGTCAATGGGCACCTTACGGAAAAGATAACTTTTGCTTAAACTTGCATAAATTAATATTAGTAAAATAATTTGCTTAAACATAATATATTTTTTTTTAATGGTTGATAACTATTTGCATACAAAGTCCTCTATTTCGTAAGT
Source organism: Cylas formicarius (assembly GCF_029955315.1). Taxonomy (NCBI): domain Eukaryota; kingdom Metazoa; phylum Arthropoda; class Insecta; order Coleoptera; family Brentidae; genus Cylas; species Cylas formicarius. Next base: position 38,180,302 of record NW_026844214.1, on the reverse strand, counting down.
TGCCCACATGTTAGTGAGCAACTATCACTTATAAGTTGCTTCTATTCATTTATATATTAGCAATGTTATTAGACTACAGAAGATAAAAAAAATGACCAGTTTTATATAAATGTACAATTTATTTGCTGATAATAAATCATTGTAAATAAAACTATTCCCTTGACACAAATGTATATTATAAATAAAAATATATACAAAAATGAAAAAGCCTTCATTTTGAAACTATAGGAATACTTTTTACTTTGAATATTCTCACAAGGAAACTCAAATAAAAACCTTATGTTTCTGATGGTTTATGTTGTTTTTTTCCAAATAATGAATTATATAACTCAGTTTTAGCTTCATCTGTCCAAGATATAGAATTATCTACAGGTGCCATAAAATTGACTAATTTGGTATGTACCGTATAACGAATTTTCCTACCTTTAGTAGCTCTAGTATCAATTTTTCTTTTCACCTTACTCCTCAAATTTTGTAGGTGTGTCCATTGCCTTCCTAATTGAATAGGGTCTGTAATATCAGCTGCTTTCACTTCTATTAGCTCTCTAAGTAATTGATGATAGAAATCTGTATCATCAAAAATTTCTACATCATAATCATCTATTTCTGTCTGCTCTTGGCTTTCTGAGAAGGATCTGGGGACTTCTTCTTTATCTGCTTTTCCTAATACCTGATATTCACCTCTTTTTAACTGTGTTCTTTTAATTAATTTATTTTTGTCTGTAAAGGCGTGTTCTATTTGATTAATCACTGAAGGAGCTTGACCTTTGTTCTTAGTAATGGACAACTTAGTTTTCGCATTCCACTTTTCAATAACAGTATTCCGATACTCATTATAATTTGAATGAAAGTCACTTATTGCTCTTTCATATTCATTCAACTTCCTTTTTTTGCTTGGGGATATGTCTGTTTCATCTTCACTGCTACTTTCATCACTTCTACTCATTTCATCAGTATCACTTGGAATTTCCTCATCATTTTCATTGCTTACTGCTGTATGCTTGCAAAGTCTTTTAGTTTCAGGATAACTTTTTACCATAATTTTCTGCAATAGCAACAATTTGTCCATGACACCAAAAAGAGCTTGCTTTGTTTCGTTTACATTATCAGTAAATTCAATTCCAGAATCATTCTTAATATTTGTAAAATATACCTTATTTGGCATTTTGTTCGCTGTAAGCAAACACTTTTGCAATTTAATTCGAATTTCAACCAAATTTTCCCAGATTCTCAGTTGATTTCTAACAGACAATCCTTTTTGCACTTGCAAAGATGCATCTATATCGCTTAAATGTTTAAAACTATTATCATTTTTTATATCAGACTCAATTTCAGAGTTCTCATTACAAGAACTATCTGTATCTTCATCTGGTCCCTTACAACTGGATGTTGACTCCAATTCATCTTCCGAGACTGATGAGGCATCACTGGTGATAATTTGGTATTGGTCCTGTGTATCTTCATTATTTTCTTCAACAATTTTATCTTCAGCTTCTGAAGCTGAAAATATAAATAAAAACATTTTAAAAAGAGGAAAAATGCCAATCTACAAAATGTTGCATGCAGTCTATTCTTTTTTAAATTGAGGAATAACAGGAAACAAAAACAAATTATTGTTGATGCAATTATCAAAAAAACTTTGAGATGACAAAATCTAATAATAATAATATTAAAGACACAAATATCTCAAATACCAAAACCTATACCAAGCATTTAGTTATTATAGATGGATTTGATACTTTGGAAGTTTGTTGTTAAAATTTTCATTAGTATACTCATTGCCAACAGTATTAACTTACCTTGGTCATCGGAATCTGACCCGTGGAACCTTCGTCTACTGCCTTTTTCCCCAGCATACCTGTTATCTACATCAGACAAAATCTAATAATAATAATATTAAAGACACAAATATCTCAAATACCAAAACCTATACCAAGCATTTAGTTATTATAGATGGATTTGATACTTTGGAAGTTTGTTGTTAAAATTTTCATTAGTATACTCATTGCCAACAGTATTAACTTACCTTGGTCATCGGAATCTGACCCGTGGAACCTTCGTCTACTGCCTTTTTCCCCAGCATACCTGTTATCTACATCAGCCAGTAAATCGATATTTTGTTTACGAAAATTGTTGAGCAATGCATCTTCATCACCGCTGTGTTCATCTTCTGAGTTTACAAGTTTTGCAGCTGAACCGTCAGGATCATCTTCCGGATCAAATGTTGCTGGCGCAGTATTTAATACACTGAAAATTTTTTCTGCCAAAGTTTCTTTTTGCCTCTTTTTAGCCATTGCAAAATCTAACGTCTACCGTGAAACAAAATAATTTTTTCTCTAATTTTAAATCGAGCAGCAATAGATTATATTCACTTTGACTAACATTTGCTCTAATATTTTAGTTAGGTAAAAATGATAAATATGAAATGGAAATTTTCTTCTTCTTCTTTTCTTTCAATGAGCTAGTGTCACAAAATATAACTGTACATTGAATATTCGAGACTGCGCTCATTTGGGAAATTGGGATTATTAAAATATATCAAGCATAAACCATAAACATTTACAAATTTAGCTATTTCCATATCTAGATCAATCACTAATATTTTAACATTAATGTGTACTACACAGTAAACATGTCAGGGTGACGTCCCTTCTATAATAAGAAATGAAACTTCTTTCGACAAACATGAGTGACGTCGCTTCTCATGCTACCCGATGGCAGAAAAAAATCGCGTAAGGCACCTGAAATGTCAACTGAGAGAGAAGCGCTTTAGAAACAAAACAGTTTTCTCTTGCTCGCCATTATGACATAATAAATATTAACAATGACAAAACATTGCTTCTATCGTAGAGTGTTAGTCCCGCAGGCGAGAATTTTGGATCATATGTCATGTTGTTTCCACACCGTTAACGCATGGAATAGAAAATAATTGTGGGATGGCATAGATGCGGTTTCTTGAATTAACTAAAGATGGCAGTTGTTACTTCCGTTAATGTTTGATCTATAATTTAAAATTTAAAAAGCATTTCCAGTGCAATGGAAACGTTAACAAAGCCTCAAATAATTTGCCACGATCAAAAATCTTTAAACTATTCAATTCACGATGTAAAGTGGATACCATGTTCAGCCAAATTTGTATCCATAGGTGGAAAATCTAATGGAGCAGGTATCATTGAAATTTACAGACTGACTGGCGACGGAATCGAAAAAGTTGACGAATTTTGCAAGAAAGAACACTTCAAGTGCTGTACTTTTGATGCGTCTAATTTGAGAGATAGACATTTGGCCACCGGTGATTTTTCTGGGCGATTACAAATATGGTAAGTATACTCACTAAACAAAAATGAAATAGACAAACGAGTAGCTTGCAGGGTAAGCAGGTAATCGATAATCATTACAAAAATTGTCGATCTATGAATCAAAGCAATTGGGATCTGAAAGATTTATTTTCCCAAATTATTTTTTTAAACTATTTTGATTTTAAATATACAATATATATATTTAACAATTATTATATTAAATCCAAAACTACTTATCAAACTGACATATAAGAAAGTCGCGATATTTTGATTATATAGTAGTACTGCTGTATTTGATTTAAATCCTTATATTTCTTTTCCAAAAGGAATTTGGAAGACACGCTGGTGCCGGTGTACAAATCTGCCGCGCATTCTGCTGTAATAAATGCCATCGACGGTATTGCTGGAAAGAGTACAAATTGTGGAGCCCCTGAAATTGCCACTGGATCGAGAGATGGTAAATGCTAGTTCCCATTAAAATACATCTTCAACATGTTTTAAACCTAGGTTGTGTAATGGTTTGGGATACGAGACAAAAAGATGTACCAGTAGCCAAATTTGTTCCAATCGAAGGGAGTACTGGTCGTGACTGCTGGTGTGTGGCTTTCGGTGATAGTTACAACAATGATGAACGTGTTTTAGCGTCGGGTTATGACAACGGGGACATTAAGTTATATGATCTACGAACAATGTCCACAAGATGGTCAAAGAATGTAAAAAATGGAGTTAAGGCTTCTATCAAAATCACATTTTCAATATTAACTTGCTGCATTCAGGTTGTAAGCATCCAGTTCGATAGGAAGGACATCCCGATGAATAAATTGGTGGCTACTACTTTGGAATCAAAAATATTTTGTTTCGACGTGCGTACCCAACACCCAAAGAAAGGATTCGCCCAGGTGGCTGAGAATGCTCACAAATCCACTGTTTGGCAAGTTAAACACTTACCACAAAACCGAGAAATATTTATGACAACTGGTGGTTCTGGAACCTTATGTCTCTGGAAGTAGTAAGCAAAATTTTTTATGAAAATCATTATTTGTGTCGCCATAATTTTTTTTATCCTAATCGTTTATCAGACATTTTGATTTTCAGTAATTATCCAATGAAAAGGGTTGCCACTAACTCAGATGGAATACCCTATGGAGTAGCAGGTGAACTCCAGCAACTCCAAAATAGTGTTCTTTCAGATCAGCCGATTACATCATTTGACTGGTGTGAGGATAAATTAGGTCTTTCAGTTTGTTCAGCGTATGATCAAACTTTAAGAGTTCTTTTAACTACTAAACTAAATCTGTATTAATTTTTTTTTGCATTCCAATTTTGTTACAGCTTTGGTGGAATAAATATGTTGATAGTTGTTTTATATCATTTGTAACTTGTCCTATGGGGTTTATATTATTTCAAGGATTTAAATTTTATATGTACAGGGTTTCTAGGAAAAGGTTTGTAAACAAATTTGTTCTACAGACCTTCTTGCATTTTTCCTCAGGCTGCTGGGAGGACTTGAATATTCTTTTTAACTGAAAACTGAAAACAACTACCAAAAAATATTTTTTACTCTCTCTGTTGAGGATATAATAGAATAGATGTCTCATACTTAGCTCCTACCTAGCTATTAGATAATATAGTGGCCCTACTACAAATTTTACTATTACAGTACAGAAACAGTTACAAATACCACACAGTCACAATTCCAGTCTCGAATGGAATACAAGTTTCTTTTTTTCAAGAACACTACAAATAGAATTTAAAATATCCAAAAATTTAACACAGCCATTGTTCAAACCTTGTTTATCTACTTCAAGTATCTATATGATGTCTTTGATCCAATGGTCTCAATGTATATGTGAGAACGTAATTTCCGGATTCGTCTCTTACGCTGGTAGTTTGGATGGTCATGGTTTTCTGCTATAAATTCAATATCTTGTTTGGATCAGTGAATCTTGCAGTCAAAATATAAAACAGTGCAGGCACAGGAACTAATAAAACCATCAAGCTGTGCACCAGGGGCTCTGTCAACTGAGTTATAGAGATTATTCCATAGGCATGAAGACACCAGTGCCCTAGCAAAACCACAATATTCCTTGGTTGCATTACTGTTGTTCTAATAAGCGCAGACATACTTTGGTCCATTTTTACAGCAAAATGAACTGCAGATGATATTACTGACACTACCACTAACAGATAGGGAAAAGCATAATCTAAAACAAAGTATACTGTCAATATGTCAATAAACAAACACATCATATGGTAAGTGTGGTATATAGTAAGTACTATTCTAACTCTAGGGAAGAAAAAAATTAGAATTGTAGAATCAAAGTAAAAACATAATTGTGACAAAAATGTAGTGCAAGATGTCCCAAACTTGATTTGCAATTTTCCACTTTGGCTATTACCTTGGTAAAGATTATACAAAACCCCTGACTAATGCTGATGTTAAGTATAACTCGTACCTTTTCAATTTTGCATGATAATTTAAGCTAATGTTTAAATTATGAGGGCCCTGCTTAAAAGGAACTACTATAGATTGGTAAAAAAAAGCATTTGTTAGTTTAAATTCTGGTACCCATAGGTGATGGACTGGCTGGGTCAGGTAGCTTTAAAGTAAAAAAGACTAGAACCTTGAACTCATCAAAAAATATCAACCTGTGATTACAATAAAGCCTTGCAAAAACCAATTAACCAGTTAAACCATGATTCAATTTAAAGTTAACTTAAACCTGGCTCACTTAAATTGCTTTTGAAGGCCTCATTACTCTAAAAGAATAATACCCAAATTCACTTACATATTAATCCTCCAACAGTAGCATGTGCTAATACTAAAATAGGGATAAAATACATTGCTGCATATATGGCCATTTTACCTTGTCTTGGTAAATATTTCCTTGAAACCCATGGTCGTATCAAAAGCATTGATATCAATGAGAGAATATAAAATAGGAATATAATAGAATACCTAAAAAAGAAAAGCATATTGGATGTTTTGATTATTTGATAAGGCTGTACCACACTCACAGTGGAAAAACAGCTTCCTGTGTGCAATAAATTTTTTGATCATAATTTGGGGTAGGATTATAAAACAGAGTATACCAGTCTGACACTGTTCGAACTGGACAGCTATAAACTGTAAAATGGCCTGCAGGATTTGTGAATAACAATGTTAAAGTACAGGAGATCAAGACTTCAAAAAATGCTGTTAAGTGAAGGACAATTACATTTTTACAAAAACTACAAAAAAAAGGAAAAATCAAGTTAATTTCGACACATAACAACTAACTACCTTCTCCTCATAGAAACCATATCGATAAAAAACCAGTGCAAAATCAAGACTACTAATCCCATAAAACCAAGGAAAAGCCAATCATAGAATTTTGGACTATCCAAACAAGGTTCGCAAATAAAAGTGGTATCATTTCTTCTATAACCTCTAGGACAGGATCCGCAATCACTTAGTTCACCATTTTCTAAATATGTTTTTCCACAATACCAACCCGGGCAAGACATTGATAAATATTTGTTGACCTTATTTTCTAAATATTTGGTTATCTGTCAAATTTTAACTGACAATCGTTATAAGTAGAGTCTTTTCGGGATCTCATTGAAGGCGGATTGGTTAATAATTCTGTTATTGTACTATGATTGGCTCCGTGGCTGAGAAATCAAATGAACAGTTGAACTTTTTTTTAAAACATCCAACATTTTTTTATGTCTACCCAAAATTATCTCACTCAAATTAAACGCAACAATAAATTAAGTAGTAATATTGAATACAATTTAACTTTTTAGTGGAAAAGGTGTTACTTATGATATCATTTGACTAGCTCGTACCCCCCCATCTATTTTCAGCCCTAGGTACTTACGGCATCGGTGTCACTCGGTGTGCAAAAATTAATAGTTAAAAAAATCGGTTTTTGATCTAAAACGGAGTTTCGGGAGCCAATATTCGTTTCAATCAATACGTTTGATAAGTGATGAATGTGTAGGTCGAAGTGCTGGATAAACAGATCGAGAGATAAAGTGCATTTTCCGGGGAATTAACCAGCTGATGGCGGGTGGACTCGTTTGGCAGTCTAGTGATCTTAACAGTATACAATCGTTGAAGAGACTTTATTAATTTATTTCGTATCGCGGAATCTAATTTTAGTGCCGGAATCAGATTTTTTGCGCCGTGATATCGAAAAAAAAACATTGAAGTGGTGGTCATTTGGGCGTGCACACCTCTATTGTCATTGATATTTCGCGACCATTCATAAACTTAAAGCGGACTATAAATACAAATGATGCGTTTAAAAAATCGTGAAATTTTATGACAAATTTTATAGTGGTGAAATGCCGTTTACAACCCCCGCGTAAAAAGTGTGTTGTTTGTCATTTTAGTCGCGGAAGAAGACCTCGAGAACGATGTCGACAACGGCATTCGTCGACAGGATCGATCCTTTTGCAAAAAGGTCGCTGAAAAAGAAAACCAAAAAGTCACAAGGAAGTTCCAGGTATAGAAACTCTCAGGATGTGGAATTACAACCTTTACCCTTCTTGAAAGGTAAGATCCGTATGGTGTAATATGTAATAAACGTCATAATGTACTCGACATAATTCCCAATTTGAATATTTGCGGCATTCGAATTCAGTGTTTTAAATTCACTAAATTTGGTTAAAAACAATCCAGGAAATGCTGATCGAAGGCATTGTAATTAATAATTTGACCCACATTTACGCTATTTACTTGCTGAAAGTGTATGCCAATTGCGACAAATAATGTGTTTTGTTGTAAAACCGACGAATTTTTGAGGTTATCAAACTTATAATGCATTCATATTTGCAGCCAGTATTTTTTGCTTAATGTTTCAATGTTCACATTTGCTACCTTGCAATAGAATAGTCGCAACATAGTATGGCCGGATTTCGGTCCAGATTAAAAAAAATTGCGCCTGTCTTTCAACTTCCATCCAAATATTCATTACAAGTACAGGGAGTTTAGACATAATTTGACAACCTATGCATATACAGGGTGCGTGGGCAGATTTAAATTTCCAATGCTTAATGGGGTAATAGTTATTTATAACTTCAAGACCATTAGATATACCTCCCGGCGTACCTCCCTTTTTTCCCAATCGACCAACCTCCGTTCTTTTTCAGACACTCCGTTTGAGTATTGATGCCATATTTGGTTTTGAATACTAAGGACATTTTGGGGTCCATTAAAACAAAAATTCTATGGTTGTCGTTCATACGCAGTGTATGTTTAACTTCGAAGGAATGACAAAAAAGAATTCCTAGAAACATAGTAAAACGCTCGGCAAAACGTCTCAAAAGGATGAGTACATAAATTTTGTGCTAGCTTTTGTGTATTGGTTAGGGTCTGATGAGGCAAAAATATTGTCTCTTTTTAGATCCCGTTAATTCGTACTTTTGTAGTTTCCGCTTTCGGATGAAAAAAATATTGGTTGTATCTTTACTTTTGCTATTCAGTAATAACTTATAGTACCTGATTATGCACCATGGGAATTTAATGCTATGAAATTGACGGAGGACTACTCGTTAATCAGTTCTAAACAAGGTTCTAAAAGGAAACCACAAGACGTTATATTGATATACACACTTATATTCTTTAATGGGAATGGGACAATCTTATTTTTTATTGATTATTCATCAACAGTTAAAGTTGTTGCCCTTCAACCGAACCTCAGTACAGTAACGTCTTTAAATTGGTGTCGCATGTTCCATTTATTCCATAACGGTCACTTAAGCAAATATGTAACTTTAGAATAACCCAAAAATTAGTTTTTCAAGGAAACAAAATTATATTTATTCAAAAAAAAGAGGACCAAAGCTAATTTTTAATACCCACTTATAGCAATAATTTTTCATAAAATAAATAAAGCAAAATAACTATGTCGCAAGGCCTTACCAAAAAAATGTGTACTCTATTAATACTAATTTTTTGAAAACCATTATTATTATGGTTTTTTCTTTAATTACCAAAATTCCATTACCAAAATCACTCACTAATGAAATTGCCTACTACTTGAAAAATAACTGTTCCCCATAATCATCTACACTAGTTTTGTCTCCACTCAGGTAAAAAAATGCAGGTAACGCTTACCAATTTTGCTAAGAATATTTCACCAATTTTTAATATACTACCTATGGGATATATGTCTTTAATATTGTACAGGTACTTGGCTTACTTTTGCTTAATCGCCCAAAGTACCTGTACAATATTTGGGACATATGTCGAAATTGGGTGACTACTTTAATATGCCTGGTACATAGTGGCGGTTTTAAGCGAACCTAAGTATAAATACAGATTCCTTCGGAAAGTTTGGGAAAAACTTTATATGAAAATTTTGCTACTAGCACGGAGACACATGATTTTTGTTTATTTATAAATGTTACAGAAAATCGACAGATACAATTAATAAGCCCAATAGAATGGAATGTTCTAAATTAAAAAATTAAACATCGTACATATACAAAGTTTTAAAATATAAACGGATATGACATTTTTTGAGAAAAAAAGTTAATATCAAAGCTTGCGCTAAAGTTAATTTTCACAAAAAGTAATTAAAAGATTTTCTCTTATGGTGCCAACTTTCTTTTCATTCTCTCTTTGCATTCCCAATATCTTTATTTTTTCTAGATTTAATTTTTATTCGTTTCTGTTTTTTGTCTAAGTTTTCTAAGCTGTGGGGAATAAGTTCGTCTAGCATTTATAGCAAAATTTTGCCTTATATTTTATGTACAAAATAAAATATCAATTATTAATAACCCTTGAATTATTTACCTCGCTGATAAATGGAAAAAATTTTACTATAACCTAAGAGCAATTTATCCAAAAATTTAACGTGATTCGTCATTTTAAGTAAAGCGTATTCTATCGCAAAAAGTGTGGGAGGATAACTAGTTTACCATATATAATTATTGTTTGTTTTGATTAGTTGGGCTGCAGGTTTCTAGGAAGTTTGTGAATGATTTCTCGGGCTTCCTTTTATGCCATCTTTGGTAATGCATCTCATGGATCATACTGCCTACTTCCTGAAATTTGTATATATTAAAAATTGTATTTTAGTACCTTATTTTTAAAATTTAAGCAATGTAAACTTCACCATTTGTTAGTTTTTTTTTAATGAACTGGATTATATCGCATTGTATGTACCACGGAAAATTGAAAGGGAAATCCATCATAAAAAATCTGCCTTGTTCTGTACACTTAATGAAAAAATAAGACAAATATTGATGCAAGGCGGCTTCGAAGGGGACTTTGCTAACTAGCTTGTATGTTTATTTAAATTAACCCTCGAATTAACCCTGTTAGGCAGGGCGGGGTGTGTATTTAAAACCTCAATATTGTGATATATAATTAATTGAGGGTAATCGATATAAATACTTTTTTATGAATTTAGTTATGACTCTTAAATTGGGTTAAAGTTACAATTTTAAACACTGACTGCAACCACCTCAAGCGTTTCCGGTACTTTGGTCACGGGTTGACAGCGATCGTATGTTGACATCAGTACAATAATAGTCGTGGATGGACAAAGTATACTTCGACTTCTCGTTTATTAAACACTCGCTTCGGCTGTGCTAAACTCGTGACTAAAGTGTCGTTTACAAAAAAAAAATTGCATAAACTGTTACTACGTTTTCACTCAAAAACCAGTGACAGATTTGCGAGTGTAAATGAAATTATACTTATTAAAATCATAAACGGCGTGATTCTGTCTGGGTTATCCTATACATATGTGCCGGGCATGTATCGCACATAAATAATGCCAATAATGTACGATATTATTAGGAAACACTACGCGCTGAATTCGATTACCAATAACTTTATCAGACCTTGAATGTAAAATCGCTCACTAATAAAATTGCCTACTACTTGAAAAATAAGTGTTCTCCATAGCCGTCTACACCAATATCGTGGCCAGTTTATGAATTATATTCTACTAGTTCGATTTGCTAATTGAGGGCTTCATCTGTTTTTGTTTACTTTTTCTACTCCCTATTTTCTAATACACACGTATGTAGTGATCTGGCGTAGACAAAGTATTACTTCAAAATGTCAACTTCATCAAACACTGTCGCGAGCCAATTCGAGCCAACGTTTTGTTCGGTTTGGTTTTGATGTGTTCTGCACCCAAAAATTAATTGTCGTAGGAAAAGTGTAGTAGTGTAACATGTTTATTAAGCACTCGCAGTGCTCATGCCAAATGAAACTCGTGACTGAAATGCCGTTTATTAACTTATTGAATATTTTTTTTATTTTTAACTTCCACTTCGTCAGCTTTGTTAAACACTGGCACGGGCCGCTTCGAGCGTTTCCTATAGTTTAGGCGCGGGTTGGAAGCGATAGATTTAAATCACTGACGGTATTTTGACGTTTGTCACATTTGTGTGATGGTCCCATCACAAATCACTTAGTGAATTTATTCATGCTGTTTTGCCAAAATATACCCAAAAACTAATGGTCGTAATATACTATGTAACACGTTTATATTCTTCAGACACTCGTTCCGCTCGTGCCTAAACAAAACCATAACTAAGGTGGCGTTTATAAAGCTTAATAGTAATATACTATTTTGCGATAATAATTGTCATACACATTCTCTAAGGTTGAAAAGTTCCCTTTATATTTAAATTTGATATGATTGGTGAAGGCCTTCTTTTGTATACTATGATTATACAAACCTACACATTTTGCTTTCTGGAAAGTTAAGAATTCTTTAAATTTTCTTTCCACCCCAATTTAGAAATACTTAAACAATTCGGGTTTTGAATTTTACTTCTCGTTTGTAAAAAAATGTTCGTTCCCCTCTATCTCGCGTTGAATAGAAATCTTTCTTTGTTCTGTTTTATGAAAGGACTCCCCCATAAAACCAGATAATTATTGCTCGCGCGTTCTGCGAGTTTCTGCCCACAAATGGTAACGCTCGTTCCAGTTAATGTTTATTTGAAAACAACATTGATTCAGCGCATACAATTATTCGACATCCAATCTCGCATCGAATTAAAAGTTATGTTTTGTTACAACTCCGGAAATATATTTAATTCTAGTTAAAAAAGATAACAATAATTTCTGTGATAATTGTGGTGTGGTCCATGTTTAACAGAAAGGAGTCCACTGAGAATTCCAAAAATTTAGAGTTACCATACATAAGGTGTATTTGTGGCATAGATCAGTTGGATACATGATTGTATAAATTACGACCGGGCTAAACATTTTCGATATTCAAATGCCGCCTTACAGTCTACAATTAACGCGGCGGCAAATGGACAACCCACTGAAAATTAAACGGCACTTCCTTAACACTTCGCCAGTCTTTAATTAATTTTAAAACCAGATTATAACGAAGGATCGATAACGACACCTTCGGTCGTGGCGAATTTAAAAATATTAGATGGTTATTATTAGGTACCAAATGCTAATAAATGAATTAGAGATTCGACATTTTTTTTGCTTGAACTGAGGTGGCTTTTACTTGATGAAAATCCATTTATCAAAATAAATAAGAACTAAAAGTTCAGATTTTCACGAAATTATATATTATGACATCATAATTGTTTCGACAACACCGTGTCTTTATCAAAAGACATTTGATAAAGACACGGTGTTGTCGAAACAATTATCATGTCAAAATATATAATTTCGTGAAAATCTGAACTGTTTGTTCTTATTTATTTTGATTTTTTTTTGCCTCAGGGGTTGCGTTGTGGAATTGACCGGTCATTTTTTTGGTGTCAAATGACCAATCAATACATCTCACCCGGCGTGGCATAAGCCTAAAAAAAATCTTATTTGCTTGTTATTTTTAATGTTATAGATTTTGCGAAAATTAATCCATTATATTTGAAAATTTTGATTGTGCTTTTCCCATTTACATACGTGCGGGAATATTTGTCAATCTTGTAATTGTTTACATGAACGATATTGATATATGATATATGAATCGTATGAACTATGGTGTTTCCCAAGCATCGAATTCCTCGATTAACGTCATTAAAAGTGGAAACTGTTTTTTGTATGAGATATAACCTTTTTGCAAAACATTTTTAGAATCAGTGACTAAAGAACCAAACGAACCCTTAATTCTTACAAATTTATTGTTTGTTCTTTTGAATTAATTTTCATATTTACAATTTTAATTACATGGTTTGAGAAGGTCAAATACATCGACATTTTCGACATTTTGAAGCCCCATATGAAAATTCATTTGTTATTGTTCGTTTTCTGTTGATCTGAAACTCTACAATTTTTTTGCTTTGTTAGTTTAGATCGGCAGTGATATGTTGAATAGAAGGGACCAAGTAGTGAGTGGTCTACATTCTCAACAACATTACTTATATTTCGTCCTTGCATTTGTAGCATCACCATATACAGTTCAAAGACTTATTGTATTTGAAACACTAAGTTTAGCTTTTAATCCGCAAATGATTTGGGACTGAATAGAAAGAGACCATATCGGTTCTGTATTCAAATTAGTTATACATAGTCATTAATTTACTATAGAGATACTAAGTTAATTTTATAGGCATTATTCTTATTGGTTTATTACATATTTATAATTTCTATATAATAGGTATGTAGCTATTTGGATTTTGCGGCAATTACCCAAGAATAAATTCCCCCTTTGATTTATTATTGAAAGAGTCGAAGTCTGCTTCGAGAATATGAGGTCCGCCGGTCTAATATAGCGCTACCGATCGCAACTTCAATTATATTCCCGTTGCAACATGCGAACCTGGCAGCCGAGCCGTTCGACATACTTTTTTAATTCTCAGTGTTTCTAGACGTCTATAATTTTTTTTGGATGGATTGTGTAGATTCGATAAAGTACCCAAATCAATCAAATTTTTACCGGACATTATTATTAACTGCTTTCATTTCTATATATGCATATGGCAAAATACTTTTATTTCAGAATTACATGTTTAAAGTGTTTCTAAAAGAGACCCCAAATATCACATAAGTTGTGGTTATAGCGCATATCTAGTGAGTCTTGTTTTAACCTAAAATGGGGAGCAAATAAGTTCAAACGCGACCGAAAACAAATGACCAGAGTGGGAATACCGACAATAGATAAGGAGAGGCAATTCAGAATTAACGCTTTATATTTATTTTCGTTTTACCTATTATTACATATACTTTTAGCGATGTTAAATAGAACAGGATATTGATTAGGAACTTTTTCTTTAATACTTATTTATTTATTCCAAAAAAAAAATCGTTGAGAATCACATAGTCATGGATTAGTAAAAATGCATTAACAATTTGCAGCACAATTTTCTAGTAAACCTTTACCTTATTAATCCAGAAATTGGCTATGATATGACCACATCCATTTCACTTCTTATCTAAAATATTTGGATTCCGAGTATATTACTGACAGTTTTTCCAAAAGCACTTTACTCCTAAATTTAATTGTTGTCGAAATTAATGTTTTATCTTTTGAAGCTACCCTAAAACGCGAATGTTCCTTTCATTGGGAAAGCATTGCATAACTTAGGAATTATCCTGTGAACTACTGTTGGCTTTAAGAACACAGCTTCTTTCATTGCATTATACCCCAGTATGGTAGGGAGCATTCTGGAGTATTTGTCAACAATTTAGAGTCCGATGTACCACATTACGTGGATCAAATCGAGAGGGTCCAAATAAATTTCATTAATACTCTTAATTTTCATTTTAGTAGACTATCACTTTTATAATTAGAATTTCCACTATTATCACTCGGATTCACTGAAATCCAGAAAGTAGTGATATTTTCTTTGTTTATAAGTAAAAAACGTTACCGATTCTGGGAACTATATCCTTTTTAAAACTAGCCCGTCTATTGTTGGCAATATACTAATTTTCAGCGTCCCGGCTTTCAAAACCAATTATCTTTTTAACTCTCCTCTTATATGAAAACAAAATTTCTATAGCATTTCACTGAGATTGCTCTTACTTCGCGTTTGTGTAGATGAACGCCATTAAAAAAAAAAAGAATTTTGTAAATATTCTTCCGTTTTCTAATTGTTGAGTAACCTTCTTTTTATAATAAATTAAATAAACAAATAAAGTTTGCATTAGAAAAAATACAGGCATCGACTTGAAAAACAGTTAACTCTATGGGTCAGTGTATTGGTATTATTAATTATTGTTATTAGTAAATCGCATTCTGCACTTGTATTTACAACTAACAATTAACCAGAAATATTATTCGTTAGTTGTTATTTCCCAGTTTTATAATTTTTTAATTAATTTATTCACTGGATGAAGTAATCCCTGGTTTAAACATATCTACCAGTTAAAATAATTTTGTATAAAAAAACTACCTACCTTAATATTATTGAGAAATCAATCGGTTCCTGATTTTCCAGATGTGCCAGCGTCCGAACAGGAGGAACTTTTCATTCGTAAGTTGCGGCAATGTTGCGTCCCGTTCGACTTCATGGATCCGGTTGCGGACCTTAAAGGTAAAGAGGTCAAGAGGTGCTCGCTGAACGAACTTGTGGATTACATTACGGGGGGGCGCGGTGTTCTCACCGAGCCGGTGTACCCAGAAATCATCAAAATGGTGAGCACACGCGAATTTTAATTTTGATAATGATAGAATATCATGAAATTATTGGGCAATTTTAAATCAATTTACACTTGATACAACTGTCCGAAATGTTGTGTAAGTTAAAAATAAAGACAATGGAAGTTCGACATCCTTTTAGTATTTCTAATTTTGAATCATTTTCGGTCTGGAAAAAAGTTACCTGGAAATATTTTTTGTTTTAATATTGCGCCTACATGGAAATTTTGCACAACCATTTCAATTGCACAAGTATCTTGAAGATAGAATGAATTTGTATCTTGCAGATATCTCGCCGTTCACTGTATGGCTAAAATATGCAACAAATGAATTTAAAAATCAAATGCTTGCACACGTCCTTCATCATTTTTTGAAATAAACAGAAAATATACAGAGTGGATCAAAAGTTAGACGCCGATACTAAGTTCTTTTTTTTTAAACACTTATCTCTATCGCCTATGGCCAGGTCGTTCAAAACTAATGAGAACTCAACATTAAAGATTTTATTAGAAGTTTAGGATAATCCCCGTTGTGCGGGCTGAACGAAGACGATTCCGACCGACAGTTTTGTGAAACTGTGGTGGAAATGTGCAACTTAAATACATTTTTTCTTTATCAGATTCTGTTTATTAATTTTAAGTGTTGGAGTACAAATAATCCCCGACAGATGGGAAAACATCATCAATTTTGCGAACACCCACAAAAAATAATTGTTTGGATCTGGATTTTGAGCCCAATAATTACAATTTTTTCAAAACGACTCTCACAGTTTCTCTCCCAAATTCAAATCAGCCTGGTATGCGAGGTAGACAGATTTGGTTTCAACCCTCCAATTTTGCACGACAACGGCGTGAATATTTAAATACTGTAGTTCCCGGATTTGGTAGAAGAGATTCAACACAATGGCCTGCAAGATCTCCAAAAATTACGCCATTGGATTTTTGTCCTCTAGTGATATTTTAATTCAAAAGTGTATAAGAAAAAAGCACAAAATTTAGTTGATTTAAAATTTAAAATTAGACATGATTAATGTGTTTAAACCGATTAGCATATTGCCAAGAAGTTAATGGTGGGCATTTTCAATAACTAATAAAATAATTTCTTTGGCATGCCCTGTTTCTATAAATTTTCTCTTAATTTTACTTACTGTGGATATTATAATGACTCTTTTTGGATATTTTGCGTGAAACATGTTACAAACTTCTTCTTGAGTCCTCGTTTCGTCGCCATATCCAATTAAAATTAAAATTTCAATTCTCTGAGTTTTATTTAGATGTGCCATATTCACTTTCTTTATTCTGTGTTTAAGTGATGTAAACGGCATTTCAGTAACTAGTTTATTTGGCACGAGCAGAGCGCAGCGAGCGAGTGTTTAATAGACGAGTGCCTTAAAAACTTCGCCAAACGTGTTGCATACTATACTTTTTTTCTACTCCCGTCTGTGAAATGCCTAATTACACACCGCAATAGCGTGCGGGAAGCGTCACTTTACCACGTCAGTTTCATTTCCCACGGATCTGAGTCACTTCGGACATTTCCGAGATTTTACCGCACGGATTTGGGAGCAATCGGATATTTTCGGAGATATTTTCGACACACGTTTGTCAATTCTGACGGCCATGTCAGTAAATGTATTCGTGTTGTTTTGCGAAAATGTACCCAAAAACTAACTGTCGGTAAACTTTTTAAGTCACTCGTTTATTAAACACTCTCTCCGCTTGTGTCAAATAAACTCGTAAATATACTAAATATAACTAAATATACTATTTCCATTTTTGCAAAGCAAAAACGAATACATTTACTGTCAGAATTGACAAACGTTAAAATTCAAGCCGTGCGGTAAAATCTCCGAAAACATCCGATTGCTTCTAAACCCGTATTGGTATTGGTATTAAAGGGGGGTGCCCCCGCGGGCGTCCAAGCACTTAGGCCACCTTATGGGTCCATTGTGCGCTAGAGGGCATCCAGAAGACTCCAAAACTTGCCTTTGTCAAAGCAGGGCACTTGGCGACCAGGTGATACGGGGTCTCTTCCCCTTCCATGCACCAGCAGTACTCCGGGTCGTCTCCAATCCCTAGCAAGCAAAGATACCTCCTAAGCCTGCAATGTCCTGTGTAGGCCCCTGTTAGTGCTCTACACTCCATTCTGGTCAGTCTAAGCAGCTCCCTGGTCCGAGGAAGGGTGGGTCCATCCATCATAAGCCTCGCCTGCCTCGTTCCCGGAGCAACCCTCCAGCCCACCGCGGCCCGTCCTCTCACCCAGGCTTCGAGAGCTCCCCGCCTCACGCACGAGGTGATCCCCAAACGGGGCTCTGGTCCCCGATTAGCCCTCCCTAGGTAAGGCGTCCGCTGCCTCATTGCCCCGGATCCCGGTGTGACCCGGGACCCAGACCAACATTCCTCGTCTCTGCCACTTTTCTCAGTACCCTTTTGCACTTCTTTATAAACAAGGAGCGCGTACTGTCAGAGCAGAACAATACTCTCCTGCTGCCGTGGTTGAGCCGAAGCACCTCTCTGGCCGCCCTTAATATAGAGAAAATTTCCGTCTGAAACACAGTGCAGTACTGACCCAGAGGGACCGACAAGCTCGATCCCGTTGTCTCGCAGTACGCTCCCGCTCCGGTCAAATCTCCCATTCTGGACCCGTTCGTGTACCAGACAAGTCCATCCTAGGAGCCAACTCTTCCCTCTTTCCACACTTCCCTTGATGGGAAGAGAGAGGTCAATTTGTCAAAAAGGTCATCTGGGGGATCATGACGTCACTCGGCATGCCCATGATACCGCGATCCCCGGACCAGCCGTCTAAAATGTCGTACGGGCTCCGATTAAAGGTTCCCTCTCTCCAGAGCCCGCAGCTCGCTAGTCTGACAGCCGTCCTGGCCGCCTCCATCCGCACCCGATCCGCCAGAGAGGGCAAACCCATGGCGTCCGTTATGTAGAGGCAAGTTTGTCAAGAAGTAGCCTTGCTCCTGCTCTTTTGGTCCCCGGTCACCATGCCACTGCCCCATGCGTGAGCATAGGCACCACCATGGTACCGTAGATCCACTGCATGATCTTTGGCCCCAGGCCCCAAGTGCCCCCTACCGCTCTTCGGCACGCCCAAAGAGCTCCAAAGGCCTGATCCTTGATCTTGGAAGGTTCCTGGAAGCTCAACTGGGAGTCCAACCATACCCCTAAGTACTTGACGCTTCCGCTTACAAAAAGAGGCACCCCATCCATCGAAATGTTGAGGTTACCCTTCACCTTTTCCTGGTGAAGATGACCATCTCCACCATGCCAGGATTGACAGCTAACTTGCTGTCCCGGCATCATTGTGAGAATCTTTCCAATGCCCCGTTCAGAAGCCCCTGCATCCTTCCCAGCTCCATCCCCTGTGTCATTATCACAAGGTCGTATGGATATGCCCGAGCATAGACCCCGTATTCTTCCCTCAGAATATGCAAGATCTCGTTCACCACTAGGCACCACAGGAAGGGGGGCAAAACCCCACCATGTGGACAGCCCCGTGATGATTTGATGGAGACCTGCTCCCCACCCAGTCTTGCCTCAACCCTCCGGTCGGTTAGCATGGAGCGGATCCATTTTACAATGGCCGGCCCACTCCAGTACAGTCCACCGCCCTGCAGGTTGAATACAGCGCCGTATTATTGAAGGCCCCTTCGATGTCAGGGAACACGCACACCGACAGCCGACCCGAGCCCATACCCTCCTCCAACCTGGAAGTCAGATGGTGAAGGGCCGAGCCCACAGACCCGCCGCTTCGGTACGCATGCTGAGCTGGCTTCCTAAAGGGCTTCCAGCTCTACCCAGTCCCTCAGATACCGCAGTAGAAAAAGAACTTTACTAGTACTAGCTACTTACCTGGAAGAGTTAAATAAGATATCCAGGGACGGTTGGTGTATATGCGCTTGCAGTGCCGCAGAGCTCCCAAAAAATTAAGAAACTTGCAGTAAAAATTTAATTTAATTAATTAAATAGTCTAACTACAATATTTTCTTTTATCAGCAATAAAATTCATATTTCGCAATCCCATGTTTATAATGATGAAAACTGCATTGAAATGCCGCCGAACGCGTAGGTAAAACCAAAGCCGTGATTTAAATAGAAAAGTTCGCTGCAGTTAGCCCAGCGCAGTGTCCAACAGGGTTAATCGCATGCTTAAAGTTGAGGAAATTAATAAAATTAATAATTCTTCGTTTTTGGCCAATTTAAGTTTTTTGTGCAAAATTTTTCCCACGAGCCGCCACTGTGAGAGATAGGTACAGGTAGGATTTTAAAAGAAGGAACTTGGGATCGACAACTACCTTCTGACCTGCCCTGTATATTTTGTGTATTGCAAAAAATGCACAAGAAAAAATTATGATTGACGTATGCGAGCATTTTTCTTGGTCTCCAATACCTGATTTTTAAACGAATTTGTTCTATATTTTAGCCGTTCACTGTATATAAATATATTTACAATTATCGTCTAGAATAAACATAGATATTTGAGGAGTTTCCATTCTAAGCCAGACATCTCTTTTTACATAAAATCCATTTATATCTGCCTATAGATATCCGAGTAGTCAAAATCATCGAAAAGTTTTTTCATCATTTCCTTTTTCCATTTCTGTTGTATGTATCTTATCGCAAGCACATTTGACATTATTTTGATTTCTCCCTGCCTCTTTGAAAATGAATATTTCAAATTTCAATTAGCCATCAGCGCAAACCCCTTTCATGACTAACTGTTGGACAAGAAAAAATCAATATTAACTTTTAATCCGGTTTGTAAGCTGCAAACGAAAACGTTTTCAGTCGGTTAGCTGTTTTCACTTCCTCCGGTTGATAAAATTTTGGAGGACAGCCCTGCCTTGCCTTCTAAACATTTCTGTAATTAATGCTTTTGCCAGCTCTGTAAAAAAAAATTCAGGAAACGTATAGGGCATTCCGCTTAAAAAGCAAATGTTGATCTACATTTCAAATACAGCAGTATTTAGAAAAAATCTGACTTCGCCACTGGATTCTACGTTAAAACTTCCAAAACTTATTATCAGTGGGAAAGCCAATTCTGATTACCAATGATATATTTCAAGTATCAAAATACTTTACGTACTGCTGCTCGTATTTCGTCCTCTTTTTCATTGAATAAAAATTCTTTAGGAAAAAACGGCGGATTCAGTATATAACTAATAAAAACCGTAAAAAAATAAATCTCAAATTCCGCAACAATTATGTCTAATAGATTACTCCAAATCATAATGTCTAGTTTGTTCCCTGGATATCAAATAAATGTTTTTTCATTATTACCATCATATTAGCATTTAAGTTCGTATGGGATTACTTATTCTAAAAGTTATTTGGGTTCACTTATACTTTTATATTCTTATGTTATATATACAGCGTGTTTGTATTTTCGTGAACACTGACAACTATCTTATTTTAAATAGAACACTCTGTATAACAACGAATTTTGAATTCCGCGAAATGTTCGAGATATATTTTGTATAGATTACCGTTTCTTGCATATTTGAATTTTGTATCAAAAGAAAGATTTATAGATCTAATAATAATAATAAATATCATTTGGAGTGGACTTCCTTGTAGTGGGGGATCTACTTTATGTGTTGTAATTTTTGATAGTTTTTATGAAATTTACCCTTATGGAATGGACTATTTTTGGAATTTTTAAGTCTGGAAATATTTTACAACTTCCAGCGTTCGTTGTTTGGATTATGAAGGTTGTAAGGCCTAGACCATAATACGTAACCGTTTAGAAAGCGATTTAGAACAGTTCTACGTTCACAATTTGTCACATTGCCAATGTGAAAAAATCTTTACATCTCTCTCACTATCCGTTTTGGCCACTCTGCCAAGACATTCCATTACGATGATGTCCGACTGCCGTGGCAGTTTTAATTATTGACTCGTACCAATTAAAAAACGAAAAACTGACTGATGCCGATTTGCGTAGAACGAACCAAAATATGAATGAAATTTGTTTATGTAAACAGGCAACTACGGTTCTTCGAAGTTGTAAATATTTCTCAGAGATTGTCATAATGATTTGGAGGTTTATTTACATGCTACCGGATTCGTTTTCGACATCTCTGAGCGGATCGGTAGAAGAAATAACTGGGGCCACGTTTAATTAGCAAAACTACAGAATTGACTATTCCATATCTATACAATAGTTCCAGAGAAGTATAAAGAAATTGGATTAGGATTTTTAAGCAAAAAGTTACAGGTCTGGCCTACGCCAACATCAAAAAATGCCCAGAAGGGCGGTGCAGTATGCGCATGCGCAAGAATCTATTAGGGATTTCAACAATGTACCTGGTTCGGTAGACTTTCACCCCCGGTATCGTAATTAATGAGTTTTTCCGGCCTGTCAAAATTGTCTTCGTGTTTATGTATTTTGATGACCTCTCGATGTAGTCTTGCATAATAGTGCTTCTCCGTTGACAATCCTTTCGTGTTTTTAAACCGCCGATTTTTCTACTTGTCCCAAACGGCAAGAACTTCTATGCTAAGCTAAACGTCTCGTTGTACCAATATAGACCTCTCCACAGGAACATGGGATTCTGTATACCCCGGCTGACGACAACGGTTCACGGGGATCCTTAGCCGATCTTTAACCGATGTTAATTCTTGAACGTACATTGGGACATAGGGTATATCAAAAGCCCACACACACCGACCGCTACCTGCAGAAAGGGCCAAGCCCCCATCTAAGGCAAAATATGGGAATTATGAAAACATTAGTAGACAGGGCAACTAGAATCTTCGATCCAGAACACCTGACGGCGGAATTAAATCATTTAGAGCGAGTGTTCCAAGCAAATGGCTACAAAACTAATAAAATAAAACGGGCCGTACGACCGAAAAAAACTAATAGACAAGAGACTAAAGAGGAAACGCCACGGGAAGGTCTAGCCTTCCTTCGCCGGGTCGGTAAAATAATGGCGAACCATAATATAAAATCAATTTTTAAACCCACAGGACAAATACAATAATTAAGATCTGCTAAAGATCCCTTGTTCCTATGGAGAGGTCTGTATTGGTACAACGAGACGTAGCGTCACTTCACGTTTAGCGGAGCGTAGAAGTTCTTGCCGCTTGGGACAACTAGACAAATCTGCAGTTGCGGAGCACGTGTTTTTGAACGGGGATCACAACATCATGTTTGAAAACAGGGAAGTATTGTCTACTGAAAATTACTATTATGCTCGACTACATCCAGAGGTCATCGAAATATGTAAACACAAGACAATTTTAATGAGAGAGACGAAGGGTTGCAAGTGAATAAAATATGGCACAACATCTTAAGGAAGACACACTCTAAACAGTATATGAACAACTCGGTATGGGGGCAGGCCATACCAACCCCCGTTCAGTCCGCCGTGCGTCCGAGCGTTACAACACAGGTACGACTTGGACAACTGGCACCAGTGCCGCAAAGATCGTCGCGGTACAGTCTACAGTAACAGTTGAAAGTTTTGGTAGGATAACCAATAAACCACGGCCTTACAGGCCGGAAAAACTAATTATTTCGATAGTTTTCAGTTTGAATGGTGCATTAAAAAAGTGCCTGAGGTGCAGTATTTATATTATCTATTATGGGGATTATGGGATCATTTACAATTTGCGAAATGCCGAAACTTATAATCGGACACAATAAGGAAGTGGAAAACAAACATTTTTGAACAGTTTGCGAGTAATTTGAACGTTATTAAATTCTGTATGCGCTAAATGTTCCAAAATTCCATATACAGTTGGACCAAAATTACTGTCTCGTTTACTATTCCAGATATCCGCAAACCTATTTCGGACATTGCCGCCCAGCGAAAATCCAGATTTTGACCCCGAAGAGGATGATCCCACTCTGGAAGCGAGTTGGCCACACCTACAGCTAGTCTACGAATTCTTTTTGAGGTTCGTTCCTGATGATATAAGTTTTTATTCATAAAAATGGTTTCTTATTAACTGTTAACCATAGATAATTATACAAACTGTTTGTGAGTCCGTTTAAAAAAAAAATAACGAAAATATCTAATATGTAAGTAATAGGAATTTTTTAAAATAACTTTTTGGTATCTGATTTTCCAAATTCGACGGTTCCACTAAAAACACAAAAACTGCTTCTCTGTGTTGTCAAAAAATGTCATTGGGGTGCCTTTGACTGTATTTATATTTTAAGTTAGGTTAAATTTACTGAAAACTTAAAGACGTTTGAGACATTCGAAGTTTTCTTCTTTAAATGAATCCAAAACTATTGACATTCTATTAGAAAAGATCCTGCCTAAATGTACTTTTAAAATTAATTGGTTATATTGACAATTTTCGCTAGTTACTGTTATCGGTGTTATAAACGCAATTTTAATGTACGGGTACTTCGCAAAATAAATAAGCGTGTTATTTTTAAGGCAATTGTGTCAAAAGTAAGTTTATCTTTGGAATATTCTAATCGTACTTATCAGTTTAAAAATGTAGACAAGGCGTACAGAACTTTTAGAATAATTTAACAATTTTTCAATGTATGTGATAAATACTTTCAAAGATTTAACCAAAGTTCTTCTGGATTACTCAAGGTTTCTGGAAAGTTCGGACTTTCAGCCGACAATTGGAAAACGGGTAATTGATCAGAAATTCGTATTGCAACTTTTGGAACTGTTTGATTCTGAAGATCCACGGGAGAGGGACTTTTTGAAGACAGTTTTGCATAGAATTTATGGAAAATTTCTCGGCCTCAGGGCGTTTATTCGCAAACAAATTAACAACATATTCCTTAGGTAAGTAAAATTTTATCTCAATTTGGATTAACGCAATTTAACTTAGTACAGTAGCTTTTCTATTTTAAATTTGAATTCATGTTTATTAAATGACAATTAGCTACACTATTATTATTGAGTTGCATCCTTCAAGTCCAGACTTTGTTATTCATTTTTTGTCGTTTATCTTATGCCTATTACTTTTAGTGCCGAAAACTGGATTAAATCCATATTGATTTTTGCATACGTTTAGCAACTTTATTTATTTTTAGGTTTATTTATGAGACTGAACATTTTAATGGCGTTGGGGAACTGCTGGAAATCCTAGGATCTATAATTAATGGTTTTGCATTACCACTGAAGGCTGAACACAAACAGTTCCTGGTGAAGGTATTTTTTAATAATTATTAATAAATAATTATGCTAGGACAAATTAGATTTTAAACAATTCTGTATGCTGTACCCTTTCTAGGTGCTCATTCCCCTCCACAAGGTCAAGTGCCTGTCGCTTTATCATGCACAACTTGCTTATTGTGTTGTCCAGTTTTTGGAAAAGGACCCAACATTAACCGAGCCAGTCGTCAAGGGTCTGCTCAAATACTGGCCAAAGACTTGCAGTCAGAAAGAGGTAATGTTTTTGGGTGAAATTGAGGAGGTACTAGATGTTATTGAACCTTCTCAATTCACGCGAATCCAAGAGTCACTCTTTAGACAGATTGCGAGATGCGTTTCCAGTCCACATTTCCAGGTATTAACTTTGTTTTTTTAACATTAATTTGGATAAAACAAAGCAATTTCTGACATAGGTAGCAGAGCGGGCTCTATATTTCTGGAATAATGAATACATAATGTCCTTGATGGAAGAGAATAATCATGTTATAATGCCAATTATGTTTCCTGCGCTCTATCGCATCTCTAAGGAGCATTGGAATCAAACAATTGTGGCTCTAGTGTATAATGTACTCAAGACTTTTATGGAAATGAATTCCAAGTTGTTTGATGAGTTAACAGTAACATATAAAGCCGAGAGACAAAAGTAAGTAATTTCTGGAATTCTTTCAGTTTTGGTTAGTTTTTCAGGACTCGCTAAATGTTAAAAGCCTGCTATCCCTTTGTTTCCATTACTAATCCATAAATTAATTGAAAATAAACTTTCTTCTTTTCTTTACTGGCAATGTTGCTTTAGCTAACAAATATATGGTTCTTTACATTACAGAGAAAAGAAGCGAGAAAAAGACAGAGAAGAGTTGTGGAAGAGGCTAAGCGAATTAGAATTAAACCACAATAAGAATCTATCCATAACTGGGTCGCCGCAACAAAACCAGCAGCAGCAAAATAACAATCCTCCAAGCAAAAAGTGATATGACAGCCTAACATACCCTGCGCACCGGCCAGGCTAATACGTTGGTAAGTAAACAAAACCAAATTTTCAAAAGACAAATGCATAGAGATAGTGTAACGGTGAGGGAGCAGCGGGTCGAATGAAAATGTTAAAAACGTAAATTTCGAAATATGTAATTACTATTTATTTGCAATAACACTGCGGCTGGCATAATTATGCATCTTAAATGGTAAAAAGATTTTTTCTGGTTTTAGAAATATGTACTTCTTTGTTAATTTTAAATTACAAAAAGATGTTTTCTTGTTTTGGAAATATGTATATCTTTGTTAATTTTAAATGACCGCGTAATAAAAAACAAAATATTTGATGTTTACTTCTTTTATATTATTATAAAGTGCTGGAGCCATTTTAAGCAATTTAATCGTTCGTGTTTTATTGCACAATCAGAACCAGAAATATTGAGCCATATTTAGCTGTCATGATTAAACTTGTAGAGAGTGGTGCTAGATTTACGTTTGTTTCTTTAAATCATTCTCGGGCTTATGATATTGGATGAAGTATAGAGCGGTCCATTTTAAAATTGGTACTTGGGTATGCTTTTCTACTTATTGGTGATATACTAACAAAACCAACAGTAATCTATTTTTTTAATGAGTCCCTTATGTGCTTTGATGCATTTGCTCAGAACGCAATTTATTTGCAAAAGGAACGCTACAACAGTTTACAATAATTATTTAATATTACGCCAAACATTTGCCTAAGCATTCTAAATCAAATTCTTTTTAAAAGTTTTCAATCTTCATATTTTCTTGTATCACTGTTATTTGTTTTGATTTTGGTAGAGCATTTGAATAAAAAACTGGGGAATGAAGCAGGCACAACATTTATGGAATAACATTTTCTCACTGTTTTAGCGTCAGCGAGACCCGACAACTAAAAATGGTTATGTAGTCAATTAAAAGCACAGTTAAAACTTGTATAAATACCGCAATAACCTCCAAACTCAATGCTTTTACTTTAAATATTTAATATGAATCAGAATTGAGAGCATTAGTATGTTCTCTTTCCGACTTCACTTGCGTTTTGTAATGTATACATCGGAATGATGGAGTTTTACAAAGCGAACAATTTGAGGGAGCAGCAAACTTACAAACTTAGGAAATTATTAATTTTTGGAGTAAATTTTGTTTTTAGCCGAAATTATTCTTATTTTAATTAATTTTGGTGATTTTGTGCTATTTACGATCAGAAGTGATACACTGTGATAAAAAGGGACAGATTCGAGTTTTTCCACGGTTACGATTAGATGCAGTTTGAGAGAAGGGGTGTTAAATTCTGATATATATCTGCCTTTAATAGAGGTATTGAGTTAAACCTGTTCGGTATGCTACATACTACAGCCTGGTATGCGCCTAGTGTTAATACCTATTGTTGAAGAATGCAGAAAAGTACCTCATATCTTTACCTATATCTTGCCAGCAGTTATCCTATATTTTAGTTCATTTTTCTAATAGGTTTGAAAAAATCTGTTGTCAATATACTCAGTCGGATCTTATTTCCACATTTATATTCTGGTTTCTTTTCTTCAGTTAGAAATGGAAATATGTTATACAGAGTGTTCAAATAAGAATGGGTCTCTGTCATTTCCCAGAAGGTGTTAGTGATAGACTGGGATGAATTTTTGATAATGTTAAATAAGCTAAGAACAAATGGTAATAATTATTTTAAAAAACAGCCATCCATGTTTGAACAACTCTGTATAATTTCAAATGGCAACGCTTAAAATGTGACTCTTCAGAAATATATTACTGTATAAATTTTAACAGAGTTCATCCGGAGTAGTAGGCAACTCGACAATGAAGAAGTGGAAAATATTTAAAACATACCTAACAATCCATAGAAATGATGCAGCAGCAATCAGAAAATTTCTAGTGAACGTGTTAACATTCTGTCTACATTTGTAGAGGTGAAACAGACTATGTTAAAATGTGCTATAATATATTATGTGGTTTTAAAAAAGTGAAAAATAAGAGAAAATAAACTGTATATATAGTTGCGGCGGGAAGATTTTTTTTGCAAAGTTTTGTGTATGTTTAAAATGTTTCACTTATAAGAATGTCAACTGAATATAGTCCACAGTCCTATTGCACTACAAGTGAACTTAGTTGGAGGATACATTGCAATGTGAAGTGAAGTAATAATTTCGACCCATTTACTAAATGAGAACAATAGGATTTATTTCTATCATTTCACCAGTGTCCAGCTTCACTTATCTTTGTATCATATTTTATTAAGCATATTAGTAGGAGATTTTTGTTCATTTCTACTTACAAAAATACTGTCATGGTTTTCCTGATCAGATGTTGAAAAATGTACTGAAGCAGAATATGAATGAAGATAAAAGGAAAATACAGATGGAAATAAATCAAGATGTGCTGAAATAAAATACCAAATTGTTTTCTTAGCTTAATTTTATTAGTTTTAAAACAAATTTTAAACATATACAAAACCAATAGTTCTAAAACCTGTGCATGCACACAGTGTGTTTGTCGGGGGTGAATGGGAAATGTGTTATTTAGTGTACAGAGGGCTGTATAATTTGTAGTATAAAAATAATTTTAGCTCTAGACGCCAATTATAATCTTTAGTCATATTGTTTTTGCGCTGCGGACTGTTTAACATCTCAAAAATTTGGCACGGATATTGACACTGATAGAACAGACTATCCACTAACTCTTATTATTATTTATTACGATTTCATTTAGTTTATTGATAGAAAATTCATAAATTACTGTACATCGCGCCATTCATTTATTTGCGCCATGTAATGTGGTCGTTGTTGTCTTAAATATGTTATGCGGCTAGTTGGTTTTCTTAATAAATGATAAGGGCATTAAGAAGCCTATTTTTCTGGTTATTTGTGAGATTATTTTATTGAGCACTTAAAAAATGTGAGAAATCTAACACTAACACTTTCATTCATCATTCATCTATATTTACATTGACATAATAGTTTTAAAAGTTGGTGGACAATATAATCCATTTAAAAAACATTATGATTTTTAAAGACAATAATACTAAAAAACAACATTACTGCGATCGCATAAATACAGTCTGCATTTAATGACCAATGTGACGATCGATAATTTGAAACTAATACAATTTATACAGCCAAAAAAGAAACAATTTTTTAATGGTGCCACTTCACAACTGAACTTTAGAAGCACTGTTATGTTCACTTATAGAAGCTTTGTATAAGAAAAAATATAATATAGCAAATTGTGTTTTAGATAGAAAAAAAATAACATCCTAACACATATACTTTATAATGGATTGCATGGCGAGCTCAATTCCTTGAAACCGACCTTAAAAAGTGTGTCATTTTTATGTTCACAGAGCTGGTCTGTACATTACATTAATGAAAACATATTTTGGTGTGGTTTAAATTGATTTTCAAGTTAAAATGAGCATATATTTCATGTTTCAAATAGAAGGTGAAGTAATTGGCCAAATTAAATAAGATTTTTTTTAAGTCGCGAAAGTTTATGAATGCGAATCCAGTTAGTCAGTTGACAAATCAGTATCAATGACATCATTGGTCGCAATCTTTGCTCCACCTATGTAGTAATGTCAGATATAGCTCCGTGAATTACTCTTTCGTAACCATTGCTAACCTGTGAAAGTCAGGGCAAAAAAGCCCTTCCCTCATTAGAGTAAAATATGTAATATATAATTAAATCACTATAAAACTTGTAGATATACGAGAAATATATTGTTACATTTCTATTGTTTTTTTTTTCTTAAAATAGATTATTTTGTAGTGACACTAGATCAGAGTATTTTTATGGATATTATATCTGTAACACGTCATATGTCATACTTTATTTATAAAAAAAATGCCATATATCTTATATTAATTTTTGTCATTGCAGTTGCTAATAAGTAATAAGAGAGGGGAAAATACTCTGAGTCTACATGTGCGAACTGTGAGCTAATTTTAGTTTTTTTGTTGTTATTTTTTAATTGATATTGTGAAATTAAAGCAAAACATTTATAAATCTTTCATAATAATTTGTATAAGAGCTACTTATTAACCTCATTATTTGAGGATTTATAGTATCTGCAGTTTGTCAATGTACGTACTGGAGTACGTAATAAATATTCTCATTTTGATAGTGTTTTTTTATACCTTGTGAGAAAATAAAAGAATATTTAAAAAATTGCATCGGAACGAGTTCATAACATTTTAAAATAAAAATCCAATCCACAGTAACATGCCGAACCTACATATGTATATTGGCGTTAGTTTCGTTTGTGTTTTCCTTCCACATTTTTATATCCGATTTCTATGTATAACAGCCGTTGCGCGGGTTGACGTCAGTCTCTTCCGTTATTAAATTAAATTTATTTGAGTTCCACAAGTCATACACCCTTTCAGCACTTTAAATAGGAGTCGTGAAGATATTTTTATTTTCTGTTATATGTAGCTAATTTTTGCAAAATTAGGTACAGATTACAGTATTGAAATATTTTTCTCACGGTGTCCTACTTTATTTATTAAACACTTTGCAGCAGGTAAATAGTAATTTCATATCCAACAAACATTATAGCATGTGATGGAAAGGCCCTAAGGGTTATAATGGGAAGTCCTTTCCAGAAAATCCTAGCTCCAAATTCATTGTATAGCTTCTTGATACAATCAGTAGAACCGTGATATGAAGGATATATAGGATTGTCTGCTTGAATTCGAGTTTTGACAACATCGGCTGGTAACACTGTGCTTGTCGACAAGATGCCTTGCAAAAAAGAAATACCTGTACTTAACTTGAGCCACTCTAATGAATTCTTTATTCAACCATCCGAAGAAGGGCAAGCAGCAAATCTCTACATCTCGTCAAAGGACATAATTACGCGTTCAGATTGCTGTACTTAATTACCTGCCCATCCACCAGCCCACAAGTATGAATAAACAGTTCTATTTTCTGGAAGTAGGGCTTCATAAACTACGAAATATATTCCGCTTGTTGGCACGTCCCTGTAAATTTGACATATCAGGCATGAATGCAATTAATTTGTTTCAGGCATGAATGCAATTAATTTGTTTCTTAGAAGTTTTGAAGTAATTTTTGAGCCAAATATCAATTTTTGGGGTTAAAAATAGTTTCAAATGAACATTAAGTGTATTTAATAATTTCTATGGTTTAATACAAGTTAATTTTCAATACATTTGAAAACGTTGAACAAATATCTAATGCCGCACAGATTTTCCTAAAAAATCGATTCTCTGCATTATTTTTTACTGGTTTGTGAGAGTATTGTCTGTAGGTTGAATTTTTAACATAGATAATCGTAAACTTTAACAAAATATTTGCATAAGCAGCCACATAGGTGTACCTGATCAGCATAGGGATAAATCCTCTATATAATCCTTTAAAACCATCTTGATTAATAATGCCACGGAACGCTTCGACGGGACCTGAATATTGTATTGTATATGAATTGTGTACCCAGGGGCTTGCACCGTCAGTTGTTGTTTGAAGGACGGTCTTTACCAATTCGACTGGACACATAACTGCAGCTTGAAAAAAACCAGCAAAACTTCCTGTTACAAACGTATATTATTTCAAAAAGGTTGATTTTTAGGGAAAAAATCCATATATACCTGCATAAAATTGTTTGAGATAAAATTCGTTCATATTGTTGTCAACCATATATGGATATATGGACCTATGCTGCAAACATCTGAGGCAGATTCCGTGTAATCCAAAAAAAATTGAATTACTCGGACCATACGCGATCATTGGCGATAAAAGACCTTTGTAAAATGCTAATATGCCTTCATGTCTGTAAGTTTCTCTAATTGCTATGTAGAGACTTGCCGAAAAATTCTGTTGTCGCACTTTGATGGTATCTAGCGGATATGTAAACGCCAAAGAAACAAGCCCTAATATTTAATTAAAAAAAAAACAATTACATACTCGTTAGGATGTGATGTAAACTGCGCCATCTAGGTAGGTATCAGCTAGACATATTATTTATTACATTTTATTGTTTTATTATTTACTTTTATGGTTTTTGAGTAATTTGGTTACATAAGTAGCGTTGTGAAATTGACCTGTAAATTTTTTTTCTGTCAATTGACCGAAATAATTTTAAAAATATAATAAATTTTTATTTATTTTTTTATTTTCATTTATATTGTGCGTTACGTCGCCGTCGCGTCCTTCTGAAACCGACATGGAGTAGATATTTTTATTGGGATTCCCCGAATCGCCAAGTATCGTATTCAAAGTACTCATTGAAAAGGGTTAGAGCTAAATTGGACATCATAAACGCATAATAATTTATTATAAAATACATGTTATTATGAATGAATGATTAGGAAGTGGTCAATTTACCAGCCCCAAGGCCTTTTACATGAAGTAGGCCCTGCCTATGCCCGTAATACCGGAACTTAAGAACCAACTATGAAAATTTTTTTGACAAGTGCGCGAGATTTAAAATCTTATCTAATGAATTTTCGGCATTCAACAACCAACATGGCCGCTACAAATTTCTGAAACTACATAGACGACACGCTTCCACCTTATTTTCGTTTACACGACCGTTATTCACAGCAATAAGTATTATGAAAAAATTGTAGGAGACAAAAGGTTTTAAGTCAAACAAAATAAAAAAATGTATTTTTTGTTATATCAGTTTTTCCTTAAATTTTGTTAAGAAGCACGATAGAGGTGGTCTATCCAATCCCTCGACTAATTAAAATATGTATATGTATATTATTCTCTAAGGTGTATATAAGAACCAATCCTTTATTTTATACGGAATCATAAGTTTGTCGCATTTGTTTTGAAACTATTACACATTCTAGTGACCCAACTATGATAAAAATGGATGCGCCTCTGGTGGCAATGATATTTTCCTAGAGAAGGGAATAATTTTCCGCGCATGCGTCTAATTTTACACACTGACCTGCATTTTGTGCCATTTTCAACTATGGGACAAAAATGAGAACGTCCATTCAACATGCGCATGCGGAAGATTTAAAATTTTATATTTAACAAATGACCTTGAGACATTCAACAGTTAACATTGCCTCTGACAGGTCATTAACAAATTTCTGGGAAAACGATCTAAGTGAGTAGAAATCGCTGTTTAGAAAAAAAATTACGCAAGTTCAAGTTAGTGTGCGAAATGTAGAGGCATGCGCGAAAAATCATTATCTTCTCTCCGAAAAAAAATAATATCGCATCAATTTTAACCAACAACAGCAACCAAAGGATTTAGTTTAGATTTATCATTTTTAGGCCAGTATTTTCTGAAAATCGTTGTTTAGAAATTGCAAGAATTTTATATCTTTGAAAAGATCCTAAGAAGAACCCATAATAATGTCAACAAATATTTATTAGTCTAATGGTATTCAAAAAGAAAAAAAAATAACACTTTGGCATTAATAATATGTAAAGAAAAAAATATATATTGTAGATTGGAAGAATGTACAACATTCGTGTGCCAACACTTATTTTTTATCTATGTTGAATGTTAATTTTTATGCCTAATCGTGTTCTATGTTAACTTTGGGAAGTTTGACGCATTGAATGTCGATAGTTTACAGTAAACATGCAAATTGTTTTCAAATTATGATTTTAAAAAAAATGTAAAGGAATGATTTAAAACTATGGTTCCAATAGGGTACCATCATACATATGTCCATATCTATGCAACCAGTAAAATGATTGTTCATAATAAACTGCCTAGCATCCTTAGAGAATAAACCATTTTCCTTACGTCAAATATCCAAATTAAAAACCGTCTTATAAACAATGGAAAATTAAGTTTTTTGGGTGCGACTTGAAATGTGCCTTATTGTAACTATTTAAGTTAATCAGTAGTTACCTCCAACCCAACCAGCAATGAAATCAATAATAAATACGTCTTTCATAGTTACATTGACCAAGGAATTCGATTATTTGAAATATCTTTGCTTTCGCTTGGAACTCTGTTAAGATGTGATTGAATTTTCAATTCGTTTTTGTTAAATTATAAATAGTTTAAATTGACGTTGAAGTGTTATTTGAGGAATGACACTTGCCAATGTTTGGCAAAATAATTGTATATCATGTTATCCCGAAAAAATAAAGATTTAAGGGCAATAAAAGAAGGGGTTGTGGGAAAGTATGTAAAAAAAGACACACCACCTGAAATGCCAAGTAAGTGGATATATACAAGATTATTTAAGCTCTAACAAATTTGGGTCAACAAATATCCTTATTTTACTTCTAGTTATAAATGTTTGGACTACAGAACCAAAAAGGCGTATTTCAAATCAAGGTAGATCTTCTTTACCTCCACAGACTACAAACGTAAACAATTTGCATAATACCGTGCAGAAATTTGGAAATCAAAAGGCCACTGTGAGTGATGTTGGACTTGGGGCTCATGAGGGAAAATATACCCCAAGTTCTTCAGTACCTGATCTAGCCACAAGGTAACAGTTGGAGATTTTTTCTTTTTCTATCGAATACTTTGAGTGTCTGTTTCAGATTTGCAAACTTATCTGTCGGTATTTCGGCAGAAAATAGCAGTGTATTAAATTCTACTTATAGTAGTACCTCCAATCTTAATACATCTCATCACATCTATGTAAACCAGCCAGTGAGCTCAGCTTATGTTGATAATTTTGCTGTAAGTATTAACCAGTGATAACCAATTTAATTAGTTTTTAAGAGTTACCAAGTACACATTGTCTATTTTCACTAAAGAAATATCTAAATTCAGCAGTTTATTGGTAGGTATTGGTTATTAGCATTTTATTATTTGGACAGTTCCAGTATATGAATGTAAATTTTTGTTAATCTTTCCTTGTAGAACAATGCAAATTATGTAGAGATCGATCAAATCTACCCTCTGCCGGCAGAAACTAGAACTACCTACAATGATATCTATAACAGAACAAACTCGCCAATTTACCAAAATACTCAAGACAGTAGTCATGAGACCCCAACAACACCTATTTACAGCAATACCAACTTGGAAAGATTTAGAAGTCAATATCAAGGAATGTCCTATGGAGAATCTTTGGCGCAAAACTTAAAACATAGTTTGGGAAGAACTGAAAGCACTCAAGGTTTGTTTATGTAGGGCATACAAAATAAACATTTTTGTATGCCTTTTATTATTTGATAACTTTTGCCTTGTAATTGTTACACTTTAGATCAATCAGAAGAGCTACCTCTGCCACCTGGTTGGTCAGTTGATTATACTTTAAGAGGGAGAAAGTATTATATAGATCACAATACAAAAACAACTCACTGGTCTCATCCTCTTGAAAGAGAAGGATTACCCACAGGATGGCAATGCATACAATCTCCTATGTATGGAGTTTATTATGTTAAGTAAGTTATTTTTCGAAATATCAAACAGATAATTACAGGCTATCAAAATTCATTTCAAGTTCAAGTAGTAATAATAAATATAATAATTATAAATATGATTTTAATTTCAGTCACATAACTAGGCAAGCACAATATGAGCACCCATGTTTAGTTCCTTGTTACAATTATGGAAATTTTACGCCTCAGACATATCAGAGGTATTTACCTATGAGACCAACTCATTATCAGCCTCACAGTGTGTTAGTACCAGCTAATCCTTATTTACTTGAAGAGATTCCACACTGGTTGAATGTTTATTTTAAAAGTAGGTATTTAAATATTAATAGTTTTGTACAGAGTATATTTAAGGGAAGGAATTCTTAAGGCCCCTGTAGGAAAAGCGTTCTAATATAGGTTTTAGAAATGCATTGTCTTGCTCAATAAGTATAATATATTCAATACCTAAGGGTCAGTGGCTGATGAGGTAATTTTTTAGATTAGGTAATAAAAATTATAACCTTTATTTCTTTTTTCCTGTCACTGTGCTTTGTTTTCAAGAAAAAAAAATTGTATTTGTATCTTCTTCAGTTGTTCATATATTTTTGTGTGGATAAGCAGTAAACAAAATATTTCCATGTCTTTGAAAACACGCTTTATGTAATCATTTTGGTTCCATTGCATGTTGAGATATTTTAGCTAGCACAGAACTAGACCACAAACTAAGATGGGATATGTTTCGTCTGTCTGAACTTGAATGCTACAATGCCATGCTTACAAGACTTTACAAGCAAGAACTACAAAATATAGTTATGAGATATGAGTCATATAGGTAAGTTTGTGTAGTTTCAGTCAATTTATATATATATATATATATATATATATATATATATATATATATATATATATATATAGTATACTATATATATTTATAT